>NW_024070212.1:9764298-10416923 GCF_014754425.2 Oryx dammah
TTCTAAAAGGTCTTGTAGGTATTCATAGAACCATTCAACTTCAGCTTCTTCAGTGTTACTGGTTGGGGCATAGACTTGGATTACTGTGATATTGAATGGTTTGCCTTGGAAACTAACAGAGATCATTCTGTCGTTTTTGAGATTGCATCCAAGTACTGCATTTTGGACTCTTTTGTTGACCATGATGGCTACTCCATTTCTTCTGAGGGATTCCTGACCACAGTAGTAGATATAATGGTCATCTGAGTTAAATTCACCCATTCCAGTCCATTTTAGTTTGCTGATTCCTAGAATGTCGACATTCCCTCTTGCCATCTCTTGTTTGACCACTTCCAATTTGCCTTGATTCATGGACCTGACATTCCAGGTTCCTGTGCAATATTGCTCTTTACAGCATTGGACCTTGCTTCTATCACCAGTCACATCCACAGCTGGGTATTGTTTTTGCTTTGGCTCCATCCCTTCACTCTTTCTGGAGTTATTTCTCCACTGATCTCCAGTAGCATATTGGGTACCTACTGACCTGTGGAGTTCCTCTTTCAGTATCCTATCATTTTGCCTTTTCATACTGTTCATGGGGTTCTCAAGGCAAGAATACTGAAGTGGTTTGCCATTCCCTTCTCCAGTGGACCACATAACCATGTGGTTAGAGGGTTGGAACTTTCAGTCCCACCCCTATACCTCCAGGGAGGAAAGAGGAGCTGAAGGTTGAGCTCAATCACGAATGGCAAATGATGTAATGCTGCTGCTGCTGCTGCTAAGTCGCTTTAGTCATGTTCGACTCTGTGCGACCCCATAGACGGCCTCCCACCAGGCTCCCCCATCCCTGGGATTCTCCAGGCAAGAACACTGGAGTGGGTTGCCATTTCCTTCTCCAATGCATGAAACTGAAAAGTGAATGTGAAGTTGCCCAGTCGAGTCCGACTCTTAGTGACCCCATGGACTGCAGCCTACCAGGCTCCTCCGTCCATGAGATTTTCCAGGCAAAAGTACTGGAGTGGGGTGCCATTGCCTTCTGTGAAAGAAGCCCCCATAAATACCCAAAAGGTGTTCAGAGTTTCCAAGATGGTGAACATGTGGAGATGTGAAGAGAGTGGTGTGTTCAGAGATGGCATAGAAGCTCTTCACTTTTCCCCAGACCTTGACCTATGCATCTCTTCCATCTAGCTGTTCCTGAGTTATATCCTTTCATAACTAAGGGGTAACCTAGTAAGTAAAATGTTTTTGTGAACCACTTTGGCAGATTAATCGAACCCAGGGTGGAGGAGGTTGTTGGAATCTCTGCTCTACAGCCAATAGGTCTATAGTACAACTTGGGCTTCAGATTGGCATTTGAAGGGATGGTGGGGGGGGGGTGCAGTCTTGTAAGAATGAATTCTTAACCTGTGGAATCTGATACTATCTCTGGGGAGATAGTATTAAAATTGAATTGTAGGGCATACAACTGATATTGAAACATTGTTTAGTGTTGTGAAGACACACACACTCACACACATGCACACACACACACACCCTGCTTTGCCACTTTGGAATTGGGTCCAGAATGATTTTAAAAACTTTCTAGTTAGCCAGCTTAGTGCCTGATTCCGGGTAAATCTCCTAACATGTGTCTTGTTGTACTAATGAACTAAGACCCACTAAGGGGTTCTCCCTGTTTACCATCTCTCTCACTCCAATACATCCTCCATCCTGCCACCAATGAAAATTTCAAACACAGGTCTATTATTTTCTTGTTCAAGGAACCTTGAAAGCCTCTCACTTATTTTGAAAGACCTCAGGCCCAAATTTTCTATACATTGTTTCATTGGCAAGTTTTTATGAATGGAGGGAACAGAGAGGGACAATAAAACTTTACAAATACAACTGTAATTATTTTGCTGGCAAACACAACAGCAATACTAATAGTGATTAGGAAGTGGGAAATAGCAGGTAGAGAAGACACACTAATGAACCACTATAGAAAGTAAACGAAGGCGATGGCGCCCCGCTCCAGTGCTCTTGCCTGGAAAATCCCATGGGTGGAGGAGCCTGGTAGGCTGCAGTCCATGGGGTCGCTAAGGGTCGGACACGACTGAGCGACTTCACTTTCACTTTTCAGTTTCATGCATTGGAGAAGGAAATGGCAACCCACTCCAGTGTTCTTGCCTGGAGAATCCCAGGGATGGGGGAGCCTGGTGGGCTGTCGTCTCTGGGGTTGCACAGAGTCAGACACGACTGAAGTGACTTAGCAGTAGCAGTAGAGAGTAAATAAGAGAGTGAATTCTTATAATTGGTACAGAGTAAGGCTATCTCAGAATTTTGTCTTGCAAACCAATAAAATTTGAGGACTGAAAAGATATTGATTCACTAAAATGGAACCATGCACAGAGAGGTTCAAGAAATTTTTTTGGAGTTTGTGAATGAAGCAATAGAAAATGAAGTTTGTGGTGATCATTGCTCATATTATTTTCTTAGTCTTAAAACCCTTGCTTCTCTACCTGTGTCTCAGTTTATATGCTGCCCCTTCCATAAAAAACCTATACTTCCCTGGGGTGGGAGGGGGATTCCTGTGGCAAGGATGCTAATTGGATATTTCATTTTAGGGCAAGTAGTAATCAGTTTGGACACACAATTGTCAGGGGGATTTCTATTTGTGAAAACTCATTGAAACGTAAATATTACACAACCAACTAAAATAAGTAAAAAGAGGGTATATTGGCTAATAGACTTCACTTCAGAGGACCTGAGGTGCAACTAGTAAGACTAGATTGAGAGGCTCAAGCAATGTCCTTGAAGGCTCTGCCATCTCTTAGTTCCACTTGGGAATCAAGGACGGAGAGAGGGGAAAGGGAGGACCACTTCTATTAGGCAGAGAACTTTAAAACCATTTCACTTTTAAAAAAATCTATGTGCCAGTATTCAAGCATTCTGGCACATAGCTGTTGTTGTCAGTTGTTGATGAGAAGTCAAACCAGAAATCAATGATTAAATTTGACAAGGAAGAGATTTTTGTTTACGTTCGTTTTGCTGGAGTGGTGGAGGCCAAAGTCTTGTTTGCATGGATTGAGGAGAAAACAGGAGATGGGAAAACAGAGATTGTCAGTACACAAAACCCTTTCCAGGAGTTTTCCAGTAAATGAGAGCAGAAATGATGAACAGTAGCTGAAGAGGTGTGGAATCTTGGGATGCCTGAGATGTGGGATCCTTCCTCCCTTCTTTTTTCCTTTCTGTAAAAGATTAAATATATTACAGCATGTTTGTCTGGTTTGGGGAATGATTGAGTAAAGATGAAGAAATTAATGATGCAAAAGATAGAATACTGATGGAAGCAAAACTCTGAGTGATTAAGAGGGTCCAGGATCCTTTGCAGAAGTATAAAGGTTGCCCTTAGATATAGACAGACAGTTCATCCTTTGTCATAAGAGGGAGGCAGAATATGTAAGTAAAGATTCAGAAAGGCTGGTAGATTTGGAGATGGGAGGATGTGTAAAGATATCAGTTTGGATTTTATAGTAGGAAGACCACATTAATAGTTTTGATTTAACAAAAGACAGTATGTCTCCTTCAAGGAAATGTTGGGATAGTTAGTCTAGAGCTGATGTAGTGGTTCCATAGCCAATTATCCAGGCTCCATCTATCTGCAACCTCAAATGTGCATCTCACCCATGGTGGTCGAGAAGTCATACTCTAGCTCCTATTATTATGTCTGAATACTGGACAGAAGGCAGAGGGGAAGTGGAAAGGAAGAGCACAAGAGAAGTCTTTAAAGGGCACAATCTGGAAAATATCCTTATTACTTCTGTTCATATCTCATTGGCCAGAATGTAATCACATTTTCACTCCTAACTGCAGAGGAGGCTGGGAAGTTTAGTATTTGACTAGGTGACCGTGTGCTCAACCAACAGTGCTGTTCTTACTGGATGAGAAATGGAGAATGGGTATCGTGCAGCTGCCAGAAGTCTCTGCTACAAGAGATACAGTGGCTTTCTTCTAATTTCTCAGTAAAGAGCTGTGATTGCTGTGTACAAGAATGGATGAGATTCTGGGGGTTTGAGGAGAGAGGAGGTGCTAAATAGCCATTTGAAGACTGGATTAAATAAAGATCCATAGTAAGATTGGCTTCCCAGCCAATGCAGGAGATACAAGGGATGTGGGCTTGATTCCTGGGTCAGGAAGATCCCCTGGAGAAGGAAATAGCAACCCACTCCAGTATTCTTGCCTGGAAAATCCATGGACAGAAGAGTCCATAGAGATTTTCTATGGACTTCCCTGGTGGCTCAGATGGTAAAGTGTCCGTCTACAATGCAGGAGACCTGGGTTGGATCCCTGGGTCAGGAAGATCCTCTGGAGAAGGAAATGGCAATCCACTCCAGTACTCTTGCCTGGAAAATCCCATGGATGGAAGAGCCTGGTAGGCTACAGTCCATGGGGTCGCAAAGAGTCGGACATGACTGAGCGACTTCACCTTCACCTTCATGCATCCATAGGACTGTGGGATGCAGTCTATAGAGTGGCAAAGAGTCAGACACAACTCAAGGATGGGGCACATCATCTTGATTCCTCCCTGAACCTCGACATGAAGAAACTCTGACATGAAGAAACTCTGACATATGGTACGTTTGTGATCAGGCACATGTTTCACTGGGCCAGAGATTTCCTTGCAATGAAACTCAGTTGACTAAGAAAAAATTGTCCTTGGCTCTGTGGATGACATGTTTGTTTTTGGTATTTCCCAATTTGTGAACCAGAGGCATCTGAAAAGGGTCGGCAATGATGTTCATCTCCAGAAGCTACCCTCCATGAAACACCAAGACTTGGGCTGAAGTGGGTGCTAGAGATGCACTATGATATGTTCTCAGATGGCCATGCTTCTATTAAGGTTTTTTAAATTATTTTCTCAAGATAAATACCCAAGTGGAACTCTCAGAGAGCTTCTTCACTTTTCCTGTCACAAAGAACTGGTGATCTCATAGTCACAGGAGCTTGTAATAAATAACCAACATTGATTTCTCTGTTCCAGAATTATTTTGCTTCCCTTATTTCCAGAGCCCTGACACTCTGAGAAAGCTAGTATTGGAAAATCATTTACATGGTGGCACAGACTCCCCCACTGTCTTGGATATAAATCCAAGCAGGGTGGAGCAGGTCTAGAGGCAAAGAACCTAGGACTTCTGGTTGCTGAGCTTTCAGCCAAAGACGTCTTCTCCAGAAGGGTGAATCCAGATGCTAGAAGCATTGGCGGCATAGACTGACCATGGAGAGGCTGTTGTGGTGCTTCCTGGTCTTGATCAGCTTCTCTAGTGTTTCCGGCCAGACAGGTAGGGGCTACTCCAGGATGTGCCAAAGATTTGATCTGAATGATGGGAGTGGGGCCTAAGATTATACAAGGTGAAGTCAGAGGAATATCCAGCATGGGTGAGTGTGTGTATGTCTGCGTGTGTGTATGACACTGAGGAGAAATCAGTCTATTTCTCAACCCCAAACTCTTTATGCAGGAATAGATCTTTGTGATCTGAGAAACTTCTCATTTCTCCTCTGCTTTCTGTCTCACAGACTTGCATAAGAAGGCCTTCGTGTTTCCCAAAGAGACGGAGAATTCCTACGTATCTCTGAGAGCACAGTTAAAGACCCCACTCAAAGCCTTCACCGTGTGTCTCTATTTCTACACAGAGCTGGCCCGAACCCGCAGCTACAGCATTTTCTCTTATGCCACCAGGCAGCAACCCAATGAGATCCTCCTATTTTGGTCTAAGAGTAGAGGCTATATTTTTGGAGTACACGGGAAGGAGGTGGTATTCCAGAGTCCCGAAAACACTCAAGCTCCAACACACATCTGTGCCAGCTGGGAGTCCATCTCCGGAATTGCAGAGCTCTGGGTGAATGGGAAACCCCGGGCGAGGAAGAGTCTGGAGAAGGGAGCCTCTCTGGGGACAGACGCCAGCATCATCCTGGGGCAGGAGCAGGATGCGTTCGCTGGGGGCTTTGATAGAAACCAGTGTTTGGTGGGAGACATTGGAGATGTGAACATGTGGGACTTTGTGCTGTCGCCGGAACAGATTAACACTGTCTCTATTGGTGGGACCCTCAGTCCTAATGTCCTTAACTGGAAGGCGCTGAACTATGAAGCAAAGGGTGAGGTGTTCATTAAGCCTCAGCTGTGGTAGTGAGGTTGGGCTGTGGTCCTGGAAGTGCTTCCTGGCAATTCCACCCTATGGCTCTGGACCTCCCCACCCCTGTACACACCTCTGCAGGCCTGCTCTGTGAACACAGGCTTTTGCTTCCCTGCTCTACCTTCCTCAACACCAGATGGAATTTTTAAGTATCTGGCTTGGGAGATTGGAAAGCTTTGCCCACAAGGTCAGGATTGCAGATGCTTTGGGATTTCCTGTTTTTTTTTTTTTTTTAAAGTTGATTATCTTAGATTATCTTAGAGATAATCCCTTACCCTCACTTAGATAAGAAGATTAGGACCCAGCAAGGAGAAGTGATTTTTTTTTTTTAAGTCAAAAGGTGAATCTTTGAGCTGAGTAGGGAGTGCTGGTCTCGTATCTAATTTCCTACTAAGAACCCCCCAGAAAGTAGGAGAGACCTCCTCATCTTCACAGGGCTCTTCAGTGTCCGAGTTACGACTCTGGCCCAGGTCTCCTGAAATGGGAAACCTAGTGATGCAAAGTACCCTGGAAGGGCAATCAGAAAGGCCCAATGCAGAAAACCGATATTTTTTCATGGGCAAAGTGGAGGCATCTAGTTAGTTACTTTAATTGTTCCTGCCAAGCATTTACATAGCCATGTTTTTGTTTGCTCACAGTGATTTCTTCATTTTGTGGTTCTTTTGGGAAACTCTTCTCAAACACCATCCGAACCACATAGGACGGTGCATCCCCACCTGTTTCGCCAACATAGCCAGGCCGCAGAGTGGGCGTGACTCACACTGGACTATCAGAGTAGCCAAAACTTGTTTGGAGATTTAGGATGGGGGGATGGTTACATGCTCCTAGCTGGACAAATTATAGTCTTTCCCAGGACTGATTTATGAACTCTGGGAGTGAGACCTCTTTCTGCTGGAATTCCCGTCTGAGAGGGTATTAGCCTGAGACTGTCAGCAGCCATCTTGCTTACCACATGGAGAAAGACTGTGAGGAAAGAGGCCAAGCTGGGGTCAGCAGAGCTGAGGGATTGACAGAGCACTGGAGCCTTGAGTGGACTGTTTGAATTTCTGGATCTGCTTTGCCTGGCACCAGATCTACACCTGAACTTCCCATGTTCATGAACCAATAAAGCCCCTGTTTATATTAGTGAACCTGAGCTGTTATCTGATGGTTGCATTTCAAGTGGTGACTAACTTTTCTAACAATCTTCTGAAACCAAGTCCCTGTGAGTTCAGATGAACCATTGCCTATCTTGCAGTGACATAGCTAATGGCTCTCCAAACCCCCATAAGGATTTTTTTTCTGTCGAGCGCAACCCCTCTTTTGTGATAGCTGGTAATTTGTGTGAGGCCAGTTGTGGGGTGTAAAACTCTCACTCTAGAGAGTAAGAGGTATAAACTATTTCATATAAAATAAGCTACAAGAATATATTGTACAACATGAGGAATATAGCTGATATTTTATAGTAGCTATAAATGGAGTATAACCTTTAAACATTTTAAATCATTATATTGTACACCTGTAGCATATAATATAGTACTGCAACTACACTTCAGTTAAAAAAAGCTCACTGTATTATTACTCCAATATGAGGAACAAAAACTAAAGCTCATTGAGATCCAAGAATCTGCTGTCAGTTTCAATGGCTGGAATGCACTTTCCAAGCTGCTTAAGTCCCTTGTAGAGAAAGACCCCTCAAGGGTGATGGCTGCTGGTTTCTTCCAAAGGTGTCCTTCACCTTGGCTTTTTAGTACTAAGTGAGCTGTTGAAATTACCCCACAGAAGTCACACTAAAGTATGAACTAGCCCTGTGACTATATATCAAATAGTTACTTTGGGGAAGGCATACAGTAGACTAGTTAAACATAAAGTTTCTGAAATCAGCCTGCCTAGGTTTAAATCCTGGCTTTACAACTTACTATGTGACTTTGTGAGGAGAAATAATAGTAATTAGCTCAAAGAGTTGTTGAAAGGATCAAGTGAGATCATGCATATAGAGCACTTTAGGGTAGGGCCTGGCACATAGTAATCTGCTATTATTATTACTGAAGAGAAGAAGGGGATGACAGAGGATGAGATGGCTGGATGGCATCACCAACTCAATCAACATGAGTTTGAGCAAGCTCTGGAAGTTGGTGATGGACAGAAAAGCCTGGCCTGCTGAGTCCATGGGGCACAAAGAGTCGGACACGACTGAGCGACTGAACTGAACTTTGTATGATGTCTGCAAACAAAGGTTGATTATATACCATTGAAATACAATTTGGTGGAATTGGTCTGGGTTGATTGCAGTTGAAAGGTCTGAATCTTAACCAAAAATTAAACTCAGAATATTAGAATGATAAATTTATGAGTGTTGATTTATGAACATTGATTCCCCTAATTGACTTTGGTAACCATTTGAAAGCATAGAAGTTAAGGATAAGGACTTGCCTGGCAGTCCAGTGGTTAAGACTCTGCACTTCCAGTGTAGGGGTCTCAGCTTTGATCCCTGGTTGCGGAACTAAGATCCCACATGTTGCACAACATAGACAAATAAATAAATTTTAAAAATGTGGAAAAAAAAAAAGAGAAGTAAAGGATACGTTTTCCTGGGTAAATATGTGAGTGCAAATATTTTTTGTTGTCTAATTAGGACAGATCCATATACCCTGACATTCAGTTAAGAAGAAGGAAGGGTTGATTTTTTTTCCCCCTAGTTAAAAAATCCATTCAGGAGTTATGTCTTAATTATAGAAGGCTATCCCAACTCCCCAGGGATGTGGGCTGAACTAATATTTTTCTCAGAATTCAATTACTGGTACCTGGCCACACATAGTTTAGTGGACACTCTCTGGTCCTGATCATTTTAGCCAGGGAAATTTTTAAAGCTGGTATTTGCATTCAGTGAACATTTAAAAATCTCAATAAAGCATTTCTGGAATGTTTAAACAACTTAGCTTACCTAAAGATTCTTCACTGTAATCTTGTTAGAGAAGATATCCCAAGGTAACTGGGATATTATTGGACTATATAGAGTTGTTCGACATAATCCAATTAAATGTTATATGACATCTACCACAGAGGATTTGGTAAGTTAGTTCTAAGCAATCCTTTGTCACAGCAAATGGAGAGTAAGATCAATTATTCAGTAAGGCTGATGTTAATGTAGCCATGTCATTTACACTGGTTTTCCTTAATAGCAGGGATCATGCATCCAGTTTGTTCAGAAGTAAAATCAGGTGTTAAGGCTCAAGTTAGGAAGACAGAGGGCCAAATGAGATATAAAACCTACAATAAAATTACTATATAGGGTTTCCTTGAGAAAAAATGATGAAAACTATATGGAGGGCACATGCTTAAAAAAAAAGAAGTGAAAGTGTTAGCTGATCAGTCACGTCTGATTCTTAGCAACCCCACAGACTATGGCCTGCCAGGCTCCCCTGTCCGAGGAATTCTCCAGACAAGAATACTGGAGTGAGTAGCCATCCCCTTCTCCTGAGGATGTTCCAGACCCAGGGATGAAACCTGGGTATCCTGCATTGCAGGCGGATTCTTTACCGTCTGAGGCACCAGGGAAGTGATTACTACATGAGTAGTAAACGATAAACATTTATCTCCTTCAAAAGGGGTAGGAGGATAGATTTATACACTTCTATCAATGAAATGAAGCTTAGTAGCATGAAGAGATATTATAGTTCAGTTATAGGCCAAACATTGGGGGTAGACCAATTGCCTGTGTCAGAGATTGCAAACGTAAAGCCAAAGGCAGATGCTGGAGGCTGCTATCCAACAGGACACTTTCCTTTGCTGGCTGAAAATAGCCATGCAGGTAAGAATATGAGCTAGTTCTTCAAGTCTTGGCTTGAAGTGACTCAAGTGTGAACATCTTAGCACAAGATGCAACATGGTGATGCACAGATCAGGTCTATAAAGTCTCCCTCTGTCAGGGAGAAATACTGGATCCCTGGTTATAGTGACCTTGAGTGGCCTCCAGCCAGATGAATGGATGAGGACCCTTTCTTGTGGTCCATCCAGAGCTTGGAGGAGGAACTGCAGACTGCTTCAGAAATGGGACTGGGCCTGATGGAAATAGATTTGGAGTCCCAGTTGAGAAAGTAGGTAGGAGGGTAAGTCAGTGATTTTTTCCCTTATGTTTCTCACTATCACTTAGTTTGATCTCCAGGGAAGTAAAGATTGACAGGGGAAACAAAAAAAAAAAAGAAGCAAGCGACTCCAGATCATTAAAACAGTAACATCACCAACAAAAATACCCAGGAATCTCCTGGCAGTTGGCCTGGGTTCAATCCATGGTCAGGGAACAAAGATCCTGTGAGCCCCACAGCCAGAAAAGAAAAAAAGTTACCCAAATCAGGTTTTTGAAAGTATCAATTTCTGATCCTTAGACTCCCAGGGAAAGAAGGAAAGTGCTGTGTTGATTTCTAAATAATTTTATCTGAAGACAGCGAACCTCTAGTCTCAGGTGGGTTGGCAGAACTTGCCTGGATGCCTTCCTTGTTATTCTCTGCCTCCATATTATCTATTTATCTTTTCATTTCTCCTGTAACAGAAAGTGGGTTGAATGGGCTTGCTACCTTTCTTCTTCAGAAAATGTAGATTCATATATCAAATTTCCTAGATTGCTTGGTCCAGTGATTCTTAAACTGATTCTTAAACTGGTCTGCTGATTACAGGCATCATTGTCACCTAAGGTGTTTACTGCAGACTCATTGACCCGAGACCTACCAGATTAGACTCTGGAGTTAGAGCCCAGGAATCTGCCATTCATAAGCTCTTTTGCCAAATGTTTTTAGAACCAACACTTTAGTGTCTTCCTGGCAGCTCGGAAGTCTTATCTGAGATATATGTGGCTCCCAATAACCTTGAAGGCAGTTTGGTGGTCTTTAAAGAAGGATCTATGACTCAGGTTATCTATTCCCTTTGTCTGCCTCTGGTGCAGGATCTAAGGACTCAGTTTAGTACATCCAACCCACATCTTTTTATACACATAGGTAAGGAATCTAAGTTTCCATCACCACTCCTAGGATGGTAGTTGCTTAGTCACACAGGACAGATCACAGACGGTCTTAAAAATACCTTACACACACCGAGCTCATACCATATTCCATTCACTGTCCTAAGGCCTTTCAGTTCAGTTCAGTCGCTCAGTCGTGTCCAGGCCTCCCTGTCCATTACCACCTCCCGGAGTTCACTCAAACTCATGTCCATCGAGTCGGTGATGCCATCCAGCCATCTCATCCTCTGTCGTCCCCTTCTCCTCCTGCCCCCAATCCCTCCCAGCATCACAGTCTTTTCCAATGAGTCAACTCTTCGAATGAGGTGGCCAAAGTACTGGAGTTTCAGCTTTAGCATCATTCCTTCCAAAGAACACCCAGGACCGATCTCCTTCAGAATGGACTGGTTGGATCTCCTTGCAGTCCAAGGGACTCTCAAGAGTCTTCTCCAACACCACAGTTCAAAAGCATCAATTCTTCGGCTCTCAGCTTTCTTCACAGTCCAACTCTCACATCCATACATGACCACTGGAAAAACCATAGCCTTGACTAGACGGACCTTTGTTGGCAAAGTAATGTCTCTGCTTTTGAATATACTATCTAAGTTGGTCATAACTTTCCTTCCAAGGAGTAAGCGTCTTTTAATTTCCTGGCTGCAATCACCATCTGCAGTGATTTTGGAGCCCCCCAAATAAAGTCTGACACTGTTTCCACTGTTTCTTTAGGCATATTTATTTGCTTAATGACAACCCTATGAGGCAAGTATCATTTTATAGTCCACATTTTACAGATGAGGAAACTGAGGTCCAAAAAAGGTTGATTAACTTGCCTGGAGTTGGAATTGAACTTAGGCAGTCTGACTCCAGAGACCCATGCTTTGAACCACTGCTTTCTACTGCCACATGCAGTACAAGTTTACATGCTGTACTCACACCCCTAGAAGAGGAGAGAGGGTATGGGGGTGGATACACGTTTTCTCATGGAGAAGCCATTCCAGGATGCCATACATACAGCATGTAAACTACCATTCTGGGGGCACTGGGAATCTCCCAACTTTTCATTTTATTATTATATGTTTGCAAGAATGCCTTGTACATGAAATTCCTATTCAACTTTAGCATCAACATTACATTAGACAGATTAAAGCACAGACATCATTTTGCCAACAAAGGTCCATATAGTCAAAACCATGACTTCTCCTCTAGTCATGTATGGATGTGAGAGTTGGACCATAAAGGAGACTGACTGCTGGAGAATTTATGCTTTTGGATTGTGGTGTTGGAGAAGGCTCTTGAGAGTCCCTTGGACAGCAAGGGGATCAAACCAACCAATCCTAAAGGAATTCAACCCTGAATATTCATTGGAAGGACTGATGCTGAAGCTGAAACTCCAGTATTTTGCCTACCTGATGTGAAGAGCTGACTTATTTGAAAAGACCCGAATGCTGGGAAATATTGAAGGCCATAGGAAAAAGGCAGCAAAGGATGAGATGGCTAGAGAGCATCACTGACTCGATGGACATGAGTTTGAGCAAACTCTGGGAGACAGTGGAGGACAGAGGAGCCTGAAGTGCTACAGCCTTAAAGTTGCAAAAAGTTGGCCACAACTTAGCGACTGAATAACAACAGAACCCCCTGACACACTGTCAAAGCTCTTCTTTGACTTGGAAGCCCCCATCTTTCCCACTGTTAGTTGTGCCCTTAGACATCATTTCATGGTCTAGGAAGTATTCATTAAAGGCATGTAATCATATGAGAAATTCTCTAGGCCAGCAATTTTCAAATTTAGTTGCTAATATTATAATCACTTGAGGGAGCTTTTAAAAATCTAGTTTCCCAGGTCACATCCCATATTATTACAGTAGATTCTCTGGTGATGAGATCCAGGCATCAGTATTTTAAAAAACTTTTTGTTCTTTTTAACTTCAGTATAGTTGATTTACAGTGTCATGTCAATCAATCTCTGCTGCTCAGCAAAGTGACTCAGTTATATACATACAGACATTCTTTTTTTATATATTCTTTTCCATTATGGTTTATCACAGGGTACTGAATGGCATTCCCTGTGCTATACAGTAGGGCTTCCCAGCTAGTAGTAAAGAACTCACCTGCTAGTGCAGGGGCCGTAGGAGATGTGAGTTCGATCCCTGGGTCAGGAAGATCTCCTGGAGGAGGGCATGGCAACCCAGTCCAGTATTCTTGCCTGGAGAATCCCATGGACAGAGGACCCTGGGGGCTACAGTCTGCAGGGTTACACAGAGCTGGATACAACTGAAACGACTTACTGTGCTCGCACCCTATACTGGAAGGCCTTGCTGTTTATCTATCCTATATGTAATAGTTTACATCTGCTAGTCCCAAGCTCCCAGGTCTTCTCTCCCCCACTCTCTCCTCCTTGGCAACCTCAAGTCTGTGCTCTGTGTCTGTCTTCTGTTTTGTAGATAGGTTTATTTGTGGCATATTTCAGATTCCACATATAAGTGCTATCTTACGGTATTTGTCTTTCTTTTTCTGACTTCACTCAGTGATCATGATAGTCTCTAGTTGTATCCATATTGCTGCAAATGACTTTGTTTTGTTCTTTTTACGGCTGAGTAATATTCCGTTGTATATATGTACCGCATTTTCTTCATCCATTCATCCATTGGTGGACATTTAGGTTGTATGCATGTCTTGACTATTGTGAATAGTGCTGCTAAGACCACAGGGGTACATGCACATTTTTGAGTTGTAGTTTTGTCTAGGTATACAGACATTAGTAGTTTTGAAGCTCCTTAGTTGATTACAATGTGCAGCCAAGTCTCCAACAGTGGGGGCTGGGGAACCACTGTTCTAGGCTGAGTGATAGCTTTGAAAAGGCTACTCTTGTCTCTGACTGGACCTATGGTTGTTTCTGACTGACACGTCCCTTGTTTTCTCTTTTCCCCATGTTATATTGGTTTCAGATTGAATTGTGGGGCACACCAAACTTTCTCTTTAAACACTGGAATCTAGAGTTATAGGTCCTTGAGGATTAAACGAACTGATAGGTCTATATTTACCATGCTGTTATTTATTCAATAAAGTTGCACTGTGGTAGCAAGATAACAAACATTGTTTGTCTTACAGTGTTTTTCTTTATCCCCAGTTGATATTTGGGAGTCTCTACAATGAAGTGTTTTTCTGATGTACTGGGGCTTTAAGTCAGGGAGAAACCAAAGTGCCAAGATGTCTAGAAAAGCTGAGATCCTTAAAAATTTTCATGGGGATATCATGAGCTGTAAAAGATAAGAGAGGACACACAAGCAAACATATCTGAGCAGGGAAAAGGTCACAAGGCAATCTGGTCTATTGCACACACCTCTTTTCTGGTAAAGTTCACCCAAAACTCTGTCCCATGGTGTGAGTGAGTGCAGTGTTGCTTGGGCAGATTCCTGGAACTAGGGGTGGCTTGTGAAATGGTTCACAGGAAGGTCTCTCAAATTCTGTCTTCCTTTTTCTTTCTAATCTCTTTCTATTTCTATAGCTCTCACTCTCCCTATTTTTATGTCCCTCTATCTCTCTCTCTCTTTTTCAATTTTAAGCCTTGTTCAGAATATCCGTTATAAACACAGATCTGATAATCTGGTGAGCTCCTTGAAATCAATAACATTTCCAGAGTCCTGCCATCATACTTGCAGCTGTCTTCTTTTGACTTAACCTGGGAAAACCAATGCTAGTGAGAAGGCAGTTCAGGTACTTGGAAAACACTTTCCTTCTTTGTCTTAATGTTTTACCTATAATTTCTGTTCAAAGTATGTATATTTCTTTAATTGGACAAATGTTTGGAATAAGAGAGAAGCTTTTGAAGCAATTACTTTAAGTAAGTTTTACATTTTAAAAATAAGATGCGGAGTTTGAGAAAGGGTAATTAAAAGGAATTTTTAACTAATACATCATTAGAAGAGAAACCTTTCCAGAAATGTACTGTCATTTGTAATAGTTTTTTTCTGTTGGGAGTTTAGAATATGCTATCCACATGTCACTTCTTCCAGTCAAATAAGAAAGAAATAATGTCTAATATTGATTTCTCATTGACTTCAGTTTAGTTCAGTCGCTCAGTCACTCCGACTCTTTGCAAAGCTCTGACTGCAGCATGCCAGGCTTCCCTGTGACTCACCAACTCCTAGAGCTTGCTCAAACTCATGTCCATCGGGTTGGTGATGCCATCCAACCATCTCATCCTCTGTTGTCTCCTTCTCCTCCTGCCTTCAATCTTTCCCAGCATCAGGGTTTTTGCCAGTGAGTCAGTTCTTTGCATCAGGTGGCCAAAGTATTGGAGCTTCAGCTTCAGCATCAGTCCTTCCATTGAATATTCAGGACTTATTTCCTTTAGGATGGATTGGTTGGATCTCCTTGCAGGTCAAGGGATTCTTAAGAGTCTTCTCCAACACCACAATTCAAAAGCATCAATTCTTGGGGGCTCATCTTTCTTTATAGTTCAACTCTCACATCCATCCATGACTACTGGAAAAACCATACCTTTGGCTAGATGGACCTTTGTCGGCAAAGTAATGTCTCTGCTTTTTAATATGCTGTCTAGGTTCATCACAGCTTTTCTTCGAAGGAGAATTTTATGGCTGCAGTCACCATCTGCAGTGATTTTGGAGTCCAGTAAATAGTTTGTCACTGTTTCCATCGTTTCCCCATCTGTTTGCCGTGAAGTGATGGGACAAGATGCCATGATTTTCGTTTTCTGAATATTGAGCTTTAAGCCAACTTTTTCACTCTCCTCTTTTACTTTCATCAAGAGGCTTTTTGGTTCTTCTTCACTTTTTGCCATAAGGGTGGTGTCATCTGCATATCTGAGGTTATTGATCTTGCTCCTGGCAATCTTAATTTCACCTTGTGCTTCATCAAGCTTGGCATTTTGCATGATGTACTCTGCATATAAGTGAAATAAGCAGGGTGTCAGTGTATAGCCTTGATATACTCCTTTCCAAATTTGGAACCAGTCTGTTGTTTCATGTCCACTTCTAACTGTTGCTTCCTGACCTGCATACAGATTTCTCAAGAGACAGGTAAGGTAGCCTGGTAGTCTCATCTCTTGAAGAATTTTCCATAGTTTGTTCTGATCCACACAGTGAAGGGCTTTGGCATAGTCAATAAAGCAGAAGTAGATGTTTTTCTGGACTCCCTTGCTTTTTCGATGATCCAATGGTTGTTGGCAATTTGATCTCTGGTTCCTCTGCTTTCTCTAAATCCAGGTTGAACATATGGAATTTCACAGTTCACATACTGTTGAAGCCTGCCTTGGAGAATTTTGAGCATTACTTTGCTATCGTGTGAGATGAGTGCAGTTGTGCGGTAGTTTGAACATTCTTTGGCATTGCCCTTCTTTGGGATTGGAATGAAAATGTGGCCACTGCTGAGTTTTTTAAATTAGCTGGCATACTGAGTGCAGCACTTTCACAGCATCATCTTTCAGGATTTGAAATAGCTCAACTGGAATTCCATCACCTCCCCTAGCTTTGTTCATAGTGCTACTTGCTAAGGCCCACTTGATTTCACATTCCAGGATGTCTGGTTTTAGGTGAGTGATCACACCATCGTGGTTACCTGGGTCATGTCTATCTTTTTTGTGTAGTTCTTCTATGTATTCTTGCCATCTCTTCTTAATATCTTCTGCTACTGTTAGGTCCGTACTGTTTCCTTTATTGAGCCCATCTTTGCATGAAACGTTCCCTTGGTATCTCTGATTTTCTTGAAGAGATCGCTAGTCTTTTCTGTTCTCTTGTTTTCCTCTATTTCTTTGCATTGACCACTGAGGAAGGCTTTCTTATCTCCCCTTGCTATTCTTTGGAACTCTGCATTCAAATGGGTATATCTTTCCTTTTTTCCTTGGCCTTTCACTTGTCTTCTTTTCTCAGCTATTTGTAAGGCTTCCTCAGACAACCATTTTGCCTATTTCCATTTCTTTTTCTTAGGGATGATTTTGATCATCCCTCCTGTACAACGTCATGACCCTCCATCCATAGTTCTTCAGGCACTCTGTCTATCAAATCTAATCCCTTAAATCTATTTGTCACTTCCACTGTATAATCATAAAGGGTTTGATTTAGGCCATATGTGAATGGTCTAATAGTTTTCCCTACTTTCTTCAATTTAAGTCTGAATTTGGCAATAAGGAGTTCATGATCTGAGCCACAGTCAGCTCCTTGTCTTGTTTTTGCTGACTGTATAGAGTTTCTCCATCTTTGGCTGCAAAGAATATAATCAATTTGATTTTGGTATTGACCATTTGGTGATGTCCATG
The DNA here is from genome assembly GCF_014754425.2 of Oryx dammah. NCBI lineage: Eukaryota > Metazoa > Chordata > Mammalia > Artiodactyla > Bovidae > Oryx > Oryx dammah. The sequence continues at coordinate 9,781,694 of NW_024070212.1, forward strand.
TCTAGAGTATTCTCTGGTTTTGTTGGAAGAGGGTGTTTGCTATGACCAGCACATTCTCTTGGCAAAACTCTATTAACTTTGCCCTGCTTCATTCTGTACTCCAAGGCCAAATTTGCTGTTACTTCAGGTATCTCTTGACTTCCTACTTTTGCATTCCAGTCCCTTATGAAAAAGTCATCTTTTTTGGGTGTTAGTTCTAGAAGGTCTTGTAGGTCTTCATAGAACCATTCAATTTCAGCTTCTTCAGCGTTATTGGTGGGACATAGACTTGGATTACTGTGATATTGAATGATTTGGAAATGAACAGAGATCATTCTGTCATTTTTGAGACTGCACCCAAGTACTGCATTTTGGATTCTTTTGTTAACTATGATGGCTATTCCATTTCTTCTAAAGAATTCTTGCCCGCAGTAGTAGATATAATGGTCATCTGAATCAAATTCGCCCATTCAAGTCCATTTTAGTTCACTGATTTCTAAAATGTCAATGTTCACTCTTGCCATCTCATGACTGCCCACTTCTAATTTACCTTGATCATGGACATAACATTCCAGGTTCCTATGCAATATTGCTCTTTACAGCATTGGACTTTACTTCCATCACCAGTCACATCCACAACTGGGCTTTGTTTTCACTTTGGCTCCATCTCTTCATTCGTTCTAGAGTTATTTCTTCACTTTTCTCCAGTAGCATATTGGGCACCTACTGACCTGGGGAGTTCATCTTGCAGTGTCATATCTTTTTGGCTTTTCATACTCTTCATGGGGTTCTCAAGGGAAGAATACTGAAGTGGTTTGCCATTCTCATTGAGTAGCAATGGGAAAACTCATGATGAATACACTTAAGATTCTTTTTACATGAAATTGTGTTTTGGGATTAAAGTCAAATAGCCACAAGCTGGGTGTCTTATTCATAAAATGAAACTGTAGCTTTTGAAGCTTCACAGGCTACTTATTTTTATTCTGTTCTCTCTTTCCTTGCTTCTTAATTACACAAATACACACATGCACACACACACACACTTTATTTTATAAGCAATATAACTATATTATGAAAATGTTAATGAAAGAAAAGTATTCTTCATAATTTCATTACCATGATAAGGACTCATTTTTTTTGGGGGGGGGGAGGTTATTCCTATTAGATTTTTTTCTGAACTAGTTACTTCATTTAAAAAATTGTATATAAACAGATTTATGTTATTTTTCTCATATTATACTATTATAAACATTTTTTTGCATGTTGTAGGATAAACTTCGGAGAAGGCAATGGCACCCCACTCCAGTACTCTTGCCTGGAAAATCCCATGGATGGAGGAGCCTGGTAGGCTGCAGTCCATGGGGTCGCTGAGAGTTGGACGTGACTCAGTGGCTTCACTTTCACTTTTCACTTTCATGCATTGGAGAAGGAAATGGCAACCCACTCCAGTGTTCTTGCTTGGAGAATCCCAGGGATGGCGGAGCCTGGTGGGCTGCCATCTATGGGGTCGCACAGAGTCGGACGCGACTGAAGCAACTTACTAGTAGCAGATAAACTTCACAACCAATACTTTAAACAATTATTCATTCTATTTAGTGATTGTAGATGTGTACAGTTTTCTTAAACATGCTTTAGTTTTCTAATTTTTCATGATCCTAAGTGGTGTTATGGTGGCCTTTGTGAGTAAAATATCTCCTCCATCCCCAAATTTTCAACAACATTTCTCCAGAATAGATTCACAAGATGTGACTGTTTTAATTCACGAAACACTGCAATGCAGAGCTATTGGAGTTCCAGTAGGCAACATGGAGTCACTAATAAATAACCCATGTTGGTCTCCCGTTTTGTGATTTGTATTGGTATTTTTGCTCTTAGAGCTTTGATTTATGGTTCTAAGGGGCAGTTTTGGGAAATCATTTACCCATCCGCTAAGACAATCTGACTATTGCACATATACAGTCAAAGGGGGCAGTCCTGAGTCAGCGGGATCTCAGACACCCAAGCCCCAGACAGCCCAACTGATACTGCTCTTTCTAGGAGGATAACCTAGATTCTGGGCACGGTGACTGCAGGAAGGAACATGGAGAAGTTGTCACCATGTTTCCTGGTCATCATTAGCCTCTTTAGTGCTTTTTCTCAGGTAGGTAGGTGCTGCTTCAGGTGGTAGCTGGGCTTTTGTATCAGGGCAGTCTGTGCAAAGCCAAATTACGGAAAATAGCCAGCACTGGGGAGCAAAGAGGGCAGTCTGCAGTTTTTAAGTCCAATCTCTTGTACATAGTAAAAGAATGCATCTTTGTGGCCTAACAAAGATAGAAAAGAGACAACAGGCCCAAGATGAAGTCAGTTGTGTTAACTCCCAAGTCAGCAAACCAAGACCTAATACCTAACCTAACTGCAGCTTCAGTCTCTCCCCAAAATGTGACCTTTCACCAGTCAATCTGAAATTACAGGATCAGGATTAATGAGGTAACCCACCCAACAAAACCCTTTCCTTCCCCCATAGGAAGGTGACCTTGCCTGAAATAATCCGCCCTTTGCTAGAAGCTTCTGGTTCTTACTGCTTTATTCCTATAAAAGGCTTTTATTTGGATAAGCTCTTCAAAATTCCTTTCTGCTATATGGGAGGTTGCCTGCTTCATGAATCATTGAATTAAAGCCAATTAGATCTTTCCATTTACTCAGTTAATTTAGCAGATTTGGAGGCAGTGACAGACTTCAAAGTTTTCTTTCAAGAGTTTTCAAAACAAGAGACATGGGTGTGGTCTCCTCAGAGGTTTTTTGGTTCGGTCATCTTCAGTGGGGCTCTGGGCAAGTTGCTCTATGTTCTGAGCTCTGCTCCATTTGCATCAAGCTCCTGGTCTAATTGGCTTGCTAGTCAGTTCCCTATTTGATTTGAAACCTCAGCCCTTGTTTCTGTCCTCAGATTCCGTGTTGGGAATGAACGATAACTTAGTCTGAAGTTCTCCATTGGGTGGAACCTCAGTCTGCAATTGATAGGTGGGGACCTGCTGGTTCAGTTCTTTATCCCCTCCACAAATCCCACATCAGGTGAACAGCTGGAGCAGGACTAGGTCCCGCTGAAAAACTAGACTGGGTTTCAGATTGTACTGAGTTCGGCTTAAGCTGTACTGGGTCTAGTAAAGTAAAGGCTATTGCTAATGAGAATCATAAAAGTAAAAGGCACCCCCCCCCCCCCCCATATAATTGGTTAACATGGCTCAGGCAGTTAAAAGCTATGCTCAGGCAGTTAAAAGCTGTCAGAGTGCCTCTGCCCTCCCAATACAGGTGGCCCAGGTTTAATCGCTGGTCAGGGAACTAGATCCCACAGCTACAGTGAAGATTGAAGGTCTGAAATCTACAACTAAGACCTGGTGCAGCCAAATAAATAAGCAAATAAATCTTAAGAAAAATAAAAATGAATAAAGAAGAAAGTTATATAAGTTTGTGGAAAAGGAATCTGGTAAGGGTTTTTATGCATGGTTAAGACTGGCTAACAGAAGCAGAAGATATTAAGAAGAGGTGGCAAGAATACACAGAAAAACTGTACAAAAAAGATCTTCACGACCCAGATAATCACGATGGTGTGATCACTCATCTAGAGCCAGACATCCTGGAATGTGAAGTCAAGTGGGCCTTAGAAAGCATCACTATGAACAAAGCTAGTGGAGGTGATGGAATTCCAGTTGAGCTATTTCAAATCCTGAAAGATGATGCTGTGAAAGTGCTGCACTCAATATGCCAGCAAGTTTGGAAAACTCAGCAGTGGCCACAGGACTGGAAAAGGGCAGTTTTCATTCCAATCCCAAAGAAAGGCAATGCCAAAGAATGCTCCAACTACGGCACAATTGCACTCATCTCACATGCTAGCAAAGTAATGCTCAAAATTCTCCAAGTCAGGCTTCAGCAATATGTGAACCATGAACTCCCTGATGTTCAAGCTGGTTTTAGAAAAGGCAGAGAAACCAGAGATCAAATTGCCAACATCCACTGGATCATGGAAAAAGCAAGAGAGTTCCAGAAAAACATCTACTTCTGCTTTATCGACTATGCCAAAGTCTTTGACTGTGTGGATCACAATAAACTGTGGAAAATTCTTCAAGAGATGGGCATACCAGACCATCTAACCTGCCTCTTGAGAAATCTGTATGCAGGTCAGGAAGCAACAGTTAGAAGTGGACATGGAACAACAGACTGGTTTCAAATAGGAAAAGGAGTACGTCAAGGCTGTCTATTGTCACCCTGCTTATTTAACTTCTATGCAGAGTACATCATGAGAAACGCTGGACTGGAAGAAACACAAGCTGGAATCAAGATTGCCAGGAGAAATATCAATAACCTCAGATATACAGATGACACCACCCTTACGGCAGAAAGTGAAGAGAAACTAAAAAGCCTCTTGATGAAAGTAAAAGGGGAGAGTGAAAAAGTTGGCCTAAAGCTCAACATTCAGAAAACGAAGATCATGGCATCAGGTCCCATCACTTCATGGGAAATAGATGGGGAAACAGTGGAAACAGTGTCATACTTTATTTTTGGGGGGCTCCAAAACCACTGCAGATGGTGATTGCAGCCATGAAATTAAAAGATGCTTACTCCTTGGAAGAAAAATTATGACCAACCTAGATAGCATATTCAAAAGCAGAGACATTACTTTGCTGACTAAGGTCCATCTAGTCAAGCCTATGGTTTTTCCAGTGGTCACATATGGATGTGAGAGTTGGACTGTGAAGAAGGCTGAGCACCAAAGAATTGATGCTTTTGAACTGTGGTGTTGGAGAAGACTCTTGAGAGTCCCTTGGACTGCAAGGAGATCAACCAGTCCATTCTGAAGGAGATCAGCCCTGGGATTTCTTTGGAAGGAATGATGCTAAAGCTGAAACTCCAGTACTTTGGCCACCTCATGTGAAGAGTTGACTCATTGGAAAAGACTGTGATGCTGGGAGGGATTGGGGGCAGGAGGAGAAGGGGACGACAGAGGATGAGATGGCTGGATGGCATCACTGACTCGATGGATGTGAGTCTGAATGAACTCCGGGAGTTATGATAGACAGGGAGGCCTGGCATGATTTGATTCATGGGGTCGCAAAGAGTCGGACGCGACTGAGGGACTGAACTGAACTGAAGACTGGCTAAGGTGGAAATGAATTCTAGTGAATAAATTTTAATATCAAAAGGAAGCAGTTATAAAGTTAGAATGTGCTTTTCCCCTCTGTGAAAACAATAAGGTTTTATTGAACTGTTGTTCCGCTCTTGATAAGCGATTGTAAAAGTTTTCTTTTCTGACCTTTTAAGTAATTTGCTTAGAAAAGAACGATTTTGTGCCTTATCAGAATAATTTCCTGTGCTATCTTTATCGGGTCTTTTGATTAGTTAAGAAAGCGAGTCTTCTTTAGTAAAAGAGCTACGTTTTTCTTTACCATTACTTAACTTCCTGCATTTGCCTTTGAAGTCTTTAATTGCTATTATTGTTAAATGGATAACAGTATTTTTTCACAGTGATCTATGATCCTGCTTGACCAAGGACTTTAAAATCTTTTGATTTCTTTGACAAACTTCCCCCAGGTCAAATTCTAAATGAAGTCATTTTGACCTCAAACTAACTTTGGGATATTACAGGTCCCCTGCAAAATTTTAAAACACTTGTTCTCTCTTTGTATAAAAGGAAATGTTAAACAATTTGGTTTATTTGATATATTAAATCATATTGGAAGCATTGTCAAATAAGAAGTAGTACTAAGCCTTCTTTATGCTGTATTTGTATAAGTTATAAATTTTGTAAAATTGTGATAAATTCCTAGAAATCTGACATATCCTGGTATGATTATCAGTTAACTCCAGTTATCTTAAAACATTCTATGTCATAGAAATATGCAAATTTCCTTGTCGATGCCATTAAAATGAGCTCTCAACAGATTTTTAATGATGGGCATTTTAAAGTTTTTTGCCATTTACAGACAGTTATTGTTTTACTCAGATGCTTTTGCAAAAGTGTTTCCTCAAATGTGCTTCATCTTCAAGAAGATTAGTGGAAAGGGCTTTGACAAGTACAGGTTTCTGTTAGCTTTAAGATCATAAAACTGAATTCAGTAAAATTTTACAGAACTAATGGAAAAGCTGGATTTGAGCAAACAAATATTAATTATATAGGACTGAATGAATTCATGGGAAATAGATGGGGAAACAGTGGAAACAGTGTCAGACTTTATTTTGTGGGGCTCCAAAATCACCGCAGATGGTGACTGCAGCCATGAAATTAAAAGACGTTTACTCCTTGGAAGGAAAGTTATGACCAACGTGCTGCTGCTGCTAAGTCACTTCAGTTGTGTCTGACTCTGTGTGACCCCAGAGACGGCAGCCCACCAGGCTCCCCCGTCCTGGGATTCTCCAGGCAAGAACACTGGAGTGGGTTGCCATTTCCTTCTCCAATGCATGAAAGTGAGAAGTAAAAGTGAAGTCGCTCAGTCGTGTGCGACTCGTAGCGACCCCATGGACTGCAGCCTATGAGGCTCCTCCGTCCATGGGATTTTCCAGGCAAGAGTACTGAAGTACAGTGCCATTGCCTTCTCCGACCTAGATAGCATATTAAAAAGCAGAGGCATTACTTTGCCAACAAAGGTCCGTCTAGTCAAGGCTATGGTTTTTCCAGTAGTCATATATGGATGTGAGAGTTGGACTGTGAAGAACGCTGAATGCCGAAGAATTGATGCTTTTGAACTGTGGTGTTGGAGAAGACTCTTGAGAGTCCCTTGGACTGCAAGGAGATCCAACCAATCCATTCCAAAGGAGATCAGTCCTGGGTGTTCTTTGGAAGGAATGATGCTGAGGCTGAAACTCCAATACTTTGGTCACCTCATGCGAAGAGTTAACTCATTGGAAAAGATCCTGATGCTGGGAGGGATTTAGGCAGGAGGAGAAGGGGATGACAGAGGATGAGATGGCTGGATGGCATCACTGACTCGATGAATGTGAATCTGAGTGAACTCTGGGAGTTGCTGATGGACAGGGAGGCCTGGCGTGTTGCAATTCTTGGGGTTGCAAAGAATTGGACATGGCTGAGTGACTGAACTGAACTGAATGAATTAAGGAGGAAGATTATAATTTTTTTGTTTGAAATATTGCTGGTTCCTTAATATTTTTCTTTCCAAATTTCAGAAAATCTTTTTTCTTAAGCTGTCTATGACTTAAAGCAATTTGGCAAAGTATACCTTTGTAAACAAAGATGAAACATTTACTTTTTGTCTCTACCTGATCCCTCCCCAAAACTCTTGAATTTTCATGGCATTAGGGTTAGTCATTTACATAAATTCAGTAAGAATCTGTTCTCCTTCTATCAGTACACAATTACAAATACGGGTTATATTACCAAGGTTTTAGCTGAAATGTCATATTTGAGGGAGATGTGCATAGACTCGGATATGACCATTCCTTTTAAATTTTTGTTTTTAATTAGAGGATAATTAATTCACAATGATGTGATAGTTTCTGCCATACATCAACATGAATCAGTTGTAACTACACATATGTCCCCTCCTTCTTAAACCTCCCTCCCCATCCCACCCCTCTAGGTTGTCACAAAGCACCAGCGTTGGGTTCCCTGCGTCATATAGCAAATTCCCACTGGATATCTATTTTACATATAGTAATGTATATGTTTCAATGCTACTCTCTCAAATCACCCCACCCTTTGCTTTCCCACTGTGTCCAAAATTCTGTTCTTTATGTCTGTGTTTCCTTTGCTGCCCTGCAAGCAGGATCATCAGTATTATCTTTCTAGATTCCATAAATATGTGTTAATATATTTATCTTTCTCTTTCTGACTTACTTCACTCTGTATAATAGGCTCCAGACTCATCTCCCTCATTAGAACGGACTCAAATGCATCCTTTTATAGCTGAGTAATAATCCATTGTATATACGCACCGTAACTTCTTTATCCAGTCATCTGTTGATGGACATATAGGTTGCTTCCATGTCTTAGCTATTATAAACAGTATTGCAATGAACATTGGGGTACATGTGTCTTTTTCAATTATGGTGTCTGCAGGCTATCTGCCCAGTAGTGGGAGTTTGGGGTCATATGGTAGTTTTATTCCTAGTTTTTTAAGGAATCTCCATAGTGTTCTCTATAGTGGCTGTATCAATTTGCATTCCCACTAATGGCACAACAGGGTTCCTTTTACTCCACATCCTCTCCAGCGTTTATTGTTTGTAGACTTTTTGATGATGGGCATTCTGACCAGTGTGAGATGATACCTCATTGTAGTTTTGATTTGCATATCACTAATAATGAGTGATGTTGAATATCTTTTCATGTGTATATTAGCCATCTGTATGTCTTCTTTGGAGAAATGTCTGTTTAGGTCATCTTCCCACTTTTTGACAGGGTTGTTTGTTTTTCTGGTATTGAGCTCCATGAGCTGCTTGTATATTTTGAAGGTTAATCCTTTGTCAGTTGTTTCCTTTGCTGTTATTTTCTCCCACTCTAAAATTTGTCTTTTCACTTTTCTTATAGTTTCCTTCATTGTGCAAGTTTTGGGGTTAAGTTAGGTCCCATTTGTTTATTTTTATTTCCATTACTCTGCTGCTGCTGCTAAGTCACTTCAGTCGTGTCCGACTCTGTGCGATCCCATAGATGGCAGCCCACTAGGCTCCTCTGTCCCTGGGATTCTCCAGGCAAGAATACTGGAGTGGGTTGCCATTTCCTTCAATGCATGAAAGTGAAAAGTGAAAGTGAAGTCGCCCAGTAGTGTCCGACTCCTAGCTACCCCGTGGACTGCAGCCTACCAGGCTCCTCTGCGCATGGGATTTTCTAGGAGGTGGATAGTAGGAGATCTTGCTGTGATTTATGTCAAAGAGTGTTCTGTCTATGTTTTCCTCTAATAGTTTTATAGTTTCTGGCATTACATTTAAGTCTTTAATCCATTTTGAGATTAGTTTTTATGTATAGAGATAGGCAGTGTTCTAATTTCATTATTTTATACATAGCTGACCAGTTTTCCCAGCACCACTTATTGAAGAGACTGTCTTTTCTCCATTGTATATTTTTGCCTCCTTTGTCAAAGCTAAGGTGCCTATAGGTGCATGAATGTATCTCTGGACTTTCTATCTTGTCCCATTGATCTATATTTCTATTTTTGTGCCACTACCATACTGTCTTGATGGCTGTAGCTTTGTAGTATAGTCTGAAGGCAGGGAGGTTGATTCCTCCAGCTCCACTGTTCTTTCTCAAGATTGCTTTTGCTATTTAGATGACCATCAGTTTTAAGGAATTAAGGTTTACTCTCTGGAGTCAATAAAGTCCCTTGGGAAAATGGCCTGGTATTTTACTTACAAGGTTTCAACAGAGCAGTCTTCAAAAGAGTTGCATGGTCAATCACTATCTTGCTGCCTTTATGTAAATAATCAGGAAAGACTGAGGACAGGAGGAGAAGCAGGGGAGAAACGATGTGATGGTTAGATGGCATCACTGACTCAATGGACATGTATTTGAGCAAACTCCAGGAGATAGTGATGGATAGGGAAGCCTGGTGTGCTGCAATCCATGGGGTCTCAGAAAGTTGGACATGACTTAGTGACTGAACAACAAAAACAACAACAAAGGCCAAATTTAGTGCAAATAAATTAGTTGCACGGTGGTTATCTTTGATTTTTAAAAATGGGGGTGATTATAAAATGATTATAAAATAAAAATAGGAATGATTATAGAAAAAAAAGTTATGTGTGCACATCTGTAGATATTAAGTTCTAATCCTGTTGATTATCTTTGAGATTTTGTTATATATATACAAGTTGGACTGGGTCCTGAATTCTTCTATTTTCCTAATGAATTTGGTTATAAATCTCCAAAGAAATGTTTCCATTTTCTCCCATTATGATTTGGAATGACTGAGAAAAAAGATTGCCCTTGAATCTCTTCGGAAGGGACTCATGATCCTTCTCCCTACCCGAATGGCAGCCAAAATCCAGGGACTTGAACCTTAGGTACACATCTCGTAGTCACAGAAGGCTCCATTTGACTTCTGGTCCTGCATACCAGCTGGAGACATCTCAGGCTGATCAAAAGGGCAGAACTGTTAAGAAAAAAAGAGAGAGAGAGACAGCTGTTTGGAAATGGAGTCACCTGTGTTAAGCCCCATGTTAGCAAGTCAAACTGCAACAACTATTCTAATTGTAATTTCAGCCTCTCCCAGGAATGTGACATTTACCTTGTCAGTCTGGAATTACCTGGCCTCTCTAATGAGGTAATCTACCCAATAAGATGCCATTTTCCCCCATAGGATGGTGACCTCGTCATAGGTCTTTGCTAAATAGCCCACTGAAATAACCCACTCTTTGCTAAAAAGTTCTCTTCCTATTCTCTTCTGTCTATAAAAGTCTTTAATTTTGTATAGCTCTTTGAAATTCCTTTCTACCTGCTAGATGGGATGTTGCCCAGTTCATGAATCACTGAATAATGACAATTATATCTTTAGATTTACTCAGTTGAATTTTGATTTTTAACAAAGCTCCACTGTTGACGTTTCCCTTCTCTGTCTTTTCACCCTACAGATATGCACACAAAGGACTTTGTGTTCCCCAAAGCGTCGGATAATTCCTACGTGTCGCTGACTGCACACTTTAAACCACTCCAGGCCTTCATGTGTGCCTGCACATCTCTACTGACCTGACCTGCAACTCTAGCCTCTTCCCTTACACCACAAGAAAACAGCATAATGAGATTCTCTTCTTCAACATAATGAGAGACTGGCAGGTACGGTGTATCATGGGTGGAGCTGACATCTTTTTCAAGTCTCCTGAGGGTTCTCCTGCACCAAAGCACTTCCGTATGATCTGGGACTTTACCTCTGAGATCACAGGGCTCTGGGTGGATGGGAAGCCCATTGTGAGGAATCTGGAGGAGGGAACCTCGTTGGGGGCAAAGGCCAGCATCATCCTGGGAAAGGAGCAGTCTGTGTTCCCTGGGGGCTTTGATGAAAACCAGTGTTTGGTGGGAGACATTGGAGATATGAACATGTAAGACTTTGTGCTGTTGCCAGAAGAGATTAGCAGTGTCTATGCTGTGGGACCTTCAGTCCTAACATCCTTAACTGGCAGGTGCTCAAGTTAAAAAAAACCATGGTGACATGTTAGTCAAATGCCACCTATGGCCCTGAGGCCCTTTCGCTAATCCTGAAGATGCCTTCTGAGGATTACACCTTACATTTCCCGTGTTTCTGGCTCTGATGTTTCACTGACCCCTTGTGCCCTGGGGGAGTGTATTTCCTTCTCCTTTCACCACTCTTTTTCTATCAGCCTATGGGATAGTGCTGAGAAGAGGGTCTTAAACATGGTTCCACATTAGAATTACCAAGCCATACCCCAAGCTAATTAAACCTGAATTGGGAGGTGGGTGTGGGACCCAAACATCAGTGTTTATTAAAGCTCTCAAAGTAATTCCAGCTTTCAGGGGAGGTTGAGACCACTGAATTTTAATCACAGTTTAAGAGCAAGTGGGCTGGATTTCCTCCTAAAAGACTGAGTGTGTTTAACTGTAGTCCTGCCAATATTTTCATTTCCTTTTTATAGGAACACCAACCCCATTTATTGTGTTTTATTAAATTATCTAAAGAATACAGGAATAGAATTTTTCCAGCATTCTGCTTCCACCATCAGGATGTGGTCATTAAATATTAGAATTATCTTTAATTCTTTAATCCTTTCAATTTGAATATTCAAAAACTGAAAAAGACGTTTTTGTTGTTGTTTTTGTTTAATTTGTTCTATTTTTTCTTCAGGATCACCAGTTTTTATTATGTGAAATTTCCATTATTTTTTCTTCTGCTTATTATCACCCAGCTTACTTTTATGTGTGTCCTTCATCCTTACATTTTGAGCTTTTATTTCTTCAAACCTATCCTTCATATTTGTGTTAAGAAGGAAGATTTTTCCCTCCATGCCTCTAGGCTGTTTTGTTGGCCTAAGAATTAAATTGACATTAGACAAATTAACAGGAGAAAATAAAACAAAAATTTAATTTATACATAGGAAAAACTTGAAAAATTTAGTAACTTTCCAAAATGGCCAAAATCATCATCTTAGATTGGGACTTGAACCCATGGTCTTTTCATTAGAATCACTCACCTGGTGTCTGAACTTACTGAGGCTCAGGTTCTTTTGTGCCTCAGAACAGAAAGAATTCAGTGAGAAACAAAGTGATAGGTAAGAAATGGATTTATTTAGAGAGAAACGATCTCCACAGAGTGTGGGCCATCTCAGGAGGCAAAAGGGCCTGAAATATGGTGTGATTAGTTTTCATGGGCTTGGTTATCTCATAGGCTTATGAGTGAGAGGATTATGTCAACTATTTCAGGAAGGGGCAAAGGTTTCTAGGAATTGAGCCCCTGCCTACTTTTTGATCTTTGATGGTGAGCCTCAGAACCATCATGATGCTGGTGAGTGTGTCCCTTAGCTTGTTGACGTGTTACAATTAATGTATGCTGAGGCTCAAGGTCTACTGGAAGTTGACTCATCCACCATCTTGGACCTATTTGGTTCTAGTTTATGTCATGTCCTCATGACATAAAGTTATATCATTCTTTTAATTGTGTGCTGCCCCCTTCCCTTCTGTTTCAGTAGGGGGAACTTGGCAGGGCTTGGAGACAAAAGCCCTCATTGTGTCCCATTGTCTCTGTATGTCATAGCAAACATTTGTTTTTCTATCTCTATGTGAAATATCTTTTTCCCCTTTGAAGGCTCAAATTCCTACCCCATTCTCCTCTTTCAGTGGCTTATAAGCCACAATTCCCTAACTAATCCTTGTGCCTCATTTTTCTTATGGGACCTTTATTCATACACAATTAAATTTGGTTTTCTCCTGTTAATTTGTCTCATGCCAATTTAATTTTTAGACCAGCCAGAAGAACTTAAAAGGGTAGAGGGAACTGTTTCCCTTCCCTAACACCAGCCACAGGGCTGATGTTGTGATCCTTCCTGAGTCCTATGTTTATTGCTCAATTCCTTTAGAGCACACAGGGAAAAAGATGAGATTGTCCTTTCAGAGCTCTAACAGGAGCATGAAGACAGACAGAAGCTTCTCTTTTGATAGCTGTATATTTTGTGGTTCCACACCTATAATCAGATCTACAGGAGATGAAACCAGTCAATCCTAAAGGAAATCAACCCTGAATATTCATTGGAAGGACTGATGCTGAAGCTGAAGCTCCAATACTTTGGCCAACTGATGCAAAGAACTGACTCTTTGGAAAAGACCCTGAAAAGGGAAAGATTGAGGGCAGGAGGAGAAGGGGGTTACAGAGGATGAGGTGGTTGGATGGTATCACTGACTCAATGACATGAGTTTGAGCAAACTCAGGGAGATAGTGAAGGACAGGGAAACCTTGAGTGCTGCAATCCATGGGGTCTCAGAGAGTCGGACATGACAATGAATGAAAAATATACAAACAGTAGGAAGTGGGGCTGAGCAGACTTCAGGCTTGAGCAGAATAATGGACAACCTCTCACAAGACAGCAGAGAGGGTCTGTGAACTTTTGGGACAGGGTTATAGTTGAATCTGGCCTCTGTAGTCCAACACTGAATTAAATCTCAGAGACAGAGTTTGGGGCGAAGTAGAAAAGAATAGCTTTATTGCTTTTTCAGGCAAAGAGGGACATGGTGGGCTGTGCTCCTTAAAACTGTGTGTCCTAACTCATGCAGACTTGGTGAGGAGTTTTATAGCAATAGTTCAGGTGCAGAGTTGCCGATAAGGATTAGGGTATATAAAATCTAAAATCTGGCTTCAGGTGGTCTCTTGATGAACTCCTCGAAGTTATCAAACTCTGACTTTTTCTAGGATGAATAATGCTAACATATTCCATTTATTGGTGGTTTTAGTTCTAAGAGAGCACAAGTGAAGTAAAGTGAAAGTCACTCGGTCGTGTCCAGCTTTTTGCGACCCCATGGACTACACTGTCTATGGAATTCTCCAGGCCAGAATACTGGAGTGGGTAGCCTTTCCCTTCTCCAGGGGATCTTCCCAACCCAGGGATCCAACCCAGGTCTCCTGCATTGCAGGAAGATTCTTTACCAGCTGAGCTACAAAGGAAGCCCAAGAATACTGGAGTGGGTAGCCCATCCCTTCTCCAGCAGATCTTCCTGATCCAGGAATCAAACTGTTAGGGGAAGCACACTGATTGAAACTGCTCACCCTGGTCAGGCACCATAGTAACCATTTGCATGAGTTGTTTTATGACAGGAGATCCTGATAAGGAATATGGAACTAATAAGCCACCACCAACTGGAAGAGTTCCAGAAAGGTTGAAAGGAGACACCGTGTGTCCATCGACTTCCCAGAATCCCTCTTGCTAGCATCCATCTTGGCTGAGCCATGCGTGCACCACCAGGAAAGATTCTGAATTAGAATGATTGGCCAAAGACCACCCGGAAACTAATCCCATCACCATAAAACCCGAGACTGTGAGCCACGCGGCAGAGCAGTTCTCCTGGGTTCCCTTACGCTACTGCTCTCCACCTGGGTGCCTTTCCCCAATAAAATCTCTTGCTTTGTCAGCACATGTGTCTCCTCGGACAATTCATTTCCAAGTGTTAGACAAGAGCCCAGTTTTGGGCCCTAGCAGGTGTCCCCCTTCCTGCAACAAAACTGGAGTCTCCTGCATTGCAGGTGGACTCTTTACCAACTGAGCTATCACGGAAGCCAACAGAGAGCTCAAAGATACTGTTACGTGTATCCTTCAAGGCAGAACCAGGACTCTGACCCAAGACAGCACGATTGCTTCTTGGCTGCGCCTTGCTGTCTCTGCCTTCCTCTTCCCTGATTGCATGCATGCTAAGTCGCTTCAGTCGTGTCCGACTCTGTGCAACCCCATGAACAGCAGCCCACCAGGCTCCTCTGTCCACAGGATTCTCTAGGCAAGAATACTGGAGTGGGTTGCCATTTCCTGTTTTAAAGACCAGGAGCTTCATAGGGTCCTGCTCAGTTTCTAATTGGATTTCAAAGCCCAGGGTCTGGATTAGAGATCCAGTAGGTTGAAGGGATTCACCATTGAATAAATATAGAAGAAGGAAGACTCTGACTCTGTGAACAGCTTGTCAGCTTGTGGTGGAGGGGAAAAAATAAAAAGGAAATTATCACAAACTTAAGGAAAAAGGAGAACCTTTAAAAGATCTTTGCTTAGGATGCTTGTGGCTATAGGGAATAGGTTTGCTCTGCAGTGGAATTGTTAGGGAAAACACACTGACTAAAACCGCCCACCCAGGCCAGTCACCATAGTAACCATTTGTGTGAGTTATTTTACCACAGGAGGTCCCAGTAAGGAACACAGAACTAACAAGCCACCAGCAACTGGGAGAGCTCAGGAAAGGTCGAAAGGAGACTCCATGTGCCCTACTGCCTCCCAGCATCCTTCTTGCTGTAATCTATCCTGGCAGAGTGAGGCATGAGCCACCAGGAAGAACCCTGAGTCAGAACGACCATCCAGAGAAAACCCAGAAACGAATCTCTTCACCATAAACCCGAGACTGTGAGCCATGTGGCAGAGTAGTCCTCCTAGGTTCCCTTACCCTCCTGCACTCTGCCCAGGTGCCCCTTCCCAATAAAATCTCTTGCATTGTGAGAGTGAGTGTCTTCATGGACAATTCATTTCTGAGTGTTAGACAAGTGCCCACTCTTGGGCCCTGGAAAGAGTCCCCCTTCCTGCAACAGAATGTGGGTGACAGTGGAGGGTGAGGGGGCTTCAGAATTTCACGTGTGGTCAGAAATGTTGGATTTTTTAGATCAGAAACTCGGGGAGAATGAAATCAACTTAAAGGACAAACTTTATTTTATAGTCAAAACAAAAGTAAGTAGGAAAGGAAAGGGAGGTACTCTAATCTGCTGTGTTGGTTCTACAGAGAGTAAAAGGAGCAGGGTTAGTGTGAGCAGTTGGCTTCACCTTTCACAGCTCAGCAGTCAGCTTGCTTCAAAAGAACAGAGAGAGAGAAGTGGGATGTTAGAGGAAGCAGCATCAGATCAAACTTCTGAGGAAAAGAAGATGGAAAGAAAGGTTTTTGTATCATTGAATAGCCCAAGTCAGTTCAGGCCTGGAAACTCTAAATCTTCAGAAGGTGGTGGCTGGGTGGAGCTGAACTGGAGGACAAGAGGGTCACAGCTGACCTCCTGTGAGAGCAAGGCTTTGCAAGCGCTAACTACACCTCACAAAGTCAGAGTCCTCTGACCTCTTGCTAGGAGGTCAGGCTCAAAGAGGAAGCCTTGCCACACAGGCTGGTGTTGAGAGAATGATCTTTTCAAATGTAAATAAGACCAAGTCCTCTCCAGAGGAAAAGCCTGCAAAGGCTTCCCATTGCACTTAGAATAATTGTCAACCCTTTTCCTGGTGCTCAAAGCTCTGTGATTTCAGACTTCTGTTTCCTTCCGTTGCAGCCTTGCATGTCTCTTACTTGCTCCAGGTTCCCAGCCCTTCTTCCACGTTTCCTTTTCATTTCTTCCACAAACATTTTAGGGGAAACCTCTGACTGAAACCATCCACCCTGGTCAGGCACCACAGTAGCCATGTGCATGAGTCATTTTACCACAGGAGGTCCTGGTAAGGAACATTGAACTAACAAGCCACCATCACTGGGAAGAATCCGGGAAAGGTCAAAAGGAGACAGGAGACCACCAGTCCATTTGTCCTCTTGAATTCCTCCTGGTTGGCTGAGCCGTGTGCATACCACCAGGAAGGACCGTGAGTCAGAATGATTGGCCAGAGACAACCTGGAAACTAATCCCATCACCATAAACCCGAGACTGTGAGCCACGTGGCAGAGCAGTCCTCCTGGGTTCCCTTACCCTGTTGCACTCTGCCCAGGTGCTCCTTCCAAATAAAGTCTCTTGCTTTCTCATGCATATGTCTCCCTGGACAATTCATTTCCAAGTGTTAGAGAAGAGCACACTCTAAGGCACTGGGAGGGGTCCATTTTCCTATAACAACTATACCTTGAACCCCTGTGATGTGACAAACTTAGTCTTGGGATAAGCAGTTAAATCTCAGCAATGACAACAATCACACACACAATAGATGAAATTGTGGTTACCTGGGACTTACATTACAGGGAGTTTAAATATGCTTGATTTCTTTTGCAAGTCTTCTGCATTTGCCTTTTTTCCATATCCTCACGTGGCTAGTTCCACATCATTTTTGGCTCTGACGAGATGTCCTCACCTTAGAAAGGAACTTCCCTGGACATTTTTATCATCTGTTGTTGTTTTCTTTCTTAAAATGTTTAAATTTTAATTTAATTGACTAATTAATTCTTGGCTGAGCTGGGTCTTCTTTGCTGCACACAGGCTTTCTTCTAGTTCTGGTGAGCAGGGACTATTCTCCCCACGGTGCCCAGGCTTCTCCTTGCAGTGGCTTCTCTTGTCCTGGAACACAGGCTCTAGGCATGCAAGCTTCAGTACTTGTGGCACTTGGGCTTAGTTGCCCCACAGCATGTGGAATATTCCCAGAGCAGGGATTGAACTCAGATTCCCTGCATTGGCAGGCAGACTCTCAACCACTGGACCACCAGGGTTATTGTTTTCTAAGCAGATATCATTGTCTGAAAAACAAAAAACTGGGAGGTGGGAGGAGTTGTTCCTTTATTTTTTGCTCCACTAGTAGATTATAAATTCCATGAGAACAGAGACATTATTTCTGATTGCATTCCCAGGTTCTAGAATGGTATGGCTCATAGTATTTTCTCAATAAATACTTGATGAATTAACTAATTCTGGAGGAGGAAGCAGCAGTGAAGAAATGATTTGGATGCTTCTGAGAATGAAGAAATACTTAAAAGAGGGAGAGATTGTAAAACTGTATTTTTGCTCACAGAATGGTCTGTTATGAATGTGTGATAGCTTGCTTCTTAGAGAAGGGAGGGAATGTCCATGGAGTCTGCATTTGATTCAGCAGTACGCTTCTGAGAATAAAGCAGGAAGAAGATGGAAATTTAAAAACTACTAAGAATGAATGGAATAGACAGCAGAGTGATCAAGTAACTTTAGGAGAAATCTGTCAATTGCAGACCATCTAAAATCTCCAAAAATTTCAAGTGACTTTAAAAATTATACAACGTGAGACTTGCAAGTTACATTTTATTTGGGGCAAAATCAGGACTGCAGCCTAAGAGACAGCATCTCAGAAAGCTCTGAGAAACTGCTCCAAAGAGATGGGCGATTCGGTGACAATGCTAGTGATGGGGAGTGGCTGTAAATACAAATTTGATCACTTACCTGCTTCTCACCTCTTGCTGTGTGACCTGGTTGCTAATAGGCCACTGACTTGGTCTATGGCCTGGGAGTTGGGGACACTTTCTTTAGAGTGTGAAAGTGAAAAGTGAAAATATGAGTCACTTAGTTGTGTCTGACTCTTTGAGACCCCCATGAACTGTAGCCAGGCTCCTCTGTCCATGGGGTTTTCCAGGCAAGAATACCAGAGTGGCTAGCCATTCCCTTCTCCAGGGGATCTTTCAGATCCAGGGGTTAAATCCAGGTCTCCTGTATTGCAGGAAGATTCTTTATGATCTAAACTACCAGGGAGCCCTTAAAGTGTAATTCAGGCAAACAAAGACCTCTTGCAAAACCACAATACAACCATGAAAATTAGGAAATACCAATGCATTACTATTATCTAATTTACAGATCCCATTCAATTTTCACCAATTCTCCCAATCATGTCCTGTATAGTTTTTACTGAAGGAAAAACACACAACATAAAAGTTATGAGTTAAGTTTTATTCAGGGACCTTACTGGGGACTACAGTCTGGGAGACAGCCTCTCAGTAGCTCTGAGAAACTGCTCTGAAGAGGTAGAGAAGGAGCCAGCCTATGTGCTTCTTTTGTTTTTAGCTAGGAAATACAGGTAGTCAAGGATACATCTTAGTAAAAGACTACTGCTAATCACAAAGAACAGATATCTCAAGTTCATATTTTTAGTACTTTTCTATTTTTGGAAAGAGGCAAGCATCTGTAGTCACTGAAATTTTTTCTGAGATGTTCATCTAAATATATAAGGGCCTGTTTATCTAAAGCACAGAGTTCTTCATCTTGTTTTTTTCCATCCTAAATTCCCCTCAGGGCGCACTGTCAGTGGGCATCTGCCCTAAGTTGCAGCTTAACCTTTTGTATAATTGGATAATGAGTAACAGTCGTTTTCTGCTGTTAACAATAGATAATTGGGTACAAGCCAGGAACAGTGTTGCATTCAGGTTATAAATTTTTGGCAGAAATATCTCAGAACCGAGGCTGTTATACTTCTCACCGCATTCCAACAAAAGGAATACATTTTTTTCCTCCAAGCTTATTTATAATTGAAGGAAAATTGTCTCACAATGTTGTATTGACCTCTGCTGTACATCAACATGAGTCAGCCGTAGGTATACATGTGTCCCCTCCCTCTTTAAACTCCCTCCCTCCTCCCACCCCTTCTTATCCATCTAGGTTGTTACTGAGCCCTAGTTTGAGTTTCCTGAGTCATACAACAAATTCCCATGGGCTATCTGTTTTACACATTGTAGTGTGTATGCTTCCATGTTACTCTCTCCATTCATCTCACCCTCTCCTTCTCCCCTCGCCCCACTTCCCATGTCCATAAGTCTGTTCATGTCTGCTTCAACATTGTTGCCCTGTAAATAGGTTCATCAGTACCATCTTTTTAGATTCCATATATCTGCATTAATATACTATATTTGTCTTTCTCGTTCTGAATTACTTCACTCTATATAATAGGCTCTAGGTTCATCCACCTCATTAGAACTGACTCAAATACATTCTTTTTTATGGCTGAGTAATAGTCCCTTGTATGTATGTATATATGTCCTTATCTATTCATCTGATGATGGATGTCTGGGTTGCTTCCATGTCCTAGCTACACCTGACCTGCCTCTTGAGAAACCTGTATGTAGGTCAGGAAGCAACAGTTACAACTGGACATGGAACAACAGACTGGTTCCAAATAGGAAAAGGAGTACCTCAAGGTTGTATATTGTCACCCTGCTTATTTAACTTATATGCAGAGTACATCATGAGAAACGCTGGACTGGAAGAAGCACAAGCTGGAGTCAAGATTGCCAGGAGAAATATCAATCACCACACATATGCAGATGACACCACCCTTATGACAGAAAGTGAAGAATAACTAAAGAGCCTCTTGATGAAAGTGAAAAAGGAGAGTGAAAAAGTTGGCTTAAAGCTCAACATTTAGAAAATGAAGATCATGGCATCAGGTCCCATCACTTCATGGCAAGTAGATGGGGAAACAGTGGAAATAGTGTCAGACTTTATTTTGTGGGGCTCCAAAATCACTACAGATGGTGATTGCAGCCATGAAATTAAAAGACGCTTACTCCTTAGAAGGAAAGTTATGACCAACCTAGACAGCATATTCAAAAGCAGAGACATTACTTTGCCAACAAAGGTCCGTCTTGTCAAGGCTATGGTTTTTCCAATTGTTATGTATGGATGTGAGAGTTGGACTATAAAGAAAGCTCAGTGCAGAAGAATCGATGCTTTTGAACTGTGGTGTTGGAGAAGACTCTTGAGAGTCCCTTGGACTGCAAGGAGATCCAACCAGTCCATCCTAAAGGAAATCAGTCCTGAGTGTTCATTGGTAGGACTGATGTTGAAGCTGAAACTCCAATACTTTGGCCATCTGATGTGAAGAGCTGACTCATTTGAAAAGACCCTGATGTTCAATCATATTGAAGGCAGGAGGAGAAGGAGATGACAGAGGATGAGGTGGTTGGATGGACATGAGTTTGGGTAACCTCTGGGAGTTGGCGATGGACAGGGAGGCCTGGCGTGCTGTGGTTCATGGGGTTGCAAAGAGTCAGACATGACTAAGCGACTGAACTGAACCGAACAGAACTGAGTGAACCCTGGGTTCATGTGTGTTTTTCAATTTTGGTTGAGGAACACATTTTAATTCGTCTCATTACTTCATCATTTAATTAAAGTGGCTTTATTTGGCTTTCTCCATTTAAAATTACTCTTTTAAAAAAATTATTTATTTGACTGTGCATATGGGACTTAGTTCCCTGACCAGGGGTTGAATCCAGGCACCCTGCATTGGGAGTATGGAGTCTTACCCACTGGGCCACCAGGGAAGTCCTTACAGTTATTCTTTTTCTCTTTGCAATTAATAGATATGTTGTGAGGAAATACATCAAGAGTATGTAAATACACCTTTCCTCATCAAACTTTCACTCATTAGTTTTAGCAGCAATCAGTGTTTCTTAGCTGAATTAATTATTACTGTGACAGTTTATCAAATGGTGATTTTCTAATTCCATCATTCCTTCTGGCTTATTAATGACATTCTACTCTAAAGGAAAAACTCTCCATTCTCTTCATTAATTCATTCCTTTATTTATATCAGTATAGACTAATATATTATTTTTGGTTTCATTCTACAGTGTACACTTACACTTGAATAGAAATGATAATTGTCACCATCCATTTTCTTGTTCCTAATCTCAAGGGGAATGTTTTAAATAATTTATGATTAAGTATTATGTTTGCTCTGTGTGTGTGTGTGTGTGTGTGTGTTTAATACCTTTACATCTTCTTATGGTGAAAAAGAAAGTTCAGCCTTGCAAACAGGCCTTTCTAAGTATAACAGTCTCAGGCCTATTTTGCTAACATTTTTCTGTGCAAGCTCATATTCTTTGGGAGCTATCAACTACCTTGATAGGTAACATGTACTTTATTTCTTATATATATATATTTTTTTTAATTTTTATTTTTACTTTATTTTTACTTTACAATACTGTATTGGTTTTGCCATACATTGACATGAATCCACCATGGGTGTACATGAGTTCCCAATCCTGAACCCCCCTCCCACCTCCCACCCCATATCATCTCTCTGGATCATCCCTGTGCACCAGCCCCAAGCATCCTGTATCCTGTATCGAACATAGACTGGCGATTCGTTTCTTACATGATAGTATACATGTTTCAGTGCCATTCTCCCAAATCATCCCACCCTTTCCCTCTCCCTCAGAGTCCAAAAGTCCGTTCTATACATCTGTGCTCAACATCACTCATTATCAGAGAAATGCAAATCAAGACCACAATAAGGTACCATTTCACACCAGTCAGAATGGCTGCAATCCAAACGTCTGCAAGCAATAAATGCTGGAGAGGGTGTGGAGAAAAGGGAACCCTCTTACACTGTTGGTGGGAATGCAAACTAGTACAGTCACTATGGAGAACAGTGTGGAGATTCCTTAAAAAATTGCAAATAGAACTGCCATATGACCCAGCAATCCCAGTGCTGGGCATACACACCGAGGAAACCAGAATTGAAAGAGACACATGTACCCCAATGTTCATTGCAGCACTGTTTATAATAGCCAGGACATGGAAACAACCTAGATGTCCATCAGCAGATGAATGGATAAGAAAGCTGTGGTACATATACACAATGGAGTATTACTCAGCCATTCAAAAGAATACATTTGAATCAGTTCTAATGAGGTGGGTGAAACTGGAGCCAATTATACAGAGTGAAGTAAGCCAGAAAGAAAAACACCAATACAGTATACTAACACATATATATGGAATTTAGAAAGACGGTAATGATAACCCTGTATGCAAGACAGCAAAAGAGTAACATGTACTTTAATGAAGGGATAAGATCCTATGCCATGCCTTGTTCTCCTATTGGTGAAGTTGAGAGTGGAAATAGGGTATGTTCCAGAGTAGAGTAGGGTATGTTCTAGTATTGTAATGTGATCTCAACCATTTTGTGTTTACTTCATTCTACCCACAAGGGAACCCTGTCCTTCAACATCCCCTATCTGTTTAATACCTCTGCCTTAAGTACTTTTGTTGTCCAGAGGCTCTCTTCCTCTATCGTGACTGATGTTTCCGTAAGGTGAGATAGAGGAAAGCGTGTGGAAAAGAATGCTCAGTGATTGACCAGACTCTGTGCACTTCTTGTTATCAACTCTTCACTCAGTTAGAGTCACCCTACTGTGAGTCTGCCACTTAGCCTTGGAATTAGTATTGGGTTAATGATGCTGCTTTTTAGCAAGTCATTGTGAAGAAATGGGCAACAATCCTCCTGAAACAGGAGGTAAGGGGCCAGGGCACAACCTTTGAAAGAATGACATAGTCTAAGGGCGTGACATAAACTGATTAGAACTAAATGGGCCCAAGATGGCAGATGAGTCAACTTCCACTAGACCTTGAGCCTCAGTATATGCTCATTGTAACACAACAGCAAGCTAAATGACACACTCACAAGCAACAAGTTCTGAGGTCAGTCATCAAAGGCCAAAAAGTGGCTGGTAGCCCAATTCTTGAAAATCTATGCCCCTCCCCCCAAATAGTTGGAATAATCCTCCCTCTCATTGCCTATGAAATTACCCAGCCCATGAAAACTAACCATGCCATATTTCAAGGTCGCTCTTGCCTTTTGAGATGGCCCATGCTCTGCACGTGGAGTGTGCTTCTCTCTAAAGAAACCCACTTCTTAACTATCACTTTGGCTCTCACTGATTTTTTTCTGCAATGAGACATCAAGAACCTGAGCTTCATTAAGTCCTGAAACCACATGTGTGATCTCAGTTGGAAGACCACGGGTTTTGGTCGAGTTCAAGTTCCAATCTGAGTTACTTGCTTTCACTCCCAGGGCAATGTGGGCAAGAGAATAAAAGGCCCCTTTAGACAACTGCTTCCCATCACTCCCCAAGTCATGGGGCATGGCTTCCTTTGGCTCAAACCTTCTTCAGTTTCATGCTTGAGCTCAGTCGTGTCATCTTCCCAACCATTTTTCCCATTATATTTTTGTACTGGGATCCAGTTACTTCTCTCTCACTTTGGTGGTTTCTCCAGGGTTTGGTTCAAGGGAAAGAGCCATGAATCCATGCTAGTTTGTCATATTCTGTAGATTTGTCAATCTCTTTAGGAAGAAACTTAATAGAAGTCACAAGATCTATATGAAGGAAGAGGAGTGTTATTATTGAAGGACAAGACATGAATAAATTGAAGGAAAAGACATGTCATGTTCCTGGATGGCGAGACTTTATATCATAAAATCGCAATCATTCCAAGAATGTCAATCATTTCTAAATTAATATATAAATTTAACTTAACTTGAGTAAATATTCCAGCTTATTTTAATAAAAGAAAATAAACCTGAAATTGATCTTGAAGAATAAACATGCTATGAATGGCAAGAAATATTTCAAAAAGAAAAAAATACTCAGTAAAGGGAAACTTCTTTTTAATAGATGCCAGAGCTTACTATCTATAAAAAATATGATCAAATCAATATGGCATTTGAATAGGAACTGGACAATAGTCCAGTGAAACACAAATAAAAATTTGGAGATGGATCCAGGTATATGCAGAATTAAGCAATTAATTTCAATTGAGGAAAGGATGCCTTAGACAGTAATTGTTGCTGGGACTGTTGTCTATCCATCTGAACTAAAATAAAGTTAAATCTTGATTTTATATAATACAGACAATTAAAAATTTGGTGGGTTAAACTTTTAATTATAAACAACAAAAGACAAAAAGTAAAAATATTTGTAAAATATCAAAGTCATGGAGACTTTTCTGAGCAACACAATAAACCCATGGCTACATAAAAAAACTTGCTTTAGCAAAAGTTAACAACAAATAGCAAACAAAAAAAACTGGGAGAATAGTCTCTTTCCTCTCTTTCTCTCTGTGTGTGTGTGTGTGTGTGTGTGTGTGTGTGTGTGACAGAGAGAGAGAGAGAGAGAGAAAACATAAAGGGACAATATCTTTTTAAAAAAATAATATCTTTAATATACTAAAAGTGCTTTCAAATAGATGAGAACATTAATTCACTGGGCAAAGGGTACATGTGAAATGACAATCACAGCACATAAATTGCAAATGGCCAGTAAAAATGTGAAATGACACTCAATCTTACTTGCAATCCAAGAAAGGAAATTTAGAGATGATACTTTTAAAATGTTACTTTATAAACATTGAAAGTATATTACTTTTTAAACGTTATTAGATTGGCAAAAAAGTCATTAATATCCAGTGATAACTAGGTTATGTAGATATAAGCAGTTTCACATACTTGTGCATGGAGTGTATATTTGTAGAAGTTTATTGGAATTTAATTTGATGTTATCTGTTAAAATTTTGAAATACTCATATTCTTTGAGTTAATTCTGCTTGCAATAAAATCAAAGCTCCCAAGAAAATATGTAAAAAAATATTCATTACAGCATCCTCCCAGCAAACATTTGGAAAAACACATGTGTTCATCAATGGGGGAATTTTTGAGTTGGTTGAATAATTATGCTACAAATATCCTACAGAACATTGTGTAGCTATGAAAAAATAACAAGGTGTATTCACGTGTGAATGTGAATGAGATACATTTACTTTCAGGAAAAGGGTTTAGGAGGAAAAATGTGATAGACCAGCATGTGTAGCATAATTCCATTTCACAACACAAAAATATTTTCATGTATATGGGTATACAGATGATAGGCATATAAGCAGATAGAGAGATCAAAGATAGGCAGGTATATTGGGAAACATGTTCATGTTGCAATAAATAGACAAAGTTGGGGATTCTCTGTTATTACTTTATTATAAATATTTTAGGGTGTTGGGATTATGTCAGTCAGTGTTCCATGTTGTAAAGAGAAACCATTCTAAATATTTTAAGTGAGGAAGGATTTAAAACAGGTAATTAAGTATTTCCAAAATCATTGGAATAACTGAAAAAGTAGATTCTTGGGTGGTTTTGGGGAATGGAATGATTCCTAGACCAATCAAAAAGTGACACCCCAGGGTCTCCTTTGAGGCTATTGCTGGAACTCCAAGTTCAAGAACACAATCCCACCTGACATTTGTTAGAATGTCTATTACCAAAGAGGTAAGAGAAAACAAATGTTGGCAAGGACACACTTAAGATTGCTTGTGTGCTGTTGGTGAGAATGTAAATTGGTGAAGACATTTGGAAAACAATATGGAAGTTCCCCAGAAAACTAAAACTAGAATTACCATGCTGCTGCTGCTGCTAAGTTGCTTCAGTCATGTCCGACTCTGTGCGACCCCAGAGACGGCAGCCCACCAGGCTCCCCCGTCCCTGGGATTCTCTAGGCAGGAACACTGGAGTGGGTTGCCATTTCCTTCTCCAATACATGAAAGTGAAAAGTGAAAGTGAAGTCACTCAGTCGTGCCTGACTCTTAGCGAGCCCATGGACTGCAGCCCACCAGGCTCCTCCATCCATGGGATTTTCCAGGCAAGAGTACTGGAGTGGGGTGCCATTGCCTTCTCCAGAATTACCATATGATCCAGCAATTCCACTTCTGCTTATATATCCAAAGGAAATAAGTCATAAATAAAAATAAATAAATAGTGACATATTATGCAGCCACAAAAGAGGGAATCCTGACATTTGCAACAACATACGTGTGTGCTCAGTTGCACAACTCTTTGTGACCCCATGGACCGCACCTCACCAACCCCCTCTGTCCACGGGATTCTTCTGGCAAGAATACTGGAGTGGGTTGCCATGCTCTCCTCCAGGGGATCTTCCCAACCTAGGGACTGAACCCATGTCTCCTGCATTGAAGGTGGATTCCTTACCTGCTGAGCCACCTGGGAAGCCTCTGAAACAACATGGATTGACCTTTATACTAAGTGAAATAAATCTGACATGAGAAAGATATAATCTCACTTATATGTGGAGGCTAAAATAAGAAAAACAAAACCCCTCAAACGCATAGAAACAGAACAGACTAGCGATTGAGAGAATTTGAGAGAAAGAAAAAGGTAGTCAAAGGGCATAAGCTTCTAGTTATAAGATAATTGAGTCCTGGGGATGTTATGCTGTTGTTGTTGTTCAGTTGCTAAGTCATGTCCAACTTTTTGCAACCCCATGGATTGCAGCACACAAGGCTCATCTGTTCTCCACAATCTCTCAGCATTTGCTCGAATTCATGTCCAGAGTCAGTGATGCTATCTAACCATCTCATCCTCTGCTGCCCACTTCTTTTGCCATTAGTCTTTTCCAGCATCAGGGTCTTTTCCAATGAGTCAGTTTGTAGCATCACGTGGCCAAAGTATTGGAGCTTCAGCGTCAACAACAGTCCTTCCAATGAATATTCAGGGTTGATTTCTTTTAGTATTGACTGGTTTGATCTTGCAGTCCAAGGGATTCTCAAGAGTCTTCTCCAGCACCACAATTTGAAAACATCAATTCTTCAGCACTCAACTTTCTTTATGGTCCAACTCTTACATTCATACACGACTACTGGAAAAACCATAGATTTGACTATATGGACATTTGTTGGCAAAGTGATGTCTCTGCTTGTTAATATGCTGTCTAGCTTTGTCATAGCTTTCCTTCCAAGGAGTAAGCGTCTTCTAATTTCATGGCTGCAGTCATTGTCAGCAGTGATTTTAGAGCCCAAGAAAATAAAATCTGTCATTGCTTCTACATTTCCCCCTTCTATTTGCCATGAAGTGATGGGACCAGATGCCATGATCTTAGTTTTTTTAATGTTGAGTTTCAAGCCAGCATAATGTACAGCATGGTAAACATACATAAGAATACTGTACTATATATTTGAAAGTTGACAAGAGAGTAGAAAATAAAATTATAACTATGTGAAGTGATGGCTACTAATGAAACATTGTGAAATCATTTCTCAGTATATACATATATCAAATCGTTATATTGAGCACCACAGACTAATACAACAGTATGTCAAATATAACTCAATAAAATTGGAAAGCCTCCCAACAAACAAAATCTAGACAAACCTCTCCAACATTGTCAGTTACCATCCAAGAGTCAGAGTGTTAGAATAAAGATATAGTGGCAGCTGTTTCTCCATGCCCAAATCACTGAAAATTGGGCACTGGAATCCTGTCCCCAAGGAAATCTCATGTCTCCATGATTTTGCTAGCCAGTAAAATCTATTTGAAAGAAGGGAGGAAAAGGGCTTCCTTCTGGTAGAACCTTATTCACATCTAGAATCAGAGCTGCAAAGGGCCCTGAGAAAGGTAGTATGTACTTCATCTTTCCAAAGAGAAATCAACCGGAGAAATGCATAGGACCCACCAAGGGGATTGTGCATAAAGCTTACTTTGGTGTATTTTTCAATATTTTGATATAGACATTCACACACATGGATTTAATTTAAATGAGTATCCATACCCATATTTCCCCATTTTTTATATAAGGAAGCACATACATTCACACATAGGTGTGTATAGGCTTAGAACAATACCAAAGGGATTCACAATAAAATGTTCAAATTGTTTTTCTTGGAGGGGAAGAGATTGCAGATAGTTGAAAAAAATCATTGGCATTTTCTAGAATAAATATAACCTGCTTTCTAAAGATTAATAAACTATTTTTTAGAGCAATTCTAGATTCATAGCAAAATTGAGCAGGAAGTATAAAAAGTTTCTGTTTATCCTCTGTCTGCACACCTGAGCTACTACCTCCACTATTAACATCCTGAACTGGAGTGATAATTTTGTTATAAGTGATGAACCTATTTTGACACTCATTATCACTCAAAATCTGTAGTTTACATTAAAGTTCACTCTTGGTGTGCATTCTTTGGCTTTGGATAAATGTATGTATCCATTATTATAGTATCACAGAGAGCAGTTTCACTGCCTTAAAAATCCTCTGTGCTCTGTCTATTCATTCCCCCCTGCCAAATTCCAACCTCTGGCAACGATTGTGTTCATAGTTTTGCCTTTTTCAGAGTATCATATACTTGGAATCATATAGTATGTAGCCTTTTCATAATGGTATCTTTTACTTTGTAATATGAATTTAAGCTTTATCTTGCTTTTTAAAAAGTGAAATAAACATTCAACATGAACTAAACAGAAAAGATAGCAAAAGTACCCCTTGTCAGAATGAATGAACTGGCATTAAACAGCAGCATCCAAATTAAAACCTTTAAGATGTTCTTGTAAACCTATTTAAATTCAGATTTTATTATATTTAAATGTGAATGAAAATAAAAGGTTTTTTTCTTATATGATAAAATCTACACATTCTTTTTCAAAAATTTTATTGGTCAGGACATGGAAGCAACCTAGATGTCCATCAGCAGATGAATGGATAAGAAAGCAGTGGTACATATACACAATGGAGTATTACTTAGCCATTAAAAAGAATACATTTGAATTAGTTCTAATGAGGTGGATAAAACTGGAGCCAATTATACAGAGTGAAGTAAGACAGAAAAACACCAATACAGTATACTAATGCATATATATGGAATTTAGAAAGATGGTAAGGATAACCCTGTATGTGAGACTGCAAAAGAGACACAGATGTATCGAACAGTCTTTTGGACTCTGTGGGTGAGGGAGAGGGTGGGATGATTTGGGAGAATGGCATTGAAACATGTATAATATCATATAAGAAATGAATTGCCAATCTAGGTTTGATGCAAGATACAGGATGCTTGGGGCTGGTGCACTGGGATGACCCAGAGAGGTGGTATGGGGAGGGAGGTGGGAGGGGGGTTCAGGATTGGGAACAAATGTACACCCATGGCAGATTCATGTTGATGTATGGAAAAACCAATACAATATTGTAAAGTAAAAAAAAAAAAAATTAAATAAAAAAATTTTTTTTATTGGCATGTAGCTGCTTTAAAAATCTGCATACTCTTAACTTTTGGTGATTCCATTCTAAAACTCAGGAATAATATTCACATGTATTTATTTCCCCAAATATATTTTTTTCCTGTAAAAATTTGAAATAGTTTGTATAGTTTTGCTTTCAAGTTATTTCACTAAAAGTAACTTATTTAATTTAGGTTTGATTATATTTTTTACACAGTCATTTGTTGTACTTGAGAAATTTTTGAAAGGGAAAAATTATCCTTCCAAATAATTAACTTAAATTTAAAAAATGTAGCTACATTTTCAGTTTTTAATAAAAGTTATGTTCTAAGGGAAATTTATTATGAACAAGGAAATAGTTTTGAAAGTACTTTATTTCCCTGCTAGCCATATATATTTATACTATATACTAAATTCTTTGGAGAAGATGTAGGTTATAGTTTTCAAATTGAAGATTGATTTATTACTCAACTGTACAGAAAAAAGATGCCCTCCAGAATGGATAAGTAGCTAGACAGTGTGAATTGATTAAATTTTTATCTTAATCATTGATAGAAGGGCTACAAATTTGACTTATCTAACAACTTTTAAGAGCCTGAATATTCATAATAAATAAGTATAAGGCAAAACTATTAAAGTTTTTATGGCATATAACAAACATACTGAAATGAAGATGATTTTTGAGATTGATTAAAGAAAAGTGATTGTGGAGACTGAATCATTTGAAACTCCTTATTCATGTGTATGTGATGAAAATGATAACTTTGGTGGTAAAATAAGGAACAACATCATTCCTTTGGGAAGTGTTTTCTCAAAATATTAAAATAAACTGTCTGGTAGACCAGCAGGTGTTTTAACTGAAAAATGACAAAAGCTACTTAATTTCTCAGTAAGAAAATATGTTGATCACAATTTTACCAATTACAAGCTGTACATGTTGGTGCATTATTGACAGTTTCCTGATATGTCATCTGCATGATCACTCAGACATCATAATCAAACATTAACACAAACAAAGAGCCTCTCTCCTCATATAACCCCCACCACCAAAAGTTGATTCTATTTGTATCTACATGAGTGATCCTAGACTCTTGAAATATTATGATAACCAGACAGGCAAGAGCAATTGCCTGGTTGCTGAATTTGATTTATCAACTGCCAGTTCAATTCAATTCAGTCCAGATATTAAAAGTGACATGCTTAGTACATCAACTTCTTACTTGCAGGGCAGTAAGACAGGTGGAACATGGTTGGCTTGCTTAATGTGCTTTTGAGTAATTTTAAACCTAAAATGAATATGAAAAAAGATCAATATAATAGAAATTAGAGTACAAAATATGCACTCATTTTGGGATAAAGCACAAAACTAGTATATTTCATGTTTGCAGCAGGCTTGTCTTATGATGCACTCCAGGGGCTCCTGAGGGATATGTGTTGACTCTTACCGATTTAAAGGTTTGGACGCATATGCACGTGTTGCAAGTACAAGCCAAATTCTCTGGGTTGGATGTTCTGAAGTTGAAGCTGAGAAAACTAGTCTGAGGCAAGTCCACAGTCAAGGGGCAAGATGCACATAAGAAGTAAGATTAATGGACAAGAGAAGAAAAATAGAATAACACACTGGGACGGAGAAGCAGCTTTCAGGAGGTGACAGTGTTAGAAAGATATCCTTCATCATCCTTTGTTGTCTAGTCGCTAAGTCATGTCCAACTCTTTTTTGACCCCATGGACTGTAGCCCATCAATCTCCTCTCTCCATGGGATTCTCCAGGTGAGAATATTAGAGTGGGTTGTCGTTCGCTTCTCCAGGAAATCTTCCCAACCCAGGGATCGAACTCCTGTCTTCTGTACTGGCAGGGAGATTCTTTTCCACTGAGCCACCTGGGAAGCCCCAGTTCAGTTCCGTCGCTCAGTCGTGTCCAACTCTTTGCGACCCCGTGAACCGCAGCACGATCAGGCCTCCCTGTCCATCACCAACTGCCAGAGTCTACTCAAACCCATGTCCATTGAGTCAGTGATGCCATCCAACCATCTCATCCTCTGTCATCCCCTTCTCTTCCTGTCCTCAATATGATTGAACATCAGGGTCTTTTCAAATGAGTCAGCTCTTTGCATCAGGTGGCCAAAGTATTGGAGTTTCAGCTTCAACATCAGTCCTTCCAATGAACACCCAGGACTGATTTCCTTTAGGATGGACTGGTTGGATCTCCTTGCAGTCCAAGGGGCTCTCATGAGTCTTCTCCAACACCACAGTTCAAAAGCATCAATTCTTCTGCATTCAGCTTTCTTTATAGTCCAGCTCTCACATGCATACATGACCACTGGAAAAACCATAGCCTTGACTAGACGGACCTTTGTGGACAAAGTAATGTCTCTGCTTTTGAATATGCTCTCTAGGTTGGTCGTAACTTTCCTTTCAAGGAGTAAGCGTCTTCTAATTTCATAGCTTAATGTGTGCTTATTTCTTGTCCCAAGGTTGGGTTATTCTTATACTGGGAGTTTGGGCTCATAGATAAGGCCCAGACAAAGGTAGGATCTTGATTCTCCCACAAAATGTCTAGAGATTTCCAGTGTTGATTATTATGGGATGATCGTAATTCAAAGGAAGATGAAGGTGGAGCTTAGCAGGAAGGAGAGGGAACTCATTCTTATGTTAGGCAATCGCCCATTGGGCCTAGACTTGAGTGGAAGAAGATAGGAATGTGTCAGGGTATTCCTGGGCTCTTGTCTGGGGCATCCTTTGAGTTGAGAGATCTTTTTGGGTTTTTGGACCACATTCCTGTGTGTGTGTGTTCCCCATACCAACAAGCAAAGCTCAGGACTTCAGCTGGGTGTCCCACAATTCAAAACAGTTCTGCTCAGGTCTGAATTTCACCTACCTGGAGGAAGCATCTGATCCTCCAGGTTAGGGGAGACAGTTCTATAAGACTTCCTCTCCCTCCATTTAAAAGACAATCACAAACTCAGGCTGTTACCTGTGCTTCTGGTCAATTGGCTATAAATCAGAGGTTCCCATGACTTACACCTTGAATTCAATTAATATTCTACAGTGGTTGACAGAACTCAAAGAAACATTTTCATTACTAGTTCACTGGTTTATTACGAAAAGATATAACTCAGATGTCATTGTTAGAGACACATAGGGAAAGGTATGTGGAAGGGGACTGGAGCTCCAGGGGTGATACTCTCCCCAACCTCTAAATGCTCACCAACCCAGAGGCTCTCTGAACCCAGTCCTTCTGCTTTTTCTTTCTTTGGAGGCTTCGTTACATAGCCATAATTGATTAAATCATTGGCCATTGGTGATTAACTCAACCCCAAGCCCCTTTCCCTTCCCCTAAGGTCATGGTGTGGGACAGGAAGTGCCAACCTCCAATCATCCCTATCCTTAGGTGGGGTGCAAAAGTCACCTCATTAACATAACAAAGGCACCTTTATTCCTTTCTTCAAGAATTCCGAGGAAATGAGGCAAAACCAAATATATATTTCTTATTATAAATTACAGTATCACAGGAGAAAAGTAGACTAAGGCCATCTGAGGAGCATAAACCAAACCTATAAGCTCTGAGAATGTTCATATCCAGGTACCAGATCTAAGAACTTTGAGTAATTTTGCATTGCCTTTGAGGATTTAGTGATGTTTTTCTAAATATAACAGTATGGGCTTAGTTCTGTTATGGAAGATTGAGGGAAGGATTTATGTCCATTGTGAGGGGTTCAGTCAAAAGGTGGAGAGACGGAAATTTGAGAACATTAGGCAGTGATGATGGGGAGCCCCTCAGGAATGTGAATTTCAGGGAACCAGAGTTAGAGTTAGGGACTTCCCTGGTGGCTCAGACGGTAAAGTGTCTGTCTACAATGCGGGAGAGAGAGTTACCAAATCCAGTGTCCTGACATATAACTTTTAAAAATTTTTTTGTAGTCTTTAAGTGATTTGAAGAGATGAGAAACGTCATACACTGGTAGAACAACTTAGAGTGTCACAGCAGAAGTACTAGGAAGAAGCAACCCAAGAATAGAAAATAATTTTTTGGAGGTTTTGGGAAGTTATTTATTTCTTTTTTTAAAAAAGTATTTAATTAATTTATTATCATTTATTTATTTTTTCTTCCTTGCTGTGCGAGGACTTTCTCTACTTGCAGCAAGCAGGGGCTCCTCTTTGTTGTGGCACACAGGCTTCTCACGGTAGTGGCTTCTCTTGTTGCAGAGCACAGGCTCTAGGCAGATGGGCCTCAGTAAGTTGCAGCATGTGAGCTCAGTACCTGTGGCCCATGGGCTTAGTTGCTCTAAGGCGTGTGGAATCTTCCCTGACCAGGGATCAAACAAACCTGCATCTTTTTCATTGGCAGGCAGATTCTTACTCACTGTACCGCCAAGAAAGTCCTTATTTATTTCTTAATTAACCATTTCTTCCTCTTTCCTCAGGCAAAAGCTAGTCATTTAATGTCTCTTAGTGAGAGAGAGGCCTGATACAGTGATTGACACATAGTGAAACCAGATATAAATGAATAAATGAATGACTGAATAAATGAATGAATGAAGATGATGTAGCCTCTGTCCTTGTGGCTTACAGATGAGGAAAACACACATGAACAGTTATATTCTAAAGAAAAATGTAATATATTAGTAAATAATGAACTATAGGAGATGAAGAACTAATAGAGTGATTTATTTTTCTTTTGAAATGAGGGAGGGAAAAGTTGTGGATGGAATGTGGGTCAAGAAGGTATTCAAGGGTGGTGAGATTTTGAATAGAACTTGAGGACAAACACATTTTTTTCCTTGTGAGGAATATTTGAGAAAAAGTTATAATGAGCAGGACATGGCTTCTTAAAATAAATGAGTCAATGTTTTGTGATCCATTTACAGAGAAAGTCTTGAGGTTCTGAGATGTAATTCATTTATTTGTTTTTTTTTTTTTTTTTTTCAATGTGGCTTGCAGGAACTGTTCCTCAACCATGGATCAAACCCTTGCCCCCTGCCGTGGAAGCATGGCGGCTTAACCACTGGACAGCCAAGGAAGTCTCACTGATATGTACTTTTTAGATCACTTCACTTTGTCCAATTTTGTATAAAGGACCTACAAGAGAAAGACTCATTCGACAGCTTTAGAATTTTCCACAGAAAGGCTAGACAATAGAAAACCACACATACTCTGCAAATATCAAGTAAAGTTTTGGTAAATCTTAGGGGATTCTGGTTGTCAGAGAAGACTCTTGCTTCTGTGTCTATAGTTTAGAAATAGACAGGGATAGATGGTTGGGACTAGAGAAATAAAAACAAATGGTCTACTACAAAATTAGAGCAAGATATAGCTTTCTTGTATAGCAGAGACTGTAAAATGACATTAGGACATGTCTAATAAAACAGAAACAGAACCAGGAGGAGATAATTTGCCTCAGGACTTTTGCTCCTACAGAGAAGAGACAGTACTTGCTTGGGACATTTGGGGAACAACTGGAGATGGTATAACAATGGGAGATGGGTGTATATGTCAGATTATTTTTCTCATTGGGTCCATTGATCCATTCTTGAGCATTTGGGAGATTTGGGGTGATAGGTAGAAACCAAGTAAGCTATAGTTTTGAAGGACTCAACCTTATGGGGGACAATCAAAGCAGATTTGGTTCTCTTTTGAGATGGGAAGATATCAATTTCCCCTGCTTCATGGAGAAAGATAGCAAAACTTTGCTGCCTTGAGGATGGAAGAGAGAGCACTCAGCTTTGGCACCTGGTGAGGGCAACTTTGGAAGCCCTGGCATCCTTGGAATAAATATTGCTCTTCTCAAAGAAGACAGTGTTTTCAGTGAGAGCAAAACTCAAGAGAGAGAGGTTTGGTGAGCTTCAGAAAAACGAACGATCATAGAAGTCCAAGAAGGGACTAAACTCCTACAAGCACCACTAGGACCCTCAGAAATAGCTGAGTGTAGCTCTGGGGTTAGGGAAAGGGTTGCGAAAGGCTTTCAGTTAATGAGATTCAATTCTCTTTCCCAGATTGATGAGGTCTGGGAAAGGCCAGATGTTTCAGATAAATCAATAGAGAACGAGCCTTCCCAGGCTTTCTTTTGAGCAGTTGCATAAGCACGTACTGAGACTTGATAATCAAGTCATCAAAATAAAGTAGATAAAATTGTATGGGGTTTTGGAATATCAGGGGATTCAAGAAAGAGCATTTAGATGTGACCAGGACAGATGATAGTTGATTATCTTTCATGGATTAAGTGTTCTCTTATTCTCCAGTAAGAAGGTGAAACAGAAGAGAAAAATCATTACATGTGGTCTAACCTGAAAGGCCAAGTAGTTATAACCAATAAACATTGTTCTCATCATAGGATGTGAGTTCAGTCAGTCTCAGTGGATCCATTTGCTATTTTTCTGAAGATTTTTGAAGATCTTTTAGGAATTCTTATACTGAGAAAGCATGACAGAATGGATCCTGATTTTCAGGTTAAAATAATGGTGTTCAGAGAGAATAAAACCAGGTAGTAAGCACTTTTGATAGAACTTTGTCATTGTGAGGCTTATTTCTCTTTGGGTATGACACTGTTAGTTCAAATGATTACTTATTTCATCCATCATATGTAGGTAGTATAAATCATCAAGCCATTCATTTATGTTGTGAATATAAATCTTATTCAATAAACTCAGGTGAGCAAGATTGTCACATCTCTATTTGCCTTAAATCAAGTTAAGCAAGTCCCTCGGCTTATGTCCCATAGAGTTATTGAACACTTTAACTTAGTCATTATTGGTGTTCCCTTTCCAATGACCCAAGGTCAGGTAAAGGTTCTGAGAGTCTTACATTAACACTTAAATGTCAGGAAGGTCCACTGAGTATTGCAGAGGTGCCCATTGTTCAAGTTCTCCTTGAAGCCTGCAACTCTGCTACTTCTGCCAAATGGATCACAGGCATCTTGGTCTAGGGTGGGAGTCCCAAGGATCTAAACGTACACTTAGCATACATCCTCTCAGAGACCCTGCTCCCTCCGCAGAGAGCTGACAGATAGCAGAGCCAGGGTCCTTGGTATACACTGGGCCTGCCAGTCTAGCCTGGGGTTCCTGTCACTCTCCTTGGATGCCTCCATGTGTCTGCCTCCCTCAGCTACCAGCATAAGCAATGCAAGAGCTCAGGGTTTTGGTGAACATGTGTTCTGTAGGAGATCATCTCCAACAGTGTTGGTTGCTCACTGTTATGAACCTTCACCTGACACAAGGAAGCTTTATGCTATCTACTTAAAATAGAACACATTCAGCATTAGCAATGGCAAATTACTACCTCAGGGGCTATCCCTGTATTATTTATTCAGCAGTGAATGACACATAACTATTCAGCAGTTATCTACAGACTCTGGACTAGGCACTGGGACATAACAGCGTACATGTCAGAGACTTACTACCATTCTCAAGGACGTTGTCATAGTGAACAATACATACAAGTCAACAGCCAATGACA
The DNA here is from genome assembly GCF_014754425.2 of Oryx dammah. Classification (NCBI taxonomy): domain Eukaryota; kingdom Metazoa; phylum Chordata; class Mammalia; order Artiodactyla; family Bovidae; genus Oryx; species Oryx dammah. The sequence continues at coordinate 9,818,750 of NW_024070212.1, forward strand.
ACACAGTTGATAAATTTGGGAGAATCATCTTATTTAGAGTTGGGAGGTGCAGAAATCATTCTTGGAGGATGTTTTATTTAAGTTGAAAATGGAAAAAGAGCGCGTGTTAGCTGGTCAAATGAGGATGTGAGTCAGAATCAATAACGTGGAAAATGAAAAGGATGAACAACATGTGCAGACATTGGGGTTAAGAGAGATACCAGCATGTTTTAAGAATTGAAAGATCAACCAGCCTTGGATGCGAGGGTTCAGGGTGAGGTGTGGAGAGAAATGAAGTTAGAGGATTAAACACTGCTCCAATAGGTGAGGAGCTTGCAATGTATGTTAAGGTCCTTAGAGTTAAGGGAGTTGGTTCACATAACACCCATCCCAAGCTGTTTTTTCTTGTCTTATTTTTCTATTATGACTGGAAAATTAAAATAGAGGGAGCTAATAGTATGTTTTAATTGTGAGAATTGATGTTTTTGTTTTAGAATGATTATTCCAGCTCCTTTGTGAAAGCTGCTTTCCAGGGGGACGAGTAGCTTTGAGAACAATAAGAGCATTGTTGGAAATGTAGGTGGGAAGTGATAGTAGCTGATGTATGTCTAAAACATTCATGTTGGAGAGACCCAGGCAGATCTGAGTAGGCCTTAAGGGGGAATGTTAACTGGTGGTTAGATATACAGAGCAATTGACAGATTTGTGGCTTGAATCAGTGGGCAGAATAAATATTTGGTCTAAGTGCTTATTTCTCTAAATAATACATGTGTTAAAAATCTTTTTTGTATTTTGAATGAATTTTTCCTGCATTTTCAAGCATGACTATAGAGATTTGAAGCTCCAGAAATGCCTGAATTCTCTAATAGAAAACTTGTCATTTTCCTGACTCAGGAATGATCCTGTTCCCTTTGCCACCAAAACAAAGCCTTCAGTGGTAGGTTTGGAAAGGTTTCACGCATTAGCTAATATCTGGAGTTGAGGTTATCTAAGACATTTAAGTTTTGAGAACTCAGCCATGAACATTCTCACTGTCCAGAATAACAACAGGAAGAGTGAAACTGGCAAAGCTCTCACTGTTTCCTAGTCCTCATCCATGCCCTGGGCCTCTGACCAGCAGCCTGTTTGCAACCCAGCCCATGCCTGAGCTCTGGTACACCAGGCTATGACTTCAATAAACTTTATGTGGGCACAGGAGAGAGTGAATGGAGCTGAGCATCCACAGGATTGCGAGTTGAAGAGGGAGTAAATTTCTAGTTTACATTATTTTCCTTAATACATATAATAGATGATTCAATTTCTGCTTTTTATTTACTTTTGTAATTCAATTTCTTCTTTTTTTTCTCTTTTGAAATTTTTATTCTGTATTGGAGTGTAGACAATTAACAATGTTGTGATAATTTCAGATCATTCAATTTCCTATTTCTTCCTTTTTTTACTTCCACAGACATAGGCACAAAAGGCTTTTCTGTTTTCCAGGGAAAGGCAGAACTTTCTTGGTGGTTCAAATGGTAAAGAATCTGTCTGTAACACAAGAGACCCAGGTTCAATTCCTGGGGTGGGAAGATTCCCTAGAGAAGAAAATGACAACCCACTCCAGTATTCTTGCCTGGAGAATCCCATGGACAGAAGAGCATGATGGGCTACAGGTCATGGGATCACAAAGAGTTGGACATGACTGAGAAACTTTCACCCCCTCTCTCTTTTTTTCAGAGAGAGAGAATGACAGAGAGTGAGAGAGAGAGAGAAATCCTATGTAACTGGATAAGCACAGATAAAGAAACAAATGGTCTCTATATATAGAAAATTATAAAACACTAATGAAAGAAATCAAAGATGACAGAAATAGATGGAGAAATATACCATGTTCATGGCTCAGAAGAATCAATATAGTGAAAATGAGTATACAACCCAAAGCAATCGATAGATTCAATTCAATCCCTATCAAGCTACCAATGGTATTATTCATTGTTTCAACTAGAACAAGTAATTTCACAATTTGTATGGAAATACAAAAAACCTTGAATAGCCAAAGCAATCTTGAGAAAGAAGAATGGAACTGGAGGAATCAACCTGCCTGACTTCAGACTATACTACAAAGCTACAGTCATCAAGACAGTATGGTACTGGCACAAAGACAGAAATATAGATCAATGGAACAAAAAAGAAAGCTGAGATAAATCCATGCACCTATGGACACCTTATCTTTGACAAAAGAGGCAAAAATATACAAAGGAGAAAAGACAATCTCTTTAACAAGTGGTGCTGGGAAAACTGGTCAACCACTTGTAAAAGAATGAAACTAGAACACTTTCTAACACCATACACAAAAATAAACTCAAAATGGATTAAAGATCTAAATGTAAGACCAGAAACTATAAAACTCCTAGAGGAGAACATACGCAAAACACTCTCTGACATAAATCACAGCAGGATCCTCTGTGACCCACCTCCCAGAATACTGGAAAGAAAAGCAAAAATAAACAAATTGGACCTAATTAAAATTAAAGGCTTTTGCACAACGAAGGAAACTATAAGCAAGGTGAAAAGACAGCCTTCAGAATGGGAGAAAATAATAGCAAATGAATCAACTGACAAACAACTAATCTCAAAAATATACAAGCAACTCCTGCAGCTCAATTCCAGAAAAATAAATGACCCAATCAAAAAATGGCCCAAACAACTAAACAGACATTTCTTCAAAGAAGACATACAGATGGCTAACAAACACATGAAAAATGCTTAACATCACTCATTATCAGAGAAATGCAAATCAAAACCACAATGAGATACCATCTCATGCTGGTCAGGAAGGCTGCTATCAAAAAGTCTACAAACAATAAATGCTGGAGAGGGTGTGGAGAAAAGGGAACCCTCTTACACTGTTGGTGGGAATGCAAACTAGTACAGCCACTATGGAAAACAGTGTGGAGATTCCTTAAAAAACTGGAAATAGAACTGCCTTAAGACCCAGCAATCCCACTGCTGGGCATACACACTGAGGAAACTGGAATTGAAAGATAAAATTGTACCCCAATGTTCTTCGCAGCACTGTTTACAATAGCCAGGACATGGAAGCAACCTAGATGTCCATCAGCAGATGAATGGATAAGAAAGTTCTGGTACATATATATAATGGACTATTACTCAGCTATTAAAAAAATATTTTAGAATCAGTTCTAATGAGGTGGATGAAACTGGAGCCTATTATACAGAGTGAAGTAAGTCAGAAAGACTTACTGTATAGTATATTAATGCATATATATGGAATTTAGAAAGATGGTAATGATGACCCTATATTTGAGACAGCAAAAGAGACACAGATGTAAAGAACAGACTTTTTGACTCTGTGGGAGAAGGCGAGGGTGGGGGGATGATTTGAAAGAATAGCATTGACACATGTATATTATCATATGTTAAATAGACTGCCAGTCCAGGTTCGATGCATGAGACAGGGTGCTCAGGGCTGGAGCACTGAGATGACCCTGAGGGATGGGATGGGCAGGGAGGTGGTAGGGGGGTTCAGGATGGGGAACACATATATACCCATGACTGATTCATGTGAATGTATGGCAAAAACCACCACAATATTGTAAAGTAATTAGCCTCTAATTAAAAAAAAAAAAAAAGAAACCAATGGTCTTCATCATTCAGTCCAGGTCTACACTGCCTGCCTGGGGGTGCAGCCTCTTTGTGACACCTGGGCCCAGGCTAAAAAGACTCCCTCATAAGGGAAAAGACTGATGTCTATAGCACTCACTGAGTGGGGTGGCAGCTCTTCCAACTCTCTAGGCCATTCTTGCTTTGCTGCACATCTGGAATTTGAGGGTCCCTTTGAGAATTACAGAGCTCTGGGTGGATGGGAGGCCCATGGTGAGGAGGAGTATAGAGAAGGGACAATTTATGGGGATAGAGGTGAGCATCATTCTGTAGCAGAAGCAGATCACTTTTTTGGGGGAGGGATGATAACAGGCAAATTTGACCTTGGAATGGGGAATGAAGCAGGGCAAAGACTAACAGAGTTTTGCCAAGAAAATGCACTGGTCATAGCAAACACCCTCTTCCAACAACACAAGAGAAGACTCTACACATGGACATCACCAGATGGTCAACACTGAAATCAGATTGATTATATTCTTTGCAGCCAAAGATGGAGAAGCTCTATACAGTCAACAAAAACAAGACCGGGAGCTGACTGTGGCTCAGATCATGAACTCCTTATTACCAAATTCAGACTTAAATTGAAGAAAGTAGGGAAAACCGCTACACCATTCAGGTATGGCCTAAATCAAATCCCTTATGATTATACAGTGGAAGTGAGAAATAGATTTAAGGGTCTAGATCTGATAGATAGAGTGCCTGATGAACTATGGAATGAGGTTCGTGACATTGTATAGGAGACAGGGATCAACACCATCCCCATGGAAAAGAAATGCAAAAAAGCAAAGTGACTGTCTGGGGAGGCCTTACAAATAGCTGTGAAAAGAAGAGAAGTGAAAAGCAAAGGAGAAAAGGAAAGATATAAGCATCTGAATGCAGAATTCCAAAAAATAGCAAGAAGAGATAAGAAAGCCTTCTTCAGCGATTAACGTAAAGAAATAGAGGGAAACAACAGAATGGCAAAGACTAGAGATCTCTTCAAGAAAATTAGAGATACCAAGGGAACATTTCATGCAAAGATGGGCTCGATAAAGGACAGAAATGGTCTGGACCTAACAGAAGCAGAAGCTATTAAGAAGAGGTGGCAAGAATACACAGAAGAACTGTACAAAAAAGATCTTCATGACCCAGATAATCACAATGGTGTGATCACTCATCTAGAGCCAGACATCCTGGAATGTGAAGTCAAGTGGGCCCTAGAAAGCATCACTATGAACAAAGCTAGTGGAGGTGATGGAATTCCAGTTGAGCTGTTTCAAATCCTGAAAGATGATGCTGTGAAAGTGCTGCACTCAATATGGAAGCAAATTTGGAAAACTCAGCAGTGGCCACAAGACTGGAAAAGGGCAGTTTTCATTCCAATCCCAAAGAAAGGCAATGCCAAAAAATGCTCAAACTACTGTACAATTGCACTCATCTCACATGCTAGCAAAGTAATGCTCAAAATTCTCCAAGCCAGGCTTCAGCAATACGTGAACTGTGAACTTCCTGATGTTCAAGCTGGTTTTAGAAAAGGCAGAGGAACCAAAGGTCAAATTGCCAACATCCGCTGGATCATGGAAAAAGCAAGAGATTTCCAGAAAAACATCTATTTCTGCTTTACTGACTATGCCAAAGCCTTTGACTGTGTGGATCACAATAAACTGTGGAAAATTCTGAAAGAGATGGGAATACCAGACCACCTGAACCTGCCTATTGAGAAATCTGTATGCAGGTCAGGAAGCAACAGTTAGAAGTGGACATGGAACAACAGACTGGTTCCAAATAGGAAAAGGAGTACGTCAAGGCTGTCTATTGTCACCCTGCTTATTTAACTTCTATGCAGAGTACATCATGAGAAACGCTGGACTGGAAGAAACACAAGCTGGAATCAAGATTGCCAGGGGAAATATCAATAACCTCTGATATACAGATGACACCACCCTTATGGCAGAAAGTGAAAAGGAACTAAAAAGCCTCTTGATGAAAGTGAAAGAGGAGAGTGAAAAAGTTGGCCTAAAGCTCAACACTCAGAAAACGAAGACCATGGCATCTGGTCCCATCACTTCATGGGAAATAGATGGGGAAACAGTGGAAACAGTGTCGGACTTTATTTGTTTGGCTCCAGAATCACTGCAGATGGTGATTGCAGCCATGAAATTAAAAGACGCTTTCTCCTTGGAAGAAAAGTTATGACCAACCTAGATAGCATATTCAAAAGCAGAGACATTACTTTGCCAACTAAGGTCCGTCTAGTCAAGGCTATGGTTTTTCCAGTGGTCACATATGGATGTGAGAGTTGGACTGTGAAGAAGGCAGAGCGCTGAAGAATTGCTGCTTTTGAACTGTGGTGTTGGAGAAGACTTTTGAGAGTCCCTTGGACTGCAAGGAGATCCAACCAGTCCATTCTGAAGGAGATCAGCCCTGGGATTTCTTTGGAAGGACTGATGTTGAAGCTGAAACTCCAGTACTTTGGCCACCTCATGCAAAGAGTTGACTCATTGGAAAGGACTTTGATGCTGGGAGGGATTGGGGGCAGGAGGAGAAGGGGACGACAGAGAATGAGATGGCTGGATGGCATCACTGACTCGATGGATGTGAGTCTGAGTGAACTCCAGGAGTTGATGATGGACAGGAAGGCCTGGTGTGCTACTATTCATGGGGTCACAAAGAGTTGGACACGAGTGAGCGACTGAACTGAACTGATCTTTGATAAGAATTAGTCCTAAAGGAAATCACGCCTGAATATTCATTGGGAGGACTGATGCTGAAGCTGAAGCTCCAGTACTTTGGTCACTTGATGTGAAGAGCTGATTCATTGGAAAAGACCCTGATGCTGGGAGAGATTGAAGGCAGGAGGAAAAGAGGGAGACAGAGGATGAGAGGGTTGAATGACATCATCGACACAATGGACATGGGTTTGAGCAAACTCCAGGGGATAGTGAAAGACAGGGAAGCCTGGCGTATTGCAGTCCATGGGGTCACAAGGAGTCAGACATGACTTAGTGACTGAACAATAACAATAGTCTTTGGTAGGAGACCCTGGAGATGTGAACATGTGGGTCTTTGTGTTGTCATCAGAAGAAATGTCGATCATCGTGGAACTTCAGTCTTGATGTCTTGGGCTGGGCACTGCCAATATATGGGGTTCATAGTGGAATGTTCTTCAACCCCAGCTGCAGTCCTGGGGCTGAGACTCTGTCTGACAGCAGCAGTTCTGAGTGTACCTACTGGAGCTGACACCTCAGCAGCGTCCTGTCTCAGACTGAGGAATTTTTGCTTTATACCTGGAGTCACTGTGAACACTGGTCTTCTTTTCTCTGCTCTTCATTAACATCACGAATGCACATTTATTCTTTAGTGAAAGGTAGTCTATATGTTGTGTTTTTTTCCAGAAGGAATCACAATTATGGAATTTATTTTTTAGATATAATCCAGTATCCTTATTGTATTGGTTTTCTATTACTGCTGTAACAAATTATTACACATCTAGTGGTTTAACACAGTACCCACACAAATTTATTATTTTTTTAAAAATTATTTATTTACTTATTTTTGGCTGTGCTATGTCTTTGCTGCTGCAAGAGTTTTTCTCTAGTTATAGTGAGTGGAGGATACTCTGTTGCAGTGCTCGGACTTCTTACATTGATTCTCTTGTTTTGGAGCATGGTCTCTAGAGCATGCGGGCTTTAGTAGCTGCAGCTCCCAGGGTCTAGAGCACAGGCTCAATAGTTGTGGTGCAAGGGCTTAGTTGCTCTGCAGCATGAAGGATCTTCCTGGATTAGGGATCAAACTGGTCTCCTGCATTGGCAGGTGGATTCTTTTTACCACTGAGCCACCAGGAAAGCCCACATATTTATTATCTTACAGTTCTGGAGGTCAGAAGTTGAAAGTGGGTAGGCCCACAGGGCTGTGTTCTTCTTAGAGGTTCTAGGGGTGAATCTGTTTCTTTGTCTTCTCTAGCAGCTAGAGAACACCTACATTCCTTGGCTTGTGGCTCCTTCTTCCATCTCCAGAGTCAATGAAATAGCATTTTCCCTTCTCTCCAACCTCCTTCCTCCCTGTCATTATATCAAGCCTCCTGGACACCAGCATAATCTCTCCATCTCAACATCCTTAGCTTATCTGCAAAAGTTATATATTCATAGGTTTCATAGAACATAGGCAGGCCATTCAGCCTATCACATTCATTTTACAGAAGACATAACAGACTCTAAAGGAGAGGAATTAAAAAAGATAATTCACAGAGCTTGTCTGGGCTGTGGCTAGTCCCTATATTTTTGTGGAATGGGGGGTTAACGCTGTGCTGGGTGCACGGCATGGTGAGTGGAATGTGGGGAGATGACAGCCCACACTCGGTCCCTCAGCTAGACAGGCATGTGCAGCGGAGAGCACACGGGTGTCTAGTGTACGGTTCCCCGTAGTGTACAGTGTACTGTAGTCCTGCAGTATTCAGTCCATGCTGCCTTTCAACCCTGTGTCGGAGCGAGACAGGATGAGACCAGGACCTGAGACCCTTTTTGCAGTGTCAAACCTGGACAAACGTCTGTTTGAGCAACAAAGTATTGAATACAAAACTGTTTAGGGACTGAAGATGACTGTGCATGTGTCACTGGGGCAAATTCTAAACAATCAGATACAAAAAGACCAAAAACCCAACTGCCACTTTTGAGGAGCTGGGAGCAAAAGCAGGATACTCCCGCCCTGGGTAGTGAGCAAGGGAACCTATTACTGATTTTTGCTGCAGTTTGAGTTCTAATGAAGCCTTGCCTGAATTCCCTGTCTGGTCTCATCAATTTCTTTTGATTAAGGAGGCCAAGAACTCTGGTCCGGAACACAAATATCTTCCATTCAGCTCGTATATGCCAGACTTATTTATCAATATTTCAATGACTGTTTTCCTGTTCCATCTCATAGTCCCCATAAGTGTGTACATCCAAGTTAGTGCTCCTTTTACACGTGGACTGCTTGCATCTTGTTTTATAGTACCAAAAATTTTAACCTCATCTAAAAGGGCAAGGCATTTTGGCTCCAAATTTTTCAAATCCTCTGTGGCAATGTTACCTTTCTATACCATTATTACAAAGGGGCTTTAGTCAGGCTTGACTTAAATGCAAATTCCTCTAAACCAGCACTGTTCAGTAGAACTTTCTGTGATTATGTTGGTGGTTTAGTCACTAAGTGGTATCCAACCCTGCAAACCCATGGACTGTAGCTTGCCAGTCTCCTCTGTCTGTGGGACTTTCCAGGCAAGAATACTGGAGTAAGTTGCCATTTTCTTCTCCAGAGGATCTTCCCCACCCAGGGATCAAATCTGGGTCTCCATACTGCAGACAGATTCTTTACCAACTGAGCTACCAGGGAAGCCCTGCAATGGTAGAAAAGTTTTACTCTACACTGTCCAGCATGGCAGCCACTCAATATATGTGGTTACTGAGCCCCTGAAGTGTGGCTTAGTGTGACTGAGGAATTGAATTTTACATTTTATTTAATATTAATTAATTTGAATAGTCATATGTGGCTACTATATTGGATAGCAGTGATCTAGATTCTTTCCCTGAGATAAAGGGAAATAAGTGTAGAGTGTAGGATAGGGTATAATCACAAAAGTTTATAATTAGGAGAAAAAAGGAAGTAGAAGTCCAAACTTGAATAAAGTGAAGAAAACTTGGGAAGGTTTAAAGATTGCTTTCCATCAAGCTCCTGCTGCTGCTGCTGCTGCTGCTAAGTTGCTTCAGTCATGTCCAACTCTGTGAGACCCCATAGACAGCAGCCCACCAGGCTGCCCCATCCCTGGGATTTCCAGGCAAGAATACTGGAGTGGGTTGCCATTTCCTTCTCCAATGAATGAAAGTGGAAAGTGAAAGTGAAGTAGCTCAGTCATGTCCGATGCTTCGAGACCCCATGGACTGCAGCCTACCAGGCTCCTCCATCCATGGGATTTTCCAGGCAAGAGTACTGGAGTGGGTTGCTACTGCCTTCTCCATCCATCAAGCTAGGGACCTAATTTTCTCTTGTTTCTATCAGAAGATAAATAGGCTATTATCAGTAGTTTAATGTATTCTGGGTGCAAATCTTTAGAAGTGTGTGCTTTTTTGCTTTTATTCTGCCTTTTGTGTTCAGTATTTTTCTTAGAACTTATTTTCTCCTTTATCTTTTTTCACATATTGCTGAAGTCTGGCTTGGAGAATTTTGAGCATTACTTTACTACCATGTGAGATGAGTGCAATTATGCGGTAGTTTGAGCATTCTTTTGCATTGCCTTTCTTTGTAATTGAATGAAAACTGACCTTTTTCAGTCCTGTGGCCACTGCTGAGTTTTCCAAATTTGCTGGCATATTGAGTGCAGCACTTTCACAGCATCATCTTTCAGGATTTGAAACAGCTCAACTGGAATTCCATCACCTCCACTAGCTTTGTTTGTAGTGATGCTTTCTAAGGCCCACTTGACTTCACATTCCAAGTTGTCTGGCTCTAGATTAGTGATCACATCATCATGATTATCTGGGTTGTGAAGATCTTTTTTGTACAGTTTTTCTGTGTATTCTTGCCACCTCTTCTTAATAGTTTCTGCTTCTGTTAGGTCCATACCATTTCTGTCCTATATCGAGCCCATCTTTGCATGAAATGTTCACTTGGTATCTCTAATTTTCTTGAAGAGATCTCTAGTCTTTCCCATTCTGTTCTTTTCCTCTATTTCTTTGCATTGATCACTGAAGAAGGCTTTCTTATCTCTTCTTGCTCTTCTTTGGAACTCTGCATTCAGATGCTTATATCTTTCCTTTTCTCCTTTGCTTTTTGCCTCTCTTCTTTTCACAGCTATTTGTAAGGCCTCCCCAGACAGCCATTTTGCTTTTTTTGCATTTCTTTTCCATGGGGATGATTTTGATCCCTGTCTCCTGTACAATGTCACGAACCTCAGTCCATAGTTCATCGGGCACTCTATCTATCAGATCTAGTCCCTTAAATCTATTTCTCACTTCCACTGTATAATCATAAGGGATTTGATTTAGGTCATACCTGAATGGTGTAGCAGTTTTCCCTACTTTCTTCAATTTAAGTCTGAATTTGGTAATAAGGAGTTCATGATCTGAGCCACAGTCAGCTCCCGGTCTTGTTTTCGTTGCCAGACTTCAGAAATACGTGAACTGTGAACTCCCTGATGTTCAAGCTGGTTTTAGAAAAGGCAGAGAAACCAGAGATCAAATTGCCAACATCCGCTGGATCATGGAAAAAGCAAGAGAGTTCCAGAAAAACATCTACTTCTGCTTTCTTGACTATGCCAAAGCCTTTGACTGTGTGGATCACAATAAACTGTAGAAAATTCTTCAAGAGATGGGAATACCAGACCACCTGACCTGCCTCTTGAGAAATCTGTATGCAGGTCAGGAAGAAACAGTTCGAAATGGACATGGAACAACAGACTGGTTCCAAATAGGAAAAGGAGTGTGTCAAGGCTGTATATTGTCACCCTGCTTATTTAACTTCTATGCAGAGTACATCATGAGAAACGCTGGACTGGAAGAAACACAAGCTGGAATCAAGGTTGCCAGGAGAAATATCAATAACCTCCGATATGCAGCTGACACCACCCTTATGGCAGATAGTGAAGAGGAACTAAAAAGCCTCTTGATGAAAGTGAAAAAGGAGGGTGAAAAAGTTGGATTAAAGCTCTACATTCAGAAAACGAAGATCATGGCATCTGGTCCCATCACTTCATGGGAAATAGACGGGGAAAGGGTGGAAACAGTGGAAACAGTGTCAGACTTTATTTTTTTGGGCTCCAAAATCACTGCAGATGGTGACTGCAGCCATGAAATTAAAAGACGCTTACTCCTTGGAAGAAAACTTATGACCAACCTAAATAGCATATTCAAAAGCAGAGACATTACTTTGCTGACCAAGGTCCATCTAGTCAAGGCTATGGTTTTTCCTGTGGTCATGTATGGATGTGAGAGTTGGACTGTGAAGAAGGCTGAGTGCTGAAGAATTGATGTGTTTGAACTGTGGTGTTGGAGAAGACTCTTGACGGTCCCTGGACTGCAAGGAGATCCAACCAGTCCATTCTGAAGGAGATCAGCCCTGGGATTTCTTTGGAAGGAATGATGCTAAAGCTGAAACTCCAGTACTTTGGCCACCTCATGTGACGAGTTGACTCATTGGAAGAGACTCTGATGCTGGGAGAGATTGGGGGCAGGAGGAGAAGGGGACAACAGAGGATGAGATGGCTGGATGGCATCACGGACTCGATGGACATGAGTCTGAGTGAACTCCGGGAGATGGTGATGGACAGGGAGGCCTGGCATGCTGCGATTCATGGGGTCGCAAAGAGTCGGACACGACTGAGCGACTGAACTGAACTGAACTGAACTGAACTTACCTTTTTGCTCTTTTTCTTTCATAGAGGTGAGTTTATTCATGCTTGCTATTTAGAACATCTTTTGATTCTGATCCCGTGTATCAGAGGTAATGCTTCAGTAGTATTCTTTCTCTTGAGATGTTAAGTGGACTAAAGGCAACCTAGGAGCACTAGCTAGTGCATTTTGTGGATTGTTAGCTCAAAATTGTAAGTTCAAAATTGTGCCAGGATGGTATAGAGGGCTTTTGCTTGAAGAAAGAGAAAATACAGCACTGGAAGAATGTTTGGGCTTAAGATTCAGGTCTAGGGTGTTCATCAACAATAAGCCTGCAGTTTCTCTGACAGAAAGTTAAATATGGCTTTTCCTGAGAGGTAAAGAGCGTGTTCTGTGGCCTCTCTTGAGAGAATGGGAGAGGTCAACGTCTGGGGGAGTTTCCAGGACTGAGGAAGGGAACTCAGGATGACTCTGCAAAAGAGGGGCTTTAGAGGAGATAGGAAAACACTGGGAACAGCCATTCTCCTAGTTTTTGCAGGAGAGAGTATAGATTTATACACACTGGTGTTGAGGGCAGGATAAATTTCTGTCAGTAGACCCAGAGAGAGCTGAACTAGGGTCAAGCTGTAGGAAGCAACAGAAGAGTGAAAGACAAGAAAATGATGAAAAGGAACAAGAAAGGCAAAATGATGCGGATAAATATTAGTGTGGAAGATGCTTCATTCCATTTCAGCCCCATCCAGTGTGAAAAACACAGGGGCACTCAAAGGATGGTGAGAAAAAGGAAGCCGTTTCTAGAGGCATCATGACAAGACGTGAGGGGATACTGACAAGGGGTTGCTTTCTCTGACATCTGTAGTGCAGAGGAGATAAGCAGCTGCCTACAGGAGATTACTGTGGTAGGAATCCCCACTGGAAATGTGGCCGCACAACCAATACAAAGAAGACATTGTAAGTTACAGATGAATAGAAGGATATGATGTGCCTATGAGGAAATGCTAAGAATGAGAGCAATGAGTACTGGAATGCATTTTGAAGTTTTCAGGAAACCCTTTGTTCTTTTATCCACTTACCCATGGTATATCACCTCCTTTGAGATCCACTAGTCTAGAGCCACCTTCTCACTTTGCAGAGGAGCTTACCAAGCTCAGGAAGGAGGATGGCTTTTCTAAAAGCCGTATGGTCAGATTCAGATGTGGGGCCTAAATCCTGGTCTCATATCTTATTTGTTTTTGTTTTTGTTTTTCCCCTATCTTAACCCGCTAACATTTTGAAATTGAAAGAACAGTTTTATTTGGGAGTTGTTAGGAAATTCAATACAGTTATCAAATGATCCATTCTTCTTACTGCAATCCTTGATGAAAATGATTGTTTAAAGATTATTAATTCAGTTTAAATGATCTCATAACATATTTACTAGCCCTGTTCACATTTTTCACATCTGTATGAAACCCTAATGCCCCAAACCTCACAAATATGTGAAGTAACACTTCCTTTAAAATTTAATGGATATATTTACATTTTATCCAACTAATATATGCTTGTAATTAAAAGATAAAAGAATGTAGAAGAGTTTTAAAGAAAAGCAATGGTCTCTTGCCTTGCCATTCTATATCCAGTTCCACTCCACAAAGGCAATCGTTTTGAACTTTTTGGACTATTTAAGATTTTATGGGGGCAGCCTCTATTTCTCCATAAAAGTCTTGCACTGCTATTTCTTATTTCATCAATTTTAAACATTATTTATAGACTCTCTTAGAGTCAAGACTGTACATATTCACCACTTCCCCCAAATGAAGGTACATCACCATTTTAGGTAGACTGTTAGCCAACAGTAATATTTACTTAGAAATTCTAGTCAGCAGAGATACTATACATCATTATTTCTTTACTCCTTGCTTTATATTTTACAGGATGAAAAAAATTGATATCCTTACATTCTTTTACTTCTTCCCTCTTCTTTTCACTTTCATCTTCTATAATTTTAGGTCACTAAATTTTAATAATACTTATAGTATATTGACATAATAAAGATTATGAGCTTTGTCTATAGATTCTTAAAGCTGAAACTCAAGAGTATGTATATGATTATGATTTTGTGATTATTGTTCACTTCAGAGCCAAATTATATGGTATGAGTATATTTCCCTTCTAGATTTATTTTTTTGAATTTCTAATTGACTTTTTTCTTATATTGTGACTGTCTTTGTAGCATAATGATATTGTTGAACTGAAGATATCTTTTTATCCTTACCACCCTGATCTATTGATACCTCTCTTTTGGAGCCAACTACTCCCCCCCACCTCAATCTGAGCTGATTACTCTTTGGGTTCACTGAAAAGATGTCACTTGGAGTCTTCCTCCCTTGTTACCCTCCTAGGTTGGAGTCCCAGTTTTTTGATTGCATATGTATATTTTTTTGGTTTACCTTTTAAATTGTTGGAGTATGTTTTAAGGTAGTTTCCAAGAAAGGGTATGATATGAGGGAGATAAATGTTTTGGGTCTTTATATGTCTGGAAACAAAAAGTTATTATTGTTTTTTCATATTGAATTGATAGATTGTCAGATTCTAAATTGAAAATACTTTTTGGTTTATTACTTTGGAGGGTTTATCTTTTAAAATACATGTTGATTTGCCAAGTCGGATGTCAATTTGCTCCTCATTATTGAGTGAACTGTTTTTTCCCTTCAGGAAATTTTAGGCTAGTCTTTTGACACACTGTGGAGAAGGCAACGGCACCCCACCCCAGTACTCTTACCTGGAAAATCCCATGGATGGAGGAGCCTGGTAGGCTGCAGTCCATGGGGTCGTGAAGAGTCGGACACGACTGAGTGACTTCACTTTCTCTTTTCACTCTCATGCATTGGAGAAGGAAATGGCAACCCACTCCAGGATTCTTGCCTGGAGAATCCCAGGGATGGGGCAGCCTGGTGGGCTGCCATCTGTGGGGTCACACAGAGTCAGACACGACTGAAGCGACTTAGCAGCAGCAGCAGCAGCTTGACACATGTGGTTCTGAAGAATGTGGGACTGGATGTGGGTATTTTTCTCTTCATTTATTGTATTACACATTTAGTGTGCCATCTTACTCTGGAAAGTTGTTCACCTACTTCTGGGAATTTCTTACATTAGTTCTTAAATAATTACCCATTCTATGTTTTCTCTTTCAAGAATTTGCAGTGGTTTGATTGTGGAACTTCTGGGTTCATGTTTTTATGAATTTATTTTCTATCTCCTTATGTTTAGATTCTATTTCAGAGAGAGTTTATTTTATATTGTAATTTTTTGTTAATACTTTTCAATTTGGCAATTATATATATTTATTTCTAAGTGCTTTATTTTGGGTTCTCTGATTATGCCTTTTCCATAACACATGTTGGGGGAGGTCATCGAAAGGACGTGACCACCAGTTGATCTAGGAGCTGGCTTCAGGCAATCAGAGGCTCCTCACCCCTCCCTTGTCCTTGAAAGGTACCTTCAGCCTACCATTCCCATACTAAGGGCCATTTTCAAGGATTGCAATGCCTGGAAAGAGCAATGTGTTGCTGAGACCATGTGGACTAGAAATGCAACTGACTCCAATTAAGACATCTATAGAAATTTTCAAGATTCTGGTGGGCAGGCCTGGAGATCTACCCATCTTGTGGATGCACAGAACAGACCTCTGCATAAGTTTCTTTGCTTATTAAATCTGCCATCTGCCAATCTGGAGTGGTCTGCCTCTTTCTACAGTCTCTCTTTGCCTTCTGTATTCAGGGGTCAGTTTTCAATTTCATCTAGAGAACTTCAGGGATGGGAACCAATGATTCTCTTCTCATTCTATGAGATTATAATGTCTGAGAATATTAGTTTCCTTTTTAAATTCTCTTTTCTGCCCCCTAAATAATCTGTGCTGCTTTCAGAGTTACTTTTTGTTATGGCACTCCTGTTTCATACTTCATTCTTTCCCAAATACAAAATGATACTTTGTTATGCATCATATTTAAAATTAAGACTAGAGAAAAAGTTGTGTGTGTGTGTGTGTGTGTGTGTGCATTCATTGGTGGACTTTCTTTTTTGGGTGACTGGGGAGCCAGTCATTAGGCTGGGGGATTCTCAAGCAACACAATCTAAAGGGCTTTTAGACTTTTGGGACCTCAGGACCATGACTAGCTCCTTTTATTCTATTTTGATGAGTTTCTTTTAGAAAACTGCCCATTGTTTATGTGGATGTAAAATACGTATCTGCCAACTATTCTGGTCAAACCATTATGCAAGAGATTGTTGGGGATGATAGTATTAACAGTTTTCAGGCTCTAGTTTCCACTGTGTGTGGTCCCCAGAGCCATGAAGGTGGGCTGGCATCTTTCTAGATTCTCCTGGGTAGACTTTTGCCTCTTCTAGTCTCCTTAGCTCCCTTCTCTCCCTCATATATTCCAGGTTATGATTTCCTTTGCCCAGATTCAGAATCTTTCACTGCTTTTTCCTTTTCCAGAAATGTTTAGAAATATTTTGCTTGCTAATAGCTTCCCTCCTGTTCTCTTCATTGTTGTGAATTTAGCATCTTTCTAATGTGGCCTTGGGATACAGAGAGAGTAGGTAAATATTTTTGCATAGTTGGCAATTTTTAACCAGAAAATCCTCTGTATTCCACCCCTCATTTTATATTTTAATGATTTTTTGCATTACATTTTTTTTTAGTATTGGTAATACATGTACATATTACAAAATTCAAGAGGTGCGAAAGGGTATACAGCAAATTTATGTCTTCCTCCCATCCCTCTTCCTTAGGTATCCAGTTTCTTGTGTGTCTTCTAGAACTATTCTACACAAACATATATTCTTTTTAATTAAAAAAATGCAGACAGATACACAAAAACATTGTTTTATACTTTTGTTTTGCATTTACCATTATCTTGGAGATCATTCCATATTGGAACAGCAAAGAACTTTTTAAAAATTATTTTTAATCCTCCCTCATGCTAGAAACCATCCAGATTCCAGCTAGCCTAAGACTAGGATTCATATCAAGGGTCTACAAGTGATATCAAGGCAAACATTTGACAATATATTTCTTGCTTGAAATATGAACTCATTATTTCTAGTGAGCTACTGAAAACACACTTTTAAAGAGAAAGTACTAACTATATCCCAAACAAGAGGTTATTAACTGGAAATTTCCCTAGAATACTTACATCTCACCTTGGAAAAAGGTTTTTTGTGCTGGTGTTACTTTTATAACAACACAATCCTTGATCTGTTAGGTATCCTGAGTTGATGTGCAGCTGAGTGACAGAAGGAAGGAAGGGAAAAAATGCATCTTTGGCTGCCAACATTTATTTTAAATCTTTATTACTGCATGCCATTTACATAAATTCCAGATATGAGCGGTTGTTAGGAGGGCATCCACAAAGAACCTCTTCTTTGCTAACCAGAACAACTGAAAGAAAAATCACTATTGAGTATATATCATATCAGTTTCAGAGTCAATTATGTTGATACTGTCACACTGGAACAAAGAAATAAACTAGAAATATGTGTAAAAGTTAAAAAAATTTTGCAAAATGTTTCACTAATGAATACATTGTAATTTATTGATCCACGTTTCTCTTTAATCTTTTGCTTTTATAAAGAAAGCTACAATGAACTTCCTTTCATACACAATATTTCATACAGAAATGAATAAATCTGATAAATTCCTAGATGTGAAATTAATGGTAAATTGCCAGTTTTCTTGTGTGTGTGGTTGTGTGCTTCAGTTAATGCCAATAAGGTATGAGGCTCCCTATGTACCCACACCTTTAGCCGTGGTACCAGTTAAGATCCAACCATGAAGTGAAAGTGTTAGTTGCCTGGTTGTGTCAGACTTTGTGATCCTATGGACTGTAGCCCACCAGGCTCCTCTGTCCATGGGATTCTTCAGGCAAGACTACTGGAGTTGGTTGCCATTTCCATGTTCAGAGGATCTTCCTGACCCAGGGATCGAACCCACATTGGCCAGAGGATTCTTTACCTCTGGGCCGTCAAGGAAGCTCAATCATATGCCATCCCAATTATTTAAACAGTTTTATGTGAAGAATTGTTAACTTGGTGCAAAGTTATGAAGAAGAGAATTAAGACAAGGAGAGAATACTAAATTATCACAGAAGTAGCAATTGCAGAAAGCAGCTGCCATCTCTAAGGCTGGAAGAGCAGGTGAAGAGGTTGAAATAATTAAAACTTAGAAGCTTAGAGGAGGGAACCTCACAGTATTGAATACAGATCTCTTTGGAGGAGGATTTTATTTAGCTGGTGCTGTGAGCTTGGAGTAAGGACCCCGGTGACCCGACCAAACTGCAACTGCTGCTGCTGTTGCTAAGTCGCTTCAGTCGTGTCCGACTCTGTGCGACCCCATAGACAGCAGCCCACCAGGCTCCCCTGTCCCTGGGATTCTCTAGGCAAGAACACTGGAGTGGGTTGCCATTTCCTTCTCCAATGCGTGAAAGTGAAAAGTGAAAGTGAAGTCGCTCAGTCGTGTCCAACTCATAGCGACCCCATGGACTGCAGCCTATGAGGCTCCTCCGTCCATGGGATTTTCCAGGCAAGAATACTGGAATGGGGTGCCACTGCCTTCTCCAAAACTACAACTGAGGGAGCACTAATTGGTTAGAGATGGTTCACTGAGAGAGAAAAGGTGAGGCAACTTTTTAAAAATTCTATTTTATTTTTAATTGGAGGATAATTGCTTTACAATGTTGTATTGGTTTCTGGCATACAACAACACAAATCAGCCATAAGTGTACATATGTCTCCTCCCTCTTGAACCTCCCTTCTACCCTCCACCCCATGCTCCCCCTCTGCCTATTAAGTCACTTCAAGTTGTGTCTGACTCTTCGGACTGTAGCCCTCCAGTCTCCTCTGTCCAAGGGATTCTCCAGGCAAGAATATTGGAATGGGTTTCCATACCCTCCTCCAGGGGATCTTCCCTACCCTAGAGATTGAACCTAGATCTCTTAGGTCTTTCCTGCATTAGCAGAGTGGTTCTTTACCACTAATGCCACCTGGGAAGCCCCCATCCTACCCCTCTATCTTGTCACAGAGTACTGGGTTCAACTCCCTGTGTTATACAGCAACTTCCCATTAGCTATATTTAAAGTGATGGAAAAATTACAAATTGGATTCAGCTACTGCAATGATTAAGCACTGATGCTGCAAGTGAAAAAAAGCTGCAGGGCCAACTGGCAGGAGCAGGAAGTCGAGAGGGCAGACAGTCTTTTCTGCTTTCAGCCTCCCCACCCTACTTCCCCTCCAGCACCTTCTATCGGCAGAGCCTACCAGGGCACCAGATAGCAAAGCAGTGATGTGGTGAGCAACCCCAGCTCCAACATCCCAGAGTTTGGAAGGATGGAACTGAAAGTGGAAGACAACTCAAAGATCACCAGTGCACCCAGGTTTTCGCCCATTGCTAATTGCAATAAAGGTCCATCTAGTCAAGGCCGTGGAATTTCCAGTGGTCATGTATGGATGTGAGAGTTGGACTGTAAAGAAAGCTGAGAGCCGAAGAATTGATGCTTTTGAACTGTGGTGTTGGAGAAGACTCTTGGGAGTCCCTTGGACTGCAAGGAGATCAAATCAGTCCATCGTAAAGGAGATCAGTCCTGGGTGTTCATTGGAAGGACTGATGTTGAAGCTAAAACTCCAATACTTTGGCCACCTGATGCAAAGAGCTGACTCACTGGAAAAGACTGTGATGCTGGGAGGGATTGGGGGCAGGAGGAGAAGGGGACGACAGAGGATGAGATGGCTGGATGACATCACCAACTCGATGGACATGAGTTTGGGTAAACTCTGGGAGTTGGTGATGGACAGGGAGGCCTGGTGTGCTGTGATTCATGCGGTTGCAAAGAGTCGGACACGACTGAGTAACTGAACTGAACTGAACTGAATGTGACAAGTGCAAACTTAGACTTTGTAGTTTTGACTAGCATTTTCTTTATTGAGACCGAGGCCAAATACCCCTTAATTTTTAAGATTTGTTTGATTTTTCCTTTTTGTGAACAATTATCTTTTGATATCCTTTGTTCATGCTTGGTTTCTTTGGACATCATTTTTGTTTCTTATACAAGAAAGAAACTAGACTTTTGAATACAATGTGAGTTGGAAATAACTTCTCCAGGTTTATCAGTTATCTTTTGATAGATGGCGGCTTTTCCATGTATGCATATTTATGTTTGCAGAGTTTAGTTTTATCATTATTTTCTTTTGTGACTTCACCTGTAGAAGGACCTTTCCAATTTTGAGATGATAAAAATGTTCTTCCATTTTTCTTTAATAGTGCTTTTATGGTTTTGGTTTTAAAATTTAAATATTTATTCAATTTGGATTTTTTTTTCTGTTATATAGTATGAAGTATTAAGCCAAATGTTTCTTTTCTGCTTACTATCCAGATGTCCCAACACCATTTATTGAATAATCCATGTTTTCTACAATTTGAAAACTAACTTTTATTTTAATCCCTGTATGGTTTAAATTTTTTTTCCCCTGGACTTTCTAATCTGTTTCATTGATTTTTCTCTTCATGTATTAGCACCACACTATTTTAATTACTCTAGCTTTATAATGTGGTTAAATATCTCCTAGAGCATTTCTTTCTCATTGTCTTCCCTTTATAGAATCTTGATTATTCTTGATTCTGTTGTCTCCTGTAGGAACATTATGATCAGCTTGTCTAATTTTAAGGCCTATTCATAGTTTCATTAAGATTGTACAAAAATATATATTATGAAAGTACTGAAATTGTCATGTTGAGTTTTCCTATTTAAAAATAGAGTATACCTTCAACAGACTGGTTCCAAATAGGAAAAGGAGTATGTCAAGGCTGTATATTGTCACCCTGTTTATTTAACTTTTATGTAGAGTACATCATGAGAAACGCTGGGCTGGAAGAAGCTGGAATCAAGATTGCTGGGAGAAATATCAATAACCTCAGAAATGCAGATGACACCACCCTTATGGCAGAAAGTGAAAAGGAACTAAAAAGCCTCTTGATGAAAGTGAAAGAGGAGAGTGAAAAAGTTGGTTTAAAGCTCAACATTCAGAAAACTAAGATCATGGCATCTGATCTCATCACTTCATGGGAAATACAAGGGGAAACAGTGTCAGAATGTATTTTTTTGGGCTCCAAAATCACTGCAGATGGTGATTGCAGCCACGAAATTAAAAGACGCTTCCTCTTTGGAAGGAAAGTTATGACCAATCTAGATAGCATATTAAAGAGCAGACATTACTTTGCCAACAAAGGTCAGTCTAGTCAAGGCTATGGTTTTTCCAGTGGTCATGTATGGATGTGAGCATTGGACGGTGAAGAAGGCTGAGCGCCAAAGAATTGATGCTTTTGAACTGTGGTGTTGGAGAAGACTCTTGGGGATCCCTTGGACTGCAGGGAGATCCAACCAGTCCATTCTGAAGGAGATCGGTCCTGAGTGTTCTTTGGAAGGAATGATGCTAAAGCTGAAACTCCAGTACTTTGGCCACCTCATGCAAAGAGTTGACTCATTGGAAAAGACTGTGATGCTGGGAGGGATTGAGGGCAGGAGGAGAAGGGGACGACAGAGGATGAGATGGCTGGATGGCATCACTGACTCGATGGACGTGAGTCTGAGTGAACTCCGGGAGTTGGTAATGGACAGGGAGGCCTGGCGTGCTGCAATTCATGGGTTGCAAAGAACTGGACACGACTGAGCAACTGAACTGAACGGATACCTTTCAGTGTTTCTCTTCTTTTGCCATTTTAAGTATATTCCAAGATGCTTTCTCTACCTTTTTTCTTATTTGCAGCCACATGCATCTTGCTTTGGTATCTTCCTATACCCCAGGTTTATTTTCATTGCATATGGCAGCCACACTTGTATTGTGTTCAGAGTTACAGATATCTTGAGGTTTAATCAAAGCTAGAGTTTACCATTTTGTTTTACTTCTTGCTTTTGGGTAATTGAGAGAATAAGAACAGCTTTTTCTTGTTATTAAAAAATCAGATGTTGTTTCAATTACATGCTGAAATACTCTGGAATCCTGTCACATATTCTGCAAGAAACTCAGTTTTTATCACCAAATATTTCTGGGAATCTCTAAATGATAAATAGTTCTGCAAATATACTCAATATTATTGCCACCTCAGGTAGGCATCTGTGCCTCAACCATTCTGTAGTTAGCGTTTATCTATCTTAAGACCAGGGTGTTACCCTTTTCACCTGTTCCACCTGTTTTCAACCTAGGGTAAATATTTCCCTGGTGGTACATTATGGCCTTCCAAGGAGTAACAGGAATGATGATTCTGAATTCTCAATTTCTGTATACTTCCATAAAAATGATCTGCCTGAGAATATGCCAGTGGTCTGGCAACCCTTTCACTCTTCTACTTTTATAGTTTGTTAAGGAAAGTCATCAGTCTCATCCATTCTAGGTGTTACTATGAGCATTGTCCTGGGATGGAAAAGCTTCCAGGGAACCACCAAGGGGGCACTTGAGAATACTGGTGCTGGTATTGAGAATGTGAATGGCTGCAGTGATTGACAGCAAAGCACTTTGCAACTCAAATAGTTTCAATTCTTCTTCCCTTCAAGCCAAAGGAAGCTTTAAAGGGGTTGTCAGTGGATAGGTGATTTAATTTTTGTTATTTGTTGATTATTATTGTTTTTGCATGTATCTTGTAAAGAATAAAAGAAAATGAAGGGCATTATTATAATAAAACTCCTTGCATTTGCACCTACTTATATATATATATATATATAGGTGCAAATGGAGAAGGAACTGGCAACCCACTCCAGTGTTCTTGCCTGGAGAATCCCAAGGATGGGGGAGCCTGGTGGGCTGCCATCCATGGGGTCACACAGAGTCGGACATGACTGAAGCGACTTAGCAGCAGCAGCAGCAGCAGGTGCAAATAGGAATAAAACTGATAAATTATCTCTATTAATGAAAAATGTTCATCTATGTATATATGAACGAATTTTAAAAAGCCACACCTATCTCATTAAGAAATGCACTCCCTGCCAAAAAATACATTTGAAATTTGAAATTACTTATCAAAATCACCTACAAATAAAAATTAGAATAATATCCTAATTAGAAGAAACTCTAGGACTTAGACGCTTACAGCCACTGGAAATGAAATGAATTTTTATTAATATACTTTTGTTGCAGAGAATTATGATTGGGTGGTCAATAAAATACTTTCAAGCATAAAATTTACATTATGATAAATTTCTACGGGTAAGTGTGTTGAAAATATAAGTTCTAGGAGGAAAAGAAATGATATAAAGTTTTGACTGTTAAAATAGAGCTTGTTAGTGTTTTAATGGATGAAGTATATGAAACCTTAATATTCTGTGGAATGTATTTAACAAATGACATAACAATTGGATTTGAAAATGGCGATGTTTATAATATGCCAGAAGTTATGTTAGCAATTATGAGAAGGTACACAGACATTTCTAAATTCTGTTAGAGGATTTTCAAGCTAAAAATCCAAACAAACCCGGTTCAGTTCAGTGCAGTTCAGTCGCTCAGTCGTGTCCGACTCTTTGTGACCCCATGAATCGCAGCACGCCAGGCCTCCCTGTCCATCACCATCTCCCAGAGTTCACTCAGACTCAGGTCCATCGAGTCCTTGGTGCCATCCAGCCATCTCATCCTGGGTCGTCCCCTTCTCCTCCTGCCCCTAATCTCTCCCAGCATCAGAGTCTTTTCCAATGAGTCAACTCTTCGCATGAGGTGGCCAAAGTACTGGAGTTTCAGCCTCTTTTAGAACTAACACCCCCAAAAGATGTCCTTTTCATTATAGGAGACTCAAATGCAAAAGTAGGAAGTCAAGAAACACCTGGAGTAACAGGCAAATTTGGCCTTGGAATGCATAACGAAGCAGGGCAAAGACTAATAGAGTTTTGCCAAGAAAATGCACTGGTCATAGCAAACACCCTCTTCCAACAACACAAGAGAAGACTCTACACATGAACATCACCAGATGGTTAACACCGAAATCAGATTGATTATATTCTTTGCAGCCAAAGATGGAGAAGCTCTATACAGTCAACAAAAACAAGACCAGGAGCTGACTGTGGCTCAGATCATGAACTCCTTATTGCCAAATTCAGACTTAAAGTGAAGAAAGTAGGGAAAACCGCTACACCATTCAGGTATGACCTAAATCAAATCCCTTATGATTATACAGTGGAAGTGAGAAATAGATTTAAGGGTCTAGATCTGATAGATAGAGTGCCTGATGAACTATGGAATGAGGTTCGTGACATTGTACAGGAGACAGGGATCAAGACCATCCCCATGGAAAAGAAATGCAAAAAAGCAGAATGGCTGTCTGGGGAGTCCTTACAAATAGCTGTGAAAAGAAGAGAGGCGAAAAGCAAAGGAGAAAAGGAAAGATATAAGCATCTGAATGCAGAGTACCAAAGAATAGCAAGAAGAGATAAGAAAGCCTTCTTCAGTGATCAATGCAAAGAAATAGAGGAAAACAACAGAATGGCAAAGACTAGAGATCTCTTCAAGAAAATTAGAGATACCAAGTGAACATTTCATGCAAAGATGGGCTCGATAAAGGACAGAAATGGTATGGACCTAACAGAAGCAGAAACTATTAAGAAGAGGTGGCAAAAATACACAGAAGAACTGTACAAAAAAGATCTTCATGACCCAGATAATCACGATGGTGTGATCACTCATCTAGAGCCAGACATCCTGGAATGTGAAGTCAAGTGGGCCCTAGAAAGCATCACTACGAACAAAGCTAGTGGAGGTGATGGAATTCCAGTTGAGCTGTTTCAAATCCTGAAAGATGATGCTGTGAAAGTGCTGCACTCAATATGCCAGCAAGTTTGGAAAACTCAGCAGTGGCCACAGGACTGGAAAAGGTTAGTTTTCACTCCAATTCCAAAGAAACAAACCCAAGCCCCAGAAAAACAAAATCTCTTGGCTATTGCCTTAAATCTTCCATACAAGGAAATATTCAGTTTTACCCTGAAACTTTGAGAATAAGAAAACAGATTAACAAACATACAGGGAAGGTAAATAGACCCAAGGTGAATCTAGTTTGGGAGTCTGGGGGCACAGATTACTCTATAAGGGTGTCCTATTGAACCAGTCTTTGCCTGACTGTGGATTCTACTGTATAGATGCCCCTGAGCCCATATTAAAGGGGTACCCTCCCTCTCCACCTCAATGGGTGTACTTTTGAACCTAAACCTTTTAATCTAGGAGCCAGCTTCCAGAAGCACAGGACATGGAATAGTTTCCTGAGTACGAAATGTCAACTCACTCCAGTATTCTTGCCTAGAGATTCTCATGGACAAAGGAGCCCAGAGGGAGGGCTACAGTCTATAGGGTCACAAAGAGTTGGACATGACTGAGTGACTTGACTTGATTGTTTAGGTGAAGCCCCAATTCACCTGTGAAAACTTGCCCACCTGCCAGGGTAAGTGTTGCTGCTCATTTCCTCTGGGAAGCTGAAATACACACAGGTTCTGATGTGTGGCCTTATCCTTAGGCTTCCCGTGGTAGACAGACATAAGTCCCTTTGACATTATCTGGATTATTTTGTCTTAAATAACGTCACTTAAGGGACATAAGTCCACTCAGGGCAACAGTCTGGCTTAATTTTTTTTTCTCACTGTTCTCCAATGATGAAACAGTAAATGTGAATATCGTTTCTAGCCTCCTCTATTGGTGAGTAAGGACTTGAAAAATGGCACACAGACCTCCCAAGAATCAGTAAGAAACTCACACACAGGGAAGATAAATTTACCTATTAGAATACAATCTGCAAAGATAAAGATATGTTAAATGGCACATACAATTTACATCCCTTACAGAGCACAGCCTGCTCAGCTGAAACATTTTACATTTGATTATTTCAACATCTTTTCCAAATTCAATGGGAGGGCTTAAAAATACATCAGAAAGTTAAAAGGACCTTCAAGTGATTTTTTCCCCCCTCCAGAACCAAAGGTGGCCTTTCCCAAGAAGCTCCTTTCTGAAACTCTTAAGGGACTACGTTGCAGACTAACCAAGGATGATCTCATTACATAGTTTAAAATTTTCTGGCTGATCCCACTTTCACATCCTCTCAATTTGCCAAACCAGAGAACACAAGGAGTAGCCCATTAGTTTCTCCCAGGGTCACTGCAGATTTTTATCCTACAAATATAGATTCTCATAAGAACTCACAAGAAAAAGAGAGACACATATGCAGTCTCTTAGCTATGTTGCTCACTTGCTTTGCAACTGAGCCATGTGGGGCTGGGTATATATCTTCTTTTTAAACATTTTCTTAATAAGATTGTACAAAATGATTGTTGTTTAGTTGCTAATGAATGCATTTTCATTGTCAACAATTCAGCCTTAATAGGTGAAGTTAAAACCAAACAAGAACAAAAATCACTGATGACCTCTACTAATCCATTTACCCCTTTTAGAGGCACTTTTATCTTATTACTTTTGTATTTGTTCTCCCAGATCCTCTCTCCTCTTAAAAATATATAAAAATGTAGTTATTTTTCAGCAACTTTTCTTTTTTTCTTAAACTCAACAATATATTTTGGAGATCTTCCCCTGAGAATGCAAATTTGGCCAGTTCACTTTAAAAAATTGCCTCATAGTATTTATTAGTTTTCTGTAATATAAGTGACTATTTTGAAATTCTCCTCCTTATAGACAGTTGGTCCCAATCCCTCATAATTTTACAACTATCCATGTACATGGCTCTTTGAACATACTTATAAAGTATTTCCTTATAAAGCACTTATAAAGGTTTTCCCCATTTTTTTTTTCTTGGTTCATTTGACGTTTTATTGCTCTTTTAGATTTTTAGTTGCAAATTGTAAGTTATAGGCTTTGCAAGTGTCTTCTACTCCTCTGTATCTTGTCATTTAAAGTTTTAATGATGTCTTCAGAAGTTAAATCTTTGTAGCCAAATATATCAATTTTTAACTTTAGTTTTGTTTTTGGACCTTTTAAGAAAACCAAATCATAAACTAGTTTCATATATATTTTTATAATTTAAATGTTTCTATGCTTATATGGATAATTTATTTTGAGAATATTGTGAACTTGGACACTATTTTGTATCTAAATCATAGCTGATTGTGTCAATACTATTGACCAATGTGTCTTTTTGCCTACAAATCTGAATGCAACATTTACTAAACATTATATTTATTTATTTTTGGATCTCTTGTGTTTAAGCTCTGTCTGTTATAGCCCTAGTAATATCCTATGCTAGATAATAGACTTTATGTTTTGATACCGGTAAAGTGAGTCCCTATAGTTTTATTTTAATTTTTATACTATATAATTATTTTTGTAGTTTGCTCTTTGTTATTAAAGATCTTACTATCTTAATGTTGTTTTTGAACTGGAATATTTTTTTTGGGGGGGACTTGTTGTGTATTTGGTCACTCTTCTAATTATTAGTTGGTTGTTTTGAATTTTCTGGATAAGTAATTCTATACTTTGCAAACAATTTTAGTTTTGTATATTCCTTCCCAATATTTATAATTTGTTTTTATTATTCTCTATTGCTTAGATCACTAAATAATTTGATTAGTAGGTATGAGAGAAGACATCTCTTTTATTCCTGACTTGTAATGCTTGTTTCCATGTTAAGAATATTTGCAAGTTTATTGTTAAATATGCTTCTCAAATGAAGTTCTTGTCTATTGCTAACTTGTTAATTTAACTGAGGATTTAAGTTTTATTAAATTCTCAGTATAGTTACTTAATATGTTCTTTTGCTCACTTATTAGGTAGAGTATTTTAATGTTTTTTTCCTGTTAAAACATTCTTGTATTCTTGGGATAAACACCGTCTGGTTGTAAGGAATGTACGTACTTTCCATTTAATGTAGTGATAAAGTTGATTTGTTAATATTTATATACAATTTTATATTTGCATTCTTACGTGAGATCAGTGTACAGTTTTCCTACTCTCTTCTTGTCTGGAATTTGTATCATTATATTAGCATTATAAAATGAGTTATTTGGCTTTTGTCTTTTACTATGGTCTGATACAGTTGGCATATTTTGGGAAGGATTTATTTTTTAGCAGTAACCTAGCACTTATCCATAAACCATCTGGGACCAGTGAATTTTAAAGGGAATGGGTCTTTGTAGACTTTTCAATTTCTTCTATAATGTTGGTCTTTTAACATTTATTTCTACTCTTTCTCCAGTTTTGAAAGTTCATATTTTCCTAGTTGTCCAATTCATTTAGATTTCATTTTGTCAATATAGTATAGACTTATATAGTAGTATTCTCTCTGTAGTTTTTATCTCTTTTCTCATTCCTATTATGGTTTATTCATATCTTCTTTGTCTCTGATCAAACATATGGTCTACTTTACTGATATTTTTTCCAATAATCTGCCTTTGCTTTTAATACCTGAATTTCTAGTCTGTCTTATTTATGTTTTAATAATATTTGCTTTTATCATCACTACTACTTTCATGTCATTTTCTGTGAGAGTTTCTTTTTTTTCCTTTGGGCATTTTCCTTGCTTTTTAAAAATTTTAATTTTTTTTTTTTGTGTGTGTGGGGGGGTCAAACTTTTATACATTTTATTTTCCCAACTCTGTTAAAGACAAGAACTGAATTAATATATTATTAATAGCTCCCATCTTATTGGGATACTTATATTTGTGAAGAATAGATTTTTTTTCACATGAATAATATTTCTGATCTGGGCAAGATCTTATCAATATGAGTAAAAGTGTGTCCAGCATATGATTTTATCTTTTTAAAAAAATTAGTTATTTTTAATTAGAGGATAATTGCTTTACAATATTGTGCTGATTTCTGCCATACATCAACATGAAGCAAGCATAAGTACACATTTATCCTTGTGTGTACAGCAACTTCCCATTAAGTTCAGTCGCTCAGTCATGTTCGACTCTTTGAGACCCCATGGACTACAGCATGCCAGGCTTCCTTGGCGTGGAAGGGAATTCCCAAGGAATTCCCATCACCAGTTCCCAGAGCTTACTCAAACTCTTGTCCATTGAGTTGGAGATGCTATCCAACCATCTCATCCTCTGTTGTCCCCTTTTCCTCCTCCATTCAATCTTTCCCAGCATCAGGGTCTTTTCCAACAAGTCAGTTCTTCAAATCAGGTGGCCAAAATATTGGAGTTTCAGCTTCAGCATCAGTCCTTTCTTGAATATTCAGGACTGATCTCCTTTAGGATGGACTGGTTGGATCTCCTTGCAGTCCAAGGGACTCTCAAGAGTCTTCTCCAACACCACAGTTCAAAAGCATCAATTCTTTGGTGCTCAGCTTACTTCACATTCCAACTCTCACAGGCATACATGACCACTGGAAAAACCATAGCCTTGACTAGACGAACCTTTGTTGACAAAGTAATGTCTTTGCTTTTTAATATACTGTCTAGGTTGGTCATAACTTTCCTCCCGAGAAGTAAGAGTTTTTAATTTCATGGCTGCAATCACTATCTGCAGTGATTTTGGAGCCCAGAAAAATAAAGTTAGCCACTGTTTCCATTGTTTCCCCATCCATTTTCCCTGAAGTGGTGGGACCGGATGCCATGATCTTAGTTTTCTGAATGTTGAGTTTTAGGCCAACTTTTTCACTCTCCTCCTTCACTTTCATCCAGAGGCTCTTTAGTTCTTTTTTGCTTTCTGTCATAAGGGTGGTGTTATCTGCATATCTGAGGTTATTGATATTTCTCCTGGCAATCTTGATTCCAGCTTGTGCTTCATCCAGCCCAGCATTTCGCATGAGGTACTTTGCATATAAGTTAAATAAGCAGGATGACAGTATACAGCCTCACATTGTCCTTTCCCAATTTGGAACCAGTCTGTTATTCCACGTTCA
This sequence comes from Oryx dammah, assembly GCF_014754425.2. NCBI lineage: Eukaryota > Metazoa > Chordata > Mammalia > Artiodactyla > Bovidae > Oryx > Oryx dammah. Next base: position 9,848,578 of record NW_024070212.1, read on the forward strand.
GTTCTAACAGTTGCTTCTTGACCTGCATACAGATTTCTCAGGAGACAGGTAAGGTGGTCTGGTATTCCCATCTCTTGAAGAATTTTCCACAGTTTGTTGTGATCCACACAGTCAAAGGCTTTGGTGTAGTCAAAGCAGAAGTAGATGTGCTTACATATCATAAGCACATATGTAAACATATGGTTTGCATTGTTTAGACGTGTTTCCATATGGTAAGGTCTGTTTTACATTTGGTAATATGTGTTTCAGTGCTGCTCTCTCAATTTGTCCCACTCTCACCTTCCCCTGCTGTGTCTACAAGACTGTTCTCTATGTCTGGATCCCTAATCCTGCCCTGTAAATAGGTCCATCAATACTCTTTTTCTAGATTCCTTATATATGTGTGTTAACATATGGTATTTGTTTTTCTGACTTACTTCACTCTGTATAATAGGCTCCTGGTTCATCCATCTCACTAGAACTGACTCAAATTTGTTCCTTTTTATGGCTGGACTAGTATTCCATTGTGTGTATGTACCATAACTTCTTTATCCATTCATCTATGGCTCTACCAAAAATCCACCTCATGTCCTGGCTATTGTAAATAGTGCTACAATGAACATTGGGTTACATGTGTCTTTTTCAACTATGATTTTCTCAGGGTATGTGCTCAGTAGTGGGATTGTTGGGTAATATCATAGTTTATTCCTAATCTTTTAAGGAACCTCCATACTGTTCTCCATAGTGAAAGAAAGAAAGTGAAGTCACTCAGTCATGTCTGACTCTTCGCGACCCCATGGACTGCAGCCCACCAGGCTCCTCCGTCCATGGGATTTTCCAGGCAAGAATACTGGAATGGGTTGCCTGTTCCTTCTCCAGGAAATCTTCCCCACCCAGGGATCGAACCTGGGGCTGTGTCAATTTACATTCCTACCAACAGTGCAAGAGGGTTCCCTCTCCAGCATTTATTGTTTGTAGATTATTTGATGGCCATTTTGACAAGTGTGAGGTGATACTTCATTGTAGTTTTGAATTGCATTTCTTTAATATTGAGCAACGTTGAGCATCTTCATGTGCTTGTTGGCTGTCTGTAGGTTTTCTTTGGAGAAATGTTTCTTTAGGTCTTCTGACCATTTTTTTGATTGGGTTGTTTGCTTTTCTAGTCTTGAGTTTTATGAATTGCTTGTTTACTTTAGAGATTAATCTTTTTTTTCAGTTGTTTGTTTCATTTGCAATTATTTTCTCCCATTCTGAGGGTTGCCCTTTCACCTTGTTTATAGTTTCCTTTGATGTGCAGAAGCTTTTAAAGTTAACTGGGTCCCATGTGTTTATTTTTTGTTTTTATTTCCTTTAGGAGGTGGATCAAAGAGGAACTTGTAATTTATGTCAGAGTGTTCTGCCTATGCGGAGAAAGCAATGGCAACCCACTCCAGTACTCTTTCCTGGAAAGTCCCATGGACAGAGGAGCCTGGTGGGCTGCAGTCCATGGGGTCATGAAGAGTCTGACATGATTGAGTGACTTCACTTTCACTTTTCACTTTCATGCATTGGAGAAGGAAATGACAACCTGCTCCAGTATTCGCGCCTGGAGAATCCCGGGGATGGTGCAGCTTGGTGGGCTGCTATCTATGGGGTCGCACAGAGTCGGACACGATTGAAGTGACTTAGCAGCAGCAGCAGCAGTTCTGCCTGTTTTCCTCTAAGCATTTTTTAGTTTCTGGCCTTACATTTAGGTCTTTAATCCATTCTGAGTTTGTGTATGGTGTTAGGAAGTGTTCCAATTTCATTCTTTTACATGTAGCTGCCCAGTTTTCCCAGCACCACTTGTTGAAGAGGCTGTCTTTCTCCATTGTGTATTCTTGCCTCCTTTGTCAAAGATAAGGTGCCCCAAAGTGTATGGGTTTATCTTTGGGCTTTCTATCTTATTCTATTGATCTCTATTTCTGTTTTTGTGCCATACTCATACTGTCTTGATGACTGTAGCTTTGTAGTACAGTCTTAAATCTATACTACAGGAAGGTTATTTCTTCCAGCTCCATTTTTCTTAAGATTTTTTTTAGCTATTTGGAGTCTTGTGTTTCCATACAAATTGTGAAATTTGTTGTTCTAGTTCTGTGAAAAATACCATTGGTAATTTGATAGGGATTACACAGAATCTGTAGATAGCTTTGGGTGGTATAGTCATTTTCATAATATTGATTCTTCCAATCTAAGAACATGGTATATCTCTCCATCTCTTTGTGTCATCTTTTATTTTCTTCACCAGTGTCTCTTTACTTTTTGAATTAAAAGCATGGATTGTTTATTTTAAACTTTAATACTTTTTTTTTATCTGTGAAGTAAATTGATTTTAATTTGATACTTAAATATAGGAAAATTACATTAATTTTGAAACAACTCTCATGGTCTTATTATTTTTATGTTTTCTATGGCAAAGCAAAATTCTCAGAGTGGTTGAATCTCTAGACTCAAAATTCTCATAGGGTTTTTTTTTTTTTTCCTTTTTCAATTTATTATTTATTTATTTATTTATTTTTATTTTACTTTTCAATACTGTATTGATTTTGCCATACATTGACATGAATCCACCACGGGTGTACATGAGTTCCCAATCCTGAACCCCCCTCCCACCTGTCTCCCCATATCATTTCTCTGGGTCATCCCAGTGCACCAGCCCCAAGCATCCTGTATCCTGTATCGAACTTAGACTGGCGATTTGTTTCTTACATGATAGTATACATGTTTCAATGCTATTCTCCCAAATCATCCCACCCTCTCTCTCTCCCACAGAGTCCAAAAGTCTGTTCTATACATCTGTGTCTCTTTTGCTATCTCACATACAGGGTTATCATACTTTGTAATAAATGCATTTATAACTAAAATTTTTGTGTGTGTACTTTTTGTACATGTCTGAAAAGTGTTGTTGGGTGTAACTCTAGTTTATTCTAAGTTTAAATTACCATTCCTTTAAAGAATATTTTGGAATCAATGGAGAGTTTCATTTGTTAGCTTTTGCTTTTCATTTTAATTATATTATAGTCAGTGGATGTGACATATGATGTCAGCTTTCGGGAACTGGTTGAAATTTGCTTTATGGCTGATACATGGTCAAAATGTCTGTTTCCTGTGAATAGTCACATATTCCTATATACAAGCACATGTGTGTGTCTGTGTATATGTGATTAATATTATGTTTTATTTAATTCTTTGATATCTTTAAAAAAATTAATCTACTGTTTTCAGAGAGCTGTGTTATAGTCCATGCATAAACAATGGATTTGTTAAATTCATATTGTGGTTCTATTATTTCTTCTTATTTTTCAGTTCAGTTCAGTTGCTTAGTCATGTCCGACTGTTTGTGACCCCATGAACTGCAGCACGCCGGACCTCCCTGTCCATCACCAACTCCCAGAGTCCACCCAAACCGAAGTCCATTGAGTTGGTGATGCCATCCAACCATCTCATCCTCTGTTGTCCCCTTCTCCTCCTGCCCTCAATCATTCCGAGCATCAGGATCTTTTCCAATGAGTCAGCTCTTCACATGAGGTGGTCAAAGTATTGGAGTTTCAGCTTCAACATCAGTCCTACCAATGAACATCCAGGACTGATCTCCTTTAGAATGGACTGGTTGGATCTCCTTGCAGTCCAAGGGACTCTCAAGAGTCTTCTCCAACACCACAGTTCAAAAGCATAAATTCTTTGGCACTCAGCTTTCTTCACAATCCAACTCTCCCATCCATACTTGACTACTGGAAAAACCATAGCCTTCACTAGGTGGACCTTTGTGGACAAAGTAATGTCTCTGCTTTTTAATATGCTGTCTAGGTTGTTCATAACTTTCCTTCCAAGGAGTAGGCATCTTTTAATTTCATGGCTGCAATCACCATCCACAATGATTTTGGAGCCCAGAAAAATAAAGTCTGACACTGTTTCCACTGTTTCTCCTTCTATTTGCCATGAAGTGATGGGACCAGATGCCATGATATTAGTTCTCTGAATGTTGAGCTTTATGCAAACTTTTTCCCTCTCCTCTTTTACTTTCATCAAGAGGCTTTTTAGCTCCTCTTTACTTTCTGCCATAAGGGTGGTGTCATCTGCATATCTGAGGTTATTGATATTTCTCCTGGTAATCTTGATTCCAGCCTTTGCTTCCTCCAGCCCAGCGTTTCTTATGATGTACTCTGCATATAAGTTAAAGAAGCAGGGTGACAATATACAGCCTTGACGTACTCCTTTTCCTATTTGGAACCAGTCTGTTGTTCCCTGTCCAGTTCTAACTGTTGCTTCCTGGCCTGCATACAGGTTTCTCAAAAGGCAGGTCAGATGGTCTGGTATTCCTGTCTCTTGAAGAATTTTCCACAGTTTATTGTGATCCACACAGTCAAAGGCTTTTATCAATACTTTATTTCAATGGTATGTTTCTAGTTACATAAAATTTCATGACTATTTCTGATAAATATGAATATAAAGCATTATTAATGTTAGTATAAAGTATGTAAGTTATTAAAATTATTTCTATTATATAAAATATCCCCATTACTTGCTTCTAAAAGTTTTCATCCCATTTTGTCTGATTTTAATAGTGTTGTACTCGTTTTTTTCCTTATTATTTGTCTTGTATTTCCTTTCCTGTTCTGGTTGTTTTCTTTATTTTGTCACAATGTTTTCAATTTGCCTCTGTAAACAGCATAGTTTATTTTACTTACATGATCAGAGAATCTCTAATTTTTAATATTAGATTTTTCTAATCATATTTCATGATTACTGATGTTGGCTTTGGTATTTAGATTTCTGTGTAATTTCCCTCTTCTCCCTCCTGCCTCTTATTGGATTGATAAGATTTTATCTTAGTATTTATCTTTTAATAATTTAGAAGTTAAACATTCTATTCTTTATGGTTATTCTTATATTTTAACACACATATTTACATATATTTATTTAACAATGCCTCAAATTAGTTAAGCGCATTAACTAGTTTTTCATTTCCTAAACACTCCAAACACTTCTGCTGATACTTGAATTTCGAGTTGTTGTTTAATTGCCCAGTCATGTCCGACTCTTTGCAACCCCATGGACTGCAGCATGCCAGGCCTCTCTGTCCTCTTACCACATCCTGAAGTTTGCCTGAATTCATGTCCATTGCATTGGTGAAGCTATCCATCCATCTCATCCTCTGACATGTTCCTTCTCCTTCTGCCCTCAGTCTCCCAGCATCAGGGACTTTTCCAATAAGTCACCTGTTCATATCACAAGATCAAAATACTGGAGTTTCAGCTTCAGCATCAGTCCTTCCAAATAATGTTTAACAGTCAAAACATTTAGTTGAAAACTAAATTTTAGATGAATCCATCTACAACAGGATAGAATTAGGTTAAGAAATCTTTTCTCTGAAAAAGCAACTACCAAGCAGGACAAAATTGTCACAAATAATCATGTCTATACTCTGAATTCACTAAATGCATTCAACAGACTTAGAAATTTTATTTACCAAAATTACTGAACTCTGTAAGAACAGCCTGTCTGGTATTCTTGTCCAGGGATTCCATGTTCTGCCTACTCAAAATGTTTAATTTTTTTTTTTTTAATTGGAGCATAGTTACTTTACTGGAGAAGGAAATGGCAACCCACTCCAGTATTCCTGCCTGGAGAATCCTGTGGACGGGAGCCTGGTGGGTTGCCATCTATGGGGTTGCACAGAGTCAGACACGACTGAAATGACTTAGCATGCATGCATGCATTGGAGAAGGAAATGGCAACCCACTCCAGTGTTTTTGCCTGGAGAATCCCAGGAACAGAGGAGCCTGGTGGGCTGCTGTCTATAGGGTCGCACAGAGTAGGACACGACTGAAGCGACTTGGTAGCAGCAGCAGCAGTTGCTTTACAATGTTGTGTAGTATTTACCATACAGCAAAGTGAATCTGCTATATGCATACATATATCCCCTTTTGGATTTCCTTTTCATTTAGGCCACCACATTGCATTGAGCAGAGTTCTCCATTAAACAGCATTCCTTGAGCTATACAATAGGTTCTCCTTAGTTATCTAATTTTTATACAGTGTTGGTAATGTATATACGTCAACCCCAATCTCTCAATTCATTGCACCCCCACCCCGTTCCCTCTTGATATCCATACATTTGTTCTCTACACCTGTATCTCTATTTCTGCTTTCCAAGTAAGACCATCAAACCATTTTTTATATTCCATTAATTGCATTAGATTGCATGAATATGTGATATTTGTTTTTCTCTTTCTGACTTCGCTCTGTGTAATAGTCTCAGACAGTCCATCTTCGTCCCTCTCAGATGTCTTGGCAAGTGGTGGGGTAGGCCATGAATCCAGAAGCCTGGTTTCCAGTGCTGAAAGAGACTCACTGGATAGAAACACTAAAAGTTAAGATAGTGAACTCAGTGGCCAGCAAAGAAGGAGGATGAATGTCTTGTCCAGCTTAAGGCTGTGCTCCTGCTTAGAACAGCCAACAGACCAACAGGTTAGCTGGGAATTTAAACAGGAATGTGAGACTCTAGAGGGGGTTTGATAAAGTCTGCATATATCTCAATTTCACAGCAACTGGAGTAGTTCCAAACTGCTTGCACGTCTCTGCCAGTGAAGCCTGCACACTTACGTGGAGAAGATGTAAGAAAACCTAGTGTAAAGTAAAAGCCAGTGAAAATCTGAATACAGTCTGATGTTTGAATGTGCTCCCCAGCCTACACATTGATGCATCAGCAAACCTAATGGCTCAGGGGTTTGGACACAACCCCTGAACAATATTTGTCTGAGTGGTAAGCTATTCAGACACAGGGTAACCCTTAGGAGGTCAGCCTTAAAAATAGAACAAGGAAAAAATATAAGAACAAATATAAAAAATTGCCACACGTTGTTGGGTAGATAGACTACACATATTTAGTTCAGACAAGTTAGTAAGCAAATAAGAGAAAACAATAGCAACTTGTGTGTGTGTGTGGGGGGGTGGTGGGGGAATCAGAATGCAGTGTTATTTTAATATATTGCCTAAAATGTCCTTTCAACAAAAATTATGAAGCAAAGAAACAGAAAAATGTGACTTATATTAAGAAAAGAGTTTATAATAGATTGTAAGTGTCCCCAGAAGTTGAATTTAGCAAAGATGTCAAAGCAACTTTAATAAATATGATCAAAGAACTCAAGGAAAGCATCTTTATATTATTAAAGGAAAGTATGATGAAAACAACTCAACGAGAAACAGAGAAATTATTTCAAAAGGGGCAAATTTATATTCTAGAGTTGAAAAGTACAGTAATCAAAAGGAAAAATTTACTACAGGTTCTCTGTAGCAGATTTGTGATGAAGAAAAAGAAACAATGAAGTCTAAGATAGATAAATAAAACTGACCTAATCTGAATAATAGAGAAAAATGAAGAAAAATGAACAGCCCCTCGAAGACCAAGATATCAAGCATACCAAGCATACCAATGAACATTTGATGGGAGTCACATGGATAGAAGAGAGAAAAATGAAGAAAATAGTCGAAGAAATGGGAAGAAACTGTTTTGGGGAAATAACGACTGAAAATGTCCCAACATTGAAAATACTAATCTATATTAATAGATGCAAAATGCTCAACAAACTCCAATAGGAAAACACACAAGAATATCCACATTTAGAACACCGTAGTTAAATTGTTGAAAGCCACAGACAAGAAGAAAATATTGAAAGCAGTAAGAGAAAAATGGTTCATCACATGCAAGGGAACAAAAGCCCAATTAACAGCTGACTTCTCATAAAAAATAGCTGAGGGCAGAAGACAGTGGGTTGAAACCCAAATTGTATCCACTTACTGTGTGTTGAGGCAGTATCATCTGCCACTGTTTCTTTCAATCTGGGCTCCTTAGGTTGTATCATTTTTTGTCTAGTTTGTGGTGGGTCTTGGGAATGGATGTTGAAACTTTTGCACTGTGTCTCTTTCCTTATTGCTGTTCAGTTGCTCAGTCATGTCCAACTCTTTGCAGCCCCATGGACTGCAGCACGCCAGGCTGTCCATCACCATCTCCTGGAGCTTGCTCAAATTCATGTCTATTGAGTCATTGATGCCATCCAACCCTCTTGTCCTCTGTGGTTCTCTTCTTCTCCTGCCTTCTATATTTCCCAGCATCAGGGTCTTTTCCATTGAGTCGGTTCTTCTCATCAGGTGGCCAAAGTATTGAAGCTTCAGCTTCAGCATCAGTCTTTCCAATTAATATTCAGGATTGATTTCCTTTAGCATTGTCTGGTTTGATCTCCTTGCAGTCCAAGGGACCCCCAAGAGTCTTCTCTAACACCACAGATCAAAAGCATGGATTCTTCAGCACTCAGCCTTCTTCTATTTCCTTACCTCATACTTTTCAGTTTTTTTTTTTTTAAGGGGTACAGTATTCTAAGGGTTGATGTTACGGCTCACTACTTCATTTTGTGGTTATGCCCAGTGTATTATTCAACTCATATATTTTGGAGTGTTATTTCAACAACAGATATTTACATTCCAGTATCTCAGTTTTTTTTTTTTTTCTGTGCAGGATAATCTTACACCTCTTGAGGATATCATAGTCTTTTGTTAAATCTCTATTATTACTATCAGCTCTATTTTGTTTGGGTATAAATGCAATTGTTTATAAATCCGATTCTTTCAAAGACTATTTAATATTCCACAGCATAGGTAAATCATTTATTTTCCCTATGAAAGTGAAAGTGTTAGTCTTTCATTTGTGTCTGACTTTCTTCGTGACCCCTGCCATGGTCTGTAGCCCACCAGGCTCCTCTGTCCATGGAATTCTCCAGGCAATATTCGAGTGGGTAGCCATTCCCTTCCCTAGGGATCTTCCCAACCCAGGGATGGAAACTGGGTTTCCTACATTGCAGGCAGATTCTTTACCATCTGAGCCACCAGAGAAGCCCATATTTATAGGCAATTAGGTTTATTTATTCACAGTTCAACAGATGTCTATTGAGCATCCAAAATTCTAATTCTGCTACTTGCTTTCTTTGTAATTTTAAGCACATTTTAAGTGTAAAATCCCTCATTTTCCAGCATCTGTAAGATAAGGATAATAATACCTATGTCATAGAGATGTTAGGGAGTAAAAGGTATATATATGTGTGTGTGTGTTTAGCAAAGTAGCATATAGCAAACTCTCAATGTGTCCCAGTGTCTCAGATTGTGATTATGTTCGGGGATAGGGCCTTGAAGAGGTAATATGAGTTCATGTGGTAGGCCCTAATCCAATATGATTGATGTCTGTACAAGGAGAGGGGGGTTAGGGCACAAATACACTGAGGGAAGCTTGTGTGAAGATTCAGGAGGAAGCCAGCTACCTGCAATCAAGGAGAGAGAGGACTTAGAAGGAACCAGCTTGACTGACACATTGATCTGGGACTTCTAGCATGTGAGGAAGTAGATTTCTGTAGCTGAAGCACCCTGGTCTGTGGAACTTTGTTACGGCAGCCCCCACAAACTAATGGAGGTCAAATTCCTTATCTGGCTCTCCTCTCAGCATTCTATTGGCTTCTTGACCACTCTTTCAATTTTCTTCTCTCTGCTCCTGATCTGCTGCCTAAAGTAACCATTTCTTTTTCATGGTCATGGCAATTTTGCTGGGCTTATGGATCTTCCATCTGAACTTTAAGGTTATTTATTTCCTTTTTTCAGGCTTATTTCTTCCTACAAACTCTATTATGCCCAGATAACTGCTCTCATATTCAACACTGTGCTACCAGGCACTAGCCAGCTTATATTCACAGTGCTTCTCAGGCTTGCCCTTCTCCTGTATATTTCTTCTACCAGCTTCTCTTGTAGGCGTGGATTCTGCTATCAACAGGGATTTTCCAGAGTTCATTAGTTGGAATGGACGCTGTGGGATTCTGAGCAGTCTTTTACAACACTCACTTTCCATTCCAACCTTCCCAATGTATCACTCTCGGTAGTCAGGGTGGCTTTAATTTTATCCAACAGATATATTATGTCTCCCCACTTCTTTGCCATTCCTTAGAATACTGAATATTCTTAAATGTATATCTTTGTATATATATATGTGTATTTTTTACGAATACTTAGAAGTGGAATTGCTACATTAAAGGCTATATAACTTAACATTTTGTTAGATGCTGCTTAATTGCCATCTATGAAAGACTGAAATATATTGACATTCCCACCAAATGAACATATAAGTGCTGCTTTTCTCTCATTTCCAATATTTTCCATCTGGTATTTTTAAACTTTAAAGGTTTTTATCAATGTGAGGGGTAAAAAATTGCATCTAATTATCATTTTAATTTTGCACATCCCAGATTTCCAAAAAGACTGAGCCTCTGTGTTTACTGGTTATTTGTATTTCTAGTATGAGTAGCCTTTGCAAATTCTTTTCTCACTTTCTACCATATTGTTTTTCTCTCTCAGTTTCTAAGAGTTCTTTGTATATATTAAAGCAATTATTTCTTGTCAGAGTTTATCTTTACAAAATGTTTTTCCAGATATATCAGTTATTTTTTAAACTCTGTGGTGTTCTTTAACTGTGTAGAAATTTCAGATTCTTAGAGTAAACTTTTTATTAATTTATGTCTTATTAAGAAAACACTCAAAGATTATAATATATTCTTAAAAATTTCTTAATGCTTTTGCTGTTAAAATTTTTTATAGCTTAGATCATTTTGGATTCAATTTATGTTGTGAAAGGAGATCTAGCAACATTTTTTCCTTGTGTGGATAAAAAACTGTTTTAATAATACTACTTATTGAATAAGTCATTGCTTATTTAAAATTTTACATACAGGTGAATGTTTCTGGAACTTTCTGGTGACTATATACAGTAATAACATATTTAAATTACTATAACTTTATTGCTTGCTCTTTGACAGAATAGTTTTTCCAATCATTATTTTCTCTTTCCCACATTTTATTGGTGGTTCTTGTGGATTTAGTTATATAGGTGAATTTTAGAATTCATGCATTTCATAAAAAATCATGTTGGAAATGATTAGAATTTCATTGACTTTGTACTATTTATTATATTTGCAATAAATGAAATCCACAATTCTTACTGATTTAAGCTCCTCTAAAGCATAGATGACATTAACAACAAAGGAATTTAGTGAAAGGGAATTGTAGCATCTCAGAAGTGGAGAGAACTGTTGACTGGTTAAAGTGAGGAAGCACAGTGGTAATGGACCGCTTTGTGTTTCACAGCAGCAGAGTCTGGGGACCTGCTCCATGGGTCTTTACTGTTCATGCAACTCAGAAATCTCCGTCTCTGTGCTTGCTTTCTACTCCAAGTTCCAGATTCCTGGGAGAGAATTTTGCCATCTCAGCTTGGGTCCAGTGTCTGCCCCTATATCATTAGGTGTGATCAGGTGGTGAATTTGATAGCATAGGTATCACTGCTGGTCCCACTTATTGGAGAAAACCCCAAATCAAGACTGTTTACTGTTCTTGAGGCAATATTATCTGCTTCTCTTTCCTTAAATCCGGGCTCTTATTACGCCATTGTTTCTCCAGTTTGTTGTGTCCCATATCAAAATCCTGCAATCTGTGTACAAAATAAACACCACCACATTCTATGTACAATGATAAATGAGAATAGGAGGAAAAAGAAGAAAAAAAATAGTAATCCATATTTATAATGATAAAGAAAATGCTTTGTCAGCATTACTTTGCTGACAAATGTCTGTCTAGTCAAAGCTATCGTTTTTCCAGTAGTCATGGATGGGTGTGAGAGTTGGGTGATAAAGAAAGCTGAGCACAAAAAAATTGATGCTTTTGAACTATAATGTTGAAAACAATTCTTGAGAGTCCCTTGAAGAAGGGACTTGCAAGAAGATTAAACCAGTCAGTGCTAAAGAAAATCAGTCCTGAATACTCATTGGAAGGACTGATGCTGAAGCTGAAGCTCCAAAATTTTGGCCACCTGATGCAAAGAATTGACTCATTGGAAAAGACCCTAATGCTGGGAAAGATTGAAGGTGGGAGGAGAAGGGGACAACAGAGAATGAGATGGTTGGATGGCATCACCGACTTTTTGGACATGAGTTTGAGTAAGCTCTGGGAGTTGCTAATGGACAGGGAAGCCTGGTGTGCTATAGTCCATGGGGTTGCAAAGAGTCGGACACACCTGAGTGACTGAACTGAACTGAATTGATAAAGAAAAGAGATGATAATTGTGTTCGAATAGTAAGCAATGAAAAATAGAAGGAAACCGCAGCCCCTATTAGAAGGAAACTGCAGCCCCTATTTTTATTATTGGTTGCAAGACTGTCTTGAACTTGGATTTCTGACTTTGCCAGTTCTATGTTCTGTTTGTCTTGCTGCTGCTGCTGCTGCTGCTAAGTCCGTTCAGTCATGTCTGACTCTGTGCGACCCCATGGACAGCAGCCCACCAGGCTCCGCCATCCCTGGGATTCTCCAGGCAAGAACACTGGAGTGGGTTACCATTCTGTTTATCTTAGACCTCATCTTATTGTGATTTTTTTTCCCCTCCTTGTGGACTTACCTTTATTCTTGAGGTATCTAAACCATTGGTGTTCTTGTCTTTAAGGATTTGGGTTGGCTTTTTATATGCCTAATATTAATGATCAACACAAGAAATTTTCCTTGCAATGCATGGTATTGTGGCAGATTCAATTGGGTGTGATTCAATCTGAATATGGTGTTTAGTGTTGAGTGTTTATAAATTTCAACAAGATAGTTTGGAAAAAGGGGCAGAATATGGTCACGGGATCTCCATCAGTCTCTAAAACTCTCCAAAATGTTTAATTCCCATTTCAGAGTATCTATTCTATTTCCCATGGAGTTAGTCACACACCAGCCAACTTCCTTTTTTGATTCCTCTCTTAGTGGCTTGATGACTCCAAAGTGACCAAGTGGCTGTCTCTGTACCAAATCAGGAGAATTTATTTTTTTTCCCTTCAGTTTTATTGAGCTATAATTGACCTTTACTGTGTTTTCTAGTATAAACATTCTTCCTTAGGTATTAACATTTCTAGAACACTCAATTATTCGCCCTTACTTTTCCTTTATCCTAAAAATAATTGCCTCATTGACTTAATTTTGAACTAATGTTCTTAAATTTTATTTATCTTTTGTAATCTGTCTCAAGTCCTTTTTGGAATTAAGGTAAGTGTAAGTAGGTAGGTGCCACTACCCTCTCCATGCCTTGGTTGTCTAGTGTGTGACTGTGCAGCTGTGAAAATATTCACCTGATCTCTTGTAAGAGCTTAATAACATTTGTAATGTAGCATCCCAGATTGTGTCTCAGAGCTGGTGTCATGGTGGAGTCTTAGAGTGATAAACTACACGAGCATTTTCCACCAACGGTTTGCAAACTCCTAGGATTTCGAAGTTATATCCAAGAAAGTCTATGTTGTTAGAGTTAGTAATGGTATTTAGTTAAGCAGTTATTAAAATATTTAATGTTGTCTAGTTTTCCTTTTGGAAGTAAAACAATTTTGACACCTTTAAGTATACATAGAATGAGCTAGTAGCAATCAGATCAGTTCAGTTTAGACGCTCAGTAAGGTCAGACTCTGAGACCTCATGGACTGCAGCATGACAGGCTTCCCTGTCCTTCACCAGCTCCCCGTGCTTGCTCAAACTCATGTTTATCGAGTCCGTGATGCCATCCAACCATCTCATCCTCTGTCATCCTCTTCTCCTCCTACCTTCAAACTTTCCCAGCATCAGGGTCTTTTCTAATGAGTCAGTTCTTCACTTCAGGTGGCCAAAGTATTGAAGCTTCAGCCTCAGTCCTTTCAATGAATATTCAGGACAGATTTCCTTTAGGATTGACTGGTTGGATCTCCTTGCAGTCCAAGGGACTCTCAAGAGTCTTCTCCAACACCACAGTTCAGAGCATCAATTCTTTGGTGCTTAGCCTTCTTTATGGTCCTACTCTCACATCCATACATGACTACTGGAAAAACCATCACTTTGACAAGATGGACCTTTGTTGGCAAAGTAATATCTCTGCTTTTCAACATGCTGTCTAGGTTGGTCATAGCTTTTCTTCCAAAGAGCAAGTGTATTTTACTATCATGGCTGCAGTCATCATCTGCAGTGATTCTGAAGCCCAAGAGAATAGTCTGTCACTCTTTCCATTATTTCCCCATTTATTTGCCATGAAGTGATGAGACAAGATGTCATGATCTTAGTTTTCTGAATGTTGAATTTTAAGCCAGCATTTTCACTCTCCTGTTTCACTTTCATCAAGAGATTGTTTAGTTCTTCTTTGCTTTCTGCCATGAAGGTGGTGTCATCTGCATATCTGAGGTTATTGGTATTTCTCTGGGCAATCTTAATTCTAGCTTGTGCTTCATCCAGTCTGGCATTTTGTATAATGTACTCTGCATATAAGTGAAATAAGTAGGGTGACAATATACAGCCTTGACGTAGTCCTTTCCCAATTTGGAACCAGTCTGTTGTTCCATGTTCAGTTCTAACTGTTGCTTCTTGACCTGCATACAGATTTCTCAGTAGGCAGGTAAGGTGGTCTGGTATTCCCAGACCATTCTCTTGAAGAATTTTCCACAGTTTGTTGTGATCCACACAGTCAAAGGCTTTAGTGTAGTCAATGAAGCAGATGTTCTTCTGGAATTTGCTAGCTTTTTCTATGATCCAGTGGATGCTGGCCATCAGATCAACATGCTCAAAACTTGCTTCATGGTTGTGGTCACTATATAGTTTTAAATGATTTGATTCATAGGTAGATGTTATTTAATTAATACCCATAATAGACTGTGAAAAGTATAGGAGATGAAGCTTAATGTTGAAGTATAGGTTAATGGTACTAATTCAGCAAACTTACCTGAAGGTGGTCTTACCAAATCTTTAAGTGGCATTCAAGTAATTAAAACTCTTAAGTAGTACATTAAGCATCTTTTGTATTAAGAGATAAAATTTGTCATGATTATATACAACAATGTGTTATTTACAGAGAGTTTCATTTGAGTTCCAAGTCAAATATGATGTAATATTAATTTTTAATATGTATAATGCAGTTAGATATTCATATGCACCTTAAAGCAAATTAAATAGCATGTCAGTTGTTAAACGTGAAAATGTCTTTTTATATTATGAATTATTAAAGATAGTATAAAATGAATCTTAAATGTAATATTTAATAATATGGTAATATAATTTTGAAACTTTTAATCATTTGTCATATTTTACACAAAAATGAAAAGATAATTTAAAAAATTCCCGAAGGAGCCACAAGAGGAATATATCATTGTGAAAGTCTTTCATAAGTCAAAACTGAATAGGAAATGATTTGGACAGTTTGTTCCTCAGATTATTGTTTCACTTCCATTGTAGTATGTCCCTCAATCAGAGGCATTAATTATGTAGGATACCAAAATAGTGAATAGGAGGTTTTTGTATATCCATCACAGATGTTGCTTGCATATATGTGATGATCAAGGATACGAATCCAAACCCCTAGTCTATCTTTTTTTTTTGAAAATAAATTACTACCCCATTTATGGTGGAGGATAAAGTCAGTTTACACTTTAGAGTTGGGAGTTCAGCATTGGTGTAAGCACGTTAGATCTGGTGAGCGAAGTCCGTGATACTGAGTTTATCTATACCCTCTGCCCTGGTCATCATGGCCTTATAGTTTATTAGTCTACTTAGCAAGGACTGTAATGACTAGAAGACGGGGGTGGGGGGTGATTGACAACAACAAAATGTTCTCTTGATTCTGTTAGGAATCTTTTCTTCAGTGGGGTACTTTTATGAGAGCTATGTATGGCACAAATATCTTCTAGGCTCTTTCTGAATGGTCCACTCTGAAATGACAGATCTTTCTCTGCCTTTGTGGACTTCACCATGTGGGCCTTAGTAGAACATGGAAGGTGCTTGATACTTCTTCAAGGATTTATCAGCATGATTTTGCCAATGTAGTGAGCTGGTGTGAAATGAGAAATAATAAGATGATTAAGGCCACTGTAGATTAAATGATGTCAAATGTCATTCCAAAGGTGAGAGTTATATCTGCCATGCAGGAACATATGACAATTTGTTTTCTATGTGTGTTTAAGCTGCACAGGTGCATTGACTATTTGTGGTATCTGCATATGTAAATGGACTTCCTAGGTGGTGCTCGTGGTAAAGAACCCACCTGCCAATACAAGAGACATAAGAGTTGTGGGTTTGATCCCTGGACTGGGAAGATCCCCTAGAGGAGGGCATGGCAACCCACTCCAGTATTCTTGCCTGGAGAATCACATGAACAGAGAAGCCTGGCAGACTACAGTCCATGGTGTTGCCATGAGTCGGACATGACTGAGGCAACTTAGCACTTGTATGTAAATAGCAGCCACAATCGAGTGACCGTTTAAGGTTGAAAGTTCCACCAGTATTCTTTGCCCTCTCCCTCTGGCTTTACTGGATATAATTGACAAATAAAATTGTATTTACATATTTAGAGTGTATAATGTGATGATTTGATACATATACACATAGTGAAATGACCACTGTGATCAGGTTGATTAGCACATCCATCACCTCTTTTTATGCGTGTGGTGAGAATGGTTAAGTCTATTCTCTTAGTAAATTTCAAGTCTACAGTATAGTATTATCTATGGTCACCATGTTGTATATTAGATCCCCGGGACTTACTCATCTTATAACTGAGGGGTTGTACCTTTTGATTAGCACCTCTTCCCCCACTCTTCAGGCCCTAATAATGGTCATTCTATTTCTACCAGTTTGACTTTTTTAACTTTTTAAAATATTTTACATTTGAATGAGGTTCTGCAGTTTGTTTTTCTCTGTCTGGCTTACTTCACTTAGCATAACGTCCACCAGATTCATCTATGCTATTGCAAATGACAGGATTTACATCTTTCTCATGGTGAATAATATTCCATTGTATGTATATATATATATATACTGGGCTTCCTGGTGGCTCAGTATATACCACATCTTTACATGTTTATCTATTGATGGACAATTAGGTGGGTTTTGTATCCTAGTTATTGTGAATAGTGCTGACAAAAATGGGAGTGCAGATATCTCTATGAGGTAACTGATTTTGTTTCCTTTAGGTATATCACTAGAAGTAGAATTGCTGGAGCACCAACAAAGGTCCGTCTGGTCAAGGCTATGGTTTTTCCAGTGGTCATGTATGCATGTGAGAGTTTGATTGTGAAGAAAGCTGGGTGCCAAAGAATCGATGCTTTTGAACTGTGGTGTTGGAGAAGACTCTTGAGAGTCCCTTGGACTGCAAGGAGATCCAACCAGTCCATCCTAGAGGAGACCAGTCCAGGGTGTTCATTGGGAGGGCTGATGTTGAAGCTGAAACTCCAATACTTTGGCCACCTCATGCGAAGAGCTGACTCACTGGAAAAGACGCGATGCTGGGAGGGATTGGGGGCAGGAGGAGAAGGGGACGACAGAGGATGAGATGGCTGGATGGCATCACCGACTCGATGCACATGAGTTTGGGTGAACTCCGGGAGTTGGTGATGGACGGGGAGGCCTGGCGTGCTGTGATTCATGGGGTCACAAAGAGTTGGACACGACTGAGCGACTGACCTGAACTGAACTGATGGTAGTTCTATTTTTTATTTTTGAGGAACTTCCTTACTGTTTTTCATAGTGTGCTCAGTTGCACCTAACTCTTTACAGCTCCATGGACTGCTGCCCACCAGGCAGCTCTGTCCATGGGATTTTCCAGGCAAGAATACTGGATTGGGGTGCCATTTCCTACTCCAAGGGATCTTCCCAACCCAGGGGTCTCTTGCATCTCCTCCATTAGCAGGCGGATTCTTTACTACTAGTACTACCAATTTACAGTTCCATCAATAGTACAAAAGGGCTCCCTTTTCTCCACACCCTTGCTAAGGCTTATTTCTTATCTTTTTGGTAAAAGGCACCCTAACAGGTGTGAGCTGATGGCTCCTTATAGTTGACTTATGTTTCCCTTATTGTTAATGATGTTGAGCACCTTTTAATAAACTTGTTGGACATGTGTATCTACTTTGGTAAAATTCAAGTCCTTTGCTTGCTTAAAAATTTGTGGGTTTTCTTTTGCTATTAAGTTGTGTGAGTTTCTTATATTTTGGATATAGACTCCTTACTGGATATGTGATTCGCAAATATATTCTCCCATTCTATAGGTGGCCTTTTCATTTTGATGGTGGTTTCTTTCCACTGTGCAAAAGCTTTTTACTTTTGCATAGTCCCATTTTGTTTTTGCTTTTGTTGCTTGTATGTCTTTTTGTCAAATCAAAAAAAAAATCATTGCCAATACCAATGTCAAGGAGCTATCCCCCAATGTTTCCTTCTAGGAGTTTTATGGTTTCAAATCTTATATTTAAGTCATGAATCCATTTCAAGTTAATTTTTGTAAGTTCCATCAGCATTCTTTAAAACCCATCATCCTTACTAATAGTTCTATCAAGAATGAGTAGAAATTAATAGGAATCAACATATTTGCACCTTTGGGATCTTTAATGGTGGTACTAATATCTTCAGTTAAACCCAGAAAGCATCTTTGCCTTTGAATCTTACAACAGACAGGGTAGGATCCATTGACTTTTGCCTGGTATTCCTACCATGAAAGTTTATTTTTCATGGGTCATATTATCACTTCAGGAGACTTTCCTTTATATCAGGACCTCAGAACTGTGGCATAGGAATTGAGTGGGAGGCTCTCAATAAGCTGGTAACTCTCTGCTATACTGGTTAGTCAGTCTTCTCTTCACTTATCCTAGAGTGTCTAAAACATTTTTAGATTATACAAATCAAATGAGGTTTTATTATTTGATTTATTTCTGAAGACTTAATAGAGAAAGTCAATTGTACATATATAGACTTTCACGAGCCTTAATTACTGCATAAACTATGCCTAGTTTATTTCAAGTGGTCCACCTACCCTTAGGATTCTTTTATTCCCATCCCATTTTATTTCAGCTGTTTCCCAAGCTGCAGACACAAGAGGAAAAAACCATCCAGGTTATTCAGAAGTTCTTTTCAATATTCAGGTCTTTCCTTGCTAACTGATTCTTAAAAGAAATAAAGATGTTTATATACACATATGTATACATATTTATCTAGGTAACACATATAGGTAACAAGTTTATACATACACAAAATGAAAGGGTCAAAGAAATGAGCAGGAATCACATAGATAAAATTTAATGCATATAATTTAACTATCTTTGGCAGTCTTTGGATGTCTTTTGCTATACTGGGGCTGTGATTTCTGGACTTGAGTGCTGCCTGGGCCAAGATTAGGTCCAGGTTTCTATTAACAACCCAGAACATTTTCAGAGCCATATCTGTCTGCCTGATCTAACACTCTGAATGCATTATCTCAGGTGAGTGTACCTATGAGAGGTTAGCATGTTTTTTTTTTGCAGTTCCACCTAGTTGGGACTACTTTCTTCTCTAATCTGATTTTGTATATCTCCTTCTTAGGTACTAGTTTTTAGACATTGATAGAATAAAAGTGAAGGGTGAGACACAATGGAGATTGCTGTATTACTTCAAAGATACAGCAGGAAGCGGTGAGGCATGTGAAGTGGGAATTATTTCATAGGGCCTTGGAGAGTCAGAGTTCTCCATTTCTTGTTCCTCAATAGTAACTACATCCTATGCATCATGAATCCACTCTTTTTCATCAGTGCTATAATTTTCATATAAGAAATCTGGAGAGGTTGTGAACTCAACAGGCATTTTAATTTGTCAGCCTACAAAATGAATTTCTCAAAGTGGATTTCGATGGTCTCAGCTTAGTGAATACAAGCAGTAAGAGAATCATTTACCACAGTCATAAAATACCCCTTACTTTCTCTTCATATTTTGAGCCAAGTCCTGGGGTATCTCATTTGTCTTTCTTTCACTGTGAATTATCTAATGTCATCACAAGTATATATGTCTGCATGTCTGCCTGCAGTTAGGAATTTCTCCATCCTTTTAAAACTCACGTCGCAGCCACAATCTGGTCCTCCAGAACCACAGTTTTTTTTTTTTTTTAATTTCAAATTTTTTAATGTATCTGTTTACTGAATTGGAGGATAATTACTCTACAATATTGTGATGATTTTTGCCATACATCAATATGAATCGGCCATAGGTATACATGTGTCCCCTCTATCCTGATTCCCCCTCCCTCCCCACCCTATTCCTCCAGGCTGTCAGAACCCGGGCCTTGGGTGCCCTGCTTTATACATCAAACTCTCACTGGTTATCTGTTTTACATATGGCAGTGTTTATGTTTCAGTGCTGTACTCTCAAATCATGCCACTCTCTCCTTCTCCCACTGAGTTCAGAAGGCTGTTCTTTACATTTGTGTCTCCTTTCTGGCAGTTTGTTGTCCAGCTTCTTTCTCAGCCTTGGCAAGGGTTGTGTTTTTACTTTTCCCTCAATCATATTTTCCTGAGCTTTGCTTATTTTGCTGGCACTTTCCAAGAGTCACCTTTAAATATTTTTGATCAGAGTCCACTCTTTTCTTTTCCAGTTTATTAATTTCTTTTATCTTTAGGCCTGTTGTCTACTGTTTTAGTATTTTTGTTCAATATCTTTGTTTTATCATTTTATTGACTTTTTAAATTGAGTTTTTAATTAATTTGTATTCACTCATACTTGATATATATTTAAGCCATGTGATAACTTTGAATTGCTGTTTTGGATCACATCCCATGTATTATGAAATATTGTGTTTTTATTGCCATTAATTTCTTTCTTTTTAATTTTTAATTTAAATTTATTTATTTTAATTGGAGGCTAATTACTTAAAAATATTGTATTAGTTCTGCCATACATCAACATTAATCCGCCACAGGCGTACACATGTTCCCCATCCTGAACTTCCCACCCACCTCCCTCTCCATACCATCCCTCCGGGTCATCCCAGTGCACCAGCCCCAAGGATCCTGTATCGAACCTGGACTGGCAATTCATTTCTTATATGATGTTATACATGTTTCCATGCCATTCCCCCAAATCATCCCACCCTCTCCCTCTCCCACAGAGTCCAAAAGACTGTTCTATACATCTGTGTCTCTTTTGCTGTCTCACATACAGGATTATCATTACCATCTTTCTGAATTCTATATATATGCGTTAGTATACTGTATTGGTGTTTTTTTTTTCTGGCTTACTTCACTCTGTATAATAGGCTCCAGTTTCATCCACCTCATTAGAACTGATTCAAATGTATTCTTTTTAATGGCTGAGTAATACTCCACTGTGTATATGTACCACAGCTTTCTTATCCATTCATCTGCTGATGGACATCTAGATTGCTTGCATGTCCTGGCTATTATAAACAGTGCTTCAATGAACACTGGGGTACATGTGTCTCTTTCAATTCTGGTTTCCTTGGTGTGTATGCAAATAGAGACCAAAAGAAAGCAGGAGTAGCAATACTCATGTCAGATAAAATAGACTTTAAAACAAAGGCTGCGAAAAGAGACAAAGAAGGACACTATATAATGATCAAAGGATCAATCCAAGAAGATATAATGATTATAAATATATATGCACCCAACATAGGAGGACCACAATATGTAAGACAAATGCTAACAAGTATGAAAGGGGAAATTAACAATAACACAGTAATAGTGGGAGACTTTAATACCCCACTCACACCTATGGATAGATCAACTAAACAGAAAATTAACAAGGAAACAAACTTTAAATGATACAAGAGACCAGCTAGACTTAATTAATATCTATAGGACATTTCACCCCCAAACAGTGAATTTCACCTTTTTCTCAAGTGCACACGGAACCTTCTCCAGGATAGATCACATCCTGGGCCATAAATCTAGCCTTGGTAAATTCAAAAAAGTTGAAATTTTTCCAAGCATCTTTTCTGACCACAATGCAGTAATATTAGACCTCAACTACAGGAGAAAAACTATTCTTTCTGTGTGTTTTTAAAGCTGTTTTTTATAAGTAGTGTATATCTGGATTAATAATTTTTTCTACCCAGTTTCAGAGACTTAATCTTTTTCTGTGGGAAAAAAAAATATGAAACTGTTAGTTTCTCAGCTGTGTCTGACTCTGCAACCCCATGGAGTGTAGCCCACCAGCCTCCTCCATCCATGGGGATTCTCCAGGCAAAAATATTGGAGTGGGTAGCCATTCCCTTCTCCAGAGGATCTTCCCAACCCAAAGACTGAACTCAGGTCTTCTGCATTGCAGGTGGGTTCTTTATTGTCTGAGCCACCAGAGAAGCCAGAATCTCTTTCTAGGGGAATTTAACCTGTTTGCATTTGCTATAATTATTGATAAATTTGTATTTAGTCTTACCACCCTAGTTTATGTTTGCTGTTGACAATGAAATCTTGTAGCTGTTGTATAGTCCTTTTGTTGGCTTTACCAATATTTTTCATTTTGCTCTGCTTTTTTCTCCCATGCCATTTCCTCTTAGTACAGTGATTCTGTAATGCTAGCATGCATAGTTAAAATCACCCAGAGTACTTCATAAATGCAGATGTCTGGACTCTTCAGAGCTTATGAGTTTGTACATGCAAGGGTATGCTGCCTAGGAATCTGCATTTTAAACTTATTTCACAAGTGGTTCTGTAGCAGATGATTTTAAGGTTAAACATTAAAAATTAATGCACTAGTCTGAAAGTCAAGCTTTGTTTCTATTCTGCAAGGTATTATTTTTAACAAATAAGCTAAATTTATATTTTTATACATGTCATGATATTATCTCTTTGTGTAATCTTCATCTAAACAAAAATTTTTAAAGCATCTTTTTACTTCCTCTCAATGCATGCTTTTAAATTAATTTAAGCTTTGCATTATTTTATGTTAAAATTTACTTTTTAATGAAACCCTTTTTTATTTGAATAGTTCACTGCAATATTCTCAAAGTTATATAAATCTATCTTATGGGTTTCATAGGTTTTTTCCTAATCACTACTTTTATTTTTTAAAAACTTTTGAAAATGAAATATAGCATGTATTCAGGAAAAATAGCCAACCCGTGAAATAAAGTAAAAGTTAATGAGTAGACTATTTCTAGCACCCCAAAATCTACCTATGTGTCATTTGACAATCACAACTTTGTCCCTTCTCAGTAGAAGAAAACACTTTCCTGATTTATATCATAATCATTTCTTTGCTTTACTTTATAGTTTTGCTATCTGTTTACTATCTATTGTTTGCATCACAAATAATGGTTAATTTAGTTTTGCCTTTTTTTTGAGTTTTCCATGTGGAACTATATAGTATGTTATTCTATGCCTGGTTTATTTTTTTCAGCATCATAACTTTAATATTCATCTGTTTTGTGGTATATAGCTGTAATTCATACATGCATTCCATAATTTATTACCAGTTATACTGTTGATGTATTTCGAATTATTCCTGGTTTTTGGACACTCTAAACATTGCTGTTCTGATCACACTGGTGTACACATATGTTCTGACATCAGTTCTCTGAAACCAAATGGATATTCTACAATTCAATTCAGTTTTGACCCTTAGTATCCAGAGCTGTTGCAGACCTCCCAAATTAAAGGCATAGTCCTTCAAGATAGTCTCCACTTCAGATGCCAGCTTCAAATCTCAGGGATCTTCCATACTTTTGCCTGGCCAGCTAGACGTTTCAAAATGTTTGGTTTCTATCCTAACTGGGGTGCACCTCAGTAGAAAACTGTGATGCTGACCACCTGGAATTTACTTCAGGTCTCACAGGTGTTCAGTTCTTCAGAAGACTAGCCTCATTTTTGATACCAGCTACAGTCTTGGATGTGAGAGTTGGACTGTGAAGAAAGCTGAGTGCCAAAGAATTGATGCATTTGAACTGTGGTGTTGGAGAAGACTCTTGAGAGTCCCTTGGACTGCAAGGAGATCCAACCAGTCCATTCTGAAGGAGATCAGCCCTGGGATTTCTTTGGAAGGAATGATGCTAAAGCTGAAACTCCAGTACTTTGGCCACCTCATGTGAAGAGTTGACTCATTGGAAAAACTCTGATGCTGGGAGGGATTGGGGTCAGGAGGAGAAGGGGACAACAGAGGATAAGATGGCTGGATGGCATCACTGACTCGATGGACGTGAGTCTGAGTGAACTCTGGGAGTTGGTGATGGACAGGGACAGCTGGCGTGCTGCGATTCATGGGGTCGCAAAGAGTCGGACGTGACTGAGCAACTGAACTGAACTGAACTGAACAGTCTTGGAGGCAGTGTGCCTTTCTTACTGACTGGAGGGCTGTACATTTGGGAATCCCCATGACATTCTTGCCGGGAGAAATATCAATAACTTCAGATATGCAGATAACACCACCCTTATGGCAGAAAGTGAAGAGGAACTAAAAAGCCTCTTGAAGAAAGTGAAAGAGGAGAGTGAAAAAGTTGGCTTAAAGCTCAACATTCAGAAAATGAGGATCATGGCATTTGGTCCCATCACTTCATGGGAAATAGATGGGGAAACAGTGGAAACAGTGTCAGACTTTATTTTGGGGGGCTCCAAAATCACTGCAGATGGTGATTACAGCCATGAAATTAAAAGATGCTTATTCCTTGGAAGGAAAGTTATGACCAACCTAGACAGCATATTAAAAAGCAGAGATATTACTTTGCCAACAAAGGTCCGTCTAGTCAAGGCTCTGGTTTTTCCAGTGGTCATGTATGGATGTGAAAGTTGGACTGTGAAGAAAGATGAGTACTGAAGAATTGATGCTTTTGAACTGTGGTGTTGGAGAAGACTCTTGAGAGTTGCTTGGACTGCAAGGAGGTCTAACTAGTCCATTCTAAAGGAGATCAGCCCTGGGATATCTTTGGAAGAAATGATGCTAAAGCTGAAACTCCAGTACTTTGGCCACCTCATGCGAAGAGTTGACTCATTGGAAAAGACTGTGATGCTGGGAGGGATTGGGGGCAAGAGGAGAAGGGGACGACAGAGGATGAGATGGCTGGATGGCATCACCGACTCGATGGACATGAGTTTGAGTGAACTCTGGGAGTTGGTGATGGACAAGAAGGCCTGGTGTGCTGCGAATCATGGGGTCGCAAATAGTCGGACACGACTGAGAGACTGAACTGAACTGAACTGATGACATTCTCAGATTGATAATTTGCTAGAATGACTCATAGAACTTATTGAAAACACAATACTTAGGATTAAAGTTTTATTATAAAGAGTACAGATCAGGAAAAGTCAGAGATGCATAGGGCAAAGTATTTGAGGTGTGCGCGTGTTGGGGGTGCCAGGGGGCATGCTGAACTTCCAAGCCTTTTCATTGTGAAATCTGGGTTCATCACCCTCCTAGCACATTGATATGTCCACTGACCAGAAAGTTCTATTGCAATTCAATATCCAGTATTTTTATTGGGGTTTTGTTATATAGATATATTTGATTTAACTACTGAACTAAATCTCCAGCATCCCTCTTCTACCTAGAGGTCAAGAGGCTTAAAGTCATAACTTTCTAATGATGTGCTTGTTTTTTCTGATGACCAACATGGGTCTTGAAGTTAGCTGGGGTCCCACTATGAGTCATCTCATTAGTGTAACAAAGATACTCTTATCACACAGGGAATCCAAGGATTTTTGAACCTCTATGACTAAAACCAGGGACAAATATATTCTTTATTATGCTACCACAGGTAAAGCATTTTTTTTGTGTGGCATTTACCTAAGAGTGGAATTGTAAGTTGTAATAAATTCATTCTTCAGATTTGCTAGAAAATGGCAAATAGTTTTACAAGGTGATGATACTAATTTATGCTCTCAGTAGTAAAAGGTATCTGAGAGCTCAAATTGTTGCACATCTTTGCTGAAACATGGCATTATCTTAGTTTTTAGCTTTTGTCAGTTTGGTAGATAGATTATGGCACGTCGTGTTTACTTTATTACTTATAACATCTTTCATTCTTGAGAGTTTTTACTGGGTTGAATTTTAGGTTGGCAGTTGTCTTATAAAATCACTTCTCAATTCTGTTGCTCTATTAAAGGTTTTCTTTAAAACTATTTAGAGGGTACTTTTGTTGGTGAGGGTATCTGGCTCTTATAACTTTTTTCTTTGTCATTTGTTTTCTGCAGTTACATAGTGGGTATATTTAGATATAAATTTCTAATTCTACTAGAGATCTTTGGTATTCTTATATGTCTACATTGGTGTCTTTCTTTGGTTCTAGAAAAGTCTTAGCCATTATCCTTTTGAATATTGTGTGTATTCTGTTGCCTCTATTTTTCTTCTGGGTATCTGATTTAATGTGGGTTACACTGCCTCACTCTATTTTTCTGTCTTTTTGATGATTTCTACTGTAAAAAGATAATAAACAGAGACCTCAAGTAAGTAGAGTTGGGGGACCAGAAGGGGAGTTTTCATGCCCTGTGGTGATAGCAGAGGCCAACAGGAAGACTCCTTTCCTGGCAACAACTCTGCTGATGAAAAGCCATGGATAGTTTGTTTTCTACACCCTTCCCAACCTCCTTTTCTCTATAAAATCATTCTCTTTCCCTTGCTGTGTGGGGACCTGCATGTGGCTTGCTGTTTTGAAGACGCTTAATTGCAATTCTCTGCTAATCCCAAGTTGACCCATCTTTGCTGGAGAAATAACTGTTACCTTATTTGTTTTAGGTCAGTACTACCTTTTTAATTGCTTTGTGCTGCATTGTGGTTATTTCTGATTTATCTTATAGAGTTGTCTATTTCTTTCTTTTATGGAGTTGTCTGTTTCTTAAATATATCCATTGTAGTGTTAGTTTCAGTTATTTTTCAGTTCTAGAATTTCTATTCGGTTCTCTTCCAGATATGTCATGTTATTTTCTCCTGTTCTCAGAACAAATATTTTCAAGCTTGTTTTTATATATTTTTTTAACCTAGCAAGCATAGTCATTTTATAGTGTGTCTGATAATGTTAATATATGAAGCTTTGGGGATAACTTGCTGATGTTTGTTTTTCTGGTTCTTGTGCATAGAGTCTGTTTCCTCAAGTGCCTGATTTATGTTATTCTCACTGTAAATAAAAAATTATTAATATGAATGATTTGATATGTGGAATGATTATCTCTTCCTTCAAAGAGGATTTGCATTTGCTTTCTAGGTGTTTAGGGGGACTGCTGGTCTAGGATCATTTGGTCCAAGTTCAAGGATTGAGATTCCTTGAGTGTTCAGTGCTGTAAACCCATACAGCAAGACTGCACAGGTGTTTACTTCTGGTTCACCCTTATCCTAAGGATATGGCCCATTAGGGTCTCAGTTAATTGTAGGGAGAGGTTTCTATTAGGTTTCTCATCTTGTGCAGGTCTTTGGTGTTGATTGTTCTTGCCCTCTGAGACCACTGAAAGAAAAATTCAAATTAGCTAGAATTGGCAAATACCCTTAGGGCAAAATCAGATTCCTTTGTTCACTTATCTCCTCAGTTTTCTATTTTACCTTCAATTTGGTTTTATATTTATTTTCTTGCTTATTGTTTTTTTCTGTGGGTAAAAAGGTGTTTTTTTTTTCTTCTCCTGTTTTTAAAGACATTATCTAGTGTTTTAGTTGTTTCCTGAGTAATTTTGCCTGCTGTTACTAAACTGGAAGCATGTTAAGATTTCTTGATTTTTTTTGCTAAAATATCTAGAATAAATTTTTTTTCTTTAAAGAAATGGTACATGAGCAGTAAATGTCCTCCATCTTTGCATGTTCCAGAAAGTCTTTGCCCTTACATCTGGCTGATAATTTGGATGTTTAGTATAATTTTGAAATACTTCTCTTCACCCTGTATGCTTGACAGAATTTTCTGGCCTGAATTCCCTCTGAAATGCCTTTCCCCAAGATGCTCCATCCAGTGGGAGATCTTACTATGGCTGAGAGTTAGGATACCTTGTAGTATATGAGGGCAGGGAAAGGAAAACCCCTGAGGGCTCACACTGATGACCAGTGAGGAAATCTTTATGTGGGTGGTGGAAAATAATAATCTATTCTACTCCTGGGTTTGGCTGGATGTCATGTTAAAAAAAAAATCTTGTCTATTGTGGAAGTCTGGAGTTATGCCAGGCAATCTTCAGCTTTTCTCTTTGTTCAAAGACCTGAGATAGGAGCTTTCTCTGTGTAGAGCTTTCGCTTGTTTGAAGGACAGGTCACAGGTGAATGCCAAAGCATTTAATAGCTATGCATTATTAGAGGAGGTGAAGTTTCATTACTGTTGAGCTATTCTCTAGGAAGTATTTTGGTTAATTAACCTGGATGCCTTTGATTTACTTTTATTGCCTGACTGTACTCTCTAGGACCTGAGATCCTTGCCTAGTTCCTGACCTTAAAGTAGTAAGAGCTCCAAGAGATTGGTTTGGGCTTTAACACCTATTTAGGTAAAGGGGAATATGCTTTGGGAGATGAAGAGGTAGGATGGAGGCTTCTGTATAAATTTAGGACACTTGGTGGACTGTGTGTTCAGGGAAGGGAGAATTAGGAAAAACCCTATTTGTTACCAAAATAAGGGCTTCCCTGCTGGCTCAGATGGTAAAGAATCTGCCTGCAATGAGGAGACCTGGGTTTGACCCCTGGGTTGGGAAGATCCCTGGAGGTGGGGACAACTACCCACTCCAAGTATTCTTGCTTGGAGAACTCCATGGACAGAGGAGACTGGCAGCCTACAGTCCATGGGGTCACAAACAGTCAGACATGACTGAGCGGCTTTCACTTTTTACCAAAATAAAGAAGTGACAAGGAAATGGATATAAATCTAAGTGTTAGGTGAAAAAATGTACCCCCTAAAAATTGACACCCCAGGTCTTTCTTCTAAGGGATTCTCGCTCAGAGTAGTAGATATAATGGTCATCTGAATTAAATGCGCCCATTCCCATCCATTTTAATTCACGGATTTCTAAGATGTCGATGTTCAATCTTGCCACCCCCTGCTTGATCACATCCAATTTACCTTGGTTCATGGACCTAATATTCCAGGTTCTTATGCAATATTGTTCTTTATAGTATCAGACTTTACTTTCACCACCAGACACATCCACAACTGAGCATCATTTCCACCTTGGCCCAGCTGCTTCATTCTTTCTGGAGCTCTTGGTAATTTCCCTTTGCTCTTCCCCAGTAGCATATTGGACACCTTCCCACCTGGGAGGCTCAGCTTCTGGCATCAAATCTTTTTGACTTTCCATGCTGTTCATGGGATTCTCCAGGCAAGAATACTGGAGTCATCAATACTGGAGTCATATTTCCACTTCCAGAGGACCACATTTTGTCAGAACTATTCATTATGACCTGTCTATCCTGGGTGGCCCTTCACAGCATGGCTCATAACTTCACTGAGTTGCATAAGTCCCTTCACCACAATAAGGCTTTGATCAATGAAGGGATGAACTTACATAGTGCACATGATCTAATGACTCCCAAGCCAAGACATTAACAAAAAAATTGCCTTCTTGTGCTACTTTGTCTGGAATTAAAAAAAAAAATTTAATTCTTTGGATGCTGAACTAGTATGTTTGTAATCATTAAAAACACATTCTGCTTGAAGTTAGTAACGTCAGTTCAGTTCAGTTCAGTCACTCAGTTGTGTCCTACGCTTTGTGACCCTGTGGATCACAGCACACCAGGCCTCCCTGTCCATCACCAACTCCCAGAGTTCACCCAAACTCATGTGCATTGAGTTGGTGATGCCATCCCCTTCTCCTCCTGCCTCAATCCCTCCCAGCATCAGGGTCTTTTCCAATGAGTTAACTCTTTGCATGAGGTGGCCAAAGTATTGGAGTTTCAGCCTCGGCATCAGTCCTTCCAATGAATACCCAGGACTGGTCTTCTTTAGGATGGACTAGTTGGATCTCCTTGCAGTCCAAGGGACTCTCAAGAGTCTTCTCCAACACCACAGTGCAAAAGCATCAATTCTTTGGCACTCAGCGTTATTCACAGCCCAACTCTCACATCCATACATGACCACAGGAAAAACCATAGCCTTGAGTAGACAGACCTTTGTTGGCAAAGTAATCTCTGCTTTTGAATATGCTGTCTAGGTTGGTCATAACTTTCCTTTCAAGGAGTAAACGTCTTTTAATTTCATGGCTGCAGTCACCATCTGCAGTGATTTTGGAGCCCCCCAAAATAAAGTCAGCCAATGTTTCCCCATCTATTTCCCATGAAGTGATGGGGCCAGGTACCATGATCCTCATTTTCTGAATGTTGAGCTTTAAGCCAACGTTTTCACTCTCCTCTTTCACTTTCATCAAGAAGCTTTTTAGTTCCTTTTCACGTTTTGCCATAAGGGTGGTGTCATCTGCATATCTGAGGTTATTGATATTTCTCCCAGCAATCTCGATTCCAGCTTGTGCTTCTTCCAGCCCAGCATTTCTCATGATATACTCTGCATATAAGTTAAATAAGCAGGGTGACAATATACAGCCTTGACGTACCACTTTTCTTATTTGGAACCAGTCTGTTGTTCCATGTCCAGTCCTAACTGTTGCTTCCTGACCTGCATATAGATTTCTCAAGAGGCAGGTTAGGTGGTCTGGTATTCCCATCTCTTTCAGAATTTTCCACAGTTTATTGTGATCCACACAGTCAAAAGCATTGGTATAGTCAATAAAGCAGAAATAGATGTTTTTCTGGAACTTTCTTGGTTTCTTGATGATCCAGCAGATGTTGGCAATTTGATCTCTGGTTCTGCTGCCTTTTCTAAAACTGTTGACCCCTTCTTTTTCTCCTTGGAAATGATGTAAAAAACAACGAGGGGATTGAGAATCAAAATCTAAATACAAATTTATATATGTGGAAAAATTAGGCAACAGATAAAGATGTCAAATCACAAAGTAAATGGTATGGCTTCTAAAAGCAGAGAAAATTAAGCAGGGTTATACACATGAGCAAAGGAGAGTTTTCCAGCAAAGAGTACTTCATAAAGATGAAAGTATATAGGGAGGTAAAAAGTAAAATTTTCACTTTCAGTAATGGTAGGTATAGCATATGGACTGGCAGGAGAAGTTTACATGGGCCTAGTTTGTTCTAGAACCTGAGAAAGTGGGATTAAGTGAGAAATCATGTAGCAAGCTGTGTGTGGAAACATTACGTCTAAGTGGCATATACTTAGGAAGAGTAAAAATTTTTCACTGAAGAATTTTACAGCTATCTAAATTCAATGATTTCCAGGGAAAATCAATGATAAACAGTATAATCAAAGCCAAAGATCGTAAAAAAGATTTCAGGTAGCATGAAACATAGTCCAGGTTCAGGAAAAAAGCCTCCGTCAAAGATAAGTAAGTAGGGACTTCCCTGGTGGTCTGGTGGTTAATAGTCTGCCTGCCAATGCAGGGGTCATGAGTTCAATCCTTGGTTCAGGAGGATAGCATATGCCATGGGGCACCTAGAGCCTGTGCTCCACAACAAGAGGAGTTACCACAATGAGAAGCTCGCACACTGTGATGATGAGTAACCCCCATTTGCCACAACTGGAAAAAGCCTGTGTGTAGTACCAAAGGCCCAGTGCAGCCAAAATTGAATGAAGAAATAAATAATTTTTGTAAAATATAGGTTGGTAGAAAAGGAATCATTGCAGGGTCTCTACTATAATACAACAAGAAAATGGGAACATTGAGGGAATTGAAAACAATTGGAATATGAAGAACAGATCTCAGCAAAACACCTTTATAGAAGAAATGAAAATAATTCCCAAGTTAAAACATGTAATGAAATTGTTTCCACAACACAAACACTGCAACAGATATAACAGTTCAGGAAAAGATACAACCTAAGCAATGAGGAGCAAGAACTGAAGTAGAAGAAAACATGTATCACATCAATGAAAGCAAAATTTAAAGGACAGAAAGGAGAGCAGACAGGGCTGAGGACCCTGGTGAGGACTAGGAAGGGCATACCAAGTACGGAAATCAGGAAAAAAAAAAAAAGAAATGGAAATAACAGGCAAATGTTACTTAGGGAAAGATAAAAATGATACATATTGAATTAGATAAAGGAGATCCAAAGTACACATTATTGGACTCCAAGAAGAAGAAAATTGACATAAAGATATTTTGGAAGACTTGCAAAAATGTCAAATCATTTATGACAGAAAGAAAAGTCAGAGCAACATCAAATTTCTCTAGAGCTGTGCGTGCCTGCAAAATTCTTTAAGAAAACCTGAGGTAAAAAATTCCCTCCATACAAATCATTTCGTAAATACAAAGGCAAAAGATCTTTTTGTCTTTTGCTTTTGTATTTTTAATGTGCAAAAATTAAAATGATATCTTCATTAGCCCTTCAAAAATATACAGGTGGGTAAACATAGCCAACTAAGAAATGACAATATGTACAGCAAAGAGAATGGAAAGAATAATATAATTGTACACTTAGAATTTAGCAATTGTGACAATTCAGGGGCCCAAAAAGATTGTAAATGTTCTTACATATCTAATACAGGTATTTTACGATTTCCTCATCTTTTGTAGATGGAAATCAAAAGATGCAATATAATTCAGAAATGTCAAGTATTCTATGTATAAGTATACTTGAATACAAACAGAATGCAATAAACTAAAATTGAATAGTGGAGGAGAAGGAGCTAAAAGGGATGAAGAGGAAATATACTTCATGATAACTATTATATGCTAAGAAGATAGTTTGAAGGGTATTGTATAAAGAATGTTTATAAAGAGAACCACAAGAGCAAAAAACACCAAAGTATTTACATTATCACAAAAAAAATACATCCACATAGGAATGAAAAGATAGACTATATATTAGGTCAAAAAAACCCCAGCTTTTAGTGTATAATAGTGCTTGCTTTGTTAACACACATTTTCAAATAGAATATGATTGCGGAATAAAAAACACAAATTATGTCAATAATTATAAGTAAATCAAACATATTTAAAAGAACAGGATTAGATTGAACCACAAGACTCAGTTATCTAAAAGGGATTCAGAAAGGTTGCAAATGAAAATGAGGACAGTTAAATTAGGCAAATTCAAACAAAAAGAATATCAGAAATGGTTGAATCCAGAGAAAAAAACCATTAAACAAAACAAACAAAAAAATGCCCTTTGTAATGATCAAGGGTGCAATTTGTAATGAAGAGAAATATTTATAAATGTGCTTTCAATAAGATAGCATGAATATTTATAAATGAAATTATAGAAGTTCAAATTGATATACCTAATTCTATAGCCTGAAAACAGAGTGCATTTTTCATTCAAGTTCCCAGGCATAGTCACTGAATTTGGCTGTACATTAATTCATAAATAAAATAATAAATTTCAAGAAAATATAAAATGAATGGAAAAATTTTCTAATCATAAGTCCATAAGGGAACATATTTGATCAGGAACAAATTAAGGAAATAAGAAAGACCACCTTTCCCATTTTTGTGGTGAAAAACAGCCTATCTCATAAAACAATAATCAACTACAAGTCAAGAGAAAAAAAATCTAAACCCCAAAATGCAAAACATTTACAAATTCAATAGCAATATTACAACTTCATTGTAATAGCTTGTGAAATACTTCTAAGGCAGTGCTTAGGGAAATATTAATCATCTCAAAATATATCTTGTAAACAAAGAATGAAAGAATATTACAAAAATCTCAAGAAGTCTTAAAAAAATAACCCATAAAATGATCCTATGGAAAGCAGAACAAAGGATAAGTGCAGAAATGAATGATTTAGGAAACATAAAAATGATGAAACTACTGTGTCTTGCCTGGGAAAATCCCATGGACAGAGGAGCCTGGCAGGCTACAGTTCATAGGATTGAAGAGTCAGACATGACTGAGGGACTTTCACTTTCTTTTTCAGTAAGTAAATGAATCTTGTTGTGTCTGACTGTTTGTAACTCCATGGACAGTAACCAACCCGGCTCCTCTATCCATGTGGATTCTCCAGTTAAGAATACCAGAGTTGGGTTGTCATGCCCTCCACCAGGGAATCTTCCCAACCCAGGGATCAAACCCAGGTCTCCCACATTGCAGGCAGATTCTCCACAGTCTGAGCCACCAAGGAAGCCCTTTGAAACATTAGCTATTGGCTTTCTGTTTTATTGATCTATAGAAAGTCAGGGTTCCACTAGAGAAACAGAATCAGTAATAAAAAGTTATTAAAAATCAAAAATTAATAATCCATAATCCATTAATCCATATCAGTCAGGGCTCCACTAGAAAAGCATAATGGTTTACTCGATTGTGAGTCCAACCCAGGAAAGTTTGAAATCCATGGGGCAGGCCATCAGGAAGGACAGGCTGGAACCCTGGCACAAGCTGAAACTGCAGTCCATGACAGAGTTTCTTGTGGGAAGTTTCAGTTCTGCTCTTAAATGTTTCAACTGATTGAACCATGCCCATTCAGATTGCTAGGAAAATCTTCCTTAAACTACATTGATTATAAACTTTAATCACATCTACAGCACACCTTCATAGCAACATCTAGATAAAAGTGTTTGATTAAATAAGTGGCAATTGTAGTTGACTATCACCTACTCTTAAAAAAAAAAAAGGCAGGTAGCACAGATTCCTTATATAATAAAAGATAACTGAGGAAATACCTACAGATTAAAAGAAAAGAAGAACCATAGCAGGCTAGCTTTCTAAGTCTATTCAAATACATTTGAAAACACTGAAGAACTGGATAGTTTTCTAGGAATATGTAAATCATCACAAGTAATTTCAGGAAAATAGAAAAATGAGAATAGTAATTTCCATCAAAAACACAGAAACTTTTCTAAGATCTCTTCTTGGAAAGCATTGTATCATTAAATAATAGATAATTTGATTACCTTTTAAGCTGTTCGATAGCCTCACCATCCACTAGAACTTTCTGTGGTGGTAGAAATATTCTAACTCTAGTACCAGTGTAAGGAGGCACATATGACTGTTGACCACGTGATTGCAGCTAGTTTTAGGGAGCACTGGATTTTAATTTTATTTAATTCTAATTAATTTAAAATTAAGTTGCCACATATTGCTGTGGGCTACTGTGCTGGACAAGGCAGATATAAAAGATGTAAAAGAAAAGCGTTCAAATTCTTTCATGAAGTAAGCATAGAATGATAAAATAGTTTGAATATAAAACCCATGGATTAATCTCATTTATAAAAATGATGCAAATACCCTGGGAAATAGAAGCTAGTAGCACTTTAAAATCATAATATATAAAGACCATATGGGGTTTATTTCAGGATTACAAATGGTTCAGAAAGAGGACGCTTAATATAATTTGTCAGATCAAGAGATCAATAGGAAAAACATGTCTGGATGATGTCCACCATTATGAAAAACTTTGTACGTCATTATAGAGATACTAAACTATATGACTGTGAAGAAGGCTGAGCGCTGAAGAATTGATGCTTTTGAACTGTGGTGTTGGAGAAGACTCTTGGGGGTCCCTTGGACTGCAAGGAGATCCAACCAGTCCATTCTAAAGGAAATCAGCCCTGGGTGTTCTATGGAAGAAATGATGCTAAAGCTGAAACTCCAGTACTTTGGCCACCTCATGCGAAGAGCTGACTCATTGGAAAGACTGTGATGCTGGGAGGGATTGGGGGCAGGAGGAGAAGGGGACGACCGAGGATGAGATTGCTGGATGGCATCACCGACTCAATGGATGTGAGTTTGAGTGAACTCCGGGAGTTGGTGATGGACAGGGAGGCCTGGCGTGCTGCGATTCACGGGGTCGCAGAGTTGGACACGACTGAGCGACTGAACTGAACTGAACTGAACCTATATAACTAGGGAGAAGGAGAGAGGGAACTTGGATTGTTCTGAAAAATCCAAAAAATCAAGTGAAATTTTATTCAGATAAGAGAATTTAGAAAGATGAGTGGATATAAAATCCATGTAAAGAGAATAATAGCCTTTATATCTGGCAAACTTCCTGGGTGGCTCAGATGGTAAAGTGTCTGCCTGCAATATGGGAAACCTGGGTTCGATCCCTGGGTCCGGAAGATCCTCTGGAGAAGGAAATGGCAACCCACTCGCGTACTCTTGCCTGGAAAATCCCATGAATGGAGGAGCATGGTATGCTGCAGTCCATGGGGCTGCAAAGAGTCAGACACGACTGAGCGACTTCTCTTTCTTTTTATCTGCCAACTATCACTGGTTAGAGGATATGATGAAGAATCTAATTATCATAATAGCAACAAGTTTCTAAGAGCCATCTAAAGAAATGCACAAGACTTAGTTGAGGGAAACATTATAATCCCCTGGGGCACGTAGGAGACTTGATAAGTGGAAGAGGATGCTATGTTATTGGATAGGGTTATAGGAGTTAAATGAGGAATTTAGTGTCATTTTACTAAGCCACCAGGAGGACTTCTTTGGTTTGTTTTTGTTCTTTTTTTTTTTTTGCAATAAGGCAAGTTGATTCCAAAGTTCACATAAAAAATTAAAAAGAATAGCCAGAAAAAATTTTGCCATTAAACATAAAGTTACACAAAATAGTCTTATACTAGTACATACGTAGTTGGTGTTGTTCAGTTGTTAAGTCATGTCTGACCCTTTGCGACACCATGGACTGCAGCATGCCAGGCTTCCCTGTCCTTCATCATCTCATGGAGGTTGCTCAAACTTCATCATGTCCACTGAGTCAGTGATGCCATCCAACTATCTCATCTTCTGTCACCCCCTTCTCCTCCTGCCCTTAATCTTTCCCAGCATCAGGGTCTTTTCCAATGAGTCAGCTCTTCACATTAGGTGACCAAAGTATTGGAGTTCCAGCTTCAGCATCAGTCCTTCCAATGAATATTCAGGGTTGATTTCCTTTAGGATTCACTGGTTTGATCTCATTGCAGTCCAAGGGACTCTCAAGAGTCTTCTCCAGCACCACAGTTCAAAAGCATCAATCCTTTGGCTTTCAGCCTTCTTTATGGTTCAACTCTCATATCTGTACATGACTACTGGAAAAGCCATAGCTTTGACTATATGGACCTTTGTAGGCAAAGTGATGCCTCTGCTTTTTAATACACTGTTTAGTTTCATCATAGCTATTCTTCCAAGGAGCAAGCATCTTTTAATTTTATGGCTGCAATAAACATCCACATTGATTTTGAAGCCCAAGAAAATGAAATCTGCCACTCTTTCCACTTTTCCCCCTTCTATTTGCCATGAAGTGATGGGACTGGATGTCAAGATCTTCATTTTTTTGAATGTTGAGTTTTAAGCCAGGTTTTTCACTCTCCTCTTTCATCTTCTTCAAGAGGCTCTTTAGTTCCTCTTCACTTTCTTCCATTAAAGTGGTATCATCTGCTTATCTGAGGTTGTTGATGTTTCTTCTGGCAATCTTGATTCCAGTTTGTTAGTCATCCAGCCCAGCATTTCGTATTATGTTCTCTGCATATAAATTAAATAAGCAGAGTGACAATATACAACTCAATATACAATTTCCCAATTTTGAGCCAGTTTTTCCATGTTTGGTTCTAACTGTTGCTTCTTGACCTGCATACAGGTTTCTCAGGAGGCAGGTAAGGTGGTCTTGTATTCCTGTCTCTTTAAGAATTTTCCAGTGTTTGTTGTGATCCACACAGTCAAAGGTTTTAGTGTAGTCAATGAAGCAGAAGTAGATGTTTCTCTGGAATTCTCTTGCTTTTTCTATGATCCAACAGATGTTGGCAATTTTATTTCCAGTTCTTCTCCTTTTTCTAAGTCCAGCTTGTACACCTAAAATTTATGTTCACGTACTGCTGAAGCCTAGCTTGAAGGATTCTGAGCATAATCTTGCTAGCATCTGAAATAAAAAAGCATTTGAAAAAGCATTCATTTGAACATTATTTGGTATTGCTCTCTTTTGAGATTGGAATGAAAACTGACATTTCCAGTCCTGTGGCCACTGCTGAGTTTTCCAAATTTGCTGGCATAATGAGTGCAGAACTTTAACAGCATCATCTTTTAGGATTTGAAGTAGCTCAGCTGGAATTTCATCATCTCCATCAGCTTTGTTCTTAGTAATGCTTCCCAAGGCCCACTTGACTTCACACTCCAGAATGTCTGGCTCTAGGTGAGTGACCACACTCTCATGGTTATCTGGTCCATTAAGAACTTTTTTTTTTGTACAGTTCCTCTGTGCTTTCTTCCCACCTCTTCTTAATCCCTTCTGCTTCTGTTAGGTCCATACCATTTCTGTCTTTTATTGTGCCCATCTTTGGATGAAATGTTCCCATAAAGAGATCTCTAGTCTTTCCTATTCTATTGTTTCCCTCTATTTCACTGCATTGTTCACTTAAGAAGACTTTCTTATCTCTCCTTTCTATTCTCTACAACTCTGAATCCAGTTGAGTATATCTTTCCCTTTCTCCTTTGCTTTTTGCTTTTCTTCTTTTCTCAGCTATTTGTAAGGCCTCCTCATACAACCAATTTTCCTTCTTGTATTTCTTTTTCTTGGGAATGGCTTTGGTCACCACCTCCTGTACAATGTATGAAACTCTGTCTATAGTTCTTCAGACACTCTACCAGATCTAGTCCCTTGAATCTATTTGTTACCTTCACTATATAATCATAATGGATTTGAGTAGACCAATGTATCAGAATAGAAAGTCCAAATATGGACCTGAATACATGTGGGAATTTAGGTACTGATAAAGGAATTTATTCAAAACAGTAGTGTGAAGGAAGAATATTCAGTATATGGTATTGAAATATGTTGATAAAATGCTGTGAAATGCTTGCCAAATATTTCTAGACCAAAATGGATGGAAAGTGAAAGTGAAAGTGAAGTCGCTCAGTCATGTCCGACTCTTTGCGACCCCGTGGACTGTAGCCCACCAGGCTCCTCTGCCCATGGGATTCTCCAGGCAAGAGTACTGGAGTGGGTTGCCATTTCCTTCTCTAGGGGATCGAACCCGGGTCTCCTGCATTGCAGGCAGACACTTTAACCTGAAGTGGATTAAAAATTTAAGTGCAAAAAACAGTAATGACTAGAAAAATCAAGAAATCTTAAAAAAATTCTGGTTAGGATAAGGCCTGTCTAAGCATGCCATAAAATACAGCAGTCATGAAAATATTTATAAATTCAACTATATGAAAATCCATCATGACAAAAGCAGAGTCAAAAGATAAATTATCTATGAAAAACGTTTACAAGTTATATTAAAAAAGAATGAGTCCTGTACCATATAAGTGACTTTTAGATTGTTGGAGAATAGACCAAGAACTCACTAGAAAAAGAAATAAAAGGCATGGATTAAATAGTTCAGAGGAAAGGACATACATGCAGCTCGTAAACTCATGAAAAGATGTGTAACCTCCTTTATATTTATAAAAAATACACAATAAGTTTCACTGAGATGCTAATTTTCATCAATCAGATTGAAAAAGATCATAAAGTTTGAAAATACAGTGTGTTGGGAAGTGTGTGGGAAAGAGACACTCATTTATTGTTGTAGGAGAGCATATTGCTATACTATTCCTTATGGCCTTTGGGTTTGTGTTTAGCCAAATTTTGTGACTGCAATTTCAGGGGAATGTTTGGTAGGAATCCTGATTTCAGGATATAAAGAAGATAGAATTCCGTGACTATCTCACAACCCAGTACTACTTTTGCACGAGTACAGTACTGTGATAGTAACACTGTGTATTGGGATGTAATAATCTACATCCTTCAATGGTGGTCTACAATTGCCTACTATAATTTGTACCCTTGGCTTTTAGTTTCCTTAGTTCCCATGAAGCCCTATTTAATTCATTCACTCATTTGTTTGTGTGATAAATATTGAATATTTCCTTTGTCCTAAGTACTAGGAACTCTTTAGCTCTGCACCTGCACTCTTTTAAAGCACTTTATTTATTTTTGGTTGCACTGGGTCTTCATGGATGCAGTCAGACTTTCTCAAGTTGCAGCGAGCAGGGCTACTCTTTGCTGTGATGCACGGGCCTCTCACTGTGGTGGCTTCTCTTATTGTGGAACATGGGCTTTAGTGTATGAGCTTCAGTAGTAGTGGATCGCAGGCTCTAGAGCATGGGCTCAG
This sequence comes from Oryx dammah, assembly GCF_014754425.2. Classification (NCBI taxonomy): domain Eukaryota; kingdom Metazoa; phylum Chordata; class Mammalia; order Artiodactyla; family Bovidae; genus Oryx; species Oryx dammah. The sequence continues at coordinate 9,888,408 of NW_024070212.1, forward strand.
TAGTTGTGGGGCATGGGTTTAGTTGCTCTGTGGCATCGGAATCTTCCCATACCAGCGACTGAGACCATATCCCCTGCATTGGCAGTCGGATTCTTATCCACTGTACTACCAGGGAAGTCCTGCACCAGTACTCTTAAGTCTTGCCTCAGACATAGCTAGTATTGACCTGCAAATTGTAGACACAATGGTTTGCTTTTACACTCTTTAATGCTGATTTTGCTATTTTATATGAGGCTTTATGAACCAGGACACTGGCTTAGCATCTTTCTGCCTGTTCAGGCCCTATGCAAGCTGCTTGTGTGGCTTATTGTCCATCATGTCTCTGGTGAAGTGAAACAGTGTCTTAGTACTATTCCTAAGACATCTGCTGTCCCAACTGCAGTTGTGTTAATTCAAAAAACAAATATGGATGGACTGCCTACTAAGGCATAGTGCTAGAGATACAGCACTTAACAGGGAGGGCTTTTCTGTTTTGATGGACAGGGCAGTGTAAATATTCAACTGGAGAAGTACTGTCCAGGGAGCGTGGAGCCTGCTTGTTGGCAGGAACCTTTCATTTAGTTTTTTTTTTTAATTTAAATTTATTTATTTTAATTGGAGGCTAATTACTTTACAATATTGTATTGGTTTTGCCATACATCAACATGAATCCACCACGGGTGTACATGTGTTCCCCATTCTGAACCCCCTCCCACCTCCCTCCTGGTACCATCCCTCTGGGTCATCCCAGTGCACCAGCCCCAAGCATCCTGTATCCTGCATTGAACCTGGACTGGCAATTTGTTTCTTATATGATATTATACATGTTTCAATGCCATTCTCCCAAATCATCCCATCTCTCCTTCTCCCACAGAGTCCAAAAGACTGTTCTATACATCTATGTCTCTTTTGCTGTCTTGCATACAGGGTTATCATTACCATTTTCTAAATTCCATATATATGCATTAGTATACTGGATTGGTGTTTTTCTTCCTGGCTTACTTCACTCTGTATAATAGGCTTCAGTTTCATCCTCCTCATTAGAACTGATTCAAATGTATTCTTTTTAATGGCTGAGTAATACTCCATTGTGTATATGTACCACAGCTTTCTTATCCATTCATCTGCTGATGGACATCTAGGTTGCTTCCATGTCCTGGCTATTGTAAACAGTGCTGTGATGAACATTGGGGTACATGTGTCTCTTTAAATTCTGTTTTCCTCGGTGTGTATGCCCAGCAGTGGGATTGCTGGGTCATAAGGCAGTTCTATTTCCAGTTTTTTAAGGAATCTCCACACTGTTCTCCATAGTGGCTGTACTAGTTTGCATTCCCGCCAACAGTGTAAGAGGATTCTCTTTTCTCCACACCCTCTCCAGCATTTATTGCTTGTAGACTTTTGGATTGCAGACATTCTGACTGGCGTGAAATGATACCTCATTGTGGTTTTGATTTGTCTTTCTCTGATAATGAGTGAGGTTGAGCATTTTTTCATGTGTTTGTTAGCCATCTGTATGTCTTCTTTGGAGAAATGTCTATTTAGTTCTTTGGCCCATTTTTTGATTGGGTCATTTATTTTTCTGGAATTGAGCTGTAGGAGTTGCTTGTATATTTTTGAGATTAGTTGTTTGTCAGTTGCTTCATTTGCTATTATTTTCTCCCATTCTGAAGGCTGTCTTTTCACCTTGCTTATAGTTTCCTTTGTTGTGCAGAAACCTTTAATTTTAATTTGGTCCCATTTGTTTATTTTTGCTTTTATTTCCAGTATTCTGGGAGGTGGGTCATAGAGGATCCTGCTGTGATTTATGTCGGAGAGTGTTTAGCCTATGTTCTCCTCTAGGAGTTTTATAGTTTCTGGTCTTACATTTAGATCTTTAATCCATTTTGAGTTTATTTTTGTGAATGGTGTTAGAAAGTGTTCTAGTTTCATTCTTTTACAAGTGGCTGACCAGTTTTCCCAGCACCACTTGTTAAAGAGATTGTCTTTTCTCCATTGTATATTCTTGCCTCCTTTGTCAAAGATAAGGTGTCCATAGGTGCATGGATTTATCTCTGGGCTTTCTATTTTGTTCCGTTGATCTATATTTCTGTCTTTGTGCCACTACCATACTGTCTTGATGACTATGGCTTTGTAGTAGAGCCTGAAGTCAGGCAGGTTGATTCCTCCAGTTCCATTCTTGTTTCTCAAGATTGCTTTGGCTATTCGAGGTTTTTTGTATTTCCATACAAATTGTGAAATCATTTGTTCTAGCTCTGTGAAAAATACTGTTGGTAGCTTGATAGGGATTGCATTGAATCTATAGGTTGCTTTGGGTAGTATACTCATTTTCACTATATTGATTCTTCTGATCCATGAACATGGTATATTTGCTCCATCTATTAGTGTCCTCTTTGATTTCTTTCACCATTTAGGGTTTAAATGGACAGGCCAATTAGAAATGTGGCTCAAGCATGTCATCAATTAAGGAATGTTTTTGATGAAGTGAAGCAGGTGTTCCAGCTAGACTGTAAAATCTTCCTACATAAGGAATAAAGGAAGTGTAACTTGGGAGGCAAACCTGGACTCTTTGTCTGAGAAGAGGCCGTAAGGAAATGGGCATAGATGAGGCTGAGTAAGGATGATTGCCCAACTGAGAGAGAAGAACTCTGTAATACTGAAATTCTCCTCAGGGTTCTGCACTCACTGCTGACAACCTTGAAGATTAAATTGGGCAAGAGTTGTAATCTAAGGAATTCTGAAATTAGGAGGTAAAGGTGAGAGGCAAGACAATGCAAAGCAGGAGCTGTATCTAAAGAGAACGTAGAATCCTTCTCGATGTAGAAAAGTAAAAAAGAAAAAAAAAAGGGAGCAGGACTTGTTTTAACATTTATAATTAACTGTGTTTTAATTATGCATAAGGTGGTAAGTGTTAATTGATGTGAAATGGAGAAAAGTAAAATGTTTATTTATGAGGATATATGTGTCCCAAATGACTAAATATTAAAGAACTATCTAAGGCAAATTCCCTCTCTATATACAATGAGGAAGTGACAGAAGGCTCACTGGAGCTTCTAGGAGAGGTGATGGGATTAGTACTTTCCTCATTCTGCAAACGGCATGGCTGCTCTAACAACCTTTCCTCTGGGTCCTTCACCCTACACATTTTCTCTACTCCACCTTTAGCTGCAGGATGCTAATAAGGGAACCAATCAGATTCCAGATCAATCAATCAATCAATCAGATGATCCAGAATACTACAAATGCATATTGGTGAGCTTCCATCTTATTCATTATAGCTAATATCAAGAGCCTACACATGTTAATCACTATATTTATTGCTTTACATATATTATCTTTTTCTAAAGGTTTTAAAATAGAAGTATTATATGAATGCAAATACATAGACATGCATAAGTCATGAGCATATTATGTGTTATCATAAAATGAGCATACCCATGTAATCACCACTTAGGTCCACAAGAAGTGGAATGTTCCTAGGACCCCAGAAGCATTCTTCAATTCCTTCTGCCAATGACTACTCTCACTCTTCTCTCTGAAACTTACTGCTGTTCTGACTTCTAACACCATAGACTGGTTATACCTATTCTGGGACTTTATATAAAATGGAATCAAGCAGTTTGCATTGTTTTCTTTGCCTCAACATTATGTTTGTGAGATTCATTCACATTGGCCCATATAGTAATAATTCAATCTTGTTGCATTCTAATATGTAACTATAATATAATTTATTCCTTGTACTTAATGGAAATGTGGAAAATTTCCACTATTTGACTATTGTGAATATTGTATTCTATTATGAATATCACATTCATGAACATTAGTGTACACATCTTTTGGTGAAAATATGTATATATTTGGGGTATATAGGGCTTTCCTGGTGGCTCAGATGGTAAAGAATCTGCTTGCAATGCAGGAGACCTGGGTTCAATCCCTGAGTCAGGAAGATCCCCTGGCAAAGGGTCTGGCTACCAACTCCAGTATTCTTGCCTGGATAATTCCATGGACGGAGAAGCCTGGTGGGCTATAGTCTATGGGGTTGAAAAAGTCGGCCATGACAGAGTGACTAACACTTGGGGTATATACCTAGGAATATAATTGCTGGATCATAGGATAAATATATATTTTGTGTTAATAGAAACTACCACATAATTTTCCTAAGGGTTATGTATAATTTTATGTAAATTTTATTAGCAGTGTACGAGCATTTCAGATGCCCCTCCTCAGCAACTTTGGTCATGTCTGCTTTAAAAATTTTAACTATCCTGGCAAGTGTCTAGTGATATCTCATTGTGTGCTATAGATTGAATGCCTTTATTCCCCCCAAAATTCATGTGTTGAAATCCTAATCTATAAGATGATGATAGGGAGATGGGACATTTCGGAAGTGCTTAGGTCATGAGGACAGAGCCCTCATGAATGGGATTAGTACTTTTATAAAAGAGACTCCAGAAATTTTCCTGGCCCCTTCTACCTAGGAGGACACAATGAGAAGTCTATGACCTGGAAGAGGGCCCTTGCCTGTCCATGCTGGCATCCTGATCTGGGAACTGCTGTCTCTGTGAGAAGTACATTTCTGTTTTTTAAAAGCAACTTAGTCTGTGGTATTTTGTTATAGTGGAATGAATAGGCTAAGACATTGTGGTTTAAAATCTGATTTCCCTGATTACTAATAGAGTAAAACATTTTTAAAATTGAAGTATGGTTGATTTACAATGTTGTATTAATTTCTGCTATGTAGCAAAGTGATACGGATACACACACTCACACATTCTTTTTTGTGTTCTTTGTCCATTATGGTTTACCACAGGGTATTGAACACAGTTCCCTGGGCTAGGATCTTGTTGTAAGACAAGGACCTTGTCCTACAGTAAGATCTTATTTCGTACATTCTATATGTAATAGCTTGCATCTGCTTATCCCAAACTCCCAATCCTTCCCCCACCCCACTCTCCCTCTTCCTTGGCAACCATAAGTCTGTTCTCTGTCTGAGTCTGAAGAGCGAAACATTTTCACATGTTTATTTGCAATTTGTATATCCTCTTTTGTGAAGTGCCTGCTCGGGCTTCCTGCCATTTTTTCTTTTGGATTCTTTGATATTTTCTGACTGATTTTTAGGATATGCATATACTTACATGCTCATAAGCTCCAGTCTTGGGCTTTGATATGTGGTGGGGATAGGGTGGGGAGCAGATAATCCAGGCTAAGACACTGCTTTCTCTCGTAGTTCTTCCAGGAAGGGTGGTGCCAGATTTTTGATGTTATTCATCCCTGTGTTGTCTTATTATCTCCTGTTAGGATTCTCAAGCTCTTCCATTGCTTGTGTAACTAACTTCCTGTATTAATTTCCTTGTTTTACATATGTACAGTAGACTCTGTTTTCTTCCATAGACTCTGATTGACAGGCTCCTCTGGCCTCTGCCCCTCCACTATATCACCATACTGCTTTCTCACATTCTAGCCCTGTTTTCTCCTTATGGCCTTGGATCTGCATGGGCTCCTGACAACTTTTCTTCCCTTTTTCACTATAAAGAAGTCATCATCTGATCTTAGTCATTTATAATTTCTTTGTTGCAAGAATGGGAAAACACAGCATTCACGGTAGCTAGGTTATTAAACTGTGGAGACTGACTGCCAAGATTCAAATCCTGACTCTGCTATGTGATGGTGAGTGAGTCCTTATCCTTTCTCTGTTCAGGTTCCTCACCTGCAACCTGAGAACAAGAATATTCATTAGGATTAAATGAGTTTATTTTTGTTAATCATTTAGAACAATCTTTATTTAGGTTAATTTTAAAATTGGAATATAGTTTCTAGAATAATCTTGTTAGACTAAATGCATTAAACAAATGTTACTTTTTGTTGTGACTATGAAGTTTCCATTTCTCTCTTTTTTTTCCCCGCACACTATGTGGCTTGTGGGATCTTAGTTCCTTGACCAGGGATTGAACCCAGGCCCTCTGCAGCGGAAATGCAGAGTCCTAACCACTGGACCCCCAGGGAATTTCCCCAAATCTACATTTCTAATTCTCTTTCTTCCTCTGACTGCCACTCAGCATACTCTGATTCATCATGGGTATTTCCCTTGACAATCTGATAAATTAATCTTATTAATTCACTTAAAAATATTTGCTGGGTATCTATTATATGTCATATTTCTTGTTACAGGCCTCCTTGTCACTTGTGGCTTAATATTTTGGGAAACCAGATTGTCCAACTACTCTTTCCGCCAGCTACTCTCCCCTATCCCCCAAGGTAAACTTTTATCTCTAAGATATCTGAGAGCATAGTTGTTTCATTATTTTCCTAGGAATAATTGCAATAATAATAGTTGCAATAATTTATGTGGTGGCTTATTTTTTAAAAGGTTTATTTATTTTATTTTTGGCTGTGCTGGGTCTTCGTTGCTGCATGCAGCCTTTCTCTAGTTTCAGCAAGCGGGGGTTGATTTTCGTTGTGGTGCATGGGCTCCTCATTGCGATGGCACCTCTTGTTGCAGAGCATGGGTTCTGGGGTGTATGGGCTTCAGTAGTTGTGTGCGTGAGCTTAGTTCCTCCAAGGCATGTGGGATCTTCCCAGACCAGGAATCAAACTTGTGTCCCTTGCATCGGCAGGTAGATTCTAAACCACTAGCCATCAGGGAAGCCCTGATAGCTTACATTTTAAACAGTGTTCTCACCTGTCTAATACTAAAGTGCAAAACTGTCGTGGACAAGATTAATGTTTTGATGGCATTCCCCAGCAGCTAACATGTGTTTAATTTACAGTAAGTGATAGGGAATTTTTTTAAAATTTAATTTTCATTTTATATTGTAGTATAGTTGCTTTACAATGTTGTTCCAGGTGTACAGCAAAGTAGTTCAGTTGTACATATACATATATTCTTTTTTTTTCAGATCCATATAGGTTGTTACAGAATATTGAGTAGGGCTTCTTGTGCTGTACAGTAGTCCCTGTTTGTTATCTATTTGATACATAGTAGAGCAATGCTTGTTAACTGAGTTATTTTATATCTTTGTGAGATACACCAATGTTGATTATCTCTAGTTTCCATATGAAAAAGCTCCATGGAGTTGGGTTGACCATTCCCTGCTTAACTTCTTGACTCAGAAATTCACACGATATTTAAGTGGCTGAGATAGAACCTCTGTTAGTCTGGAAAATTTGTTGTTATGTTTTAATTCATTTCTGTCCTTAATTATCCTTGCTCCTGACTGTTCCTTTGAATTGTGTATCGGATACACCATTTTTACCCTAGACTTTCCATTTCGTCCTGGAGCCTCTCTTGCTGCAGGCTGTCAGTACTCTAATCCACTGTTCACAAGAAGCCCTTGTCAGCCTGACTGTGGTAGAGTAGAGTAATCAGCACAGTTCAGTCAGTCGCTCAGTAGTGTCTGACTCTTTGTGACCCCATGGACTGTAGCATGCCAGGCTTCTCTGTCCATCACCACCTACTGGAGTGTGCTAAAGTTCATGTCCATCCAGTTTGTGATGCCATCCAACCATCTCATTTTCAGTTGTTCCCTTCTCTTCCTGCCTTCAGTCTTTCCTAGCACCAGGGTCTTTTCAAATGAGTCAGTTCTTCACATCAAGTGGCCAAAGTATTGGAGCTTCAACTTTAGGATCAATCCTTCCAATGAATATTCAGGACTGATTTCCTTTAGAATTGACTAGTTTGATCTCCTTGCAGTCCAAGGGACTCTCAAGAGTTTTCTCCAACACCACAGTTCAAAACCATCAATTCTTTGGCACTCAGCTTTCTTTATGGTCCAAATCTCTTCTTCATACATGACTACTGGAAAAACCACAGCTTTGAATAGATGGACCTTTGTTGGCAAAGTAATGTCTCTGCTTTTTAATAAGCTGTCTAGGTTTGTCATAGCTTTTCCTCCAAGGAGCAAGTGTCTTTTAATTTCATGGTTGCAGTCACAATCTGTGGTGATTTTGGAGCCCAAGAAAATAAAGTCTGTCACAGTTTCCATTGTTTCCCTATCTATTTGCCATGAAGTGATGCTACCTGATGCCATGATCTTTGTTTTTTGAATGTTGAGTTTTAAGCCACCTTTTTCACTTTCTTCTTTCACTTTCATTAAGAGGCTATTTCCTCTTCACTTTCTGCCATAAGGGTGGTGTCATCTGCATATCTGAGGTTATTGATATTTCTCCAGACAATCTTGATTCCAGCTTATGCTTTATCCAGCCCGGCATTTTGCATGATGTACTGTGTGCATAGAAATTAAATAAGCAGAGTGACAATATACAGCCTTTCCCAGTTTGGAACCAGTCCTCTGTTACATGTCCGGTTCTAACTGTTGCTTCTTGACCTGCATGTAGATTTCTTAGGAGGCAGGTATAGTGGTCTGGTATTCCCATCTCTTTAAGAATTTTCCATTGGTTATTGTGATCCACACAGTCAAAGGCTTTGGCATAGTTAATAAAGCAGAAGTAGATGTTTTAATGGAACTCTCTTGCTTTTTCAATGATCCAGAAGATGTTGGCAATTTGATCTCTGATTTTTCTGCCTTTTCTAAATCCAGCTTGAACATCTGGAAGTTCACAGTTCATGTACTGTTGAAGGCTGGCTTGGAGAATTTTGAGTATTATTTTGCTAGCGTGTGCTGCTGCTGCTGCCAAGTAGAGTCAGCCGTGTCCGACTCTGTGTGACACCATAGACAGCAGCCCACCAGGCTCCCCTGTCCCTGGGATTCTCCAGGCAAGAACACCAGAGTGGGTTGCCATTTCCTTCTCCAATGCATGAAAGTGAAAAGTGAAAGTGAAGTCGCTCAGTCGTGTCTGACTCTTAGCGACCCCATGGACTGTAGCCTTCCAGGCTCCTCCATCCTGGGATTTTCCAGGCAAGAGTCCTGGAGTGGGGTGCCATTGCCTTCTCCTTGCTAGCTTGTGAGATGAATGCAATTGTGTGGTAGTTTGAGCATTCTTTGACATTGCCTGTCTTTGGGATTGGAATGAAAACTGAACTTTCCTAATCCTGTGGCCACTGCTGAGTTTTCCACATTTGCTGCATATTGAGTGCAGCACTTTCACAGCATCATCTTTTAGGATTTGAAATAACTCAGCTGGAATTCCATCACCTCCACTAGCTTTGTTCGTAGTGATGCTTCCTAAGGTCCACTTGACTTTGGATTTCAGCATGTCTGGCTCTAGGTAAATTATCACACCATTGTGGTTGTCTCTGTATTCTTGCCACCTCTTCTTAATATCTTCTGCTTCTGTTAGGTCCATACCATTTCTGTCCTTTATTGAGCCCATCCTTGCATGAAATTCCCTTGGTATGTCTAATTTTCTTGAAGAGGTCTCTAGTCTTTTCCATTCTATTGTTTTCCTTTATTTCATTGCATTGATCACTGAGGAAGGCTTTCTTATCTCTTCTTGTTATTCTTTGGAACTCTGCATTCAGATATGTATATCTTTCCTTTTTTCCTTTGCCTTAAAGTTCTCTTCTTTTTTCAGCTATTTGTAAGGCCTCCTCAGACAACCATTTTGACTTTTTGCCTTTCTTTTTTTGGGGGATGGTCTTGATCATTGCCTCCTGTACAATGTCATGAACCTCTGTCCATAGTTCTTCAGGTACTCTGTCTATCAGATCTAATCCCTTGAATCTATTTATCACTTCCACTGTATAATTATAAGAGATTTGATTTAGGTCAGCACACTGGGGTGAATGTAAAGCGTGTTACCAATAGCTACCTTTCTGATCCTGACTAGTCCGAGTCTCAGTTTCCTTACATATACAGTAAAACGTGAGTTGAGTGGTAGGATCTGTATGATCAGGTGAAGTAGTGACATTCCTGAGCTTCTGTAGCTGTCCTTCTACCCATCTTAATGTTCCTTATATCCCAGCTTTACCTGTGAAACCAAATTCATATTGTTCTAGTTCCTTCTTTTTTTGAATTTATTTTGAATGAAACAAAGATGAATATTTTTAATGCAAAAAGGTACAATTCACAAAGAAGATAGACATCATAAACCATTAGACAGCTTAATAAAAAAAAAAACAAAGATAAATAAAGCAAAACTTAGAAGAAATATAAGGGAAAAGAAAAAACATATAATCATTGTGAGACATATTAACATTTCTCTGAGAATATTTTATCAAGTGTTTATCAAATATTTGATCAAATATTTTTATTTGATCAAATAATTTATCAAATATTTTATCAATATTTTATCAGAAAAACTAAGAATAAAAGCATCTTGAATGATGTTATTAATGATTGGAACATATTTTAATTATTTTATATTAATCACATCCCACACAAATACATTTAAAATTTTGTGTCTTATACATTGCTAATGGATTTCCATGGGACATTTAGAAAAACTGGCTAAAAGATAAACATTATTAAATATCAAAAAGTAGAATTCTTTTTTTTAACATGTGATTTAGTTATACATAAAGACACATATTATTTTTGAAATTACTTTTCATTATAGATTATTATAAGACATTGACTATAGTTCCCTGTGCCATACAGTAAACCTTTGTTGCTGGTTACATATCTAGTTTTAAAACTGGAAATCTAGCATTCTATTCATACTAAGTCAAATCAGTGTAATCAAAATGTCATGAATTTTTTAGTTAGGCAAAAATTCATGTTTTCTAAGGTATATCAGTTCAGTTCAGTTCAGTCGCTCAGTCGTGTCTGACTCTTTGTGACCCCATGAATCACAGCACGCCAGGCCTCCCTATCCATCACCATCTCCCAGAGTTCACCCAGACTCATGTCCATCGAGTCCGTGATGCCATCCAGCCATCTCATCCTCTGTCGTCCCCTTTTCCTACTGCCCCCAATCCCTCCCAGCATCAGAGTCTTTTCCAATGAGTCAACTCTTCGCATCAGGTGGTCAAAGTCCTGGAGTTTCAGCTTTAGCATCATTCCTTCCAAAGAAATCCCAGGGCTGATCTCCGTCAGAATGGACTGGTTGGATCTCCTTGCAGTCCAAGGGACTCTCAAGAGTCTTCTCCAACACCACAGTTCAAAAGCACCAATTCTTCGGCACTCAGCCTTCTTCACAGTCCAACTCTCACATCCATACATGACCACAGGAAAAACCATAGCCTTGACTAGACGGACCTTGACTAGACGGCAAAGTAATGTTCCTGCTTTTGAATACGCTATCTAGGTTGGTCATAACTTTTCTTACAAGGAGTAAGCGTCTTTTAATTTCATGGCTGCACTCACCATCTGCGGTGATTTTGGAGCCCCAAAAAATAAATTCTGACACTGTTTCCACTATTTCCCCATCTATTTCCCATGAAGTGATGGGACTGGATGCCATGATCTTCATTTTCTGAATGCTGAGTTTTAAGCCAGCTTTTTCACTCTCCTCTTTCACTTTCATCAAGAGGCTTTTTAGTTCCTCTTCACTTTCTGCCATAAGGGTGGTGTCATCTGCATATCTGAGGTGATTGATATTTCTCCCGGCAATCTTGATTCCAGCTTGTGTTTCTTCCAGTCCACCATTTCTCATGATGTACTCTGCATATAAGTTAAATAAGCAGGGTGACAATATACAGCCTTGATGTACACCTTTTCCTATTTGGAACCAGTCTGTTGTTCCATGTCCAGTTCTAACTGTTGCTTCCTGACCTGCATACAGATTTCTCAAGAGGCAGCTTAGGTGGTCTGGTATTCCCATCTCTTTCAGAATTTTCCACAGTTTATTGTGATCCACACAGTCAAAGGCTTTGGCATAGTCAATAAAGCAGAAGTAGATGTTTTTCTGGACTCTCTTGCTTTTTCCATGATCCAGTGGATGTTGCCACTTTGATCTCTGGTTCCTCTGCCTTTTCTAAAACCAGCTTGAACATCAGGAAGTTCATGGTTCATGTATTGCTGAAGCCTGGCTTGGAGAATTTTGAGCATTACTTTACTAGCATGTGAGATGAGTGTAATTGTGTGGTAGTTTGAGCATTCTTTGACATTGCCTTTCTTTGGGATTGGAATGAAAACTGACCTTTTCCAGTCTTGTGGCCACTGCTGAGTTTTCAAATTTGTTGGCATATTGAGTGCAGCACTTTCACAGCATCATCTTTCAGGATTTGAAGTAGCTCAACTGGAATTCCATCACCTCCACTAGCTTTGTTCGTAGTGATGCTTTCTAAGGCCCACTTGACTTCACATTCCAGGATGTCTGGCTCTAGACGAGTGATCACAACATCATGATTAGCTGAGTCGTGAAGATCTTTTTTGTACAGTTCTTCCGTGTATATAGTTTGCATATCATTTGTATATATGTATACAAAAGCTTTTCTACCACACTTGATGAGGGCTTGAGAAAACATTCAAAAGAAAAAGAGAGATGGAGAAATTGGAAAACATAAATAAATGAAATGGAAGCACTGAATATGAGATAGAAAAAGTGAAACAGACTAGATAAAAGTAAAAAATCCTTATATAGTCCAGTTGTTTTTAAGCATGATTGTTCATTAGAAACATATCTGGAGCTCTGGCATAAAAGGAAAAAAGGCAACCCTTGGGCATTTGTAATTTTCAAAAGTTCCAAGATAATTCTGATATGTATATGGAATTTAAAAAGAGGTTACAGATTTTTCTATTAAATGGTAGTTTTTGTTATATAGAATTCTATTATTTTTCTGTTGACCAATAATGATATTAATACAATGGTATTAAAGTGAGTAATAGTGACATAATCAAAATAGTAAAAGATATTTATCAGTTTTCATAGCCAATAGCCAGTCTATGTCTTTCGGTTGGTGCATTTAATCCATTTGCAATTAAAGTAATTATCAATATGTATGATCCTATTACTGTTTTTTTAATTGTTTGGGGTTTATTTTCTATAGATATGGCTTTTCCTTCTCTTGCTTTCTGCCTAGAGAAGTTCCTTTAGCATTTGTTGTAAAGCTGGTTTGGTGATGCTGAATTCTCTTAACCTTTGCTTGTTTGGAAAGTTTTTGATTTCCACATCAAATCTGAAGGAGATCTTGCTGGGCAGAGTATTCTTGGTTGTAGCTTCTTCCCTTTCATCACTTTAAAGATGTTATGCCATTCCCTTCTGGCTTGTAGAGTTTGTGTTGAGAAATCAGCTGACAGCCTGATGGGAGTTCCCTTGTATGTTATTTATTGTTTTTCACTTGTTGCTTTTAATATTCCATCTTTGCCTTTAATTTTTGTCAGCTCAATTACTATGTATCTGTGTTTGTTTCTCCTGGGGTTTATTCTGCCTAGGACTCTCTGTGCTTCCTGGATTTGTTTGATTATTTCCTTTCTCATGTTAGGGAAGTTTTTAGGTATTATCTCTTCAAATATTTTCTCAGGTCTTTTCTCTCTCTTCTCCTCCTAGGATCCCTATAATATGAATCTTGGTGCATTTAATCTTGACCCAGAGGTCTTGTAGGCTATCTTCATTTCTTTTCATTCTTTTTTCTGTATTCTATTCTATGGCAGTCATTTCCACCATTCTGTCCTCCAAGTCATTTATTTGGGCTTCTGCTTCAGTTATTCTGCTATGGATTCCTACTAGTGTGTTATTCATTTCTGTTTGCTTGTTCTTTAGTTCTTGTAGGTCTTTAATAAACATTTCTTGCATCTTCTCAATCTTTGCCTCCATTCTATTCCCAAAATCCTTGATCACCTTTACTATCATTATTCTGAATTCTCTTTTTCTGGAAAGTTGCTATCTCCACTTCATTTAGTTGTTTTTCTGGGGTTTTATTTTGTCCCTTCACCTGGGATGTAACTTTCTTCTTTTTCATGCAGATTAGGTTTCTGTAAAGTGGTTTTGTTTTAGTCCCTGTGTGATTGTGGTTCTTGCTTCTTCTGTTTGCCCTCTGATGGAGGAAGCTAAGAGGCTTGTGTAAACTTCCTGATGGGAGGGACTGGTGAGCATGCCCTTGCTCAGTTCAGTTCAGTTCAGTAAAGTCACTCAGTTATGTCTAACTATTTTCGACCCCATGGACTGCAGCATGCCAGGCTTCCTGTCCTTCACCATCTCCTGGGGCTTGCTCAAACCCATGTCCATTGAGTCAGTGATGCCATCCAACCTCATCTCATCCTCTCTCTTTCCCTTCTCCTCCAGCCCTCAATCTTTCCCAGCATCAGGGTCTTTTCCAATGAGTCAGCTCTTTGCATCGGGTGGCCAAAGTATCGGAGCTTCAGCTTCATAATCAGTCCTTCCACTGAGTATTTAGGATTGATATGATCAGGTTAACGGTGACCTCCAAGAGGGCTAATGTCAAAGGGGAAATTCCCAGGCAGCTGCTGCAGTCTTCCCATCCCTGTGGTGAACCCCTGCCAACCTACACCTCCACAGGGGACCCTGAAACACTACCAGGCAGTTTTGGTTCAGTTTCCTGTGTAGTCATTGCTCCTTTCCTCTGAGCCTTGGTGCATGCAAAGTTTTGTTTGTGCCCTCCAAGCCTGGAGTCTCTGTTCCCCCAGTCCTGTGAAAGTCTTGTAATCAAATATCATGGCCTTCAAGATCAGATTCCCTGGGGATTCCTAGTCCCTTTGTCAGGTATGCAGCTGGGAAGTCTGATGCGGGGTTCCAAACCTTCACAACAGTGGGAGAACCTCTTTGGTATTAATGTTCTCCAGTTTGTGGGTCACCCACCAGATGTGGATGAGATTTGATTTTATTGTGGTTGTGCCCCTCCTACTGTCTCACTGTGGCTTCTTCTTTGCTTTCAAAGGTGGGGTATCTTTTATTGGTGAATTTAGCGTCCTCATGGTGGAGAAGGAAATGGCAATCCACTCCAGTACTCTTGCCTGGAAAATCCCATGGACAGAGGAGCCTGGTAGGCTGCAGTCCATGGGGTCGCTAAGAGTCGGATATGACTGAGCGTCTTCACTTTCACTTTTCACTTTCATGCATTGGAGAAGGAAATGGCAACCCACTCCAGTATTCTTGCCTGGAGAATCCCAGGGACAGAGGAGCCTTGTGGGCTGCCGTCTATGGGATCACACAGAATCGGACACAACTGAAGTGACTTGGCAGCAGCAGCAGCAGCAGTGTCCTCGTGTCAATGGCTATTTAACAGCTAGCTGTGATTTTGGTGCGCTTGCAGGAGGAGATGAGTGCATGTCCTTCTACTCCACCATCTTGAACTGAAAGCCTGTTCTAGCTCCTTCTTTCCCAAGTAGGCATGTCTCTACCCAAGTGTATGAGCCTAGTAGGCTTTTTATCTATTTGTCTTCCTGAACATTTCTGTACAGGAGGGTAGGAGCAGTGATTAGGTAAGATTACTAAGGTCCCTCTCTGAACAATCAGAATCACACGTCTCAGTGCTTCATACTTTGCTACCTTCCATGTACTCTTTTGTTTCATGAGTCAGGACATTATGTGCATATATTTTTATCCACATGAAGTTACATCACAGTTCAGCCTTCCAAATGTTAAAGCTGGACTTCAAAAGAAAAAATAGCAAATCTTATCATAGCTAAGTATTGTGGTTGGGTAAATATCTACTCTTAACCATCTTTTCTTTAATGATAAGCTGTGGTTTAGATTTGGGGAGGACTGGAAGGTGACTTTGTGTATATATCATTCTCAGGTTTATTATAGGATCAGTCAACCAAGTCATGTCATTTTTTTCCAACCCTGAGCCACTGTAGTTATCCACACTCCATATGTTGGACTCTTCTTTCTCTGAGGTCTGGAAGTAGTTCCATGTAAGGATGATGCCATCAGGGAACTTTCCACATACTATATTAAGAAAGAGTCTCAAAAATATAAGCAAAAACAGTGTGATGATACAAACTAAAAATAACCACAAGGAAGAAGTCTCAACAGGAATGAAAGACCATGGAGATATTCCTGTTTTTCTAAAAACTGAGACAGCAAATGATGTGTCCATGAAGGCAATACACGTAGGGGGAAAATGGGAAGCTAAAGAATTGGGATGGGAGGGAAATACTGACAATGTGAGACTGCAGAGAAACCAGATATTTATACACAAGCTCTGGGCCTGGAAGGAACCTTGTTTTGTAAAGAAACAAATTCAAATAAGTGATGTAAGATAATCCTCTGTAAATATGATTTATGTGTAAATGACTATGCAAGAAAAATAACCTGCGGCCACTTCTCCCAGGGTCTTTTAAAACAAATAAGTTCTAGAATACCTGTAATGGATTAAGTAATGTCATAAGTAATTTATGAAAATTGTACATAAACCAAAAAAAAAGTATGCACTGGGGGAAAAATATATAACAACTTGCCTATATGACAGCTAGAGCTTTCAGGGGATGAATATAGAAGTCTTTTTGTTCTTACCTGGCAAGGTGCATCTGTGGATCAGAGCTCTAGCTTCTGGTGCAGGCTGGGTTCAAGGGAAGGGTACGGCCTATCTTGGCCTGCTTGGGTGACACACTCATGTGGATGTCAGTTTTTGGGTTGATTCTCAGCCATGTGAAGGACGTAGGGAAATTGGGAAGGAAGAAGTCTCAGTCTTCCCTCCTCGTTCACATGCATCCACTGTTGATGGCTTCCTTTGATTCCTGAAGGTGAGATCTCTGGATCCTTATTTAGAATCTTGTCCCAGTAGGAGTTTTCAGAGACCCTGGGAACTTAATTCTGGACTTGAGGTGGGAAGCCAAGCAGAATTTCTCTGCCTGTCTTTCTCCAGAGTCAGGTCCCATGGGGTTGGTTGCCTATATGATACCCTTAATTTGGTGAGCTGTTGATGGTGCCCCTGTTTTGTGCAGGGCTTTGGTCCTTGATATCCTACCTTAAGCACCATCCAGGTGACTGTCATCCAAGTGAGCCTCTTCTTGCTTCCCTAACACCTCATGCTCTTTCACTTTGACTCCAGTGCTTTTGTGTTACAGCTTCTCCCTGCACATCCTCCCCTCTCTGATTCCCATTCTTCCTTTATGAGACTCTGATGTCTTCCCCTTTCCCATCCTGTTTTCCTCTGTTATGTTTCCACTCTATTCCCATGGTGCGTAGACCTGACTCTATTAGAACACAAATTGGTGTCAGCTCACTTGTGTAAGTTACTCAGTGGATTGTGAGCTCCTTGGAGATGGATTCTATAGCAGAAAACCCCAGGAAGTAATGGTTGGATTAATTCATTTACTTTGCCTGTTCTGGCTTTCTGTTCCAGTGACCTGATTTGTCCATTCCAGGCATAAGAACTAGGAGCCTGCCTTGCCAGCTAGTAACCCTCTTTAATAACCAAAGCTCATGTACTGAACTTTGGTGAAGGGCCTTCTGCCTGTGGAATCATGCAGTTCTTGTCTTTAGGCACATACAGTTGACTCCTGAACACTACTGGTTTTGAAGTACATAGGTTCACTTACTGGATTTTTTCCAGTAGTGGGTACTACAGTACTAAGTGATCTACACTTGGTTGGGTCTGCAGATATGGAGGAATTGTGACTAAGGAGGGCCAACTACAAGTCAGATGCAGTGGAGGGTTGATGCCCCAACCTCTGTGTTGTTCAAGGGACAGTTATAGTCAGACTCCTTCACCTCATTTCATTGGTGAATTAAGACTGAAAAGTGCTCTATGGATAATTACATTTTTTTCTCAAGCCAGCCCAACTTGTTTTTGTCATTAAGAGGTGGCTCTCAGGGCTTCTCTGATTCTTATGGGTGGGTCTAGAGTAGTTTCTAAAGTTTAGTTTGTGGGAACCCTGATTAAGAACACTTGAGATTCTTAAATAAAAGTGAAAATTCCTAGGTTCTTCCCGTTTAGAAATTCAATAACAGAATATAGATGTTATGTATGTACAGGCATGGTGTCTAGGTATGTGACCTGTACAGTTGCCCAGTTGTGCTTAGAAGGGCCTTGAACTTGACTGAAAGCTCTGTGGTGCTGCCTTGAAATTCTTCATAATTTTTGACCAAAGGACCCTGTGTTTTCATTTTGTGGGCCTCAAAAATTATGTAGCTGGGTTGTGTGTGTATGAGACTAATGTCATAAATATTCATTTTGAAGAAACAACCCCTCCCTGACTTTCTTCAGAAACCTGCCATGATGACTTAAAAAACTAAATTCTTAATGTTAGTGAGGATATGAGGAAAAGAGCAGTCACATTTGTTACTGTGATAATGTAATTTTTCCTAGAGGGAGATTTAATTTTATATACATTTAAACCTTTAAAAAGTTCCCTTGGATTTGAAATTCAAAATCATAATACATTATTTGCCATATCTGTGCCCTTAGGGCTAATTTTTTTGTTTTGACTTTTATTACTTTTATTTCCAAATTTTATTCTTATTAAGGTAATACATACCCATAGTTTAAAAATCAAGCAGTACTAAAAAGCTTATCATGAAAAACAGCAGTTTTCCTACTTTGTCCCTCCTCACCCTTAAATCCTACTTCCTAGAATTCATTTAACTATATCTTCCAGTATTTACTTCTCTATTTCTATGCTCCTTATTGATTTATCAAATTTAATCTCTTAACTTCCTGTTGTAGTTCAGATGATTTATCTCTCTTACACCTTCCTATAATCATTCTACTGTCTCTAATGTATAACTCTTTTTGCATCTATTCTTAGAAATTTATTGGTTTTATATGCATGCATTTTCAGGTTTAGGGAATTACAATGTTATATTAATATATTTAATGGTGTCTTCCTTTTTCCATTGTGCTGCTTTATACTTGCATGTGTATCAGATAGTGTGAAGAGGTTTACTAAGTGCCACACTGTTAGTACAGAAAAGGATTAATACCAAACTCAATATCTGTTCCTAGAGGATGGATTAAACAAATATAGTAGAATACTCTGCCACAATTAAAATGCACAGGCTAGATCTTGTCCCTGGCCAGCAGGTGCAGAACAGGTGCAGGTGGATCTGTTTCTATGGGTGAAGACTGGAAGATCACTGGACATGAGCCCTCTGTGTGGGCTAGGCTGAGACATCCACAGTGTCTCAGTACACCTAGGTGCCCAAACAATGCCCTTCCTTCTCTGTGTTTCTCTGGCCCAACTTGGCCATTACTTCTTGGGATTCTCTTGTTTTCTCTCTGGATCCCAGTCTTTGGAACTCTCCACTTTTCCTTGTTTCTTTCTTGCCTTTTCTGGTTTCAGCCCGTTCCCATTGGGAAGAACTCCAATAACCTATATTAAAACAGGGCCAAATCATTAATACTTGAAGAAGTGTTTTCATGCTTTATAGTCAACCCTTCTATTACAGAAAAGAAAAAAAAAAAGGCTAGATGTTCAAATATATGTATATACAGCCAAAATTTCATACTGTTACATTTTATTCATTTTTATGTCCTTTCCTTCTTTGCCATAACCTCTGTTCCCCTCAGGGAGGAAGGCTTAGGAAGTTATGATTATAGATCCAAGCTCCAGGAAGGTAAACCTGCCCCCAAACCAGTGATAATGTAGGTCTCCAAATGAAGACTGGTCACATAGTAATTTGCTATGAACTGGAAGTTAATAATTTCCCTAGACCTCCTGTTGGCAACTTACTACTTCAGCTATGTAAACACTGTCCTGTAATACCTACAGACTAAATTTACAAGTCCAAGTTTATTAGTATGAATGTTAATTAGCTATATAGGAAGCTCGCAAGCTATGCCCTCACCAAGTCTCTCAGGAGCCCTGTGCAGGCAGCCTCTGAATTAGGTACAGGAGGATGTGGGTTCCTGGTAAGGACTGGGGGAAGCTGTCTTTTTTTACTGGTATGGCAGGTCTGTTGCTTACATCAGGCTCATAGCCTCAGTGGAACCTTCATTCTTTATCTGTTGGCTCTTAGCTCCCAAAGGTTTCCCAGAGATTTCATGGTACCTTAAATAAGGGGAATGGTAGTAGGTTGAGGGTGGTAAAGACGTACAATTAAAGGGATGGGAAGGGTCTACTAGATATGAAACTCAGGTCTGTGATTTATTGTTCTTACCATACAAGTGCCTGAGAAGGAACACATCTAAATAATTAGATAAATTCAATATCTCTTCCTTGCTCTCCTCTTTCTTACAGACCTGGTTACTGTGGTGGTATGTTCATTGTTCAGTCATGTCCTACTCTTTGTGATCCCAAGGACTGTAGCCCACCAGGCTCCTCTGTCCATAGAATTCTCCAGGCAAGAATACCGGAGTGGGTTGCCATTCCCTTCTCCAGAGAATCTTTCTGACTCAGGGATCCAACCTGGGTCTTCTGCATTGCAGGCAGATACTTTACCATCTGAGCCACCAGGGAAGCCCACAGACCTGTTTGGGGATGTCTTTTGTTGCATAAGTGAGAGCAAAAGGCTCTTACATATATAGGCAAAGCTTTATTTTAGGCCATTTGAGACCCTGACCTCATTCATAGTTTGCCCCCTTTTTTGCAGCTAAGACCCTACTTCATCTATGCATTTGTTCTTGTGCAACAAATGTTATTGAGCTTCTATAAAATGGCAGGTCTAGTCCCTTGCACATCTGAATAATACAGTTTTGCAAATGTGTACAAAGCTCTCACTTCTGAAGTGCTGAATAGAATCTCACATGTTTCTAGATGGATTCCATTGAGAGCTAAACAATTTTATAAGATTCTTTTTATGTGTAATCAGTTTATTGATCACTTGTAACACAGCTGGATGAGTATAAACATTTTGACTCTCCCCCTGCCCCTGTCCCCAACTTCTGTTTCCAACCAGGCTTTGTGAAATTTCTGTTTCCTGCCTTTAAATGCTACTTGGGGCAGAGTCCACAATGTTTCCTTCTCTTTCAATCATTAAAAGTTGAGACCGCCCCTTTGCTGGCCCTGTAGTGGGTAAGGCCTGTGGCTTTGGGGATACAAAGATCAGTGGGGACAATGGTTTATTCTTGTGATTTTCCTCCTACTCCAGTTCTTTGCATTGGGGAAGAGGGGTAGAAAGACAGTCTACTATTTTACTATTTTCCTTTTCTACTTTAGCTACCTTGGAAATTATGGTTGAGAGTGGTAGTCTGGCTCTGAAATTTCTCAATGCTTTGAGTGTTAGATCTTCAAGGTGTTGAAGTGGGTAAGAAGAGGGACAGAGACAAGTAACTCTTAACTCAATTGACAGCCTTGCTTGTAGCCCCTTGTGAGTGGTTACCATGGTTCTCTCGCTGTCATTGACAGATTTTGGGTGCAGCTCCGGTGCACGCATGAGTTCTTTGGAAGGCTCTGTAGACCCTTGACATGAAAATGCAGAGTCCCCTTCCTCTGAGATTCTACTCCTGGGAGATCTGGGCACTCTTTAGCTGCTAGACCTCCCTTGTCAAGTCGCCCTCAGGTGGGGAAACTGCAAATTATCTCAAGTCCAGCCCACTCAGTGGATTCATTTGATCATAAGAAATTTATATGTTCTTGTCATGACATCTACCCTGTGTTCTGATCACCATGTATTCACCCTGTTGGTAAAGCAAAGATTGTACTCTAAATGGTATAGGATGTCCAGACACACATCACCTGACCCTGGATGGATGAGATTGGCAGTTGTTTATTAGTCACTTATTCACAAGGAAGAAGGGCACCATATGCCATGCAGGCCTACATGTGGTTGTCCTGGGAAGTAGAAGGAACCAGAAAGGCTTCCTCTTTATCCATAAGGAACAGTAGAACTTACCAATCACTGAAGACTTTGGTCCCAGAATGGAGAAGTCCTCTCCTTGCTTTCCTGCTTTCTTGGTAGTTATTTTATTGTTAACACCAGTCCCATGTGCCTACATCAGGATTCCATCTGGTGTGGTGCCTCTCAGCTCTCTGCCTGAAGTAGACTTCTCTGCTTCTACACATTCTCCCTGGGTGAATACAGTCATTCCCATTAAAAAAAAAAAGACCATCCATATACTTATAATTCCTACAACTCTATCTCAAAACACTTTCCTGAGTCCCGGATCTATGGATCCAGATTCTTGGATGTTGCCACTTGAATACTCAGAGACCCTTCAACCTTAAAAGTCCAAAATCAAACTCATTGTCATTGTCTTCATATCCTAGCCTGCTTCCCTTCCAGGGTGTTCTGTATTGGTTAAGGACAACACAGTCCACTTAGTTGCCAGAAATCAGAAGTCTCAGGGTGATTTTTGATTCCATTACCCACCCCACCCCCATATTTAATCCGTAACCAAGAGATGTTGTTCTTAACCTCACACAAGTCTCAAACTTGTCCATTTCACTTCATCAGTACTGCCTTCACACCAGCCCAGTATCTACCACTGTGTGTCTTTTGTGGTCCCATAATGGCTTCCCAGCCAGCCTTTTTGCCAGTCTTCCCCTCTATAATCTATTTCTTGCTCTGCTGGCAGAGTGAACTTTCTGAATAGACCACATTACTGATTTACTTAAGAACATTTAAATACTCTTCATCGTCTTTAGGATATATACTCTTTACTATGAGTTATAAAGTCCTTCATCATGTGATTACTGCCAACTTTCCAATTTGCTCTGCTGTCTGTATCCCATGAATTTTATACCCCAGCTCTACTAATCTTTTCATAATTCAGTTTTTCTCTTGCATACCTTTGTAAGTGCTGCTCTTCTGCCTGGAATATACTTTTGATCTTGCATTGCCAGACCTTTCTTCAGCTTTTCATCCAGCTGATTCCTACTAAACCTTCAGATCTTAGGCTTAAACCTTACTTCCTCTGGTAGCTTTTCCTTGACCCTGATAAGGAAATGTGTTCCTATAACATCCAGTATTTCTCACATTATAAGATTTAATACTTCTTGCTTAATTTTTGGATATCCCTCTTAGCACCATGAAGGCAGGGTTTGTGATGTCTGAATATTACTCTAGCCCAAGCGTCTAACATGCAATATACCTTTATTGAACAGATTAAATTTTACTTAACTTTGCTAAACTGCAGCTCTAAAAATGGGAATAATGGTACTTATCTCCTTAGGTACTGTCAACTTCCCCATTAAAAAAAAAATCTGGGAATAGATGTATAGAGAAATGAGAACATCTAGTGAGGGACAGAGGTAAAATTAGAACCCTTACAATCTGATTTCAGATTCTTGTTCTTCACCTCTATGCAATGCTCTCTCTTAAGGAAGCTACTTTTCAGATAATTCTATCTATGGTTCCTCTGCTTTTATGCCTCTACTGCAGTTTGGAAATAGTATATAAGAAAGATTTGCTGCTACAGTTCAGAACACTGACAGCTCAGAAATGTGACAGCTCATATCTAGAAAACAAGAAGGGAGAAAAAAGAATCACAAGAGATAAACATGAAATTTCCAAAGCAGAAGAGTCTGTGAGCTCTTTAGAACAAAGGCAGAAGCTGCTCTCTGGAGAACGTGGATGCTTCATAGCACAGAAAAGCAGTGGACACTCATCAATACTTAGTCATCAAGAAGCAGTTTCAAGTGTGTTCGTTATGCATTTAACTTTCATATTTGATAAATATTTATTGATCTGTCTTATGCAGAGAACTGCGCTATGTACTGGGGATATAGAAGTGGTTCTTCTGTCAAGGGGTTTGCTGTGTGGTGAGGGAGCAGACTAGGAGGTGGGCAACTTTAATGCACTGCTGAGGCAACCATCAGCTTAGAGGGGTGTGGAAGCTCATGGCAGGAACACTTCCTAAATTATTTAGAGAAGACTTTTTGATAGAAGTGATGTCCAGGGTGAAACCAGGATAACTCACAGCATATCATGTCTTTCAAAAGGAGAGTACAGCATCTTTCAGAAAGATTAAAGATGAGAAATGGTGGTAATACAGAGATGAAGACATAGTTTAAGTCTACTAGTGGATCTTGGTATCAATTCTAGTTCTGTCAGTTACCAACTGTGTGACTTGAAGCAAGCCAGTTAACATTTCTACCATTAACCTAAAAAGTGGGCTTAAAAGTGCATCTTTATAATATTACTGTAAGAAGCACATGGGATGTTATATTTGAAGACTGTCATGAAATGCAAAGTACCAGAAAGTTGAAATACTATTATCAAGTGAAATAATGTAGGTGAGTATAGTAGCTGCCCTGTAGCTGCCTTTGGTAAACCACAGTCATCTTCCACTTTACACCACAACACTTGAAATTCCTCTTTCCTGTGGAGATGAGATTCTAAAGAGCGAGGTCACTAATAGGTCACTAATTCATGCCTCTGTGTCATCTCCTGCCTCTTTCTCCCCTCCCCCATTTTCTAGAGATAGATGCTTCCCACCACCAAGCTTTTCATGGCTGATGGTTGGTATGTCTGTATTTTCTTTCTCCTCTGATACTACCTTCATGTTAGGATGAAATAGGGGCTGGAAAATGAGGTGGTGAGAAATTTGAGGTGGTGAATGGCCAGCAACAAAGGAGCATGAGTCTTTGCTCTAGACTGACTCAAAATCTAAAACTGTGGAAGGATTTTTGGCCTCATAATGGTTTTGTCATTTCCCCAAAAGTATAATACCTTGGAGATGCCTTGATTCTTCCTCCCACCCCCTCAGTTTTTATTGAGTTGTACTTGATCTATGTTTGCTGTGCTGAGTTGCTTCAGTCCTGTCCTTCTCTGTGCAACCCTATGGACTGCAGCCTGCCAGGTTTCTCTGTCCATGGGATTCTCCAGGCAAGAATACAGGAATGGGTTGCCATGCCCTCCTCCAGGGGATCTTCCTAACTCAGGGATAGAACCCACATCTCTTATGTCTCCTGCAATTGCAGGTAGGTTCTTTATCACTAGTGCCTCCTGGGAAGCCCCTAATTGACTTAGAGTATAGTGTAAGTTTAAGATATACAACATGACAATTTGATATATGTAGTTACTGTGAAGTGATTACCACAGTAAGTTTAGTTAACATCTATTACCACATGTTGTTATGCATTTTTTTTCCTTGTGATGAGAACTTTTAAGATCTACTCTTTGCTGTTGTTGTTCGTTCATTCAGTCGTGTTGAACTCTTTGTGATCCTATGGACTGCAGCATGCCAGGCCTTCCTGCCCATCACCAACTCTTGGAACTTGCTCAAACTCATGTCCATTGAGTCAACGATGCCATCCAACCATCTCATCCTCTGTTGTTCCCTACTCCTGCCTCCAATCTTTCCCAGGATCAGGGTCTTTTCTAATGAGTTGGCTCTTCATATCAAGCGGCCAAATTAATGAAGCTTCAGCTTCAGCATCAGTCCTTCCAATGGATATTCAGGATTGATTTCCTTTAGGATTGACTGGTTTGATCTCCTTGCAGTCCAAGGGACTCTCAAAAGTCTTCTTCAACACCACAGTTCAAAAGCATCAATTCTTTACTGCTCAGCCTTCTTTATGGTCCAACTCTCACATCCATACACGGCTACTGGAAAAACCATAGTTTTGACTATACAGACATTTGTTGACAAAGTAATGTTCCTGCTTTTTAATATGCTGTCTAGGTTTGTCATAGCTTTTCTTCCAAGGAACAAGTATCTTCTAATTTCATGGTGGCAGTCACCATCTATAGTGATTTTGGAGCCCAAGAAAATAAAGTCTGTCACTGTTTCCATCGTTTCCCCATCTATTTGCCATGAAGTGATGGGACTGGATGTCATGATCTTCATTTTTTAATGTTGAGTTTTAAGCTAGCTTTTTCACTATCCTCTTTCACTTTCATCAAGAGGCTTTTTAGTTCTTCTTCACTTTCTGTCATAAGGGTGGTGTCATCTACATATCTGAGGTTATTGATATTTCTCCTGGCAATCTTAATTCCAGCTTGTGCTTCATCCAACCTGGTATTTTGCATGATGTACCCTGCATAGAAGTTAAATAAGCAGACAAACAATATACAACTTTGACATACTCCTTCCCAATTTTGAACCAGTCTGTTGTTCCATGTCCAGTTATAACTATTGCTTCTTGACCTGCATACCGGTTTCTCAGGAGGCAGGTAATGTGGTCTGGTATTCCCATCTCTTGAAGAATTTTCCAGAGTTTGTTTTGATCCACACAGTCAAAGGCTTTTGTATAGTCAATGAAGCAGAAATAGATGTTTTTCTGGAATTCTCTTGCTTTTTCTGTGATCCACTGGTTACTAGCAATCTGACAAATCTGACCAGAGGTCAGCTTGAACATCTGGAAGTTCTTGGTTCATGTACTGTTGAAGCCTAGTTTGGAGAATTTTGATCATCACTTTGCTAGGATGTGGAATGAGTGCAATTGTGTGGTAGTTTGAACATTCTTTGACATTGCCCTTCTTTGGGATTGGAATGAAAACTTACCTTATCTAGTCCTGTGACTACTGCTAAGTTCTACTCTTAGCAACTTTCTAAGTTGCTGAGATCTACTCTTAGCAGCTTTCAAATATGCAATACAGTGTTGTTACCAAGTCATCATGTTGCTTCTTACAGTCTTGGAACTTAATTTATCTTATTACTGAAAGTTTGTACCTTTTGATCACTTTCACTTAACACCCCTATCCCTTCCTCTGGTAACCACCAAAAACAGAACCACCTGTTCTTGTTTCTTTCTTTCTTTTTTTTTTTTTTGAGTCTTTTTTTCTTTTTAAAATTCCACATATGAGTGAGTTCATAAACTATTTTTCTTTTTCTGACTTATTTTACTTAGGGCATTATGATAAGTGTCCTGATTCTTAATTTTATATGGGATATGACTCTTTGTTTAAAAACTTATTTGTTTTTAAATAAGATTTGAAGGTCCTATTCCTTGTATGTGTAAGAATGATTTTTTTTTAAATGGTAACTCCATGTCCTTTATGGAGAAGGAAATGGCAAGCCTTTGTAGTACGCCTGCTTGGAGAATCCCATGGACAGAGGAGCCTGGTGAGCTACGATCCATAGGGTTGCAAACAGTCAGACATGACCTAGTGGTTAAACAACAACAACAACAACAACAAGGGATTAGTAGCATAGTGACCAAATTAATACTGACCATGAGGAGGGTCTTGAAGCAACTTGGTTTATAGAAATTGGCTTATAGAAAATCCAGAGAAGGAGAAATTACAGACCCAAGTGATCCCACCTCTGTGAATCTGCTTATTACTTTGTTTTTAGGTGACAGCCAACTGCAAAGAACCCAGAAAGGCATAACAGGTGTATTTATCTGATCAAAACATGCCAGAAAGTCCAAGCCTAGTGCTTCATACATAGTTGGTGCTTGACTATTATATGAGGATTTAGAAAGCACCCATTCTAGCTAGCACTTTACTAGGCATGGGCATAACAGTGAGAGAACCAGTTCTGATTCTTAACTTTATATGGCATATCATATATCTGATCCTGATACACTTTCTGATTCAGTGATAGAAACCAACTCATAAGTGACAAAAGCACAATGAGAAAAATGCTATCCTAATATAATTTTGCACAAAGAACTATAGGGGTAAATAAAAAAGAGTAACTAATTTGCTAGCTGGGAGTGAGGTAAATGATGCTGTTCTAGAAAATGTAAGGTAGCATTTATAACTGGATAATAGTCAGTACAGAATAGATAGGTAAGGGGATTAAAAATGTTTTTTGATGGCCAGTGAGGCAGAATTAAAAACACTGTATTTATAAAAGGGGTCTTTCATACTTTCAGAGGAGACAGTCTCATTTTGGAGGAAGACATGCCCCCACTCCTCAGGGGGTGCTGTCTTCAGGCATAGGAGAGATGGCTTCATGGAGGGTTGATCTTAAGAGCACAGTCAGGGCAGACCTATGGCAAGTCCAAGATTTTCAAACTCAGCTCTTGACCTTTCAAGAGCTTTTATAGGAAGACTTGCTTCTATGATGTAGAAATTTCAATGACACAGGACAGAAATTAGAGGTGACCAGACCTTGGAAGAAGTATGGTCTTCCCACCCAGATTCTCTGAAGTCTGTAAGCTAGATCTTACTGTAGATGAGTTCCTTGAAAGTTACCTACCTACCCCTTCTCAGTACAGGGGAAAGGAAATCACTCCCTTAAGTAAGAAGACAGAATTAAGGGATGAGCAGAGAAGTATTTCTTTCTTTTTAATACAAAATACTTTAGCAGAAAAATGCACAGGACCAGAGCCTTTAACTCTCCCTAGCACCACCCAAGGCAACAGTATAGCAGGTATGTCCCAATAGCATGAAACCAGAAAAACTCCCTGAATGCCCTGGGGAAGAAGGATTGTTTCCTTAAAGGAGACCTAGTAGAAGTAGATAGAGATATTATTTTCTTTTTTAGCCTTTTTTCCTTTTTTTGGTGAATTGAGTGATTAAACAAATCTCTGAACTACTTCTGACTACTGGTGCTGTTGGTTTTGTTCTAATTCTTCTTTATGGTACTATCCAGGAAGTGCCATGGTGTGTGTCAGGAAACAGTATCTTTATGGTCCAAAAAAAACTATGGCTCTTTTTGACCAATTCGTTATTCTTTATAATGATTAGAGAGAAACTGATTCCATGAAGAGAACCAGCAGCTGAGAGAATGGACTAACACAGTCAGATTAGGGAGGTGAGAGTTGTTCACAATTTATAGCTCTGGCTAACACTCTGCGATTCATGGGGTCGCAAAGAGTCGGACATGACTGAGCGACTGAACTGAACTGAACACTCTGAAGATACTGGATGGAAGCAAAGGTTCTAGTATAAACCAAATAATAAAGATTGAAATTCTGAGGACTAAATCGGTGATTTCAAACTTTATTAATTAAAAAAAATAACACACATCTCACCTTTCTCAAATGTTCTGATATACTTTTCTTCCTTACCACTGACTATTCTTATCTTACTGGGAAGATTTTGCCCAAGTTTTATTTTCTGTAGGTTGTATTATGAAAGTAACAGAGATTAAAATTTTTTCAAACTTAAAATACTCACATTAATATGCTTTAAAGAAGTCCGCTGCCCTATCCTGAAAATTTGGATGTGCTTTTTAAAAAAGCATACCCATCTTCCCTGACTTCTTATATACTCAAAAAATTGAAACTGCTTGGACAAAAGTTTGAAATATATGGAGACAAAGTTGACAATTTTTGTAGTGAAGGTGTTGAAGCAAGATATGCACAGCTCATTACAGGACAGATTGCACAGGACAGACTTGAGGTTGAATGCATCAAGAATACATACTGTTCTTTATAAAAAGGGTCGATGGATTAAGAAATGTTTCTGCCCATAGCTCTGCACAGGGCATCCTTGACCTTCTTGTTCCTCAGACTGTGTAAACCACAGGGTTTGGCAGAGGAGTGATGATGGTGTAGGTCACTGAGGGAAGGAGGCCTTGCTCTACAGAGTTTTCTGACTTGGGCTTGAGGTAGGCAGTGGAGGCACAGCCATAGTGAACAATGACCACGGTGAAGTGGGAGGCGCAGGTGGCAAAAGCCAACTTCTGGCCTTCGGGTGAGGCCATCTAGAGGATGGTGGAGATGATAGGAGGTGAAGACCAGACCCATGGTAACCAGGATCACAGATACACTGACAACAACAAAATCGATGATCTCATTGATAGTGGTATCAATACAGGAGAATTTTATGACAGGGAGAGTGTCACAGAAGAAATGACCCAGCACCCTGTGATGGAAGGGTAAAGTAAATACGGATATTGGACAGCTGCCGTGGCCAAGCCAATGCTGCAGTCTCCACTCATCAGCTGGACGCACACCCTCTTGCTCATGATGAGTGTGTATCTCAAAGGGTTGCAGATGGCCACATAGTGGTCACACCCCTTCCCCACGAGCAGAAAACAGTTGTTGATGGCTAAGGTAAGAAAGAAGAATATTTGAATGGTACATCCTGCCAGGGAGATTTGCTGGTTCTGGGCTACAAGGTCAGAAAGCGTCTGTGGAACAGTGACCAGTGTGCACATGGTCTTTGAACTGGCCAGAATTCTTAGGAAGAAGTGCATGAGAGTGTGGAGGTGATGATCAATGCGATGGTGCTCACAATGACGGCATTGGCAGCCAAGGGTAATGTACAGGATGAGGAAAACCATGAAGAGGGTAATCTGCTGTTCATGGAATCTGGAGAATCCTAGGAAAATGAACTCTGTCACTTCTGTGAGGATTTTTCTCTGCATTCTGCAGTTTCAGTGTCTGAGAGCAATGCAGGGAGTCAACATCGAGAAATTCCCATTGTGGTATGATCTCTAGAACAGGGATAGATAGAGAGAAGGGTGTAGAGGACAGACAGATATGCACATGTGAGTCAGTTTCCTCACTGTATGATCAGTAGGTAGGGTGCCGGCATAGCTGTGTGTCTTCTTTAGCCTCCTCCCATTTTTCAGGTTTTGCTGTCTCCTTTATCTTTTGTTAAGCCTCTAAGGAATGACCAGTATGTGAGACTACTGCACACATTCTTTCAGGTTCTTGTCCTGAATATGTTGTTTTTGTAGAGAGTGGATGAAAGACTGTTTTGTTTTAATGACATGTAAGCCACAGTACACATCCTACTTTTGCCTTTCTCTTCTAGGGAAAGTATGAGATGTTGGGAAAACAAAATGGAGATGAGAGAGTTAGACTTACTGAATTAAAATCACTGGTGCCACTTAGGAGAAATTTCTGAGAACAGTGTACAGAATTAATCTCAGGAGAGCTGGTCTTTAGGGACACATTAGCAGGAGTGAAGATGAAGCATTTGGGCTCAGCCCAGATGGTCTAGGTGAGACAAACCATTGGCAAAGTTGCTTTGTTGTGAAAGTATTAACAGGGATTTGAGGGTTTAGGGGTGAGCAAACTAAAGAGAAAAGGGGAAATTGTTGGAAAAGAGAGGAGGATCAACAACATGTCAGAAGGCTGGACCTTGAATAAAGGAAATAGCAATCAAAACATTGTAATAATTGATTTAAAATTGTTTGCTAAATTATATTTTTGTTCTTCAATTGCTGTCTTGTCTGATTCTGTGACCCCATGGACTGCAGCATGTCAGTCTTCCTGGTCCTCCACTGTCTCCTGGAATTTGCTCAATTTCATATCCATTGACTCACTGATGCTATCTAACCATGTCATCCTCTGCAACCCTCTTCTCCTTTTGCTAAACAATGTTGTGTTGTAAAGTTTCCCAAGAGCCCTAAACCTTCATCTAAAGTTGTCATGTGTACAGTCTTGAATTAGTGATATTTGGGAAGTGGAGAGAGGTCGGTGATGGCCATGTAGAAAAAGGGTACCGTGTGCAAGAGGTGAAATCCAGAGGCAGGAAGAAAAACTTCTTGCTGGTAATGACTGGAAGAAACACAAGGACCTCTCTTGTTCTGTTCTACCTTGCAAGCACACACAGTATTTCCTGGAAATTTGGTGAGGGACTCTGGGATTGCCACCATATTTCAAATGGTAGTTTGAACCACTTTCCACAAGGAACAAGGTCATACGAGCAAGCTGGAGGATTTTGGAAAATCTGGAAAACTTCCACTAGCCATCTAGGAATCTAGATTCTTAGTGAATCTTTCTTGGGAATCTAGGAAGCACAATACCAGAAAATGTGGATATTCTGGAAAGTACTCCATCATGGAAAATAAGGAGGCAGACATTTAGAGTAGAAATGACGGGGACTTCCTTGGTGATCCGTTGGTTAGGTGATCCAGTGCAGAGGACACGGGTTTGTTTCCTGATCTGGGAACTTAAGATCCCACATGCTGTGGAACAACTAAGTCTGTGAGCTGCAACAAAGAGCCTGTTTGCTGATACCACATGCCACAACGCTGATCCCACATGCTGCAACTAAGACCCGACACAGTCAAGAATAAATATGAACAAAATAAAGTAGAAATGAGTGTGCCACTAAAAAAAGTAACTGTATTAAAAAGGCTGCTGAGATACCAATTGGATAGATAGAGATGAAAGAGAGTGTCGGTGCAACTCTAAGCTTTTCGGGAAGAATAAGAGTTATACAGCTGTGGCTCCTTAAAGGAAAAAATTTAGTTCATCAGTCATGGTAGCCACATTTCAAGTACGAAAAAGGAACATGTGACTAGTGGCTACTCTGTTGGGCAGCACACATATCAAACATTCCTTCCTTGGTGAAAGTTGTGATGAACAACACTGCATTACCATAGACAGACGTGTGGGAAGCATGAAAAGCAAAAAAAAAAAAAAGCTATTTAAAGAACAATAACACGGTGTGCTGCCATATGGTTAAAAATGTGTGTGTGTGTGTGAATGCATATTTTTATATATGCAAGACGTCTGAAAGAATATACAGCTCATATTATGCGTTAACCATTATGTTCGAGTAGGGGTGAGATTATACGAAACTTTTTAAATGGCTGTATTGACAATGAGGATTATGGGCCTTATTTTAAATTATTTTAACTCCGAGTATAAAACTATAGCTCATAGTATAGAGAAGGTAAAGGAGGATGACAGCTGAAAACAGATATTAAATCGAGTAAGAAAGAGGTCACTGGTGATGTACTGGCCAATTTCAGTAGAGTCTTGGACTGGAAAGCCAGATTACAGGGAGGAAACGGAACTTTTAACATGTCACCGATGACAACATCAGTTCTTATGTGCTTTCCCCCTTTCCTGATGAACCTATTGCAATGAGTTACAAAAAGTAGTTAAAGAGGTATTGAGCCACCAAAGCTGCAGGCATATTTGGAGCCAGAGAAGAAAAAGGACAATAGTAAGCTGAACTGAGTTGAAAGAGAAAGAGAAGAGAAAAGAAAAAAAAAAAAAATCCATGGAGTCTTTAGGGCCTGAAAAGTACTGCTTTCACCCCAAATCAGCCAGATTTGTTGTTAAGCATGCCTCAGGTAATTATAAAGTTACCTTCTTCAAAGAAATTATAAAGTTATAAAGAGGATGGCCGATGACCAGGGAATGTGGCCCAGGTACAAAAGGCCAGGAGAAAAAAGAGAGGGGAGAAATAAGTTTATCGCCTTTGGTGCACATTTGAATTGGATTGCACAGACAATGAAAGACTATCTTAAGGCAGGATATTCTTAGAACATGGCAAAAAAATGCAAAAAGAAGGCCAGATCAAGACGTGTGGGAGTATATAATGCAAATGTTCAATGCAAATGTTCAAAGCAGTGTTCTCTCCATGTTGCATTTATTTAGAGGCAAGGTGCGTAGTAGGCAAGGGAAGAGTGAAGCCCTGTCACTAGAAGGAGCTATCATTTCTTCTGCCTGAGTAACTCAAGTACAGCCCAAGCCTCAACATTCCCTTGAGACAAAATAAACAAATAGCGCTGCAGGAACTGGGATTCACCCTCCGTGAAGTGCAGGCTTCTCTGTGACTCAAACAGTAAAGAATGTGCCTGCAGTGAGGGAGACCTGGGTTCAATCTCTGGGTTGGGAAGATCCCCTGTAGGAGGGCATGGCAACCCAACTTCAGGATTCTTGCCTGGAGAATCCCCTTGGACAGAGGAGCCTGGCAGGGTACAGTCCATGGGGTCACAAAGAGTTGGACACAATTGAGCGACTGAGCATAGCAGTGGCTTCCCTGTTGGCTCAGACAGTAAAGAATCTGCCTGCAATGTAGAAGACCTGGGTTCAATCCCTGGATTGGAAAGATCCCTTAGAGAAGGAAATGGAAACCTACTCCAGTATTCTTGCCTGGGGAATTCCATGGACAGAGGCTCCAGTCCATGGGATCGCAAAGAGTCAGACATGAGCGAGCGACTGAGCACAGTGTACTTCGGTGACTGGCTGTACTTCCCAGGCTGGGTGTCATATGCTCCTCACACTTGGGATGATTTTCCAAGCGTTCTTCCCAACGATTGTTCTCCATTCCAGGAGTTCTAGAGTGTGGTCACTCCATCTTGTCACATCTTCAGGGATGTTGTAGCATGAAGGAATGAGACCGAAGATGAAGGGCAGTTGCTTCCTATCTCATTTTTAACCTGTCTTTTTAAAAAGCACAATCCAAAATTGTTACTGTAAAGATAGGTGTTGTTGAAATAACCAGCAGAAGGCTGCTAACTGCCTCTGGAGGTGAGGGAGGCCCCAGTGAAGGAGATGGGGAAGTATGGGATGTGGGAGGAAATTGCATTGCATTCTTACCTGGAGTCAATTCAGTGAACAATCCCCAGTGTTCGCCTTGGGAGGGGAGAAGTTGCAGAGGGCACCACGGTGCTGAAGTGGTGTGTGGAATGGGGGTGGGGGGGTGGGGTTGGTTATACCGGTGGAGAATGGCTGGGTTGCATTCTCAGCAGTTAGAACAGATGTCAGTGAACTTAAGGATACTTTTAGCACCAGATGATCGCCCCCTGTCTTCATCCTGGTTGCTCTTGTGAGCCAGCCTGGCCAGAGTGACTGCAGCTGGACGCTGGCGCAGCAGCCCTCTACCATCCAAATCTGGGTCCTCTCTGTGTCGGAACCCCAGGGGCGTTTCTGTGTAAGTGACACACTAGCAGACAATCTCAAAAGCACAGTATAGAACAGAAAGGAGCTTTCAAAATGATTTAAACACTCCAGAAGGACAAAAACCCTGTGGGGGAGTAAGGATACTGAAATGTGCTCATGCATCAAAATTTTAGTCATGAAGCCGATATTCTGACTAGAGGAAAAAGAAAAATAAGATAGAGGGGAAAAGCACAATTCGAGGGTGTAAAGGAAATACCATTTGCAAAGGGAAGAAATTATGACAAAACCCATGGATTCTTAAAAATATCTAGGCAAAATCCGTGCCTAGAAACTGCATCTGTGTTTAAAAAAATAAACTATGCAAGGTAGGCAAAGTCTCTATAATTGTATTTTGAGTTAAAAGGAGTCGTGCTGCTAAAAAAAAAAAAATGATGTTGTCTTTTGCCAGGCTTTCCATTTTGTCCTGTCCTTTCTTTTCCTTTCATTAAAGGAAATAGATGTAAGGTGCCAGGAATGGAGGAGCTGACTTCTTAAGAAATTGATGATTATGTGAAGTATTTGAATAAACAAGAGGGTGATGACTTGTCTTTGGGACAGAAGCCTTCCTATACCCAGAAGAATCCACCCCTTTACCTTCTTGAGTCTGTAGAATCTGCCTGTGCTCTTTTCTGGTTATAGGGCATAGCAGGCAATTATGACTTATTTACAAGAAGTCACTGCAATGCTAAGAAAACTGATTGTCACTTTTTGCTAGAATAAATAATAGAACCAGGATCTCCTGCAGAATCTTTCTGGCAGATTCTTTACCACCTGAGCTACCAGGGAAGCCCTAGTAGAATCTTAATATCATACACAACTCAGCCTTATTAGGGTCTGCTGCTGCTGCTGCTAAGTCACTTCAGTCGTGTCCGACTCTGTGCGACCCCATAGATGGCAGTCCACCAGGCTTCCCCATCCCTGGGATTCTCTAGGCAAGAATACTGGAGGGGGTTGCCATTTCCTTCTCCAATGCATGAAAGTGAAAAGTGAAAGTGAAGTCGCTCAGTCGTGTCCGACTCTTAGTGACCCCATGGACGGCAGCCGACCAGGCTCCTCCATCCATGGGATTTCCCAGGCAAGAGTACTGGAGTGGGGTGCCATTGCGTTCTCCATATTAGGGTCTAGGTCAGCCTTATGACATTATTAGATCACTCACAGCTCATTGCTCTTTGGCTGAAGCATAAGGTGACACATTCGTGCTGAGTAAATCTGACCTTCCAGGAGCCATCCCTTTAAAGTCTGATTTGCAGGGACTCTCAGGAGAATTCCTGTTGTCTAGCTCTTGTCTCCTGGGTTTATTTGCCAAGAGACTTACTGTGTATCCCATGGGTCTGAATGGAGTCAGAATCCTGAAACGAGCCCGTATATCTCATTACAGTTGGATCATGTCGGGAACACTGGGCAAGCTCTGGCCTGTCTTTTTCTTTCTCTCCTGGAGAAAAATAGCTCACCTCAGACAAAGATGTGTTGAATGTCACATGGCACTATCTTCTGTTCTTTTTTTTTTTTTTTAATTAATTTATTTATTTTTAATTTTTACTTTACAATTCTGTGTTGGTTTTGGCATAGATTGACATGAATCCACCACAGGTGTACATGCGTTCCCAAACACGAGCCCCCCTCCCACCCCCCTCCCCACAACATCTCTCTGGGTCATCCCCGCGCGTCAGCCCCAAGCGTGTCGTATCCTGCATCAGACATAGACTGGCATTTCGATTCTTACATGATATTATACATGTTTCAATGCCATTCTCCCAAATCATCACACCCTCTCCCTCTCCCTCTGAGTCCAAAAGTCCGCTATACACATCTGTGTCTTTTTTGCTGTTCTTTTGAATCTATGTTAGTGTGTTGCCCTTGCTTAGTTACTCTCAATGAAAATGTACTTGTATAAAAGTCAGATATGATGACTCTCAATGTCTGTGTGAAGAACTTTACCCTATCACTGCTACTAACAGGGGACATACATGGGTTTGGTTAGGTAAGGGGTAGGTTTGGGAGCAGAGTTTGAAAATAGAGCATGAATTTTTCTGTTTGTAGGAATATACCAAGAAGTTAAGGCAGATGATCTAAAGATTTCGGTAGTAACTCTCAGTCTCTTTCATGTCATAGCTGACACTTAGCACTTGTTGTTCAGTTGCTATATTGTGTCTGACTCTTTGTGACCCCATGAACTGCAGTGTGCCAGGCTTCCTTGCCTTTCATTATCTCCTGGCGTTTGCTTACATTCATGTCCATTGAGTTGGTGAAGCTATCTAACCAATCTCATCCTCTGTTGCCCTTTTCTTTTGCCTTCAATCTTTCCCAGCATCAGGGTCTTTTCCAATGAGTCAGCTCTTTGCATCAGGTGGCCAAAGGACTGGAGTATCACACCATCAGTCCTTATAATGTATATTCAGGAAATCTTTAAAACTGACTAGTTTGCTCTCCCTGCTGTCCGAAGGACTCTCTCAAGAGTCTTCTCCAAGCACCACAATTTGAAAGCATCAATTCTTTGGCACTCAGCCTTCTTTTTGGTCCACCTCTTACATCCATACATGACTGCTGGAAAAAACCATAGCTTTGACTATATGGACTTCTGTTGGCAAAGTGATGTCTTTGCTTTTTAATACACTGTCCAGGTTTGTCATAGCTTTCTGCACCTACATGGTGCTGGAACATGTACTCAGTAGGTGTTGTGTCATCACTTCTGATCCTCACAAGAACCCCATGAAATTACAATGAGAAGTTGCTGTAGCAGCTAGAGCTCTGGAGCTCTGGAGGAAATATTTGCCTTTGCCTCCTTGCTCCAGACACAGTTGTATCAGCCCCTTGTAGACTATGGACCTTAGTGTAACTTACTAGTAACATCAGATTAGTTTTGCTTTGGATCCTGTGGTTGTATGTAACATGACGTGTGTGTTTGATTACTGTCCCCATGTATGATGGAATCCCTGGGCATCTCCCATATTGAACTCACAGAAGAATGGTCACAGCCAGAGAAAACCTCAATGGAAAATTCTGGAACACAAATGGAGTTTAGTTTATAAGTTAATCAGCTATTTAGTCATATTCCCAGGTGGTGCTAGTGGTAAAGAACTCACCTGCAAATGCAGGAGATATTATGAGACAAGGGCTAGATCCCTGGGTTGGGAAGATCTCCTGGAGGAAGGCATGGGAACCCACTCCAGTATTTTTGCCAGAAGAATCCCATGGACAGAGGAGCCTGGTGAATGACGGTCCATAGGGCTGCAAAGAGTCAGACAAGACTGAATTGACTTAGCATGATAACATGGTAAGAATTAAAGGTGACTGAGATCATGTTTCAGCTTTCTTTCTCTTTGAGTGTTCTTGGACACCTGCTCTTTCTAAATAAGAGGAAGTACCATGGATACCTAGAAAGTCTCCATGTTGCTCTTCTAAGGTGACCACATACTGGGTGCTTTCTAGTGAAGAAAAGAGAAAATCTTTTCTTAAAATCCTCACTCTGAGCTAAGGCATATCCCAAGCCCAAGCAGACCTCATTGCTTTAACCTCAGAGCTCTCCATGGAGTTTCACATATAAAACAGAGAACGTTACAAACACTCTCATTAGGGAAAACTCCTTTATAGAGTCTTCCGGTATGACCAGCCCTGGGGCCATGTTGTTGAAAGCTCCAGCCTACTTTACTGTGTCTGTGCCTGCCTCTTTGTCCATCCTGGGTGAATGGACACGGGTTAGAAGTAATCACTTGGGAAAAAAGAAAAATGAAAAAAAGAAGTAATCACTTGGTTATTCTGAAGCTCTACTGGATGCTGTCTTTCTGACCTCCCTTCACTTCATGTTCTGTTATCTGTGGGCAAAGCCTGGCTTATTTCTCATATGCAGCCAAACTTTCTTTGGAGTCCTTGCTTCTCTGAGAAGGGAATTCATATCTGTTGAGGATATGCCAGACACTCTGCTCCATAGTTTTAATAAGAATGAAGATAACTACTAATAATAGCATCTGATAATTATTTTGTAGTGTTGTAATTGGGATAAGCTGTAAAGAGATAAGCTGAGACCAGTTAATGGTGGGCATGTCAAAGGCTTCAAGTTACATCCTATGTGAAGTGGGGATCCATGGAAGGATTTTCACCTGGGAATTCATGTGAGCAAGATCCTTGATGACTTCAGGACAGTATTATGGAAATCAGTCATTGTATGGTACCACTGGGAATTTTGAGGGAAAAAAAAGAAAAAGGCATGTTTGCCTTTACC
The DNA here is from genome assembly GCF_014754425.2 of Oryx dammah. Taxonomy (NCBI): domain Eukaryota; kingdom Metazoa; phylum Chordata; class Mammalia; order Artiodactyla; family Bovidae; genus Oryx; species Oryx dammah. The sequence goes on from NW_024070212.1 coordinate 9,926,703, forward strand.
CAAAATGATCCAGACTCTTAAACATTTTTAGTTTTCATTCCTGCTGGTTCTAATTTTTCTCCCCGTCTCATTACTTGCTATCAAGTTCTCAACTGTTGCTTGCTTATCTCATTATAGTTGTCTTCTTGGCAGAAGCTCAGACCTCTTTTTGATTTTGTAGCTGTAAAACCAAATAGAAGGATTTCTGTTGCAACTCCACATGAATTTCGAATTGTTAATGCAATGATTATTAGTAGCTTGTAAGTGTTCCTACTGACCATACTCATTGAATGCTCTGACATATCTTTTTAGTTACTTAAAGATTTCCCTCCTCATAATTTGCAGGCTGATTTTTCTGGTTAATTAAATACCAATTTTCAAATAAGTAGATATAAGAGAAAATATTTGGGACTATGACAAGCACTAAACAAATGCAGCTGGCATAATACATCTTTTTAATTAGGCATACTTGTAGATGGGAAATTCAAAGAAGAAAGAGCTACAGATCTACAGTTTAGTGTCCAGTTGCTTTAAGCAGAACTCTCGGGTATTGGTTGTTGCATTTTCAAGTGCTTTTGTTGATTCCAGACCTCAGCCCCACACCATGGGCTTGACAATAACATAGCCTTTGGCTTCATATTTCAGAGCCTGCCAGTCCAGGATGGTGGGATTGATGAACGAGGAACCCTGGTACACAAGTAGGATTTCTTCTGGCGACAGGACAGAGTCCCACATGTATAAATCCCCAATCTCTCCCATAAAGGACTGGCTCTTATCAAACCCTCCTCCGTAGGAATCCTGCTCTTGCCCCAGGACAATCTTGGGGTAAGCTCCCACAGAATAACCTTGTTTCAGGCCCCTTTTCACCAGTGGCTTCCCGTTGACCCAGAATTCAGCGATGCCTGTGGAAGATTCCCAGCTGGTACAGATGTGCACTGGGCTGGGGAACTCCTCGGTAGCTCTAACAGTAACTTTGGCTTTTCCAATGTATAGACTGTACTCTCCAATTCTGTTTTTAAAAATGAGTAGCTCATTATCCTTGCCGTAGATGTTGTAGGAGAAGAGGCTGTAGGCCCGGGAGAGATCACTATAGGCTCGGAGACACAAGGTCAAGTTCTTCAGAGGTTTCTCCAGCTTTGTGATCAGGGTCACATGGTCAATGGAAGATTCTCTAGGGAACACAAATACCTTCCCTCTGAGGTCTGTGGACAGACAGGGAGAAACAGTGACCTTTACTATAAATGCAGGGGAAAAAGAACATTCAATCTTTTCTCATCTCATGTTCCTGGATCATACCCTGACCACCCTACCTGTCTGAGCAAAGGCTCCTGGGAGGATGACGAGGACAGAGACCCAAGGCATCAGCTTGCTCATGTTCTTGGCCTGGGGCTGTTATAGCAGCAGCAATGACCAGGATGAGGGTACAGAGAGCACAGTGGTTGTTCACCCAGTTTCTGAGCTTCACATTCTTAGATCTCAGGCTCTTCAGGGTTTACATGCACCTCCAGGTGAGGATGGGGGTGGAGAGCACCAATAACGTGTAAGTGATTTTCCAGGCCTGCCCTCTGATGCCAACGGTCAGACCTATTGGTGGGGAAGGAAGAGCTGGAAAGTCAGTTGGGAGTTACTTATTAGACATGGGAGATGGCCAGAGCTCCACCCCCTGTGACCCAGATTCTGGTGCTAGGAGAGAGTGGGGTGGAGAGTAGTGTTATGGAAGAGATGAGAGGCCATGCTGGGCATGTCCGGAGGGCCTGACTCCATTCTTCAGGGGTCCTTCAGTCTGATGGCCCTGTGTCTTCTGCTTGTGGATATTCTGGGATTCTGATTTCTACTGAAGACCCTGGAATCTCTTCATCTTTGATTAATTCCATGTTTACTGCTAAGGGGAGTGAGAGCATTAGAGTATCTGTATTTTCTGTCTCCCTGATGATTAGTGCTTTCAGTCTCTGTCACTCAGCTCTGTTTCTTCTTTTCATTATCATGGTGTTTCTTTTTTTTAAATTAAGTTTTATTGGAATATTTGATTCACAATGTAAATTTCTGCTGTACAGCCAAGTGAATCAGGTATAGATATACATATATTCACTCTCTTTTAGATTTTATTCCCATATAGGTTATTACAATGTATTAAGTAGAGTTCCCTGTGCTATATGGTAGGTAGGTTCTTATTAGTTATCTATTTTATATATAGTAGTATGTATACTTCAATCTCAATCTCCCAGTTTATCTCCCCAACTCCTTCCCTCTTGGAAACTATAAGTTTGTTTTCTACAACTGTGACTTATCTCTGTTCTGTAAATAAGTTCATCTGTACCATTGTTTTAGATTCCACATATAAGTGATAGCATATGATATTGTTTTTCTCTGACTTACTTCACTCAGTACGATCATCTCTAGGTCCATCCATGTCACCGTAAATGGTATTATTTTCTTCTTTTTTATGGCTACCAATATTCCATTGTGTATATGTACTATGTCTTCTTTCTCCATTCCTCTATTAGTGGACATTCAGGTTGCTTCTCTGTCCTGGCTATTGTGTATAATGCTTCAATGAATATTGAGGTGCAGGTGTCTTTTCAAATTATGGTTCTCTCCAGATATATGGCCAGAAGTGGGATTGTTGTTTCATATGGCAGTTCTACTTTTAGTTTCAAAAAATTTATTTACTTATTATTTTTTGCACTGTGGTGGGTCTTTGCTGCTGCTCACGGCTTTCTCTAGTGGCAGCTGGTGGGGGCGCCTCTGTTTCAGTGTGCGGGTTCCTCATTGCCGTGGATTCTCTTGTTGCAGAGCACAGGCTCTTGGTGCTCAGGGTCCAGTAGTTGCAGCACGTGGGCTCAGGAGTTGTGGCTTGCAGGCTCTAGAGTCCAGGCTTGCAAGTTGTGGCACACAGCTAAGGCCTATGGGATCTTCCTGGACCAGGGATCGAGCCAGTGTCCTTTGCATTGCAAGATGTATTCTTAACCACTGGACCACCAGGGAAACCCTATTTTTAGTTTTTTAAGGAACCTCCACACTATTCTCCGAGTGGCTGTATCAATTTACATTCCCACCAACTGTGTAGGAGGGTTCCTTCTCTCCACCCTTGATCAGCATTTGCTGTTTATAGACTTTTTAATGATAGCCATTCTGACTGGTATGAGGTGATGTCTCCTTGTGGTTTTGATTTGCATTTCTCTAATGATTAGTGGTGTTGAGCATCTTTCCATGTGCCTCTTGGCCATTAGTTTGTCTTCTTTGAAGAAATGTCTACGTAGATCTTCTGACCAGTTTTTGATTGGGTTGTGTGTTGTTTTAACATTGTGCTGCATGAGCTGTTTTTATATTTTGGAGACTAATCCTTCGTTGATTGCTTTGTTTGCCAGTATTTTCTCCCATTTTGTGGGATGTCTTTTCATTTTGTTTATGGTTTCCTCTGCTGTGTAAAAGCTTTTAAATTTAGTGACAGCTGGGCATGGACCTGAAAGTCCAGTACTGTCCAGTTTGAGGGCTAGTTAATTCAGCAGGTGAGCATTTCATACTCCTAGCAGATTCCAGCTTCCATGGCTACTATCATGCTTATCATGGTGTTTCTTTATGCCAGAGTTTTCCATTCCTCACTGTAACTGATTTTTCTTATAGCCTGTTTACTCTTTGCAGAGATGTCAGCATCTCACTTGGTTTTCCTCTCTTCCTCTTTGGGTCCCTGGCCATTGAGGGTTCATGTATATTCATCTTTGGTGATAACCCCATTTATATATTACACTTGCAATTAATATTAATGCCCAGGCACTACACTAGGTCCTGGAGGTTGAGTGGTGACCTACCTTGGCACAACCCCAGTGACCTCTATCTTCATCCCCTCTGCTGTTACTTAAACTGTTATGCTTTGGCCACAACTCAAACCTGCTCTGCCTCTAAGATATCAAACGGAAGCTCTCCTTTCTTGCTTCATTATCTTCCTTTTTCCTGTCCCTAAATTCTATGGAATCTTTGTGTTCATCCTCTTGTGCAGTCTCTTGTTCATTTCCTCTTCTCTCAGCTTATGGCAGACCTTCTGGTCAGCCTTTTTAATGACATAAAAATTGCCACCAAAAACACTCTCTACATTGTTCAAATTATCCTTCTACTGCTCAGCTATGGACAGTTCCCACTCTAGTTTTTTCTAAGCTAAATCCCAGGTGGTAAAACCTTATATGGCTTGTGGCACAGTAAGGGTTAGTTGGAGTTGGGATTATACACCTTATTGTCTCATAATTAAATGGAGATCCTTCAGCTTGAAAGCCAGTGCCTTTCACAGTCTGGCTCCATCCTAGGCTTAATCTCTTAATCAAACACTCTTTTCTGGTCAAATACCTCTAATTGCTGTTTTTCATACATACCTGATTTCCTTCTTCTTTTTTTTTTTTTTTTGCTTTCATTTTGTCTTGAATTTTCTTTATCCATATCTGTTTTGTAAAATCCTAACTACTGCTCAAAATCAACCTCTAAAGTGATTCATTTCATGAAGATATCCTTGATGTCTCAATTAAACATTATTTCACTTCTTTCCAACTCCCCATGAGGTTAGGATCAAAGACTTTGGAGTAAAATTTGCTAGTGATTGACTATTATGAAAGCTACTCAGCCTCTCTGAACCGTCCTTTCCTTTTCTGCAAAACAAAGATAAACCTTTCCACCTCACAGTGTTATTGTGAGCACGAATGAGGTATTATAATATGCATACAGTTCATGGAATGGTGTCTGGATGATTATTGTTGTAATTTTGAAGCTTTTATGGATGTCACTGTGTCTTTCCCATATTTATAGATGTTAGTGTATTTATCTCTTGTGCTTAGTCTCTCAGTCATGTCTGACTCTTTGCAAAACCATGGGCTGTAGCCCTTTAGGCTTCTTTGTCCATGGGGATTCTCCAGGCAAGAATACTGGAGTGGGTTGCCATGCCCTTCTCCAGGGGATCTTCCCAACCCAGGGACTGAACCCAGGTCTCCCGCACTTCAGGCAGGATTCTTTACCATCTGAGCCAACAAGAAAGCCCATATTTATCTCTTATCCTCTCTTAAGCTGAGTATTAGGTCTTATTTATTTCTAGTTCACCCATTTTACTTAACCATTATTTCTGAACATGGAAGGAACCCAGTATATATTAATATTTGTGGACTCATATGATTCAAGCAGGGAAAGGAATTTTTACATAAAACAGTTTGAAGTGAAGTGAAGTCGCTCAGTTGTGTCCGACTCTTTGTGACCCCATGGACTGTAGCCTACCAGGCTCCTCCTTCCATGGGATTCTCCAAGCAAGAGTACTGGAGTGGGTTGCCATTTCCTTCTCCAGGCCATCTTCCTGACCCAGGGATCGAACCCGGGTCTCCCTCATTCCAGGCAGACGCTTTAACCTCTGAGCCACCAGGGAAGCCCTAAAGGGTAGGAGGGTCGCCGGCAAGGACATCGGCAGGTGGCAGGCGGAGTGGAAGAAGAAAGTCTTCCCTGACCGGGAATTGAACCCGGGCTGCCGCAGTGAGAGCGCCAAATCCTAACCACTAGACCACCAGGGAGCGTCAAAAGATATAATTCCTCGACCAGAGATATGGATTCTTAGCCACTGGACCAGCAGGGAAGACATTTTAGTAGCAACCAAAACCACGAATCCACTTAAGTAACATAAGAAGATCTGCTGGATATAGGAAATGGGATGCAACTTTTACTGGGAATCCAGGTACTAGGTTCTTCCCCTTCCCATATGTTAGTTAATGTATGCCATGAAATTTAGAGAATATAGGGTTCACCAACTGTTTCTAGTTTTCATCAGAAATTATGAAATATCATTCTGTCAACCAAAGATGGTTTGGAGATCAAAGTGAAAGAGTCCCCTCTAATGGGAGATGTGGGTGTGGGGGTGGCCTAGGAATATTGCTACTGGCATCGAGTGCCAGAGTTTGTAGCTGGATGTGAAAATAGTATGTTCAGTCCCTGTGAAAAGACCAGCAGGGCTAGAAAGTAGGTTTGAGAGTAGAACAGGAAAACAGAAGGAGAGGTGGGGCTTGATTCTGTTCTTTAATTTCCTTCTCTGGAATATGTTTCCTAGGCCTTGGAAGAAAACAGCCTGAGCTTCAGTAGTAGTCAAAGTGGAAATTCTGGATTCTTTCTGTTGCAGGAAGGAAGGTCCTGATGTCAGAATATAGGACAATGAATCCTGAGTCTTTAGAGCTGGGTCGAGTTTTCAAGGTGAACCGATCCCTGTGGTTGCTGAGAGGCTTCTGGGTGCCTTCTTGCCAGTGAAAGTTTAGGTGAGAGGTGCTGGTTCCTGTCTGGGTAGCTCTGGAAAGGCTGAGGATAGGGGAGTAAAGATGGAAAGCACTGGAAAGAGGCAGGTCACTGGTGTGTCTCAAGCAGTATTGTCCTGATGCCCTCAGCTGGCACACAATAAAACGTGCCTTTGGAGAGGATGGGAGAAGAGAGCACTGGCAGTACTACAGAAAGGGCATGACATAAACTCAGATTTGGAAAAAGGCAGAGATGTGGCATGTAACTGAAAGTCGTGTGCTGTGTGTTAGTTGCTCAGCTGTGTTTGATTCTTTGCAACCCCATGAACTGTAGCCCGCCAGGCTCCTTTCAGTTACCAAGGGATTTAAAAATACTTGAAAGATACCTTCTAAGGCCTGGGGTATTTAGAGAAGACATAAAGTCTCAGTAACCCCTGGGAAAGACTGGAAAGGAAGAGACTGACGGGAGAAAAGAACATGAGGTTGGAGAAGAGTACAGATTTTGGTGTGAATAAAGAATTATTTGCATGTGTTCTGTTGGCCGTAAGGAAACTTAAGGGCATGCATTTATAGTAGATGAAAAGAGGCAGTGGAGATGTTAAGAGTAACTGATTATCATCCTGAGAACTGATTGAATAAAATCAAAGGTAAACAATTTCAGACTGGTGGCAGGGTCTTATGGTAAAAGTAAAAGGGCAAACCTGAGATTAAAAAAAAAAAGATAAATAGAATATGGAACTGAATTAGGTTTTACTCTAAATTTCTGATTGCATATAGTTTGGAAAAACATGGTCCTTTTAATGCAGATAGAACAATTGAGAGGACGTTCATTTGGAAGAGGCGCAGGGTAAATGATTATTTTGATTCCTAAAATGCTAAATTTGAAATGATAGTATAATCTACATATAGAACAGGCCAGTGGAGAATTTGACATATGCGAGTGCCACTTGGGATTAGAAATACAAGCTTCAGAGGAATCAACATATAAGTGATGATGAAACAAAAATAGATGATCTCTTTCAGTGGAAGGGAGAGGAGAGCAAAGGTCAGGGAACCACGCATTGATGTAGGGGAGCATTTGTTTTTATGGAGTTGGAAGCAAGAGAAGAGTCAGAGAGAGAGACAAAAAAACACTGACAGAGAGAACGATGGTGTGTATAGTGTCATGGAAACCAGTTAGTGCAAGTTTCTAGGAGGCAGTGTCCACTGGTATTAAATGTATCAGATCTAAGTAGAGAGGATGCTGGATTTAGCAATAAAAACATCATCGGTGACCTTTGAAAGAGCAATTTCCTTAAAGTGAATGTGGCAGAAGCCAGGTTGCAGGTGATGAGGGAGGGAGGAAAAGGGAGGTCTTCCTTTCCTTAGGAACCTGTGCAGTAATTCTGACAAGGAACAAAAGGAAAGAAGCAAGATTTCTATAGGGGACTTGGGATCCATTGTGTGTTTTCCATGCAGATTATAGATTGTCTGTTTTTGACAGAGAGGCTATTGTGTTTCTGCTTCTCACCCCATAACATTTCATCCAATGACAGAGAAAAATCAGTGTTCACCTGAGATTATGACTGACCTTTCCACTAAAGAAGCTATTTCAGACTCTAAATGCCAGGCTCCAGGCAGCTGTTGGCTGACTCCTGCCTCCCCTTCCCAATTCTGGCAGCATCACAAACCCACCTCTTCCTTTTCAGGTCTTGCTGATACAGGAGTCTTCCCTTGATCTCAGTTCTCTGTTTCTAGTTTCAGGGTTTGTTGGTAAAAGAAGCTGCCTGATAAATTTGTCATCTCCTATCTACTTTTGGGTTCAGCCCTCTGTCTAGATCAGCCTCCCTCAATGAAATCTCATGTCTGAATTCAGAATTCAACTGTCATGCCCCTCCAGAATGTCACAGTATTCATTTCTCGGCCTTTGTCCTTTACATCCCTGAATTATCACTCATTTATTTGGAATCACTCATCTCCATTCTCATATTTATAAAAATACACCTTGATTGATGAAGTGGATTTTTTGATCCATTAGAATTATTTTCTTTCTATTTATTCCTTATAACCCATTGGCCATAAGCATCTCCTTGCTGTTTGTTCATCATCCCTTTGTGAGTATAGCATCTTGGGGAGGCGCTATGAAAAGAAGAAAAAAAAATAATGGCAGGAACTCAGTGTAACTGAGTCTTAAGTCTGTTGAAGTGAAGACTCTCTCTATATAGGAATGTATTTCTGAGTCTATAGTTTTACAGAGAACACAAGCATTGAGAAAACAGGGGCAGATGTCTCCGTTGGGCTCTGGAAGAGGTCTCAGCTCGAGCTGTCTTGTTCCACTCTTGTCCTCTTGTTCTGCCCTATGCCATGTTTCTGCCTAGGACCTAGAGTCCATGTCAGGACAAGAGAATTTTTCCTTGTTCAGCCATTTAATTCACATCCGTAAAACTGCAGAATACAGAGAAAGAGCCTCACAGAAGCTGGCAGAGCTCACCTGGCTGGGCCTCTCTAGCTTTGTGAGTGTTGTTGTGTATAATCTTCACTTCATCAGGGAACAGCCCTGTCCCTGCAGGGCTGCACATTGCCACAGCAATGTGGCTCTAACCACATTGTCTATGTCCTTCTTTCTGTTTTTTGTCTTCTTCACCACCACCAGCTGTTGTGTGGTCATGTGAAAATCCCTGAGATGTAGAGTTTGTGAACAAGAGGGTGTGTGCCCTGTTGGTGTGTGTTTTATTTAGTATTGGCCCAGGTGTAGTAGTATCTAGATATCATCTCTGCTCCATTTATACTTCTGTGATGCTAAAATATATTAAACTTTCCTTTATTGCCACTCCTATCCATGACATAAACCATTTATTGCCCACACGTACATTCAGGCGTTCCTGGGCTTGCATCAACGCCCTCATCACTTCCGCTATGCTTTGGATTGCTTCAGCTTGGGGCTTTGCCTCCTGTGCCTCCCACCTCACCGTGGTCATTATCTGGTGTGGTTGTGCTTCTGTCACTTAACTCAAGCCCAAACTGGTCAATTCAGTAGAACATAGACCATCTCAGAGATCTACACCATTGTCGTACGCTGTTGGACCTTGCTGTTTACAGTGCTGGGTACACAGAGGCCAAGGATACCATGTGCAGAGTTGTGGACACAAGCATTACTTAACAGGTTGACTCATTTCATCAGGAGACCTTTAGTCCTGGCCAGTGTTTTTTCCTGCTTACAGACATTTCACAGCTCACGTGTAGACCACATAGAAAGCTGTGTTGTGAGCTGGTTCACAGACTTAGCCTGCTCCTCTGCTTATTCTCTATAAAGAAGGCAAGAGCCAGGCTTTCTGATCAGGGTGCACATGACTACAGAGACGGTAATACTCCAGGAGAACTTTGATGACTTCTTTTTATGGAGAAGCATGTTAATTGAAAATCCTCCTGGCTTCCACTTCACTTGACCATTTGCTGCTTGACTTTTGTCCATGCATGGCACAGAGGTAGTGACAGCAGAGACTTCAGTTAAAGGATCCCATGGACCACCTGAGACCTACCCCACTTCCATGATCTCAGTTATATGACCCTTAATAGGTATTTCAAAAAGACTTTCCTTAACCATCCCTGGTTTGGGAAGATCCCCTGGAGAAAGGAATGGCAACCCACTCCATTATTCTTGCCTGGAGAATCCCATGGACAGAGGAGAGCCTGGTGGGCTACAGTCCAGGGGGTCGCAAAGAGTTGGATATGACTGAGTGACTTTCACTCACTCACTCACCTCCTTAACCATTTGCTGATTGAAAAACAGTTGCAACAGGAGAGACCCTTCTTTCCGTGAATCCGTCCCCACTTAAAGTGTGTATTTAGGTGGAGTATCCTTTAGTTTTATAGGAGGAAAAGTCCCTTTAAAGTGACATTATTATTATAGCCTTGGAAATGGCACAGGGAGAACAGGGGGGTGTCTCTTTTCAAGGAATGATGTCTTCATTTAGAACGCTTTTTAAAAAGTTTATCTTCTTGTTCCTCTAAAGCCTTTGAGAATTGTTAATTCCATAGTGGCTATGTGGTAGCTATTTGGAGTAGATGTGGTTAATTCTGGGCAAGTGACTTTGATTGCTCTTTGCTAGCATTTTCCAATAAATTAAACCCATATCAATGCCCATTTTTCCCTCTGCTAGGTAAGTGCGGGCTATAAGTTTATTTCTGCCCCATGTTTTTTCCCAGTAGAGTTCTTGCTCTGAAGAGCTCTTCTTTGTTCATATATTACAGTTTTTTTCTTAGATGGGTGGTTATGTGTTTAATTAAGAAACTTTTATATACTTCCATTGTTAGAACTAGAAAATTTGTTGGAAAAAGCTAGTATAGTAACATCTATTTTAACATATTCCTATATTTTGGATATAAATGACACATTGCTATTTCAACTCCGTCATTTTGAGAACTCTTGTCATATTTTTAACCTCAAAATTAGGATTGAGGTACATTTTGGCCATGTGTGATTTTCTTTTTTTTCAACAGACTGCTTAAGGTCAAGAGTCTCAGGCATTAGTGGTTGCCTTCTGGAATTTCTCTTTTGTTTCACACAGGAGACTGGGGGGATTAATAGGTGATGCCAGTGAGAGCACCCGATGTACCATAAAGGGCAGTTCTGAAGCTGAAGTCCACAGATCCTTAAGGGGTTCTTGAATAGGTTTAAAGGCATTTGTGAACTCTCTGAAACTGTGTGCAAAGTATTGTGAGCATGGGCACATGTGCATTTTTCATCAGATTTTCAAAGAAGTCTCTGATCTGCCAAAGATAAATATCGATTGCTCTGGATTAGGGTTGTGTAAAGCTATTTTGACTCAGACCCATAGTAAGTAGTATATTTTGTGATGCTATATGCATGCACTCACACACACACACACACACACACACACACACACACATCTATAAATACACCTTGATCCAAATCATCACAAAACAATTCAAAAGCTTAATCAGGGAAATCCCAGAATGTTTGAGAAATGACAGGAAGTCCTGTGTGGCTAGAGGGGAGTGACAAGAGTGCATAATAGAAAATATATTGATCAGAGCTGCCTTCATCATCATCAGTTAGTTCAGTCACTCAGTCGTGTCTGACTATATGCGACCCTGCAGACTACAGCACGTCAGGCTTCCCTGTCCATCACCAACTCCTGGAGTTTGCTCAAACTCATGTCCATCGAGTTGGTGATGCCATCCAACCATCTCATTCTCTGTTGTCCCCTTATCCTTCTGCCTTCAATCTTTCCCAGCATCAGAGTCTTTTCCAATGAGTCAGTTTTTCCCATCAGGTGGCCCAAGTATTGGAGCTTCAGCTTCAGCATCAGTCCTTCCAATGAATATTCAGGACCGATCATGATCAGCATCACTAACAGCTATTCTCTCTCTTCCACTCCTGCCCAACCGAGGCAGCACTAGTTGCTCCTTTCTGTCTGCTGACATAGTTGTTTGCACATATTTTAAGTATTTTAGTATTATTTATCATGGTGTATTCTATTAGGGATGTATATGTATCTTTTAGCAGAAAATTTGTCATACTTTCACTCAAAATCTAAGTGCTGAGTATTTATAATGTGTCAATCACTGTCTTAAGGAGATAGATTCTGTATCCCTGAGGAACTCAGGCTCTCAAGAGAGAGACCACCACATAAAAAATTAGGCATATTTCTTCATTGCTCTTTGCTTTATTGCACTTTGAAGATACTGTGTTTTCTTTCTTACAAATTGAAGGTTTGCAGCAACCTGTGTTGAGCAAGTCAGTCAGCACCATTTTCCCAATTGGATTACTTTTTAATTAAGCTATGTACATTGTTTTTCTAAACATAAAGCTATTGCACATTTAATAAACTATAGTCTAGTGTAAACATAGCATTTACATGTTCTTGAGAAACCAAAAAATTTGTGTGGATCCCTTTATTGTGATATTCATTTTATTTTGATGATCTGGAACTGGATTCACAGTATCTCTGAGGAGTGTCTGTATGCAGAAGCTGGGATGGGTACACAGCTAGGGAGATGAGGGTGGTAGAGGGTGTTGAGGGAGAGTTTATGCACAAAGGAATGAGCACTCAGTTCTACCTGGTGTAATTCAGGAGACGATGAAGTCACAGTGAAGGATTAGAGTGTTCAACGAAGTGAATTGAAGTTGGGTAGGGTGAGAAGGATGATGGTAAGCAAAGGGAATAGCATGGCTAGCTCAGATTTGAAGGAACCTGAAGGACAGGCATGCTTGCATCCATCTCTGTATTCCTGGTACCCTGCATGGGGCTCTTAACACAACTTTGGATGGATGAACTTATGAGCATCTACAAAGTACAAGGCCTTGTGTTTGTATTTTTCTTTGTGTTCTGTAGCCAGTAGAAGAATCTGGTCTTATTTCCTCTGGCCACCTTACAGGCTTTCTTTATCTCAAGGTGAAAAGGAGAAAAAAACTTGCTAGGAAAGAAAAATTCCATGGGCTCTTTCTTCCATCAGATCCCTCTAGCTTAGTCCACGTTCTACTACTCCCTGTTTTTCAACCTATAAGAAACCGATTAAGGGAGAAAACAGCTTCAGCAAACCCAACAGTAAGTCAAACAAAGTCTTCGTGAAGGGGACCAAGTGCCTTTGGAAGAAGAGAGAGCATGGCAGAAGAGATGAGCCTTAGCTAAAGAGCCAAAAGATGAGCCCAGCACACAGACCACATGTTTATAAAAACAGATTTAGAAGATACCAGTCCACAGTGCAGTCTGCTACTGCTGGTGCATGTCTGCGTGTCTGTGTGTGGAGGGTGCTGGTGGTGGGCAGGTGACACAGGGGGGAAGGAAACTGTTTGAAGGTCTAGGATGTGACAAACTTTGTAGCAGAAAATCACATTACTTAATAATACTTTCTTAAAATTATATATTAATTAACTTAAAAACTTGTATTTTACATGTGTTTTCTAAATTGAGGTGTGTAATACTTTTGTAAGCACTGTTTTCCCCATTTTACCACTACTGCTACTGCTATGATCACTATGGGTACAGCTAATTTATGAGATAAATACTGCTCTGGGTTGTTTATTATGTGTTCAGTTTTTTAATCTTCATAGTAACTCTATGAGCTGGGTAATACACACACACACACACATACACCACACAGCCTTCCTAGGTCCAAATACCTTTCAGTTCAAACATTACTGAAATATGTGTGCATACGTGTATATATAATATGTATATATTTATATTTTTCTTTTTTTTGGCTGTGCTATGCAGCATGCAGGATTCTAGTTTGCTGACTAGCGATCAAACCCATGTTCCCTACAGTGGAAGTATGGAGTCTTAACCATTGGACTGCCAGGGAATTCCCGAGATATGTCATATTATATGTTGCATTTTAGGCATGGAGTGTGAGTAATTTGTCCTAGGACTCACATAGGGGAGTGGAATTCTGGGATTGGAACTCAGGCTCTCTGACTCTATAGCCCACACTCATAAAAAGAGATGAAGAAGCTCACCAAAGTTCATACAGTAAGTGACATGTTGGGGCTTTGAAAGAATTGGGCCTCAGACCCACCCATGTGGACTAACTCTAAATTCCATATCCAGACTTATATATTCTCTCTCTCTCTTTCCACTACCTCATTTATCCATTCTCATAGGGTAAAGAATAATATGCATATAAATCTATTTTCAGATAATTGAACATATCCTTTCTAGGTCTAAATACATCTCAGTTCAAACACTATTATTTTTTTAAATTTTTATTTGAGTATAATTGCTTGACAATGTTGTGTTAGTTTCTCCTGTACCATTTTTCTAAATTCCACATATATGCATTAATAAGTGATATTTGGTTTTCTCTTTCTTTACTCTATATGACAGTCTCTAGTGGCATCCACATCTCTTCAAATGGCAGTTTTGTTCCTTTTTCTGGCTTAGTAATATTCTTAGCCATTGTATATATATGTGGCACATTGTCTTTATCTACTCATCTGTTGATAAATATTTAGGTTGCTTCCATGTCCTGGCTATTGTAAAAAGTGCTGCAATAAACATTGGGGTGCATGTATCTTTTGAAATTATGGTTTTATGCCCAAGAGTGAGGTTGCTGAGTCATATGGCAGATTTCCCAAAGATATCATCCTGTTCTTTGCCTTTGTAAACAAAGTATACTCACTTAGCAATTTCCTGGAGAGGTTATTATGTCTTGAACTGTATTGGATTAGTATCCTTAGGAATTCCTGAGATGCATGAGGGCTGTTGCCTCTGTTAAATTATCCACAGATTGCAAGGAATCTTTGTGATTAAAAAAAAAACTTTGAGATACAGTTTACAGTTCATAGAATTCACTGTTTAAATATAAAATTTAGCAGATTTCAGTTTTCTTCCAGAGTCATTATCATCACCATAGTTTAAATTTGTAACATTTTCCCTCCCTAAATAGCAACCCTGTACCTAGTAGCAGTCACTCTCCATCTTCACTCCCTCCAGCCCCGAGTCCTAGGAAGCCACCAGTCTACACATTTGTCTCTGTAGGCTTGCTTCTTCCATTGACATTTCATATAAGTGGAATCATCCGGTTTGTGGCCTTTCATGTGACTTCTTTCACTTTCCGTAAACTTTTCAAGATTCATCTGAACAATGTGTCATAGCTAACGTCAGTACCCCATTCCTTTTTATAGCTAAATAATACTCTGCTGTGTGAATGCACCACAAAATTAATTTTTGAATTTTAAATCAACTTTGCATTCTTAGGTTAATTCCCACTCAGTTATAGTGTATAATCCTTTTTTTGTGTTGTGCTGGAAACAATTTGCTAGTATTTGATTGAGGATTTCTGCATCTATATTCAGAAGGGATACTAATCTGAGTTTTGGTTTTTTGTAAAGCCTTTGGTTTTAAGGTCAAGATTATACTAGTCTCAAAGGATGAGACAGGCATAGGCTGGCAAGTAGTATAAGAAGCCTTGAGTACCTTCCACAAAAGTGCAGTTTTCCCAATGGTTACTTCTTACATAAATATAGTACTACGCTGTAATCAGGAATTTGATAGAGGTGTGTGTGTGTTCACTGCTGTGTCATATTGTCACATGTATAGATTTATATAACTATGACTGATATTCCTTATCAGTCGTATCTTAAATATCTCTTCATCATACCCTGGTAACCATATCAGATAGGATTATAATTTTTTCTTCAACTATCAAACATAATTTTGAAAACTCAAGGGGAGAAGACAAGCCTATTATATTTTTGCCTACTGTGTTTTTTCCTCTTTGCTACTGTTCCAAGGATATTTCTTTTACTCTATTTCAACTTAGAGAACTTCTTTTAGCTATTCTTTTAGAGTAGGTCTGCTGGTGAAGAATTTTAAGCTTTCCTTTCTCTGAATATGTCTTAATATCTCTTTCATCACTGAAGACTGTTTTCAATAGATATTGAATTCTGGGTTGACAGTTCATTTCTTTCAGCGCTTGAAAAATATTTTGCAACTTCTTCCCATTCTCCAGTTTCTGATGAGAAATCCACTGTCATTCAAATTGTTTTCATTGTTTCTCTCTGGCTGCTTTCAACATTTTTTTTTTTTTTTTGCCTCTTGCTTTCAGCAGCTTGACTATGATATGTCTTAGTGTGGATATTTTTTTGGTTTCTTCTCTTTGGGGTTTGCTCAGATTCTTGGGTCTGTAGGTTGATGTCTTTTGACAAATTTGGGACACTTCAGTCATATGCCTTCCAGTAATTTTTTTAGTTCCAGCCTCTTTTTCCTCTTTCCCTGGCACTCTGATGACATGAACATTAGACCTTTTACTATGGTCTTGTTCCTTATACTCTATCCATTGTTTTTCAGTTGATTTTCTTAGTTGTTCAGATTGGATACTTTCTATTGTTCTGTCTTCAAATTCAAATTCTTTCTACTGTTCTTTTCATTCTTCTGTTGAATTTATCCTTAATTTTGATTACTGTAATTTTAGATCCTAGATTTCTATTTGGTTCTTCTTTTCTATCTTTTATTTCTTTATTGAGATGTCCCTTCCTTGGTGGTTCAGACAATAAAGTATCTGCCTGCAGTGCAGGAGCCCCGGTTTCGATCCCTGGGTCAGGAAGATCCCCTGGAGAGGGAAACGGCAACCCACTCCAGTAATCTTGCCTGGGAAATTATATGGACAGAGAAGCCTTGTGGGTAACAGTCCATGGGGTCACAAAGAGTCGGACACGACTGAGCAACTAACACTTTCACCCTTTCATTTTTTTGTGAGCTTTTTTGTTTATTTGTTTCAAGCATGTTTGTAATTGTTCATTGATACATTTTTATGTTTTCTTTAAAATCCTTATCAAGTATTTCTCTATATATGTCATGTTGGCATTGGTATCTGTTGATGGTCTTTTTCCATTCTTTTGAAGCCTTTCTGGGTCTTGGTATGATGAATGATGGTTGCTTGAAACTTCAATATTTTGACTATTATGTTACGAGACTCTGGATCTATTTAAAGCTTATGGTTCAGCAGGTCTCCTCTGACTTTGCTCTGAAGGGAAGGAGTGACCACTTCTTTACTTCCAGTTTGGGTGGAAGTCTAGATCCTTTGCTCAGACTCTGTTGACAACAGGATGATCAAATCCTTGATACTGCTGGGTTGGGGTGAGAGTTCAGGCTCTCCACTAGACCTGAACTGAGAACCTTCTGGCTGTGAGAGGTAGGGCACTGCTTTATGGCCTTCTGTGAGGTCTCACTACACTGTAGGTGGTGGCTTCTTACTGCTGGATGGTGGTGAACGTCCTCATTTTCTATTAGGCCCTCTCTGATACACCCCAGTAGGGAGCTGTAGAAACACCTATGGCCTTTGCATAAGGTCAAAGTCTAGGCTCCCCACCTGGTCTCCATTGAGACCACTGGAGGGGGTTCTTACTGTTTATCAGAGGTGAAATTCCTGGCCACACATTCAGTCTTTTTTGATACCATTCTAGTGTGGGCCTGGGATGTCTTTTTACAGACCAGCAAAAGTGGAAGCTGAGGCTTTCCGCTTGGTTTTTGATGTGAGGGGTGCAGCTGGGGAAGTAGTTTTTCTGTGGGGGGTGTGTGTGTGTGTTTTGAACAGAGCAGTTATTTTTCTAAGAAATCCTGTCTTGTTAGGATATCCTTTTACTGGTCCTTTTGTATAGAGATAGCAGACCTTTCTAGGGGGCCTCTTTTTGTCTGCACCCATTGGTATTTCAGTTTACTGATTTTTCTAGTTTACAGTCTGGGGTATACAAGGCCAAAAGAAAATGTAGTGATCTTACCTCAGGTTGTATGATCTCTGGCTGGTCTTTCTCTTTCTGTTCCTCTCTATTTTTCAGGCTTTTTATGTTTATTTCATATGCAATGTCCAGGGTTTTTATTTTTACCAAGAGAATAGAGAAGAGTACATCAAATTCCTGGAAGTGAAAGTCTTAGATATTGATTATGCAATTCCTCTTTTAATAAATATAGATAAGAAAGAGAAGTATGGGGACTTCCTTGGTGGTCCGGTGGTTAAGAATTCATGACTTCAGGGCAGGTGTGGATTTGGTCCCTAATCAGGGCTAACATCCAACATACCATGTGGCATGGCCAAAAAATAAAAGAAAAGAGACAGAGAAATATGTGATTATATCATCTTTTATAGTTTCCATGTAAGTATCTTTATGGAGTTCTTTGTTTTTTTTTCTCCTGTGGATTTAAGTTGTATCGAGTTTCACTCAAACAGGGCTCTGTATCAACCTAGAAGGGTGGGGTGGGGAGGGTGATGGGAGGAAGGTTCAGAAGGGAGGGGATATACTTATATCTATGGCTGAATCATGTTGAGGTTTGATGGAAAACAACAAAATTCTGTAAAGTGATTCAGTTCGGTTCAGTCGCTCAGTCATGTCTGACTCTTTGCGACCCCATGAATCAGTACACCAGGCCTCCCTGTCCATCACCATCTCCTGGAGTTCACTCAAACTCACGTCCATCAAGTCGGTGATGCCATTCAGCCATCTCATCCTCTGTCGTCCCCTTTTCCTCCTGCCCGCAATCCCTCCCAGCATCAGAGTCTTTTCCAATGAGTCAACTCTTCACATGAGGTGGCCAAAAAGTATTGGAGTTTCAGCTTTAGCATCATTCCTTCCAAAGAACACCTAGGGCTGATCTCCTTTAGAATGGACTGGCTGGATCTCCTTGTAGTCCAAGGGACTCTCAGGAGTCTTCTCCAACACCACAGTTCAAAAGCATCAGTTCTTCGGTGCTCAGCCTTCTTCACAGTCCAACTCTCACATCCATACATGACCACTGGAAAACCATAGCCTTGACTACACAGACTTTTGTTGGCAAAGTAATGTCTCTGCTTTTCTTTTTTTTTTTCTTTAAACTTTTATTTTTACTTTATTTTGCTTTGCAATACTGTATTGGTTTTGCCATACATTGACATGAATCAGCCACGAGTGTACATGAATTTCCAATCCTGAACCCCCCTCCCACCTCCCACCCCATATCATCTCTCTGGATCATCCTTGTGCACCAGCCCCAAGCATCTTGTATCCTGTATCGAACATAGACTGGCGATTCGTTTCTTACCTGATAGTATACATGTTTCAATTGTCTCTGCTTTTCAATATGCTGTGTAGGTTGGTCATAACTTTTCTTCCAAGGAGTAAGCGTCTTTTAATTTCATGGCTGCAGTCACCATCTGTTATCCTTCAATAAAAAGTAATTTAAAAAATTTCATCTAAGTTTCAATTCCTTTCAGCCTGAGGAACTTCTTCTCCAATATTTTTCCTAAGACAGGTCTGCCAACAGCAAATTCTGTTTATCTAGAAATGTGTTTATTTTGCTTTCATCTTTGCAAAGTAGCTTTACTGGATATAGGATTCTTGGTTGACAGTATTTTCCTTTAGGACTTTGACTCTACCACTCCACTGCCTTCTGGCTTCTGTTACTTCTGATGAGAAGTCGTTTATTAATCTGATTGGGATTCTCTTGGGTATATGATTCCAGTTGTTTTTTTCTTGCTACTTTCAAGATTTTCTTTTCTATTTTTGGTTTTGACATTTTGGCAGTGATGTATCTGAATGGGTATTTCATTGTATTTATCCTACTTAGAGTTGACTGTGTAGATTAATAATTTTCCTCGAATTTGGGAAATAGTCAGCATTATTTTTTTTTGAGTTTCTTTTCCCCTTCTCTTTGATTCTACCACTATGCATGATGGTAAGTGCTTTGGTGCCTCTGATATTCTGCAGTTTTAAAATAAAATGCCTACGTGTAGAATTTTTGGTATTTATTTATTTTAATTGATGTTTTCTGTATTTACTGGATCTGTGGTTTAGTGTCATTAATTTTGGAAAATTTAGTCATTATTTCTTCAAATATTTATCCTTGTGCTCCTTCTGATATTTCTATTGTGTGTTACATCTTTTGTGCTTGTCCCACAGTTCTTTGATATTCTACTCTGCTTCTTCTGTCTATTTTTAATTCTGAATTTCAGTTTGGGAAGTTTTCATTGACAGATTTTCAAGCTCACTCTTTCTTTCCTTAACCATATCCAGTCTGCTGATGAGTCCATTAAAGATATTCTTCATTTCTATTAAAACACTTTTGATTTTTAACATTTGCTTTGATTCCTTCTTAGCATTTCTATCTCTTTGATTGTAGTATCCATCTGTTCTTGCATGTTGACCACTTTTCTCATTAGAATCCTTAGCATATTAATCATAGTTATTTAAAATTTCCAGTATGATAATTCTAAAATCTTTGCCTTATCTGTGTCTGGCTCTGATGCTTACTTTCTTTACAGACTCTTTCCTCTGTCTTTTATCATATCTTGTAATTTTTTTATGTGAGCTATGCATGATATAGGCAATAGGAACAAGGTAAATTGGTCTTTAGTATGAGATTTCAGATATGTTTATCTGGCTAAGAGATAGGTTGTATTTACTGTTTGCTGTAGCTGTAGTTTCTCTAGGTCTTTGTTTTTTCTCCCTGCTTTGGATTTTCCTGCAAGCTGCTTCTTAAATAGTCTCTCTTATTGCTCTCTCACTCACAATCCACTATCACTGGACTGGGTGTCTGATACATTTGGTAAGGTTTTAGAGAGGAAAAGTAATTAAATCTTTATTTTTAGGCTGTGACCTTCAGAAATCTTTTCTTTTTTTCTCCCCTTATGTGAGCCAGGAAGGCAAAAGGGGACTTGAACTGTCCAGTTACCTTATCTTTTAATCTTTGTATGCTTTCTTTCACAAGTTGGATAGCATTATCTAAATGGTTGTCAAGCTTTAATTTAGAGGAAAATTTAGGCAATCTTGGGGAAGAAAGAGAAAGGCAAACTTCTTCCAGTCTTCTGTGCATCTCCTAATACCACTCAGCCCTAAAATTGCATACTGAATTTAGCAAGTATCCTATACTTAGCCATTTCCACATTTTTAAACAGTTTTTGTTTTATAGTGTCCACAAATTTCTTATATGGTCCTCTTCAGGAAGGTGTACTTAATCCCTTTCCCTTGAGTGTGGACTAGACTTAGTGACTTTCTTCTAATGAGTAGAAAAATGTGTATGTGTCAAGGGGTGACTTCAGAGCCTGGGTCACAACAGTGCATTTTCCTGCTTACTTTCTTACCTACTGTTGATCACTCATGTCATAAGAACACCCAGGAAATGGTGAGGAACTGAAGCCTTCTGCCAGGATCCAGCAAGGAATTTAGGCTTTGACTAACAGCTGTGTAAGTGAGTCATCTTGAAAGTGGCTTCACCAGTGCCAATCAGACCTTCTGATGGTTGTGGTCCTGGATAACATCTTGTTTGCAACCTTATTAGAGATCATGGATCAGAACCACCAGCTAAGCTGCTCCTGCATCCCTGACCCTCAGAAATTATGTGAGATAATAAATGCTTGTGTTTTAAACTACTAACACAGCTATTAGTAGTTTAGAGAATATCTGTTATTACATAAGCATATTCCTTGGCAGTCTTCTCCTCCTACATAACATTTCTCTCTCTCTCTCTCACATACTCTCTCTCTCTCTCATTTCCTTCAACCAAAGTCAAAAATATTTCTTCAAATCTAATTTCTTAAATTTTATAATTTTGTCTATCTCATCACATTTTAGTGCTGTTTAACTATAATTTACAGTTTCCAATCTGAGAAATTACCTAGGTGACCTATACCTTGACCTGCTTCTGTTTAGGAATAAGAAAGTGCAGTTTTGGTTAGTGAGATTTTTTAGGGCTTTCTTCACTGAGGTTAGATTGACCTTGGGAAGTGGTGAATCCAAGAGCCAAAAGGAACCCCTTTGGATCTGGGGGTTGGCCACAATCTATACTTTCTTCATACTCTGAGAATCTTATCCAGAGTAAACCAAGTACACTGATTAAGAGGATGAAGGACAGTGTGCAGACATAGGTGAGGATGGTGTCATTTCCAATGACTTTGCCTTGGTGACTGGTATTGGAGGCTGGGTGGGGAGTGGTTTCTGATGTGTCAGTATACATTCATTTGCTCAATATTTTTTAAGCCTCAAGTATGTCTCAGATTTTGTTCTAGGTACTGAACATAAAGTGATAAATTTACATGCCCCTTCTCCTTGGAAAGCTTGTGTTCTGGCGGCTTTGAGGTTCAGTTGAGGACCAGCCACAACTGGCTGGCACTAGTGAAACAGTTACAGCAAAGACTTTTTGTGTATGTCTTTCTCTATCTAGTCTCTATTCTTTAAAGGTACCTCTGTGAAAGGAGAAATTCATCAACAAATTACAAATAAATTTTTTTTGTAGAGAAACAGCTTCCAAAAATGATTATGAATTTCAGAGACTGAATACCCTCTGACATATCCATGTATCAGGATATTAGTCTTGAAGTCATTGTGTATGAGGGAAAGAAAACTGACAAGAGAGGAAATCCAAAACATGGAGATGCAAAAGAAATGTCCTTTGTTCAGGAAAGAAATAACATCAGAAGCATGGACACTTATAAAGATTCAGATCTTTGCAATTAAACCTGGGCCTGGAGAGTAAATATGTGTTCTCTTGGGGGAAGTTCAGGTAGCTTAGGAAATTAATTCTTGTTAGTTTCTCCTTGACAGTCCTGGGCAGAAGCTGAGGCCCCACAAATCTGTCTTTCTACTTCACTACCTTTGGCAGGAACAGTAGACTCATGCATCAGTTAGGGCTCTGTTGCAGAAAGCAAAAACTGTAAACAGAAAGATTTTTAAAAGATCATTAAGTGTTTACAAAACTGTGGAGGACTGCTGGAGAATAGGCTCCAGGCTGGGCCTCTAGAAACAAATTTCTGTAACAAGACTGTTGAACGAGTTAGCCCGGGCTGCTTCTGTCTCTGCAAGAGTCAGGAAGGTAATGGGTCAGGAGGTCACTTGATAGTGATCCAGGTTCAGGAAGCCACTGATGCCGCTGGGGCAAAGACCTCTTAGCAGCAGCATAGCTAGTGACTGGACTCTGGAACACACAGTTTTTTTCCTGCCATGGTTACAACAGCTATCTCTTTTTAAAAATATTTATTTATTTTTGAGTGCCCTGGGTTTTCACTGCTGCAAATAGGTTTTCTCTAGTTTCAGTGAGTGAGGGCTACTCTTTATTAGGTGTGTGAGCTTCTCCCTATGGTGGCTTTTCTTGTTGCCAAGCATGGGCTTGTCAGTTGTGGTGCATGAGCTTCGCTGCTCTGCAGCATGTGCGATCTTCCCAGACCAGGGATTGAACCCATATCTTCCGCATTGTCAGGTAGATTCTTAACCACTTGGCCACCTGGGAAGTCTTCATAACTGTTTCCTGAAACCCATGAAACTGTTCATTGGATATTGGAATGTTGCTTCAGGAAAATTCAATGACATCATAGCCTTGCTTTCCACCAAATACTCACTATTCCAACATCTTTTTTCAGGTAGGTGTCCATGTGACACAGCCATGGCCAATGAGCTGTAAAGGGTTTCTGCATGGCATGGGTGGGATCCAGGGCTTCCAGGATACTTGCTTTTCTGAAAAACAGGATAAATATTTCTTTTACTGTTTCCTCTTCTTCCTGCTTGGAGCGTGAATGTGAAGGCTAGACCGATAGAAGCCATCTTGTGACCTCTGAGGTTAGAGTCAACTCGTTTTAGAAAGAAACAGAAAAAATGCACTGTGTTGACCTCCTATTCTGAACTTCTTGATATTAGAGAAAGGAAAATGTGTCATTAGTTTAAGTCACTGTCAATCCAGAAAAAGTTCAGGTATTGCAAGCTGAAAGCACTCTCAACTTATATAACATCTTTCCCCTACCTCTCCCTTTTTTCCTTCTTTTCCCTCCCACTCTATCTTCACTCTTTTCCCTCTGAATGCTTTTTTCTATCTGTCTATGTTTGTGGGGTGGGAGAGATGGTACCCAAGAGGCCACATTGAAGGAAGACATCATTGTAGCATATCCTGTTTCTATTGGAGGGCATTTATGAAGTGCAGACATAGCTGAATGGGCTCTCTGTAGCTCATAGGACTCATGTAATATATCAGCTGTAGTATATCAGTCAACATTGACTCCTACCATTGTAGTTTTTTCAGATGCAAATATAGTACTGCTCCAACTGTGACGTTGTTTCTCTGGGCATTTGTTACGTCGAACTGCATGAAATAGCTGATATTTGATTGTTTTAATTACAAATAGTAATGATTTCATATGGTGCAACCCAGTATTCATAGGCTTGGAGGGTATTGGAAAACTTTCTGAAGCCCAAATGAAATCAGTTTAAAACCCAGTGAGCTAAACGTGATCAGTGGTTAAACGTGATCCAGGCCTGGTTTCTCTAACCGTGTCCACATTGGGCATTTTCCTGGGCCATCCAAAAAGCTCAGTCTCCACTACAAAGGGCACTAACAGTTAGCACTTCCAGGTCACATTTTTCTCTTCTTTTCATGGCAACTCAACCTGGAGCTAAATTTTATTACAGGTGCAAGTTCAGGGATTTATACTGAATTTACCTAAGTAAATTGTGGATAGAGTGGAGTGGGATAGGGTATTATTGCACGTGCTTTTTTTTATCTTAGAAAAGCAGCATATTCTGAAGCTAGATTGACTCCTCTGTAGTAAGTAGATCCCTTTATGAATGCAGCAGATGACCAAAGAAAAGGACTTTGATACTAATGATTATGGCTCTTACCACTAGGCATTTATCATAGGCCATTAAGTATACAAATCGTTTTCTAAAGGTCTTGTCTGACCTTTGGACAACCAGAAGGGTCAGAAATTATCAGGATATCTGATGCTGTCTTTCTCCAGTTATGATTCTGGGCCTCTGGGATGTCCATATCCTTCTATCTTTCTGGTGCATTTTTAATGGCACAAGTGATTTCTTTGTTGAGGTGTTTTTTTTTTTCTTCTTTCTTTCTTTGCCATCTGTAAGTATATCTGACATTGACAGAAAGTACCCAGGAAAGATGTCCCGAAGTTTCACTTCAATTAATAAAAAATTAATAAACTTCAGCAACATTCTGTTATTGTTAAGTTATTTAATCAAGTATGACCCTTTGCGACCCCATGGACTGCAGCACACCAGACTTCCTTGTCCATCATTGTCTCTGGAGTCTGTTTTCAAACTCATGTTCATTGAGTCAGTGCTGTCATCCAACCATCTCAGCCTCTGTTACTCCCTTCTCCTCCTGCCCTCAATCTTTCCCAGCATCAGGGTCTTTCCCAAAGAGTTGTCTTTTCACATCAGATGGCCAAAGGATTAATATCATTAGGTTTGTTAAAAGAAACTATTTTTACTGTGACTCATAGACATTCCCAGTGAGAATTAACGTATATGAAAAAGGTTTCTTCTTCAGAGAGATTATGAGAAAAGGTATAGCATTATTTGGAGGTTAGAGAAAGGTTAAAATTCAGAAACCATTGTTTAGTTGTTGTCAGCTGCTAAGTCATGACTGACTCCCCATGAACTGTAGTATGCCAGGCTTCCCTTTTCTTCACGATCTCCCAGAGCCTGCTCAAACTCGTGTTCACTGAGTCAGTGAAGCTATCTAGCTACCTCATCCTCTGCCGCCCTGTTCTCCTTTGCCTTCAAACTTTCCTAGCATCAGAATCTTTTCCAATGAATCAGCTCTTTGCATCAGGGGCCAAAGTATTGGAGCTTCAGCTTTGGCATCAATCCTTCCAATGAATATTCAGAGTTGATTTCCTTTAGGATTGACTGGTTTGATCTCTTTGCAGTCCAAGGGACTCTCAAGAGTCTTCTCCAGCACCACATTTCAAAACCATCAATTCTTCAACACTCAGCCTTCTTTTTGGCCCAACTCTTATGTCTGCACATGATTACTAGAAAAACCATAGTTTTGACTAGACGGGATTTTTTTTTGACAAAGTAATGTCTGTTCTCTTTAATATACTGCATCTTTTAATTTCATGGCCTGGACTCACTGTCCACAGTGATTTTGGAGCCCAAGAAAATAAAATCTGTCGCTGTTTCTACCTTTTCCCCTTCTATTTGCCATGAAGTGATGAAAGTACATTGGTTAATGGTTGACTTGAAAGAATTTGTTCCAGTGACAACACTCTTTGGGCAGGAATCATTTTTCTCAGCTTTGTACCTCCTGTTCCTAGCATAACACCTGGCACAGGGTAGATGTGAAATAGTGATTGATTAGGTGAATGAATGAGCAAATACAGTGACTATGTGATATCAACATCGTGTGGTCAGCTCCGAGAACTGCTCCATGTTTCAAAGAAGGTGGGTCTGTAAAATAAACAGCCTTTACCATTACAAAAATCCTTGTTAACACACATTTTCTTCAGTTCCCAGTAGGCATATCTGTGTAGTGGCGTTGAGTAATTTACTCACACTATAACTCTCTGGTATTCTACATGAGCTAGGACTTAACAGGGAATAGGGAGAAAATGTTATGTTTAGTTTAAAGCTTGGTCTGACTTGACAATATGCCATCTCCTTGGCTGATAACCTGAAATAATTGAATAATGCCCCTTGTTGTCATCCTCTTCTCTGCATTTTCTAGGGTTGGTGACCAGAGGTATAAAAGGGAATTTTAGTGAAAGATCTTTGGTTGTTTCTCCTGTATGAGTCCCATGGGAGATTTATTGACTTTTAGCCCACCTGCCTCCTGGACATCTTTCGGGGTTTAAGGTGACAGAGGCTCTCTCCTTGACCAGTCTTCAGTCAGGCTCTTCTAAGACCTCTTCTTTACTTAATGGTGGACTTCTGTGTCTGTTCTTGTCAGGCCTGGTTTTAGCAAGAATCCTGTAAAGTCAATTGAGAAACAACCCTTCACACTTGATATCTGATCACCCTTGATCTCTAATCAAGTTCCTTATCCCCCACCCTTGATATCTATTCACCCTGGTCTGCCATCAGCAAGAATTTTGTCAAGTTGGCTGAATCATAGTCTTCTTTACCATAATGCATCCTCTTTGGAAAATCTTGACCCCCACCCTACTCCTTGATTATAAATGCCCACTTGCCCTTGCTGTATTCGGAATTGAACTCAGCTCTATATTGACGTCTCTTTCTGCTAATACAGTATTTCTGAGTAAGACTGATTTTTTACTGCTTCATCTACTGTCTGGCCCTGGCTTTTCTTTGGTAATAGATATGCCGTGACTTACATAAGACCCTTGGACCCTTGCATCATTGGACCCTTGGGCCTCTTAACCTAGGCTGCGACAATCAACACTGTTGATGACTTCATTTCTGTCTGATTGTTCAGGGTCCATTGGTGAGTCCAGATTCTGAACATGTGCCCCAGATGACAGCTTACTGACAGATTTTGGTTCTTAAGACTCTGAGGATACTCTAGAAGCTGGGTTAGAGGCCAAGGCTTCTTTATTTGTGAGGTACCTACTAGACTGTAGCTTCCCTGGTGGCTCAAATGGTAAAAAATCTGCCTGGATTACAGGAGTTGTTCAGTCTCTCAGTCATGTCCAACTCTGCACCCCCATGGACTGCAACACGCCAGGCTTCCCTGTCCTTCACTATCTTGCGGAGCCTGTTCAAACTCATGCTCATTGAGTTGGTGATGCCATCCAGCCACCTCGTCCTCTGTCGCCCCTTCTCCTTCTGCTTTCAATCTCCGGCATCAGGGTCTTTTCTAATGAGTTGTCTCTTCGCATCAGTGGGCCAAAGTATTGGAGCTTCATCATCAGTCCTTCCAATGAATATTCAGGATTGATTTCCTTTAGGATTGACTGGTTTGATTTCCTTGCAGTCCAAGGGACTCTCAAGAGTCTTCTCCAACACCAGTTTAGAAGCACCAATTCTCCAGCGCTTAGCTTCTTTATGGTCCAACACTCACATCCATACATGACTACTGGAAAAACCACAGCTTTGACTAGATGGACCTTTGTTGGCAAAGTAATGTCTCTGCTTTTTAATATGCTGTCTAGGTTGGTCATTGGAGAAGGCAATGGCAACCCACTCCAGTACTCTTGCCTGGAAAATCCCATGGACGGAGGAGCCTGGTAGGCTGCAGTCAATGGGGTCGCTAGGAGTCAGACACGACTGAGCGACTTCCCTTTCACTTTTCACTTTTATGCACTGAAGAAGGAAATGGCAACCCACTCCAGTGTTCTTGCCTGGAGAATCCCAGGGATGAGGGAGCCTGGTGGGCTGTTGTCTATGGGGTCTCACAGAGTTGGACACGACTAAAGCAACTTAATAGCAGGTTGGTCATAGTTTTTCTTACAAGGAGCAAGCATCTTTTAATTTCATGGCTGCAGTCACCATTTGCAGTGATTTTGGACCCCCCAAAAATAAAGTCTTTCACTGTTTCCCTTGTTTCCCCATCTATTTGCCGTGACATGGTGGGATTGGATGCCATGATCTTCGTTTTTTGAATGTTGAGCTTTAAGCTAGCTTTTTCACTCTCCTGTTTCACTTTCATCAAGAGGCTCTTTAGTTCCTCTTCACTTTCTGCCATAAGGGTGGTGTCATCGGCCTATCTGAGGTTATTGATATTTCTCCCAGCAATCTTAATTCCAGCTTGTGCTTCATCTAGCTCAGCATTTCACATGATGTACTCTGCTGCTGCTGCTGCTGCTAAGTCGCTTCAGTCGTGTCCAACTCTGTGCGACCCCATAGACAGCAGCCCACCAGGCTCCTCCATCCATGGGATTTTCCAGGCGAGAGTACTGCATATAAGTTAAATAAGCACGGTGACAATATACAGCCTTGACGTACTCCTTTCCCTATTTGGAACCAGTCTGTTGCTCCATGTCCAATTATAACTGTTGCTTCTTGACCTGTGAACAGGTTTCTCAGGAGGCAGGTAAGGTGATCTGATATTCCTATCTCTTTAAGAATATTCCACATTTTGTTGTGATCCACACAGACAATGGCTTTAGTGTAGTCAATGAAGCAGAAGTAGATGCTTTTCTGGAATTTTCTTGCTTTTTCTATGATGCAGTAGATGTTGGCAGTTTGAGCTCTGGTTCCTCTGCCTTTTCTAAATCCAGCTTGAACGTCTGAAAGTTCTCAGTTCATGTACTGTTCAAAACTGGCTTGGAGAATTTTGAGAATTACTTTTGCTAGCATGAGAAATGAGTACAATGTGTGGTAATTTGCACATTTTTTGGCCTTGCCTTTCTTTGACATTGGAATGAAAACTGACCTATTCCAGTCCTGTGGCTACTGCTGAGTTTTCCAAATTTGCTATCATATTGAGTACAGCACTTTCACAGCATCATCTTAGGATTTGAAATAGTTCAGTTGGAATTCCATCACCTCCACTAGTTTTGTTCGTAATTATGTTTCTTAAAGCCCACTTGACTTTGAATTCCAGGATATCTGGCTCTAGGCGAGTTATCACAAGATCATGATTATCTGGGTCATTAAGATCTTTTTTGTATACTTCTGTGTATTCTTGCCACCTCTTCTTAATAATTCTGCTTCTCTTAGGTCTATGCTGTTTCTGTCCTTTTTGTACAGGAGGTAGTGATCAGAACAATCTGGAAGAAAAAGAAATGTAAAAAGGCAAAATGGTTATCTGAGGAGGCCTTAAAAATAGCTGAGAAAAGAAGAGAAGCTAAAGGCAAAGGAGAAAAGGAAAGATATGCCCATGTGAATGCAGAGTTCCAAAGAATAGAAAGGAGAGATGAAAAAAAGCCTTCCTGTGTGAACAATGCAAAAAAGTGGAGGGAAACAGTAGAATGAGAAAGACTAGAGATCTCTTCAAGAAAATTAGAGATACTAAGGAAACATTTCACAAAGATGTGCCCAATAAAGGACAGAAACAGTGTGGACAGAAGGACTATGGGAGACCCAGGTTCCATCCTGGGTTGGGAAGATCCCTCAGAGAAGGAAATGGCAACCCACTCAAGTATTCTTGCCTGGGAAATCCCATGGACAGAGGAGCCTGGTGGGCTACAGTCCATGGGGTCGCAAAGAGTTGGGCATGACTCTCTAACTAATACACATTGGGCTGTAAGGCTTTCTTTCTGGCTGTTTGTTTTGAGTAAGATTCATTCACTCCCTGAGTCCTGGGCTTGGTTCTTTGTTTCCAGTGGAAATTCACTTTCTGACTTCCTGGGCTAGAAAATTTCTTTCTGGCTCTTTTTGTCAAGTGTGGATTTAGTCTTTGAGTCCTAGGTTGGGAATTTTTCCCCCTGGCTCTTTTGAGGACTCTATTTTCTCTTTGATTCTGTTTCTCCCAGTGGAGCTTCTCAGTCAGCTGAAACCCTCTTCTTGAACTCATATGACTATATGTTCTGCTAACTTCTGCTTGCTTTCTTGCTGGCATGACTTGACTAATGTTGATAGGAACTTCAGTGGGAAACAGGGTCTGCTCAATCTTGTTCCTCTGAGACTTCTCACTTCCCACTGCTTCCACTCACCCTTCCTCCTTCACCACCTTCAATATTTCCTTCCACTCCTTTGGATCCTTTTTGCCTCTCTTCAGGCCCCTCCATCCTCTGTCCACCATGCCAGACCATCTTCCTTCTCACTCTAGCCTCTCAGGCACTTGGACTTGTTGCTCTCTGTCCCCTGGGGCTCTCAAGGGACTCAGTCATGTCCAACTCTTTGGGACTCTGTGGACTGTAGCCCACCAGGCTCCTCTGACCATGGGGGATTCCCCAGGTAAGAATAATGCAGTGGGTTGCCATGCCCTCCTCCAGGGGATCTTCCCAACCCAGCTATCGAACCCATGTCTCCCACTTTGCAGGCAGATTCTTACTGTCTGAGCCACCAGGGAAGCCCTTCAAGGGACTCAGGGACCCCCAAAAGCAATTGCATGAGGCTGAAAAGAAAAATAAGGAAGGCCAATTGGAAACAGACTGGATATTTTAACTGGGTCAGACTTTGGAGACAGCTTCACAGCAGCTGCTTCACATTCACTCAGTCTCTCACCTATAATGTAGTCTAGTGTCTAAGACAGGGCAAAAGATCTGCGGATATTGGTAAAAGGATTTAACTCTCATATCGAGTAGTTAGCCTTGAATTGTTCCATTTGTCAGAAACACGATTTAGACAGAGAGTGGAAATAAACCAGTGAGTTTTGGTGCTACTGTGTTTACCTGGCTCATGGCTAAAATTTTAGATAGAAAGGTATAAGATCTGTTTGCACCTGTCTGTACATATGTTTATGGATATATGTACATATGTTATACATCTGTAATAGTTTCCTTCTTCTGAATGGTATAACCAAATTTATAAAGTCCTGTAAAGAGCTCTATTTAAATCAGCTTAGAGGTAAATGAGTGTTTATATAAATTAAATATTACTAAAATCTTCCAGAAATATAGGGACGAACCCAAAAACTGTGATTTGAGCAAATCTTTGAAGATTATTTTAATACTGTTGACTAAGTAAAAACAGCGATACCTTCTGACTGTCAGTATTGACTATAATACAAGCATACATTTTCATTCTACTTGGCTTTACTGGTCAAATAAGGTAATATGATATCTACTAGATATTTAAGATTATAAAGGTTATCAATTCAATCTAAAAAACAAATGTATAAGTAAAGATGCAGTAAAAACGAATTCCTTGATATCCATTGCCTTAGAAATCCAGCACAGAAGTAAAACAAACAAAAACATTCCAAGCTTTTAATTTATTTTTTTCAGGGGTTTTCTGCCACTCCCTCCCCACACCCCCCGCAATATGCACTGTAAAAATAGTTAACAGGGAAATAATTGGAGATGATGGGAAGTTTTGTGTCTGCCTAAAATTAGTTTCCAAAATCTTTTTTTTTTTTTTGGTAACCTACAATTTTAGAGTTATGCCAAGTAATGGATATTCACTAAACATCTCAATCATTTCTAAGTAACCTGAACTGCTAAATAATTCATTAGTGAATATACATTTAAGTTTATTTGCTTTTTGCTTTTGAATTTTGTATGTTATAGAGAACCTAAATATATTTGAGTCTGTCAATATGTTCTTTTTACCACATTGAAAAATATGAGGAAGTATAGACCTATAAAACTGTAGATTCAGAAAATTTTGTTAGTCTACCAGAGAATACTGATATGTGACAGGCAGTTCATAATTGTTTACTTCCTAGATTTTTTTCTGTGCAAGAAGGGTTACTAATGTCTAAAAAATTATAATAAGTGTATGAAAATAAAACTACCAAAAATAATAAGGGAACAACTTTTTCAGGCAAAGTATACAGAAAAGTAGGATATATTTCAATAAGAAAAAGTTTGCAATATGTGAAGCATGTGTCTTCAGTAAAGGAAAAGTAGAATAATTTTGTCCTAAAGTGAAATGACTGTCCCAGAGTGAGAAAGAGAAAAATGTGAGGGAAAAAACTGAATGGATATAGAAAGTTATAGGAGATTTAGAGGAAAAGTAATTTTATGTGTGGTTAAGCTGTCTAAGAATGAATGGATTTATTTATAAGGTGTTTTAAAGATAAGCTCAAAAATGTAACAGTGCAAAACTAGAATCTGTTTTTCTTTCTACTAATGTAACAGACTTTTCTTGGATTTTTGGTTTGTTCTTAATAGATTGCAAAATATTTTTCTTTACCTTTTAAATCATTCATCTAAGAAACAAAGATTTTTATCAGCATAATTTTGTATGCCTTATGTTAACCTTATCCTTGATTATTTAAGAAAACCAAGTCTTATCACTTTTCAAAGAACTAAGGGTATATTTTTTTTTTACACTTTTGACAATTTTGCCTTCCCCAAGTCAGATCCTAAATGAAATTATCTTGACTCCAAACTGACTTATTCCAAAGACTCCATGGAAAGTCTCAAGGGATTTGTTCTCTCACCTTGTGAAAAGAGAGATGTTATACTAATTTGATTTATTTGATAGATTGGATTATTGCATGGAAAGGCTTGTCCTCTTCCAAATAAGAAGTGATATTAATTTAGGATATATTTGTATGGGTAAATATAAATGTAAGTATTTCAGAAGTTGTATTAATTTCCTAGAAATTAGGACATCCATGAGATGTCCAATCACCATTCTAGTAATTATTCTATAATGTTGAGTGTCATGGAAACAACCAAATATTCTTATGAACTTAACTGTTACCAGATCTTAACTATGCCATTTTAAATATTTTATCACCCACAGACAGATTTTGTTTTGCTCTGATTCTTCCCTGGAAGTATTTGCCATTATCTACAGGCCAGAATGCTTTGTCTTCTCAGAGACCCTTGGAAAAGACTATGGCAAGAACTCTGGGCTAGAGGATTCTGATGGCTTAGCTTACATAATTTTGAGACCATACCACTGGACTGAGTTGGGATTTCTAGAACTCTAATAGAGAAACTGACAGGTTTATAAAACTGCTCACCCAAGATCAAGCAGAATAAGAATTAATTATATGGGACTGACTAAATTGGTAATGGTTGTGTTTTTGGTTTCAGACGTTTTGGATTTTTAATGTTCTGTTTTCTGGATATAAAGAATCCCTTTCTTTTTTCTTAGATTATATATAAGTGTTAGTTGATCGGTCATGTCTGACTCTTTGTGACCCTGTGGACTATAGCCTGCCAGGCTCCTCTGTCTGTGGAATTCTCCAGGCCAGAATACTGGAGTGGGTAGCCATTTCCTTCTCCAGGGGAATTCCTGAATTCAGGGATCGAATCGGGGTCTCCTGCGTTGCAGGCAGGTTCTTTACCATCCGAGCCACAGGGAAGCCCCACATATGTGTCTGTGTATGTATGTATGTGTGTGTGCTGTGTGCTCAGTCGTGTCCAACTCTTTGTGACCCATGGGCCACAGGCCAACTGTTTGTGACCCACCAGGCTCTTCTGTCCATGGAATTTTCCAAGCAAGAATACTGGAGCAGGCTGCCATTTCCTTCTCCTGGGGAGCTTCCCAAGCCAGAGACTGAACTTGTGTCTCTTGCGTCTCCAGTACTGGCAGGTGGATTCTTTATCGCTAGCACGATATGGCCTTTCCTGGTGACTCAGTAAAGAATCCGCCTGCAGTGCTGGAGGCCTGGGTTTCATCCCTGGGTTGGGAAGATCCCCTGGAGAAGGGAACAGCTACCCACTCCAGTATTCTGGCCTGGAGAACTCCACGGACAGAGGAGCCTGGCAGGCTACAGTCTGTGGGATTGCAGAGTTGGACTTGACTGAACAGCTTTCATATATATTTGTAATGATTAGAAGATTATACTTTTATATAAAATGAAACACATATCTTTTCTCTCTGCCCAATTTCTTCAGAATTTGTGTTACTTTAATGTTTGAAGAAAGTTATTCTCATTATATTTAATTAAATAGAACAGGGAGGATCATGTCTTTTATTTGAATACTGTATTCAAGATATAAAATCAAGGGGAGATGTATCATAAACAGAAAACATATAGGTAAGTCAGGAGATAACAAAGAGAAGCTAAATATTTCGTATATCAGTAAAGCACCTGCTTTTCTTGGTTTACTTACTTTTTTCCCTACTATGTGGTGGGGAGGCTCATGGGACCTGACTTATAAGAAACCCATTGTAGCAGCTCTTCCTCAGTTTTTAGGAAATCTGTAGGCTCAGATGGTAACTCCAACCTGATCATCTCTTTCTGAAATCTTCTGTTTTCATTACATTGTGCTGTGCCTGTGCCTATGCCTTTCATCACCTGTTACGTCTTCTCTTAGGTTGGTTTCAACTTTTGGTGGGAGGGAGAGGTGGGTTAAACCCTTGGCTCTTTCTGAATTCTTGTTTTCTCATCTTCATTGACTCCACTCTCTGCAAACTAAGGCCAGTGCCCCTCTGATGTGCTAAACTGGGACTACTCCCTCATAAATCTAGCATCTTTTGCTCTTTTCTGTTTGGCAAAGGAGTTGACAGAATTGAAAACCCACTCTCCCTAAGCACCAAGAACAAGACAATGTGGGATGTGTTTCACACAAAAACAACAATAATAATGTAGTGAGCAATATATAGAGTACACTAATGTTATTAATTATAGTATTTTATATAACAATAAGATACTAACATATACTAAAATACTACTAAAATATATGATGTTATTAATATTATTTATTACATTATTATTAATCACAATAATAAAACAAATGATGTATTGTTGATTATAATTTTTGTTGTTGTTGTTTAGTCACTAAGTTATGTCTGATTCTTTGCCACCTCATAGATATTGCAGAAGGCTCTCCTGTTCTTCACTATCTCCCAGATATTAATTGCAATATCACTGACATAGATTACATACCAATCAATAGGCTGAATATTTTATTTGCAGGGCCTTCAGACAAGTAGTCAAATCCTTCAGCCACTCATGTTTCTTGCCAAAATATTTAACTTCTGCTATAAGTGCCTGGGAATCTTAGAGGGACTTTAAGCAAAGGTGACATGAGAGTTATTAATAATGTATTTTCTTGATGACTTTGGGACACTGTTATGTCAATAATTATTTTATGGCATTCCAGGGGCTATAGGGAGCTTCCCAGGTGGTGCTAGTGGTAAAGAACCTGCCTGCCAATGTAGGAGGCATAAGAGATGTGGGTTCAATCCCTGGGTCTGGAAGATCCCCTAAGGAGGGTATGGGCAACACACTCCAGTATTCTTGCCTGGAGAATCCCATGGACAGAGGAGCCTGGCGGGCTAAAGTCCATAGTATCACA
The DNA here is from genome assembly GCF_014754425.2 of Oryx dammah. NCBI lineage: Eukaryota > Metazoa > Chordata > Mammalia > Artiodactyla > Bovidae > Oryx > Oryx dammah. Next base: position 9,961,895 of record NW_024070212.1, read on the forward strand.
AAGAGCTGGGCAGCACTGAAGCAACTTAGCATGCAGGCACTCAAGGGCTACTGGAGGTGAAGATTTGCCGTGGACTACGTGGCCCCAGACAGCTGTGTTTCCCTGGTTTCCAGATGTGTATTTTATTAGATCAGCTCCGGGGATGTAGCCCAGAGGAAGGAGGAGCCATAGCTCTTAGTGAGTACAGCACCCCCGACCTGTTCTAACCTTCTGTTTCTACTAACTGTGTCCTGGAAATCCCAAGTATCAGGTCCTCAGTGAAGTTCCACAGAGACAAATAGTTGTGAGTAAAATAAGAATAAGCTCCTTTGAGTGGGAAGTCCAAAATCTTCTCTTACTAGTAGAAGTTAAACCCCTTTACTTTTTTTTCCTCTTACAACAGATTTTGTTTTTATTGCACACTGGTTATTCCTTATTTTCTGAATAACAACACCACTCAAAAATATGAGCCTTAAATAAAAGATGTTTGGGGCCATAAAAAAATATTGAACAAATGCTAGAAGTCATTGTACTTTTACTGTAAATTAAGCATTTCAATAGATAGGATATTTCAAAGAAAATAGCAATAGCCATAGGGGATCAGTGTAATTGACTTTAGAGCTGGTCCTTTCTGTGGGTAATTTTCCTTCTCGCTATCTTTGTCCTGTTGGAACAGAATTTCAGCTCGACTTCTGATGCCTGGTCAACACATAATCCTGCATTTCACTGTTCAGTGCCCACCACTCCAGGACTCTGGGTCAGATGGAGATACCTCCACACGCAAGCCTGCCAGTCTCTTCTAGAGATGGACAGATACAAATCCCCAATCCAATCCCTCCCACAAAGGCTTGGCTCTGATCAAACCCACCTCAATAAGAATTCTGCTCCTTCCCCAGGACAATATGGGGTGAGTCCCCACAGAGTAACCCTGTTTGAGTCCCTTTCTCACCCAAAGCTGCCTGTTGACCCAGAATCTGGCAGTACCAGAGGATGACTCCTTACTGGCACAGGTGCCCACCTGGGCAAGGAACTCCTTATAGACCCTGGAGAAAATCTTGTCGCCTACAAGATAACACTCTACTCTCCAGTCCTAGGCTTAAAAGCAATCATCTCAAGATTCCCTGGTGGTTCAGTGATTAAGGATCTGCCTGCCAATGTAGGGGACACAGGTTTGAGCCCTGGTCTGGGAAGATTCCACATGCTACGGGGCCACTAAACCTGTGCACCACAGCTACAGAGCCCATGCGCTTCACCTGCTGAAGTCCGAGTGCCTAGAGCTTGTGCTCTGCAACAAAAGGAACCACCACAAAGAGAAGCCCGTGCCCTGCCACTAAAGAGGAGCCCCTGTTTGATGCAACTAGAGAAAGTCTGCCCACAGCAATGAAGATACAGTGCAGTAAAAAAAAAAAAAAAAAGGTCATCTCATTTTTATTGGCCTGTAGCTGTAGGAGAAAAGGCTTGAGACATGGGGAGAGGTCAGGATAAGCACAAAGACACAGAGTGAAGTTCTACAGAGGTTTCTTCAGCTGTGTGATCAAGCTCACATGAGTGTTACTAGACCATTTAGGAAAAAATAAACACCTTCCTATTCATGTCTGTGAGAGAAAGAAGAGGCTACAACAATTTTCACTTAAAATGTCAATAGGAGAAGTCATAAATTCAGTCATGTATTTAATAACCTCTAGTCTTTCCTTCCCATGATCTCTCCATTCATACTTTCCCTACCACATAGACTTATGTACCCTGACCTTCTAACCTGCCTGAGCAAAGGCTTCTGGGAGGTGGTAACAGAGAACCATAGCAGCAGCTATGTTCTTGGCTTGGGGCTGTTAGAGAAGCAGGGGTGACCAGCATGAGTGTAGCAGACAACCCAGTGGATGGTTATCTAGCCAGCTTCTGACTCACCTACGTAGAGAGTCTCAGGCTGTTCAGGGTTTATATTCACCTCTGGGTGGGTGGGGGGATGGAGAGCACCAATAATGTGTGAGTGATTTTCCAGGCCTGCCCCGTGGTGCCGCTGGTGGGGAAGGGAGGGCTACTTATTAGATACAGAGGACAGCCAGAGCTCCACTCCACTGTGACCCCAGATTCTGTGCTGGGAGAGAGTGGTGTGGAGCTGTGGTGTTATGGGTGAGATAAGAGGCCTCACCATCCACATCAGCCTGATTCCACTCTCCAGGGGCCCCTTTGCCAATGGCCCTGTGCTCTGCTGGGACTTCCTGAGCCACGTGGGTGGGAGGGGAGTCTGCCTGAACTCAGGCCTCTCCTGAGCTGTGGGGGCAGGGACTTCTTTTCCTCTGATTCTATGAAGCAGTCTATTTGTGCAGTATTCTGGGATTCCGGTTTCTGCTGTAGCCACAGAATCCACCTCTCTGTTACTAATTCAGTATGACATGCCAGCACTTTGCTACAGAGATTCAGAGCAATGGGGGACACCATCTCTGGTTTCTAAAGAATTGTCCTGAGGCATCTTTCATCTCTCCCTTTTCCTTTCCCCTTTCTCCTTATGACTTGACCTCCCAGACCCTCATTCACCATCTTCAGATGTCAGAAGCCGACAGCTTTGTTCTCTTCTGCCCCAAGCTTGTCAAGGTGAGGTTCAGGGTCTGCATGTGGTGATACTGCCCTCACATCCATTCAGGTGTATGTTTACTAAACACATGTTTTTTTAATGTAAACACAATTTTAATGAACTTCTATTGTGTGCCATGCAGTATTTAGGTTTTGTAGAGAAGAGAGTGGCTTTTTTGCTGGGCTATATCTAGTAACCTCCATTTCTTTTGTATTGGAGTTACAACTATCAAGTGTTGGAGTTACAATAACTCAACCTTGCTCTCCCCTCCATATTTCAAAGTGAAGTTGTTTATGCCTAGATATGATTCCATCTATTCCACTTTAAATCCCATTCAACTGCTCTGCATCTTATTTTGGTTCTTCTCCTCCTGATCATTCCCCTTTTGTTTTGGTCAGTACCTCATTCCCTTTACTTCATCTTACCTCCCAGCCTCATTGCCCTGATTCAGTAATTGCCTTTCAGAATCTCTTTTTCTTCTCTTCTAATCCTGAAAGCTGGCCAGAGCCTAATTGTCACTTCCTGGAAGCAGTTCTCCACATTGTCATTCTTCTGATAACCTTGGTTAGGTTCAGTGGTAGAATTGGGCTTAGGTTACCTTTTGCATCTTAAATGAAACACAGACTCATTTTCCTGGGGTCTAGAACCATTTACAGTTCTTTTCCAATCTATTGGTCTTGTCTTACTTCCTTCACATATTCTATTGTCTACTCAAAGTCTTCTACTTTTGAATATATGCCCTGGGTCTCCCCTTTAAATTCTTTGATTCATTCTCTTCTCTGTAATCTAAGTAGCTTTCACACATATCTGTTTCTCAAAAGCCCAGTTCTTAAAAGTCTATCTTATATGCCATTTGCCTCCTGAAGTCTTTCCTGATCTCCTGACAGATGGGATATTTCCATCTTCTGAATGCAATAGTGATGAAGGAAATAGATTTTGGAATTGGACAAATATGGACTCCAAGCAAAGCACTCTCAGTTCTAAATTTGGAACCTCAAGCAAACACTGAAACTGTTTGAACATTTAACTCCTCATATGTGTACAGTAATATAAGTTGCCACCCTTTGTGAGGTTTTAGTGGCCAGCAGGTACACAGTGCTTTTTACAGAGTAAGTTCTTGAAAGTCATTATTATGGCATTTTTCTGTTATTACAGTATTAGCTCACAGTATAGTTATTTGTATATTCCTCTAAACACCCTTACAAAATCTCACAAAATATTCTATTTTATCCTTATCTCTGAGATCCCACCCGTCATCTAGCACTTTGCTTCGTATGTATCTTAGGGACTTATTAGATATTTGTTGAATTATAATGTTAATATAAATTTGTGGAATTACAATAAGTGAAGAGATAAGGGAATGGATAGAAATTGGAGATATTGCTGTGAACTCATGATTTTCACTGCTTGTGTGTGTGTGTGTATTTGAGTCACATGTTTCCAAGCTGTTTCCAATGCAAGTGCCTGAAAGCAGATCCAAAACTTCCTTTCTACATACTGCATATCAGTAAGAAGAACCAGTAATGCTTGGGAAATGGTTAATTCTAGGTCTGAGGCAGGGAAACACAGAGTCTGGACTTTTATTTTTAAAACCAGAAAGGAAGGAAATGATCAAAGAATAATATGAACGTGTCAAAAGGACACTAAAGTCAGCTTGAAGGCGATTTCACTGAGCAAACTGAAAATAACTTAAGAATCAATATAAATTGTCAAAATAATTATTATATATTGAATAAACAATGTAAACAATGAATCATAAAATGATATATATATAAATAATTGATAAAGAATAGGAAAATGTATTTATCAAACAATTATCAAAACTACCTCCCTGAAAAATATTTTATTAATTTTAAGAGAAAGAGTACTTCAAAGTAGAGAATCTTGACTTATGCCACTTTAAGCAATCCAGCTGGGTATCATTAGAAGTGGGATAACTCAGAACCATGTGCCTCTTGATAGCATGCAGTGAAAAAGCACAACGTCACTTCTGTCCTGCCAAAGATCCATAACCTGCTTCTAATTATGAGAAGACATTAGACAAATTAAACTTCAGAAACTTTTAATAAAATACCCAACTTGTAATCTTTGAAAATATCCAAGTTATGACAGATAAGGGATTGCTGAGAGACAGTTCTAAACTAAAGAAGATTAACAAAGCATGCCAATAAATGTAAAGCCTGATTCTGAGCTGGATTTATGTTTTGGACACCTGGCAAAACACTGAATGGGATCTGAGGATTAGAAGATAGTGGGTCAGTGTTACTTTCCTGATTGGGGTGACGGCTTTGTGGTACGTAGGTGAATGCTCTTGTTTGTAGGGACTACTAAAGTACTTAAAGGTGATAAGCTCTGTCTCCAAAACTTACTCTAATGGTTCAAGAAAAAGTTCTTTGTATTGCACTTTCAACTTTTCTGTAAATTTGAGGAGGGGGAAGGAATTTAAAGAGAAAGTGGTACTTAGTCTTGCCTGGGAAGATATTTGAGCAACAGTAAAAAGGACAGTAAGAGAAATTATTTGGGACATGGGAAAAATGGGGATGAATCTTTGTAGATTTTCTAGATGGACATGAGCATTGGGTGATCATTAACTCAGGAGATTAGCTTATTTGGGAAATAATGTTCTTGATCAGGTGGAAGGAGAAGAGGTAAGGTTGGGGGGCTCTAATTCTCCTCCTGCTCTTTCTTTTCTAAAATAAGTTATTCTTTCTCCGGCTCTTGGGCAAAAGCATTACTGGGTTAGGAAGAATCAGAAGGGGTACGATATTTTACATTTTGGAAGGGGAAGCATTGGTATTGTGATATGCAGAACTGAAATCTGGGTCTAATTTCTGTTTCCTGCCAGTAAGTGTTGAGATGAGTGACAGTGGTTCTTGACTCCGTGTCTTTGTAATATCATTGTGCTGTGTTTCCTTCTTCTTAGAAAACTTTCAAAGGAGTATTTAAGGCTGTAGGGGCATGATGTATCCAACTTACTCTCAACTCCTTTAGAGTTAGATTTAGGAGAGACACATGAGGCAAAATATAAACAATTGGTGAATCCAGGAAAGAGTATGTAGGAGTTCCCTGTAGTATACTTGCAACTTTTCTATAAGTTTGAAATCTTTTTAAAAATCTCAAGTGTTGGGGGAATGGAAATCAGTAATGGTATTGCCTTTGTCAGGCCTGAGAGAAACTTAAGCTAGGAGGGAGCAGAGATGTTGGAGACTGTTGTTGTTGTTTAGTCTCTAAGTCATGTCTGACTCATTTGTGATTCCAAGGACTGTAGCCCACCAGGCTCATCTGTCCATGGAATTCTCCAGGCAAGAATACTGCAATGGGTTGCCATTTCCTCCTCCAGGGGATCTTTCCAAACCAGGGATTGAACCACATCTCTTGCTTGGCAGGTGGATTCTTCACCCCTGAGCCACCAGGGAAGCCCAATGTTGGAGATAACTGAGGATTAACTAAAGAATTTATGAATGTGCTTCGGATAACTTCTAAAGTCAAGGATTATGCAAATTATCAAGGTCACTGTAAACTCTGTAAAAGGAAAAGGCTGAAACAAGAGATTACTGGATTTGAAACAATATAGAACAGGATTTGGGGCTATGAAAGAATTCCTTATTCTGACTTCCACTGAAATGCTCTGGAGGTTTGAGAACATATAACTGGATAGAAACAGGTGTCATAGTTAACATGACTGCTTGATTATGATCCTGGCATTTGTGTGTTAAATTGGAGGTGTACATATCTAGTCTGATAGAATGACCTTATAGCATAAGGTATAAGGAGGAAGGAAAAGTACATTAAAGCCTTTACGCCATATTGTAACTTCCATGTAGGAAAGGGAAGAATAAGCATAGATCAAATGGAAAAATTAAAACATCATTTGCTGTAGTCTTGGAAGAGTCTTGAAGGATGCTCAGGGGAAAGGGATTTGGATCAGTCCAGAGGAGTGGGCATTGGGCAAAGATAGGGAGCTATGGATGGCTCTGGAGGTAAAGAATCCACTTGTAATGCAGAAGACAGGAGGCCATGGGTTCAGTCCCCTGGAGGAGGAAATGGTGATGCACTCAATATTCTTGCCTGCAAAATCCCATGGACAGAGGGACCTGGTGGGCTACAGTCCACGGGGACATGAGTTGGACACAACTTAGCAACTAAACAATAACAACAAAAGGGAGCTCTGAATGCCAGGAGCATGACATATTTGTTGGAAAGTCTCCCAGAAGGAGTCTAACTGCTAATACTCAGGCTAAGAAAATCTGTCTTGCTAAAATGGAAATGGAATTTATTAACAAATGAGTGTCCTTAGGAAATACTGTTTATGTACTTAAGTGCCCTTTCTTGGAAGCACTATAGAGGCTAATCTCCCATCTTCTAAAGTCCATGATAGGGGCAGAGACACCATCTGAGAGGATGGCTTCAGGATCACAAATCACCAACCATTTGGAAAAAATAAAGTCCTCTTTTTAATAAGATCCCTTGACACCTGTCTGGAATCTGACTCTATTCATTCCCTTGAGACACTCGGGAAGTTCTGCGGAAAAGAGACCCTGGAGAACCGGGCTAGTCAACGTGGCTTTTCCTTGGAGATTCTTCTCCTGATGTCTGAGTTGATAGGTTTTCCTTCTCCTCGTCCTACAGACGTAAATTTCAGGGCCAGTGTACACGTCATGTGCCTCTTTTTCTCTAAGCTCCAGTCCTATCCAGAGAGAGAGAAAGTGATTGTAAGATTGTAAAGCCCCGAAGAAGCACCAGGGTTTTTTGCTTTTGTAGATGCTTTCAGATTAAGTTTGCAATGTGCTTGGGTTACCTGTATGTGTGTCTTAACTTAAGCAAGCTCTAGACCCTTGTGCTCCTGCATCCTTTTTGGGCCAGGATCTGGAGTTCTGGGATGGGAAGCTGCAAAGACATGCCAACTGGGCTCATGTCTTTAAAAAAAAAAAAAAGCACGGCCTGGCAGATTCTTTCCCATCCTATGATCAAGTGTTTTTCTTTTTCTGGCTTCTTCAGTTAGCTATAATAATCAGATATTTTTAAAGAGTCCCTGGCATCTTGAAATTTGTGTTTCAAGGTCTCTGGAGAGGAGGTAATAGAGTTTTTGTTTTTTTTGCAAGAATGATTCACATGTAATATTTTTTGTGAGGTTGGCCAAAGTTGCATGTTTTAAGTTCCTTCTCACTTCCTAACAAGTTCACTCCAATTTAAATAATAGACATGATTTGTTGTAAGTATCAATACATTCTGTAATAGTTTCTTTTCTTGTAAATGCAGTTCTCTTTGCATCTTCAAGCTTTTTTTCTCTTTTTCTATTTGAAATGTAATCTTCCTGATTAAAACATTTGCTATTCTATCTTTTCATTATATTCTGCTGTTTCGATGTCCTTATTTTCCCAAGAGGATAATCTAGAAATAATTTCTCTCTGTCTTTCCATCTTCCATTGTCTCACACTGTTTTCTTCTTTGTTTTTGTTGACTGTTAAAAAATCCTTGGATGGTTTCTTCCTATCGTAGAGCCACACCAAGAAAAATTTCAAATGGTTTGCCCAAGACCGCACGCTTTTTGGTTTTCTTTTTTTTTTTTGGCCACCCCATGTAGCGTGTGGGATCTTAGTCCCCCAACAAGGGATTGAACCAGTGCCCCCTGCACTGGCAGAGTCTTAACCACTGGGCCATCAGGGAAGTCCCCAAGACCACGGATTATGACATTAGCATATTCCACAGCACGTTCCGACTCCCCAGAAAGTGAAAGTGACCAGTTCCCATGCTACTTACATCACAGTGAGCCTCTAAAGAACTGTGGATCTCGCAGTGACAGATTTGCAGGCATAGAATCTTATTTTTGGCTAAATGAGAATCTTTTAAAAAATCAACTTAGATGAGATATATTACATTACATCCTATTGTACTATATAATGTTACACAATGTGATAAACACCATGTTTACTGTAAATAATGTAACAAAATGCACCAATATAGGTATACATTTTGGTGAGTTTTGATAACTTTATGTGACTGTGTAACTACCATCATAATCACGAACATTCCCTTCATCCCTAAAAGTTCCCTAGTGTTCTTTTACAGTCAATTCCCTGTACCAGTTCTGGTAACCACCTCTTGCTTTATTGCAAGTGTAGATTAAAATTATATTTTCTAGAGTGTGCTATAAATGGAACCACATTGTATCCACTCTTTTGTGTCTGACTTCTGTAGTCTAATATAATGCTAGAAAGGGTCAGTCCTGTTGTTTGTATTAGTAATCTGCTCCTTTTACGGCTGAGGCATATTTCATTGTATAGACGCACCATAAAAGTTTCAGTGGTTTTCAGTTTTTGGCTTTTCGGAATAAGGCTTCTAGGATATTCATGTTTGCTTCTCTATATGGACATGAGTTTTAATTTCTCTTGTGTAAATACTTCGGAAAAATATGGAATCGTGGAGTAAGTATGTGCTTATCTTTCTAAAAATATGCCAAACTGTTTTACAAATTGGTTGTACTGTTTTATAAGACCACCATCAATATTTTAGAGTTCCAATTCTTTTGCTTCCCTGACATTAGGGGTTGTCCAGTTTTTAATTTTAGCATCTGAATGGGCATGGAGTAGTATCTCAGGGTGTTATTTTACATTTCTCTGGTGGCTAATAAGGCTGTGGTGTTGAGCATTCTTTCATGTCCTCCCTCACCATTTGTAAATCTTCTTACGTAAAATGTCTATTTAAATATTTTTCCAGGTAAAAAAATGTCTTTTAGTATTGAGCTCTAAGAATTCTTTATACATTTGCATACAAGTTTAGATATGTATATTGTGGATATTTTTTCCCAGTCTGTGGCTTTTCTTTTCATTTTTCTAACAACGTCTATTGAAGCATAGAAGCTTTATTTTGATGGAGTTCAGTTTATGATTTTGTCCTTTTATAGTTTATGCTTTTTTATTTTGTGTCTAGGAAATTTTCTCATTCCAAGGTCATGATTTTATCACATATTTTCATCTAGAATTTTTGTTTTAACTTTTATATTTATGTCTTTGATTTACTTTCATTTTTTTGTATATGGCATGAGGTAAGAGTTGAGGTTTATATTTTCTGTCTAGCTATCAAATTGTTTGGGGCTTCCCTGGTGGCACAGAGCAACATTTATTGATAATACTATTATTATTATTATTTTCAAATTTTATTTTTTCTTTATTTTACTTTTACTGTATTGGTTTTGCCATACATTGACATGAATCCACCACGGGTGTATACTAGCTCCCAATCCTGAATCCTCCTCCCACCTCCCACCCCATATCATCTCTCTGGATCATCCCCATGCACCAGCCCCAATCATCCTGTATCCTGTATCGAACATAGACTGGCGCTTCATTTCTTACATGATAGTATACATGTTTCAATGCCATTCTCCCAAATCATCCCACCCTCTCCCTCTCCCTCAGAGTCCAAAAGTCCGTTCTATACATCTGTGTCTCTTTTGCTGTCTTGCATATGGGGATAATACTATTATTAAGATATTTAAAAACTATGTAAAAAAATTAATTGACCATATAAATGTGGATCACTTTTAATCTGTGTTTTGTTCCACTGAGCTGTATGTCTATCCTTATACCAGTACTATGCTGCCTCGATTACTATAGTTTTCAATTGCAATAGTGTAAGTTTTAAAACTTCTTTTGGAAATTGCTTTAGCTTTTGTAGTTCTTTGCATTTCCATATATGTTTTAGAATGGGAATAGGTTTTATTTCCTGACTAGAGGCTTTGGTACCCTAGTCTTATGAGGGTCATTGTGAATCCAGACTTTGGGAGAGACAATAGGTATTATTTAAGAAAGAATTCCGTTGAATGAGATGATGATGTTCATGTGACTCCAAAATGCTGACCTTTGTTGACTGGAATAATGGTGAGGTCATCAAGAAAGACAGAAGTTAAGATAAAGAGTGCTTGTGCTTAGCTGCTCAGTTGTGTCTGACTCTTTGTGACTCCATGGACTGTAGCCAGCCAGGCTCCTCTGTCTGTGGGATTCTCCAGGCAGAATACTGGAGTGGGTTGCCATTTCCTTCTCCGGGGGATCTTCCCAACCCAGGGACTGAACTGGGGTCTCCTGAATTTGCAGGCAGATTCTTTACCATCTGAGCTACCAGGGAAGCCCAAGATGTAGAGGGTATGTCCCAAATATAAGAGGGTAAATGTTTATTAGTTTTTGAAAAAGTAAAATGTATTATGTCAGCAAGACCCATAAGTAGAAGAATCTAGAGGATTCTTTGAGGAAAAGATTGATGATAGAAGTAGCGATCTGATAGCAATTAACATAGAAATTATAACCGGAAAAACTGAGGAGAGTGTGGAAAGGAAAAAGCAAAGGCCAAGGATTGACCAAAGAACAGCATTTCCACTACGATATAGGTGGAATGAGCAGCTTCATGGGAGAGAACTAAATTAGTGCTGAGAAAAGAGAAAACTAGTGTGGTGTCATGGAAACTAAGGTCAGAGAATGTTTCCAGGAGGCACGGTTTTCAGAAGTGTAAAATGAATCAGAGGGAAAAGAGAAAGAGGAAAAAGCAAAGTCTGACACTTTTAGCAATGGAGACTTCTTTGACATTTGAGAGAACAGTTTTGTAGGAGTGACCACGACGAAACCAACTTTCAGGGAATTATGGCAGGTGGGAGAGAAAGTCTATATCATAATTCTGAATAAGAAAAGAGGGAGAGCAATGGAATTATCACTGTAGAGAGCCACAAAATCAAGTGTACATTCTCCACACAGGTTGTGTACTCTGGCTTTTTGGTAGAGAGAACTAGTGTACTCTATTTCTTATAATTATATCAAATTTTGTGTTCACCAAATTTTTAAAAATTGATAAGCCAATTCAGCTCCTAGCAGCTGGCAGACTCCTTTCTCCTCCTCCTCTCAACTCTGATGCTTACATTCCCTTGTTCACAACTTGAGTTGTTCTCCCCCTTTCTTACTACAATGGAAACTAAACTGTGTTCTCCCAATTACCTGTCTCTCTTCCTGAGTTCATTCTTAAAAAGGACTACCGAGGTCAGCAAAAAAGATTACTGTGGCGGGACTTGAGTGACCAATTTCAGTGGAGAGATCACAACACAAATTGTCCTGCAGTTCTTTGAGGGTGTGATGACATGTTTGGACCACATTCTTTCTCTGAATTGAGGTTTTTAGGTTCAAAACTTAACTGAAATACTGTGTAAAAGTTATTGGTGGCCCTATCACCAGATCCAGTTATGACTGATCAAAATTCATCTTTCAGATTGCTTTCTTCTGCTCTATCATTGCCCCCCCAAACTTTCATCTTTATCGTTTTCTTGACCTGCACTTCATTAGTAAGCCTCTTGTTCCTGGAGTTTGTTTTAAGTCATAGACCTCATTACTGATCGGGACACAGGGCATTTCTCTTTCCTGGCTCTCTCTTCCCTTTCCCAACATCAGTGCTGTGAGCATTTTCTCAGAAGTCTCCATGCGCATGGCAAGTTTGCACCTAGTGATTGTGTTTACATGTATAAACCCCACAGAGGCAACCAGAGTTTTCTCTTTCTATTCAGGGGGTCATATACATGAGCTTGCTGGTCACAAAGGGGGAACTGGGCTCACTCAATTCAGCTATCATTGTCCCTTCCTATGAAGTCCAATTGCTGATGGGAATTTTCCCCTTGATGACTGCCTCTCTCTGTTGCTTTAGGACACTGATATAGCAGAATGCAGAGAAAGAACTTCACAGAAGTGGCAGAATTCATCTTCTTGGGATTCTCCATCTTTGGAAATCACCAGATAACCCTCTTTGTGGTTTTCCTCTCCACCTACATTTTCACTCTGGCTGGGAACATCATCGTTATCACTGTCATCTGCATTGACCACCACCTCCACATTCCCATGTACTTCTTTCTGAGCATGCTATCTAGCTCGGAGACGGTGTACACGCTGGTCATCGTCCCACGAATGCTTTCTGGTCTCATTTTTTATAACCAGCCTATATCTTTGGGAAGCTGTGCAACTCAGATGTTCTTTTTTGTCATCTTGGCCGCTAATAATTGCTTCTTGCTCGCAGTAATGGGCTATGACCGTTATGTGGCCATCTGCAAGCCCCTGCGGTACGCAGTCCTCATGAACAAAGGAGTGTGTGCTAGGTTAGTCTGTGGGTCCTTTGGCGCTGGTCTTGTTATGGCAGTTCTCCACATAACGGCCATGTTCAACTTGCCCTTCTGTGGCACCGTGGTGGAGCACTTCTTCTGTGACATTTACCCAGTCATGAAACTTTCTTGTATTGATACCACTGTCAATGAGATCATCAATTATGGTGTAAGTTCATTTGTGATTATTGTGCCTGTTGTCCTGGTCTTCATTTCCTACATCCTCATTATCTCTTCCATCCTTAAGATACCCTCAGTCGAGGGCCGGAAGAAGACCTTCACCACATGTGCCTCTCACCTCACTGTGGTCGTTGTCCACTACGGCTGTGCTGCCATTGCCTACCTCAAGCCCAAGTCAGAAAATGCAATAGAAAAAGATCTTCTTCTCTCTGTGACCTACACCATCATCACTCCCCTGCTGAACCCTGTTGTTTACAGTCTTAGGAACAAGGAGGTCAAGGATGCCCTGCGTAGAGCTGTGGGCAGAAACAGTTCTTAACAGATCGAATTGTTTTGTCAAAAGACCTTTGGCTCAATGTAATGTGTCTACTCACAAACATACCACGGTACACAAGTTCATCAAATACAGTGTTTGTGGAGAGTGGTGTCAAAGAGTTGAAATGCTTTTCTTTCTCATGCTCTAGGTGCAAAGCAGAAAGCAAGGTTTTTGCTCTGATGAATTTTGTTACCAGATACAAGAATGATTCCAAGCCAGAGTAAGACTACTTGTTTCTGTGCCTGAGGAGTTCTGTTTGGAGACCTCTTTTGGCCTTGATTTTACCTGGCTCCTCTCAGGCAGTCAGACCCTTGATGTAGTCTGGTAAGAAGATGTGAGAAGAGGCAGCTGGAACAGATGTGGAAGAGGTCTTAGGAAATGAAGCTGCAGAGACAGCCCAAGGACGGCTTTCATTCTCAGAAGCTGAATCACTTGCCCTGTAGCAGTCATTTCAGAAAGGGTTTTCTTAACTCCTGCTGATTGAAAAAGGAAGAGCCTCAGAAAAGGGTAGCACTTTTTTTTTTAATGAGAGAAGTAGGTTTTATTAATCTAAAGGCTTTTTATTTTTGCCAAAATAAACTATAAGCATTTACAAATTTCATAAAAGTACTCTACAGTATTGAAAATGAGGATACAATAACACAGAGAAAGGGCATTAAAAATATAGTAACCAGGAGAGTATTGATAGAAAGATAGAAAAACGTTAATGGCACAAACTAGAGTCCAGAAAGAAACCTGTACCTATATGGTTAACTGTTAGTTTTTTCTTTTTTTTAAGAAACAAAGGCAATTCAGTGGAGAATGGAAACTGTTTTATCACTCCATGCTGGAACAACTGGATGTCTATGTGCAAAAACACCAGTTATGATCTATCTCTTGTACTTTATGCAAAATTGACTCAAAAATATGGTAGAATTAAATGTAAAATCTAAAATTACAAAACTTTTAAGAGAAAATATTTGTGCCTTTATGTTAGGCAAGTTTATTTTTTGTATGACACCAAAAGCACAGTTTATAAAAGATAAAAAAGATAAATAACCATCAAAATTAAGAATTTCTACCCTCAGAACATACTACTAAGATTGAGACAACAGCTTAGAAAAAATTTGCATTTCACAAATGTGAAAGGGATCGGATCTGGAATATATAAAGAGCACTCAAAAAAAAAAAAAGCGCTCAAAAGAAAGCAAACAAACCAAGTTATAAATGGACCACAGATTTGAACAGATATTTAATTGAAGATTAATTAATGGCAAACAAGTACATGAGAACATGTTCAATATTAGCCACTAGGGAAATGCAGATTAAAATCACAATGAGCTACCATCACACATATTAGCATATGCAAAATTAAAAGTAATGAAGACAAACATTATGATATGGAAAAGTTTTGTGAAGGATATTGTTTTTAGGCATGTCAAGGTATCAGTCAGTTCAGTTCAGTTTCTCAGTCATGTCTGGTTCTTTGTGACCCCACAGACTGCAGCATGCCAGGCTTCCCTCTCCATCATCAACTCCTGGAACTTGCTTAAACTCATGTCCATTGAATCAGTGATGCCATCCAACAGTCTCATCCTCTGTCATCCCTTTCTCCTCCTGCCTTCAAACTTTCTCAGCATCAGGATCTTTTGCAATGAGTCAGTTCTTTGCATCAGGTGGCCAAAGTATTCATCTTCAGCATCAGTCCTTCCAGTGAATATTCAGGACTGATTTCCCTTAGGATTGATTGGTTTGATCTCCTTGCAGTCCAAGCTCAAAAGCATCAGTTCTTCAGCACTCAGCTTTCTTTATGGTCCAACTCTCACATCCATATATGACTAGTGGAAAAACCATAGCTTTGACTAGATGGACCTTTGTTGGCAAAGTAATGTCTCTGCTTTTTAATATGCTGTCTAGGTTGGTCATAGCTTTTCTTCCAAGGAACAAGCGTCTTTTAATTTCATGGCTGCAGTCTCAATCTGCAGTGATTTTGGAGCTCCAAAAAATAAAGTCTGCCACTGTTTCTACTGTTTCTCCATCGATTTGCCATGAAGTGATGGGACTGGATGCCAAGATCTTAGTTTTTTGAATGTTGAGTTTTAAGCCAACTTTTTCACTCTCCTCTATCACTTTCATCAAGAGGCTATATGTTAATATGAAAATATGTTTGGAAGTACTAAGGTCAATGCATTAGAAATATCTTTCACATATAATTATACATAATTATATATTCAATTGAAATTTTTATTATAAAAGCTTAAACATCCTGTTGGTATCATGAAGAATAGTTGTCACAGATAAAGAATAACTGAAACAGTAGTAACTGATTGCTGAATAATGACTTCATTCTCATCTCGTCACTTATTATTATCCATCCATGTTAGTTCCTTGGCTCCTATTCATTTCTATGTGTCTCTCTTCCTTATTCGAAATCAAAGCAAAAATCTCTGTTGTTCCCTAGAGGCTAAACTGGGAGAAAACATATTGGTGGCTGTTCTCTGTAACTGTACTTTTATCCAGATGTACTTTTAATAAAGACTCTTCTCTATTCAACCTATGGAAGCTTTCATACTTCTATTTAGTAGCTAAAGTGGCATTGAAGTAGTTGTCTTAGATATTGGCTGTTTTGATTCCAAAGTCTAAGGCAAATGCCATTGGAATTCACTTTTCTCAGAAAATAGTGCAGACTTCATCCTTCTCTCAAAACTAATGTATAGAAAAATCAGCATATTCGTGCTACATTATTTTATATCCTCAGTGATTAAGGTTGTAAGAATATTTTTTTTTGTGAATCTTATTACTAGTTTATCTCTGCTCTGAGGCAGAGCTGTGAGATATGAAGAAACATTGATATGGACACCTGTCTTTTTGCACACTCCTGTTGTGATTTCATCCCCAGGTCACTTCCTGTCCCTTCCTTTCCAGTTTTATTTCTCTGTTCTGAAATATACAAATAGTACCTTTGCATCTTCTGTATGACTGTAATTTACTCTCTGCTCCATAGGTCTCAATGTGAGGAGATCAGCAGGGCTGGGGTTCCTTGTCCAGTGTCCTTCGTAGCAGGCTCTCATAGTTGGGTGACATCATAGCTGACATCAGAGTCTCGATGGTAACCATCACTGGTGTTCTAGAATAGGTTTGTCAATCTGAGGTTCATAGTGCCTTCAGGAGTAGTGTTTATAAGGGCTTCAGGGGACTTTTGAACTTTATGGAATTATTTACTAAATTTTGTGCTCAAGTGTGAATATGCCTTTTCTATCATATTCTCAAAGAATTTTCTCTATTTTCCCCCTCAAATCCTAGCAGAGATATACTGCAGAATCCAACTTCTCTCTTTTATAGACCATTTGCTTCCATAATTTTCTTAAACTCTTTTGGAGAAGCATTCTTTAACCCTGTTTATTTTTGTCTATGTGGGCACTGCTATTTTTCATTAAGCTGGGGAAATGGAACATTTAAGTGGTTCTCACCTGGGAGACTGAGGGGTAATGGAGGGTAGATTGATAATCTGAAGGCACATGTGGATATACTGAGAGGCTTGCAGTTCAAGGTGGTAGAGTAGAAGGACTTGTGCTTGTCTCCTGTGAGAGCACCAAAATGCAACTAGTTGTTGAATAATCACTGACAAGAGGACACTGGAACCCACCAAAAAAGGTACCATACCTCCAAAGACAAAGAAGAGGTCACAGCAAGATGACAGGAGGGGTGCAGTCATGATAAAATCAAATCCCATACCCACTGAGTGGGTGACCCACAGACTGAAGAATAATGAAACCAAAGAAATTCTCCCACTATTGTGAAGGTTCTGAACCCTACGTCAGTCTTCCCAGCCTAGGCATCCAACAAAGGGACTGGGAATCCTAAGGGAATCTAGCCTTAAGGGCCAGCAAGATTTGATCATATACCTTCCAAAGGACTGGGGGAACAGAGATTCCAACCTTGGAGGGCACAGACAAAATTTTACATGCACCAAGACTCAGAGGAGAGAAGCAAAGATCCCACAGGAGACTGAACCAAAACTATCTCCTAGTGTTGGAGGGCCTCCTGTGGAGGCGTGGGTTGGCAGGAGCTCACCACAGGGATGGGGGCACTGGAAATTCCCCCTTGGCATAAATCCTTTTAGAGTTTACCATTAACCCTACTATGGAGCCCATAGACCCCAGGGCTGGGCCACCTCAGGCCAAACTACTACAGAGAGGCCATGCAACCCATCAGCAGATAACTGGACTAAATATTCACTGAGCAAGGCCCTGCCCACCAAAGCAAGACCTAGTTTGTCCCCTCATCATTCCCTCCCATCAGGAAACTTTCACAAGACTTTTATCTTCACCCATCAGAGGGCAGACAGAAGCAGGAAGCAGGACAACCTCACAGCAGTTAAAACAAAAATCATATTACAGAAAATTAATCATGATGAAAAAGCAGAAAGTTATGTCCCAGATGAAGGGACAAGATAAAATCCCAGAAAAACAACTAAATGAAGTAGAGATAGCAACCTTCCAGGCAAAGAATTCAGAATAATAATAGTGAATATGATCCAGGATTTTGGGAAAAGAATGGAGGCAAAGATTGAGAAGATGCAAGAAATGTTTACCAAAGACCTACAAGAACTAAAGAACGAACAGAGATGAATAATATATTAGAAGGAATCCATAGCAGAATAACTGAGGCAGAAGAACAGATAAATGATCTGGAGGACAGAATGGTGGAAATCACTGCCACAGAATAGAATATAGAAAAAAGAATGAAAAGAAATGAAGACAGCCTAAGAGACTTCTGAGACAACATTAAACTCATCAACATTCACATTATAGGGGTCCCAGCAGGAGAAGAGAGAGAGAAAGGACCTGAGAAAATTTTGAAGAGCTAATAGCTGAAAACTTCCCTAACATGGGAATGGAAATAGTCAACCAAGCTCAGGAAGTACAGAGAGTCCCAGACAGGATAAATCCAAGGAGGAACACACTGAGACACATAGTAATCAAACCGACAAAAATTAAAGACAGATAAAATATTAAAAGCAACAAGAGAAAAATGACAAATAACATACAAGGGAACTCTCATCAGGCTATCAGCTGATTTCTCAACAGAAACTCTACAAGCCAGAGGGAAGGGCGTGGTATATTTAAAATGATGAAAGGGAAGAAGTGGCAACCAAGAATACTCTACCAAGCAAGGCTCTCCAGATTTGATAGAGAAATCAAAAACTTTCCAGACGAAGGTTAAGAGAATTCAGCAACACCAAACCAGCTTTTCAACAAATGCTAAAGGAACTTCTCTAGGCAGGAAACACAAGAAAAAGAAAAGATTTACAGAAAATAAACTCCAAGCAATTAAGAAAACTGTAATAGAATCACACATATTAGTAATTTCCTTAAATGTAAATGAATTAAATGCACCAACCAAAAGACATAGTCTGACTGGGTGAATGAGAACATGTACATATATGCATTTCCACTTACCACATCACTCTGCTTGACCACCCCCTCCCAACTGTATGTAATTATATTATTAAGCTAATCATGTTCCCATTATAGCTTGCAATTATAATAATCTTTTAGTTTTTGGCTATTGACTGTGAAAACTGATAAACATCTTTTACTATTGTGATTATGTAACTTTTGCTCAATACCATTGTATCATGATTGGTCAACAGAAAAATAAGAGAGATCTACATCGCCAAAACTGCCAGTTAACAGAAAGATCTGCAATCACTTTTTAAAATCCAAATGTATATCAGAATTATCTTGAAATTTTTTGAAAAATACAAGTGACCAGGTATTGCTCTTTTTTTTTTCCTCCAGAGCTCCAGATTCATTTCTAATGAGCAGTCATGTTTAAAAACAACTGGACTATATGATGATCTTTTACTTTTCCCTGGTTTGTTTGTTTCACTTTTTCTACTTCATATTCAGTGCTCTTATTTCATTTAGTTTATGTTCTCTAATTTCTCTGTCTCTCCTTTTTTTTTTTTTGATGTTCTTTCTCAAGCCTTTATCAAGTGTGTAGAAGAGAAGCTTTTTTAACATATATGTATATAAATATGTATAATATATATTTTTTAGAGAACATGAATGTTTACCTAACTAAAAAAATTATGATCCAGAAAGATGATATGGGGTGGGAGGTGGGAGGGGGATTCAGGATTGGGAGCTTGTATACACCTGTGGTGGATTCATGTCAATGTATGGCAAAACCAATACAGTATTGTAAAGTAAAATGAAGTAAAAATAAAATTTAAAAAAATATGACATTTTGATTCCACTTGTTTGACTTACTATGAATAGAATGCTAGATTTATAATTAAAAAATAGGTATGCAACAAGCAACAGAGATTTACCATTTAGCATAGGGAACTATAGTCAATTTCTTATAATAACCTATGTTGGAAAATAAACTGAATCACCTTGCTCTGCACCTGAAATACTGTAAGTCAACTACACTGCAATAAAGTATATGTGTATATATAAGAAGGCACATGTGGTCTACTTTTTTAAAAAAAAGTTTATTTTTTAAAAAAATTTAATTGGAACATAGTTGCTTTACAGTGTTGTGTTAGTTTCTGCTGTAGAGCAAAGTGAATCAGTTATACATATACATATATCTACTCTTTTTTAGATTTTCCTTTGCATTTAGGTCACCACAGATCACTGAGTAGGGTTCCTTGTGCTATATAATAGGTTCTCATTAGTTATCTATTTTATAATAGTAGTGTATATATTTTGACACACTTTAAAATACAAAATTGTAGTAAAATCTTGTCATTTAAAATTTACATATAACAAAAACTACCTACATATGTGTGCACATATAACTTGGATACAGGTAGCAAATTTTAAGACCTAAAACAATGTGGACACACACATGCCCACATACATAGGTATATAGTATGTAGATATGTATACAGATCAATGTATATACAGATATGGAAAAATATGTAGATAGTAGAGATATAGGTAGTTTTTGTTATACTTATGATCTTCTTTACTGAGGGTTTTCTGGCTTTCTTCCATCCCATCCCTTCCATTCTCTTGTGTTTAAACATCATTTCTGCCCCTCCTCAACACGCCTCACAGATGAGTGAATTGCCCATTACTGTTCATTGTTTACACACTTTGCATGGATTTAGACTCACGGGAGGAAGCAGCTTTTACAGCAGAAGTGCAGCAAATAGTACAAGAGTAGGTATGCCTGTGTGGTCCCAGGTCCTGCTAGTAGGATGACTCAGGAACAAAGAATCACCTATGTGTGTGTGCCTGTGTGTTTCCCCTTTTTTTAGGTCTTAAAATTTGCTACTTTTATCCAAGTTATATGTGCACACATATGTAGGTAGTTTTTGTTATATGTAAACTTTAAATGACAAGATTTTACTAAAATTTTATAATCAATTCACAATACTTCAGTTCAGTTCAGTTCAATCGCTCAGTCGTGTCCAACTCTTTGCGACCGCATGAATTGCAGCAGATTGCTGGTAATGTGTGGGCTGTTTTCATTATCTTTTTCTGTTATCATAATTTTCCAATATTTCACTCTACACATGTTTCTTCATCTTGGTTCTCTTGTGCATTGCAAAACCTCTCTTGTTTCAGCACTTTTTTTCTTTAGCTTTTCTGCTCATCAGAAAAGTACCCATAATATCATATATTTACTCAGTCTCTGTGCATTTCTCAAGCACTGTGTATTGAGCAGTTAAGTAGTTCTGGGTCTATAATACTGGGCAATACAGGGATTCTATTTCTAGTTCTTCACAGTCCAATGGGAAGACAGAGAAAATAAGAAAAAATACCAAAACTTGTTATCGGCACACATATAGGATCGTTGTTTGGGGTCAGGAGTGTTGTACAAAAAGAGGGAACTGATCAAAATCTATTTAGAAGGTCACAAAATAATTCAGAGAGATGATATTTAATTAACTTTCCGTGGTGCTAGGTCAACTGAAGTCTGGGAGAGATTAGGGAGGACAACCAAGGGAAAGAAAAGAGCCTGAGCAGAGACATAGGGCCTGAAAAAGCTAGAAGTACTAGCAGGTGAGTGTTATTCATCTCTATATGCTCATTGCCATGTTGATTATTAGCCTGACAAATAATAGGTCCTTAGTATATACTTTTATGCAAAGTACATCATGAGAAACGCTGGGCTGGAAGAAGCACAAGCTGGAATCAAGATTGCCGGGAGAAATATCAATCACCTCGGATATGCAGATGACACCACCCTTATGGCAGAAAGTAAAGAGGAACTCAGAAGCCTCTTGATGAAAGTGAAAGAGGAGAGTGAAAAAGTTGGCTTAAAGCTCAACATTCAGAAAATGAAGATCATGGCATCCGGTTCCATCACTTCATGGCAAATAGATGGGGAAACAGTGGAAACAGTGTCAGACTTTATTTTGGGGGGCTCCAAAATCACTGCAGATGGTGACTGCAGCCATGAAATTAAAGGATGCATACTCCTTGGAAGAAAAGTTATGACCAACGTAGATAGCATATTGAAAAGCAGAGACATTACTTTGCCAACAAAGGTCCGTCTAGTCAAGGCTATGGTTTTTCCTGTGGTCATGTATGGATGTGAGAATTGGACTGTGAAGAAAGCTGAGTGCTGAAGAATTGATGCTTTTGAACTGTGGTGTTGGAGAAGACTCTTGAGAGTCCTTTGGACTGCAAGGAGATCCAACCAGTCCATTCTAAAGGATATCAGTCCTGGGTGCTTTCCAGAAGGACTGATGCTGAAGCTGAAATTCCAGTACTTTGGCCACCTCATGCGAAGAGTTGACTCATTGGAAAAGACTCTGATGCTGGGAGGGATTGGGGGCAGGAAGAGAAGGGGACGACAGAGGATGAGATGGCTGGATAGCATCACTGACTCGATGGACAGAGTCTGAGTGAACTCCGGGAGCTGGTGACGGACAGGGAGGCCTGGCGCGCTGCAATTCATGGGATCGCAAAGAGTTGGACACGACTGAGCGACTGAACTGAACTGAATGTATTTTGGAAATATGCATATATTGAATGTGTGAGCAAATATTTAGTATAAAGTCTTATCCAGGGATTTCCAGTTTTGTTTTGTTTTGATAGAGATAGCCTATTATATTCCCTCTCTCTCCTAGAAAGGCTTCCCTCACCTAAGGTAAACAGAAAAAACAGAGTAGAAGTGACAATCTTGCGAGCATACTTGAAATAACTTCTCCCTGTTGCAGCATTGCCTACAATCAGGTCTCACTTGTTCCATAAACTCGGTTGACATTCATATATTTTTGTTAATTAGTCATTTAAAATTGGGTTGGGGGAAAAAAATCCTTCTTTGAAGGTATCTGGGTTAATACTGGGTTGATGTCTTAGCCATACCAGAAAAATAAGAAACTTAAACCTGATAGCTTGATAGCTTGACGTGTAAAGTCAAGAGTTAAGATATTTTTAATACTTACCTTTAAGGGGAAAAAAAAATGAACCAGACTCTTACAGATCTTAAATGTTCTGAAATAGGATTTTCACAGTGTTAACTTTGTAGCTTCTCTAGAGAAAAACCAGTTTCACCCGATATCTTTTTACACTCCCCACTTGCAGTGCATGATGGATTCGAGAAAATTGTTGCAGAACTACCAAGAATAAGTAGAATAAAACATGTTCTTAGTAAATATAAATGTTTCCGAGAGGAGAGAGGAGGGAGGTGGGCAGGAGGGATAAAGTGAAGCCAAATTAAGACAGGTAGTATGTTGCACACAATTTTAAAAAATGCATATTTAAAGCATGCAAGATCCCAGATCAGTTTTGATGCTGCTGCTGAAGTATTTACACACGTGGAATTGTGTGTGTGTGTGAGTATGCACACATATTTTTGTGGCGGGAGAGAACATTTGGGAGTTTTAGATGTGATGAATGCCGTAGTCAAAGGTAATAATGTTTCATTTGAATTATTTTATAACTATCTCTAATATTTATGTAGCTCTTTACATTCACAAAGGTCTTTCACATTCATGATCTCACTTGATTCCAACACCACTCCTGTAAGATAAATATTACTACCTCAGTTTCAGATAAATACACTGGAGGAAGATTAAGAGATGTTCCTAAGGATGCATACACCATTAGAGATAAAAGTTGGATTCAAAAAGAAGTGAGCCTCAATTATCAATCTATTAATCCTAAATTCCATGTTCTTTCTTTACTCATATGTACACACACACACACACACACAGAGTTTTATCAGGGAATAAGGTATGATGAATGAGTAAACTTTGTTTTACATGCTAGAGCTTCATTTCAGCCAGTATTGCTGACTCTTCCTGAAATGTTCTGATTTCTTTTCTTGCCTTTGTAAACAAGGTATATTGAACCTCATTAATATATTTCTTTAAGTGTTTACCGTGAGCATTTAAATTTACCTTGTGTTGTGGTTCATTGATACCTTCAGCTGAAACTGAGCTTATATTAGCATCTTTGTTTCTGAGTTAAATGACCCACATACATATTACCATATGTAAAATAGATAGCCAGTGGGAATTTTCTATGTGACTCAGGAGATCAAACTAGTACTCTGTGACAACCTAGAGGGGAAGGATAGGGTGGGAGGTGGGAAGGAGGTTCAAGAGGGACATATGTATACTTTTGGCTGATTTATGTGGATATATGGCAGAAATAAACACAATACTGTAAAGCAATTATCCTTCAATTAAAAATAAAATTTTAAAAGACCCACATATTCCAGTATTTTGTGAATTTTGTGTTAGCATCATATAATTTATGAACTTCTAAATGATTCTGTTTGTTGCATCAACAAATATGACATGAATATCCACTCTGAGTATCAGTTAGGCATTAGCTGAAGAGACTAGACATGAGCCCTTATCTTAAGTCTTCCTTCTTCTTAAGCCTTCCTTCTCTTAAGGCTTCCCTGATAGCTCATTTGGTAAAGAATCCACCTATGATGCAGGAGACCCCAGTTCAATTCCTGGGTCAGGAAGATCCACTGGAGAAGGGATAGGTACCCACTCCAGTATTCTTGGGCTTCCCTTGTGGCTCAGCTGGTAAAGAATTCACCTGCAATGTGGGACACCTGAATTCGATCCCTGGTTTGGGAAGATCCTTTGGAGAAGGGAAAGGCTACCCACTCCGGTATTCTGGCCTGGAGAATTCCATGGACAGTATAGTCCATGGGGTTGCCAAGAGTCAGACATGACTGAGTGACTTTCACTTAACTTGGCTTCTCTTAAGTAACTCACAATCTTTTTGAAACCTGTCTTAATACAGTGTGATTAGTGCTATACACAGAGTACTGTAGAACCTCAGAGAAGAAAATGGCCTAACTTAGCTGATGACATCATCCTTTCATGTATTGTTTGGGCCAGGTCAAGGTGAATGAATTTGGCAAGTCAAAACACTGTGCTATAGGGAGATTTACTGACAATTGTGCCAACTCAAAGATAGCAAGTGCACCAAGATTAATGAATCCAAGAATTTCTATAATGCATCTTCCACAATGTCCAGTATACAATTAAATGCTCAGCATTGAAATAAACAGAAAAATATGACTCCATGGTTAAGAGAAAAATAGTCTATAGAAGTCAGTTTTAAGATGGCCCAAATTAGTAGTCAGGTGCTTAAAAAAAAGGCAGTATATACGTAGATTCAAAGATTTATAGGAAAATATGTTCTTGATGAGCAAACAGATGTGGAATCTCAGTGAAGAAATGAAAACTGTAATAAGAACTTATAGAACAGAAAGTTAAAATATTTGAAATGGAAAATTTACTCATTTGCTCAACAGCGAACTGGAGTTGGTAAAAGAAGGGATTGGTTAACTTGAAGGTCAGATTCAATAATTTCTACTGATCTAAGAACAGAAAAAAGAAAAATCTCAATGATTTATACACAATATAAAAAGTCTAATTTCCAAGTGATTGGAGTCTCAAATAGAGAACAGAATGTGTCACAAAATATCTGGAGATGATTGGCCAAATTAATGAGAAATACAGAGATCCAAGAATCTCAGTGAATCTCAAGCAGGATAAATAAAAAGAACACCAAATCTAAGTACATCAAAGGTGAATCTTTAAAACCAAAGATAAATAAATCTTGATAGTCACCAGTGAAAGTGGTATACTACATGTAAGTAAATGAAGTCACTCAGTCGAGTCCAACTCTTTGCGACCCCATGGACTGTAGCCTGCCAGGCTCCTCTGTCCGTGGGATTTTCCAGGCAATATACTGGAGTGGATTGCCATTTCGTCTCCAGGGGATCTTCCCAACCCAGGGACTGAACCCGGGTCTCTCGCACTGTAGACAGACACTTTACCATCTGAGCCACCAGGGAAGTCCATACTATATGTAAGGGAACAATAATAATTTCACTGACTTCTAATCAAAAATGATGGAGACCAGAACAGAGTTAAATGGCATTTTTAGTGTTAAGTTAAATTCTATATCCAGTAAAAAATACCATTCAGAAATTATACATATGTGAATATATTTTCAGATAATTGAAAATTGAGATAATTATACACTATCAAAAATGCTAAAGGAAGTTCTTAAGGTTGAAGGAATATGGCACCAGATTCAAGCTATAGATTTATAGAAAGTACTGAAGATCACTGGACATAATAATATGTGGGTAAATAAAGATATCTTGTTTTTCTTTCAGTTATTTTAAAAGATATATTAAAGAAAATATTATGATATAATATTGAGAGGCTAATAATGTATACAGGTGTCATATACATGACAACTATAGCATATAGAAAGATAAGTGTAACTGTACTGTTATGAGATTCTTTGTTTAACAAGAAGTGGTACAATTTTAACTAAGAAAGATTGTAATAAGAATGCATATTCATAGAACAATAATGAAAAGAATAATGCAATCAGGCATACCTATGAAAACAATACAGAAATAAAACGGTAAAAGTATTTAAGTATTAATATTTAAGAAATATATTAATACTTAAGGAAAAAAGGAACAGAGGAATAGCTAGCAAATGTGACAAATAGAAAAAAATAGCAAAACATTAGACTTAGATTCAGTTGTATTAAGAACTACATTCAATCTAGATATATGGTTGACCCTTAAATGACATGGGGATTAAGGGTACTCAAGCACTCCCTACCCCTACCCCATCCCAGCAGTTGAAAATCCACATATAACTTTACCACTGGCACTTTTTAAATAAAATTGTATTTATTAATTGTATTTACTTTTGGTTGTGCTGAGTCTCCACTGCTGCTCACAGACTTTTAGTTGCAGTGAGCAGAGGCTACTCTTTTGCAGTGCATGGGCTTCTCATTGCAAGGGCTTCTCTGATCGCAGAGCACATGCTTTTGGCACTCGGGTTCCATAGTTGCCACACGTGCGCTCAGCAGTTTCGACGTGCAGGCTCTAGGGTGCACGGGCTTCATTAGTTGAGACAAACAAGCTCAGTAGTTGTGGCTCACGGGCCCTAGAGTGTGTGGGCTTCAGTCACTGTGGCACAGAGGCTCAGTAGTTGCAGCTCGCACGCTCTAGAGTGGTGGCTCAGTAGTTGTGGCACACGGGCATAGTTGCTCCATGACTTTTGGAATCTTCCAGGACCAGGGATCAAACTCATGTTCTCTGTCTTGGTAGACAGATTCATATCTATCGTGCCAAGGGAAGTCCAACAGTTGGCACTTTGTATCTGTAGTTCAACATTTGCAAATTCAACCAATCTCAGATTGTAAATATAGTAGTATATGTGTTGAAAAAATTCCATCTATACGAGGACCTGCACAGTTCAAACCTATGTTGTTCAAGGGTCTGCAGTACTAAATAGGTCAATGAAAAGGCAGATGTTGTCAGAATGGATATAAACAAACTGAAATAAAAATACACAGATGAATTGAAAGAATGAGTGTAGGTAAAAATATAACATTTGTTGTTGTTCAGTCACTCAATCAGGTCTGACTCTTTGTGACCCCACGGACTGCAATCTTCCCTGTCCTTCACAATCTCCTGGAGTTTGCTCAACCTCATGTCCATGCAAACTCCATACTAGAGTAGTTTTACCTTCTACAACTTCTTTAGCAATTTCTAGTGCTATAGAAATTATCCCAGTTTTCACTTATTTAAAATGCATTACTTTCACCTTCAGCTTTCATTAATATCAGACAAAGTAGATTTCAAAACAAGAAATATTACCATAAATAAAATTGGGAGATTTTATTAAAATAAAAAGCTAATTCATCAGTAAGACATGACAATCTTAAATACACAGCTCCTAGTAATAGAATTCTAAAATAAGTAAAACAAAAACTAAGTTAAATAGAGAGAGAAATAGATAAATTTACAATTCTGACTGGGGATTTCAATACTTGCTTAGCAATTGATTGGACGAGTAGGCAGTAAATAAGCAAATAGAATAGCTCTTCCATGTTTTAGTCAGTTTGACCTTTTGATATTTATAGAACCTTCCAACCAATAGCAGACTACACTTTCCAAGTGCCCATGGATGCAAGAGAGAACACATGAATCATAAAATAAGATTCAATAAACTTATAAATATTAAAATCATACAAAGTATGTCTTCCTGACCACAGTGGAGTTCAATTTTAAATCAAACAAAAAATATCAGGTAAAAACATTTGGAATTTAACACACAGACTAATAATTGATGAGTTAAAGAATAGATTATAAGGGAAATTGAAAAATATTTGGAACTGAATAGAAATTAAGATGTAAGACATTAAAACTTGTGTGATTCAGCTAATAGTGCTTAGAAAATAGTTTGACTGCTTAATATAAAAAAGTATATCAGTCATGGTCCATTTGGGAAACCACAGTTTGAATAATGAAAGTTTAATATAAAGGATTAACTGTAACAGGGGATTACTGTTAGTTCAATGGTGTGTGGGGTCACAAATGGCCAGGTGACAGTCTCATCTTCTAATTAAATTTAATTATTTTTGTTACATTTCTTGGTTAGAAATATTTTGCCCATGAGGATTAAGACCCATGGAGCTAAGTATGCTGGGACAGGAAGAAAATCCTGCAAGTGAGTTATTAGGTGAAATGGGAATAAAAGAAACCACTACCAGTTTCACCCCTTAACTCCTAGACCCATAAATTCTGGCTGTATAATTGTCTGATTCAGAACATACATTCTTTGATTTAAAAGAGAGCCCTGTCATTTTAAGATATCTTATAACTGGTGGAGTAACCAAGTCATTAGTAAGCCATTTATCTTTCAAATACATCACCTATTTCTGGATAATGAACTATTGTGGTAAGATTAGTTAACTCCGTAGTCATGAGTCCATTGCTGTATTTCCTTTATTGCGAAATGAGGTCCTTTACCAGATGTAACGTTATGGGGAATGCCGTGATAGTGGTTAAGGCATTCCGAGTGTCTGCAGATGGTAGGGCTGGCAGAAAGCATTAGGGGAAGGTAAACCAAATCAGTTTTCTGAATTTGTGTCTGTTCCAGCAAAGACAGATTTCTGCCCCTTCCATGGGGAAAGAGGTCTATTATAATCAACCTGCCACCAGATTGATTCTTAACAAAGAATGATATCACATTTAGGAGTTACTATTGATTGTTGCTTTCGGCAGATAAGATGCTCAGCAATGATATAATTCAGATCAACTTTGTCGAGGGTAAGTCCATATTGTGGAGCCTAGGTGTAGGTTCTACCTCTGCTAACATGGCCATTTTGTTTACAGGGCTTTTGAACAAACAAAGGTAGCTGGGGAATGAGACTGACCAATATCCACAGGGCATAATACCATTTTGTCCACCTGACCCCCATAAGCTGTCATTTTGGCTGATGAGCCACAGTGAGATTTTGGGTCCCAAAATGTTAACATAAATTCTGGGCCAGTATCAAGTAATCCTTGATAGGTCTGGGTATTTCTTATTCCTCAGTGAAGCCACACTACTATATGGGTATAGGTCCCTTTGGGGAAAGATTTGGTGGAAAATGTACAATGTGTGTTTGTATTAATTATGCAGGACACTTCCTCAAGGAGACTTGGCCTCCCTTTCAGTGAAGGGGCTCTTGATCTTTGAATTGACATTGGTTTGGAAACTGATTGATAGACTGTGATGCTCCGCTGTGTTGACTCAAGTCAGGTGATAGATGCAGTATTAGCTCTGATGTGACACAGAGCGACTCACCTGGTGGTTATTTCCTCAGTTCTCTAATGTAAAATTAGAATACATATGCTTAGTGACTGGTAGAATCCCCCACAGTGGTTCCCTAACATCTGGGTCATGATGGTAGCAAGTATTAAATAAAAGCCCTTAGAATTTCCTCTCCTTTCGAAGATCAGTTCAGTTCAGTACAGTTGCTCAGTTGTGTCTCACTCTTTGTGACCCCATCAACAGCAGCACACCAGGCCTCCCTGTCCATCACCAACTCCCGGAGTCCACTCAAATCCATGTCCATTGTGTCGGTGATGCCATCCAACCATCTCATCCTCTGTCATCCCCTTCTCCTCCTGCCCTCAATCCCTCCCAGCATCAGGATCTTTTCCAATGAGTCAGCTCTTTGCATCAGGTGGCCAAAGTATTGGAGTTTCAGCTTCAACATCAGTCCTTCCAAAGAACACCCAGGACTGATTTCCTTTAGATGGACTGGTTGGATCTCCTTGCAGTGCAAGGGACTCTCAAGAGTCTTCTCCAACACCACAGTTCAAAAGCATCAATTCTTTGGTGCTCAGCTTTCTTCACAGTCCAACTCTCATATCCATACATGACCACTGGAAAAACCATAGCCTTGACGAGACAGACCTTTGTTGACAAACTAATGTCTCTGCTTTTTAATATGCTATCTAGGTTGGTCATAACTTTCCTTCTGAGAAGTAACAGTCTTTTAATTTCATGGTTGCAGTCACCATCTGTAGTGATTTTGGAGCCCCCCAAAATAGTCTGACACTGTTTCCACTGTTTCCCCATCTATTTGCCATGAAGTGATGGGACCAGATACCATGATCTTAGTTTTCTGAATGTTGAGCTTTAAGCCAACTTTTTCACTCTCCTCTTTCACTTTCCTCAAGAGGCTCTTTAATTCTTCTTTACTTTCTGCCATAAGGGTGGTATCATCTGCATATCTGATGTTATCCATGCTTCCTCCATCCCAGCATTTCTCTGCATATAAATTAAATAAGCAGAGTGACAATATACAGCCTTGATGTACTCCTTTTCCTATTTGGAACCAGTCTGTTGTTCCATGTCCAGTTCTAACTGTTGCTTCCTGACCTGCATATAGGTTTCTCAAGAGGCAGGTCAGGTGGTCTGGTATTTCCATCTCTTTCAGGATTTTCCACAGTTTATTGTGATCCACACAGTCAAAGGTTTTGGCATACTCAATAAAACAGAAATAGATGTTTTTCTGGAACTCTCTTGCTTTTTCGATGATCCAGCAGATGTTGGCAATGTGACCTCTGGTTTCTCTGCCTTTTTTAAAACCAGCTTGAACATCTGGAAGTTCATGGTTCACGTATTGCTGAAGCCTGGCTTGGAGAATTTTGAGCATTACTTTACTAGCGTGTGAGATGAGTGCAATTGTGCAGTAGTTTGAGCATTCTTTGGCATTGTTTTTTTTTTTTTTTTTTTCTTTTGGTATTGGAATGAAAAGTGACCTTTTCCAGTCCTGTGGCCACTGCTGAGTTTTCCAAATTTGTTGGCATATTGAGTGCAACACTTTCACAGCATCATCTTTCAGGATTTGAAATAGCTCAACTGGAATTCCATCTCGTTTACTATTCCTTTTCAACATAGTAAGTGAGAAGCAATATCGCTTTACTATGGCAATTATAGAGATGAATAGCATCATAAAAACCTAAAGAAGTGGGGATGATAATACCCATCACATTGCTATTTAATTCCTTCACTTTGGCTGCAAATACATCAGATGTATGTTAGAAAATGATCATGGGCTGTTGTAAACTTAATCTGATTGTGATGCCAATTGCTATTGCTTTCCCATATGTAGTGTCTCTAAGGGAGAAAATTCACATAGCATGTGACACTTTTGTACATAGTTATTGACCTGGATGACTTTTTCTCCACACAGTTTTTAAGGACCACCAGAAGCAGTTGCTTTTACCTGGAAGGCCTAGTAGTGTATTTTCAGTCATACTTTGGGGCTATGACAATTTACTGCTCCCTATCATACTATGGGGGCTTCCCCGGTAGCCCAGCTGGCAAAGAATCTGCCTGCAACGCAGGAGACCCTGATTCAATTCCTGGGTTGGGAAGATCCCCTGGAGGAGGGCATGGCAACCCATTCCAGTATTCTTTCCTGGAGAATCCCATGGACAGAGAAGCCTGGTGGGCCCTGGTACATGGGGGTCACAAAGAGTCAGATACGACTGAGCAACTAAGCTCAGCACATCATACTATAGACCACAGAAATCTTGCTTGTCATGACATTTCATACATCATATATACTAGTGTATTGATGATATTGTACAAATTGGACCTGTTGAACAGAAAATAGCAATTATTTTAGATGTCTTAGAATAAGATGGTAAGTTCTAATTCTGTATCAGTCAAAGCCCAGCTAGACAAACACTGCCTGATGAAGGGAAAGGCTACCCACTCCAGTATTCTGGCCCAGAGAATTCCATGGACCGTATAGTTTATGGGGTCTCAAAGAGTTAGACATGACTGAGCAACATTCACTTTCACTTTATAATTTGAATAAGGAGTTTAATATAAAGAATTAGTAACTGTTACAACAGAGAAGGGAATGGCAACCCACTCCAGTATTCTTGCCAGGAGAATCCCATGGACAGAGAAGCCTGGTGGGCTACAGTCCGTGGGGTCGCAAAGAGTGGGACAGGACTGAGTGGCTAACACACACACAACTATTACAAGGAAGTGGAGCAATGCAAATATTGGATAGCAACTAAGATAATCCTGAAAAATACAGGAATAGCAAATCCAGCCACTATCCCTAGGGCTAATATAGGGTATTATAGGGAACAGATTTTCTCTACATTTTTTAGTGATCCTATAAAAATCTCAGTTTCCTGAACCATGGAAATGCATAAGCTATCAGGGTAGAAGGTTTGCTTTCATTTCCCCTAGGAACATTTTACTTCTTTCAGTGAAGATTAGAACTGAGGCCATCTGTTTCTGTAATGGTGGAGCTAATTGTTTCCTTACAATAAGCTTCTCTTATCTTCCCAAGAGCCAAATGGTTTTGGGTAAGGCACCTTGTTGTTGTTCAGTCACTAAGTCAAGTCTGCTCTTTGCAACCCCATGGACTGCAGTACACAAGGCTTCCCTGTCCTTCACTATCTCCTAGGGTTTGCTCAAACTCAAGTCCATTGTGTTGATAATGTCATCCAACCATCTCATTCTCTGTCTGCCTCCTCCTCCTGCCTTTAATCTTTCCCAGCATCAGGGTCTTTTCCAATGAGTCGGCTCTTCATATCAGTTGGCCAAAGTATTGGAGCTTCAGCTTTAACATTAGTCCTTCCAATGAATATTCAGGGTTGACTTCCTTTAGGACGGACTAGACTGATCTCTTTGCTGTCCAAGAAACTCTAAAGAGTCTTCTCCAACACCATAGTTCAAAAGCAACGATTCTTCAGTGCTCAGTCTTGTTTATGGTCCGACTCTCACATCTGTACTTGACTACTGGAAAAACCATAGCTTTGACTATATGGACTTTTGTCAGCAAAGGGGTGTCTCTGCTTTTTAATATGCTCTCCAGGTTTGTCATATCTTTTCTTTAAGGAGCAAGCATCTTTTAACTTCATGACTGCAGTCAGAGTCTGCAGTGATTCATTATCTCTCTGCTTGTTTACATTTCAAAAGGGGTGGGGCCTGGAACCGTGAGGAAATCTCTAGGTTGTTAAAGCCATAGACACTCTATTTTTTTCCTGGAGAGATTTATTTACATAACAAAGGGTTAGTGTAAGGATTCTTTGCATTCTGTCTCCAAGGAGATACTCAGAAGGAGAAGGAAGAAAAATAATCTCCCCTGTATAAAGGGAAGACTTTTATATTTCTCCATCACTTGAATACAGAGTTATTCTACCACTTGTGTAGAATATATTTTCCATCTGGCTCTCATCAAGTCACTCTGCAGGGTTGCAAATGTGGAGAGACTAATGATCCAATGCTGTTCTGACTGTCGACTGTGTGGTAAGCATAGTAAGAAATCTGATCTGATTTAGAAACTTCATTCAAAAAAGTTTAATAATAATGAATGTTAAAAATCAACAACACTCAAGGAAGAGACAACCTTTCCTGCATAAGGGTTAATATCCATACCTTATTGGAGAGGCCACAGCGTCAACCCACTGTATGATAGAGACAGTACAATGTGCCATGCTGGGAGAATCTGGATGAAATCTACACTTTGGAACATGCTAGAAATCTGCCCTCTATTATACTGGGGAGAGCTATTCTGAAGGTGCTGTCTTACTGGAGATGGTCTACTATGCAAAGAGCCATCCTAAAGTAAATTGTTTATTCCTAGGTGCTGCTGATTGCCATGCACTGCAGAGCTGGAGTATCTGCCCATGTTACAGGAACTTGGTGCTGGAGAAGCCAAGTCATGCTGAAGAAAACTGCCCAATGAAGCACAGTGGAAATGTGAAGGAAGGTCCCTTCCTCCTGCAATGTGTCTAACAGTGTCCTGAATTGACAAAGCCTGGCATTGTACCAGTTGTCAGGAGCCCAGCTCAGTTTCTTCAGAGCAAGCAATGAAGGCAAATTTGAAGTTGAACGGAAATACACTGATAAATGGCACACAAAGAAAAGTGTAAAATCAATTATATATTGCTTCTTCCACTCAGGAAGGAGTAACTACTATTCTATTAGTCCTTTCATCATAGAAAAATTAATAAAGTGGGAAAAGCATGCAAATCAATTGTTTTCAGATTTGAGACAATAGGCAGTGAAAGACTGTGATTATGGAGACACTAAAAACATGGAAGTTAAGCTTCATGATTCCCTGGCCTTTTGTCTAAAGACTCTGCAAAACATGACATAGTGAAGGGGAGTCTAAGAAGAAGACAGGGTTTTACTGAGCTGAAGAGACAAAAATTGAAATTTAGAGATGGCAGTATGGCTGGTACATGTGGGTCAGAGTAGAAGAGAAGAGGAAGCTCCACAGAACAAAAGCTGCAGAACGATACATAAGTATCTCTTGGTCTGTAGCAGAATACTAAGCTATGCATATGCAGAGCCAGGAATTAAAAGGCTGGCAAAGAATAATTAAGGGGAAATGTAAGGTAAACAAAGGTTTTGAAGTTTGCACTTGGCTGTGAGACATTGGTGTTTGATCAACTAGAGAAGAGAAGCTTACCTGAACAAACTGTGTCCTCAGTGGAGACCCTAGTAAGACTATACCTTCAGGATAAAGCCATGCTAACCCTAAAGTAAAGACTAATGAGTCCTGCCCTATCAAGCAGAGAATTCAATCAAGTCAAGCTCAATAGAATCCACAAGTAACCTATATACGTAACAGAACAAAGTTCATTGTTTTTTAAAGGTATAAAAGGAAAAAAATACAACACGCTACACATAAAATTCAAAATCTCTAGCATTCACTAAACTACTTGGTATATGAAGAAGCAGAAGAATGTCAATTATAGTGAGAAGAAAATCAGAAGAAAGAGATATAGACATGAAAGAGGAGATAGAATTAGGCAAGGTTTCTAAAACATTTACAAATATTATATACACTCAAGGATTAAAAGAAAGCATGAAGGTAATGAGAGGAATGAAACATGTAAAAGAACCAAATGAACCTTCTGTATATAAAAGATTATATTATGTCCAAAGAACATTTTCAATTCAGTTCAGTCACTCAGTCATGTCCAACTCTTTTTGACACCATGAATCGCAGCACGCCAGGCCTCCCTGTCCATCACCAACTCCTGGAGTTCACCCAAACTCACGTCCATCGAGTCCGTGATGCCATCCAGCCATCTCATTCTCTGTCGTCCCCTTCTCCTCCTGCCCCCAATCCCTCCCAGCAGCAGAGTCAAGTCAACTCTTCACATGAGGTGGCCAAAGTACTGGAATTTCAGCTTTAGCATCATTCCTTCCAAAGAAATCCCAGGGCTGATCTCCTTCAGAATGGACTGGGTGGATCTCCTTGCAGTCCAAGGGACCCTCAAGAGTCTTCTCCACCACCACAGTTTAAAAGCATCAATTCTTCGGCACTCAGCTTTCTTCACAGTCCAGCTCTTACTTCATGACAAATAGAAGGGAAAAAAGTGGAAGCAGTAACAGATTTTATTTTCTCGGCTTCCAAAATCACTGCAGACAGTGACTGCAACCATGAAAGTAAAAGACACTTGCTCCTTTAAAGAAAAGCAATGACAAACCTAAAGAGTGTTTTAAAAAACAGAGACATCAGTTTGCTGACAAAGATCTATATAACCAAAGCTGTGGTTTTTCCAGTTATGTATGGATGTGAGAGTTGAACCATAAAGATGGCTGAGCACCAAAGAATTGATGGTTTTGAATTGTGATGCTGGAGAAGACTCTTGAGAGTCTCTTGGACTGCAAGGAGAACAAACCACTCAATCCTAAGGAAAATTAACCCTGACTATTCAGTGGAAGGACTGTTGCTGAAGCTGAAGTTCTAATATTTTTGTCACCTGATGTGAAGAGTTGGCTCTTTGGAAAAGACCCTGATTTGGGGAAAGATTGAAGGCAAAAGAAAAAGGGGCCAGCATAGGATGCAGTGGTTAGGCAGCATCACTGACTCAATGGACATGAATCTGAACAAACTCCTAGAGCTAGTGGAGGACAGAGGAGCCTGGTATACCATAGTCCATGGGATCCAAAGAGTCAGACACGACTTAACGACTGAGTAAAAACCACAGGCAAGATTTTAAACTTGAACAGAAACTTATGAAATTGTCAAATTTAAATTTGTTACAATTAAGATATGAGAGTTTAATGGTGGCAAACACGGTCTGCAGAATTAGCAACTTAGTGCATTTTCCCCCTAACATGATGCTGACTTCACAGACTCATGAAATAGCAGCAGCTTCCATGTCATCCTCAGACTACACTCTGTGAAGCAGAAATTATCTGTAGGGCTGTTCTTAGCTCTGGGTTTTGGGTAGCCGTAAGGGTACATTTTCTCCAGAGAAGACCAGGCCAGAAAGGGAGGGTTAATATATGAGGCTTTAGGTTCCAAATGGAAGGTCCATTTAAATCTACTCTTTAAATAGGAGGTGATACAATATACTGGGTGTGAGGATGCTGAATGAGGTTGGGGTGCTGAGTACAGGGGAGACTGGGGGATCCCTGATGGATAGTTCAGTGGGGGCATGGTGTGCAAAGAAGAAATGAACTGAAGGATGACATCCAGGAGGCAGAGGACAGGGCTGTCCGAGTCTTTCTTTGGGACCAGTGACATGGGAAGGAGAGACCAATAGAATCCAGTGTATTGAGTCTTCAGCTTCACACTTTAGATGTGGGTAAATCAGAGTTCACAGCCAATGATGTTACAATATCTGAGCCTGACAACAAGAAAAAAAAAATCAAAACTCTAAAAAAGACGTTTTATTTCACTCTTAGGAAAAGGGGACGAGGGCTTCCCTTGTAGCTCAGTCGGTATAGAATCTGCCTGCAGTGCAAGAGACCTGGGTTCAACCCCTGGGTCAGGAAGATTCCCTGGAGAAGGAAATGGCCACCCACTCCAGTATCCTTGCCGGGAAATCCCATGGACAGAGGAGCCTGGTGGGCTACAGTCCATGGGTTTGCAAAGAGTCATACGCGACTGAGTGACGAACACTTTCAAGAGAGGGAGAGGTTCTTACGTGTCTGTAGAGATGTTGATGAAAGGAGATTAAGTGCAATGAAGGGCATGATTGAAACTTTAAAAGGAAATTTATAATTAATCTATACTGGTGGAGGAACTGTAAGCCTCTGGATTTCAGAGAATAGATTTACATTTCTTTGTATTCACCCTAGCACCTAGCAATGCTTAGACACACGATTCTGGATCTTCTTATTCCTGGAATCTGGGCTACAGAGGTTGGGACGTATGCAATAACCAATATTTTAAATAATTAATCACCATTGATTTCTCAGACAAGGGTCATTCCCTTCTTCCCTTATTGAAGCCAGGCACTTGGCACCTATGTGCAGAAGTGAAAAATCTTTCAAAGATTATCAATAACTTTGCAACCCCCTCCACCTCCCATTCTATATATGTAAAACCTGAAAGGTCTGAGCTTTGTGACAGGAGCTCCAACTCACTGGTGGGAAGCTTAATACCACTTTGTGAAGGGGCTGTGTTGCATGAGCCCACACTGTTGTTGGCCTTCGGCTTTGCTCAGACAAATAGGAGAGGTGGTAGAGTGGGCTGGAGGATGCTCAGGAAAGAGAGGGAAACAATTGCTCATAAAAGGTTTTCATCCATTCTTTTCCAATCAGACATTTTAAAGGGTAAATATTTTCCTGCTTCTGTCTTTTTTTGGATAGATGAGAAAGGAATTTTGTCCCCTAAAGAATCTATTACTTGCTTCATGAGCTTGGTTCTATAGCTGAGGGAAACTCTGGCAGAAACTTGATGTTCAGCCTTCACTGACTTCTCCCTTAACTTCAGGCACCTTTTCTCTAGTTTTTCCAGCAAGGACGGTGAGTTAGTTCTTATGAGGTCTAATATTGGAGAATACCACTTGTACCACAGTATTACAATATTGCCTGTGAAATCCTCCAAACCTTAGCCATTCCAGTGCTCATGAGCACTAGGGCTGGGAGTCCCCCTGACTCACTGATGGGCTCTGGTCAGTGGGAAGGCTTTGGTGAGGAAGGGTCTCTGGCAGGGACACTTTGTGGAGTGCTTAGCCCAACACCATCTTGGGACAGGAGCAGGATTCCTATGGGTTCCATAAGGTCAATCTTTGTGGAAGTGATTAGAGATTTGACTGTCTGGGATTCTATTTCGTGTGTATATGAGATAAATTTCCAGCACTGATATTCTAGGGTAGTAGAAAAGAGTTTATCTTTGAATTCTGGTTGAAATGTTTTGGTTTACCAAACTCCTTCCACAAACTGGGAAATAAATATGACTGACATTTGAATGGCATTGTTACTAGAATATCATCCTTAGATTTCTAATACTTCTTTTGAGTTGCTTATGCTTCAAGTCGCCCATTAAACTCAGTTAATTTCTTAAATGCTCTGTTGAGCTTGTGAAATGTTTTTTCCTAAACAGAAGTCTTTCATGTATAATTATTAAGCTCTTCATGAATCAGTTCTTTATCACCCTGAGCAAAGGAACATTAAGGAGTAAACCAAAACACATTTTGAACATCCAGAATGATGTCACAAAATAAACCTGTGCTTTACAATGTATTTTCATTATTTTCATCTGGTATTAGTTTGCTAAGAGTTTCATCATGACTGGATGCTGAATTTCATAAATGGCTTTTTCTGCATGCATTGAGATGATGACACAGTTTTTATTTCTGTGATTGTGGTGAAATGAATTGATTGTTAAAGTGTCAACCCAATTTGGTATTCCTGGAATATATCCAGAATGATTTTGATGTATTACCCATTTTGAATATTACTGTGTTCATTGCCAGATTCTAGTTTAAGGTCATTCTCTCATAAAATAAGTTGGAGAGGGTGATGTCAGCAAGATGGTCAAATAAGACACCCTTCATTTATATCTCCCATTCAGCAACAATAATTTGGCATCCATCCTCAGACAAAAGTCTTTGTGGGAGCTTGGGGATCCAGTTAGGAGACTGTGAAACCCTAGTGCAGCCCAATACTGAGGCTGTCTTACTGAGGTGGCTGATTCTCGGACCATGGTCCCAAATGCAGACTTGGAAACAGCTCTGCCCGCCTGAAGATGGAGCTGCAGCCCATGGCTTTGGTTCTGTCATGAGCACCATCTGCTGGGGGACCTCGGAGGAGTCATGACCACCTATGCATCAAGTGATATGCGAACAGTCTTGGCTCCGGACCTGGGAAGGGACGATTTACCTACTCTTGCCCCTTTGGGTGTGATCTGGGAGCCCCTGGATGTAACATTAAGATGGCAACGAAGGTCATTTCCAACTGTAGTCCCCATCACGAGAAGACCAACTAGCAACTATCCATAGACAAGACACCACTCTAAAAATTCCAGAGCCTGGCAGTGAGGCTGAAGTAACTTTTGGGACCACAGAGATGGAGAAGGACTGCAATGGAAGGGGAAGAATAGAGGTTTCACTTCGAGGGCATTGCTGCTCCCCGTACTGGCACAGAACCACACCAAGGTATGGCTTCCCAGGACCTACAGTTTACCCAGGGGGAAAAGAGAGCAAGATAGACATCTTGCTCCCTCAGCTTTGGATACACTTCCTGGGAGGCTCACTTGGATCTTGCATCATGGGGAATCACTGTCAGAATCTGTGGGGCTTGATCACTGGGGATCAGAAAGAGGTGGGGGAAAGGTACAGTCAGTCTTGCTGGATCACATTCCTGTTATTATCAGTGCCCATGTGGCTCTACCTGCCCATCTGCAAAACCTAGCCAATGGTCTCTACTGGCAGTGAAGTCTTTTCCGTGGCTGTACCCAGGCAGGAAAACAAATTTACAGCCCATTCCAACTATTGAGCATAGCCTCGAGTTCTGTCAGGACAGAGGGCTTGACCAGAGAACCTAGGCAGCCCTGGAGCCCATCTTACTGCCAAGAGTCAAGCCAGCAGCCCTTCTCACCTGTTGAGCATAGCCTCTGATTTCACTCTCCTAGGGAACCTGAACAAGTGACCCTGGGCAGCCTGAGCCCAGCTATGGCCCTATAAGATTGCTGTACACAGCTCGTGGCCTCATCAAGACAAGGAACCCAGCTGGTGCATCCACCCAGTCATGGGGTATAATCTGTGGCTCCACCCAACCAGGTAGCCCAGAAAGTGACTGGCCAATCATGAAGAGTCTCCAGCCCCACCCAATTGCAGGATACAGCCGGATGTCCTGTCCAACCAGAAAGCCTAGCCAGAGACTTTGCTCAGCAGTGGAACCTTGCCAGTGGCCTACCTGATTGCAAAGCCCAGACTGAGGCTTTACCCATCTTTGGGCCCCTGGCTGATTGCACAGCTCAGCCTGAGGCTGTCTGACCCTGAAGCCCTGCCTATAGTCCCTTCAGTGTGTGGAGTTCAACCAGTGGCACCATCTGATTGGAGAGCACAGTCTGAGGGCCTGAGAACCACTTCTACCACATCTATTTCAGAACTGTTTTCTGAAAAGCGTGTTGGAAGACTGTGTGTGTAAACCACATATACATATAAACCCAGAGGTTATGAAAGAATGAGCAATAGGTGGAACATAGATTTTATTTAGGAAATGAAACTTTTGTGTCACTCTACTGTGGTGGATATATGTTATAAATTGTTCAAAATTTTTTGTACAACTCAAGGAGAGAACCCTAATGTAAACTGTAGACTGGTTAACAATGATGTCTCAGTATTGGTTCATGGGTGTAACAAATGTTGGTTGTGGGGTAGGCTGAATGTGTGTGTGTGTGTGTGTGTGTGTTGGGGAGGGGAGGGGATGTGGGAACTTCTTGTACTATCTGTCTAACTTTGCTGTGCACTTAAAACTGCTTTAGAAGCAAGCCTATTACTTTAAAAAGCAAAATAGGTAACTACCTTCTCTTTACTTCTCTCAGAAGACGAAAAGAATGGTCAGTGTCCCAGAACACATGAAAAGATATTCAGGATGACTGATAGGATTGGGACAAGACAAAAGAGGATTGGGATACCATTTTTGTTCCAAATTGCAGAACATTCTAACTCTTTAGCCCTATCAAGAATATGGAGAAACAGGAACTCCTTCACGTTCTTGGTACAGCTGTGAAAGGCTACAGTGTCTTTAACAATTATCTTTAACATTATTATAAAATTTAAAATTTACCACTGACTCAGGAATCACTGAAGAATAAGGTCTATAAAGTGCTATAGGTACCCAGAGGTAAAACTATATCTTAAAAGATGAGTATGTTATATTCTTAATCATAAATATTTTTATCCATCAGTAGAATGGTTGAGTTAATTATAGTCCATCTATCTTATGGAATATTATGCAACTCTACAAAACAATGAGTTAGATTTATTTTTATTAATATGAAGTGGCATATATAAAGTATTTTAAGGGAAAATGCATACTGATGAGTAGCACATGTGGTATAGGACAGATGAAAATAAAGCAAAGGAAAGAATATATTTTTGTCCATGTGTATAGCAAAAGAGGGTAAAAGAATGCAGAACAAACCATTAACATTTATTGCCTTGGGGATGGGGAAAAAAGGAGAAGATTGTTTGTGGTTTTCTTTATACAATAGCAGTTGTTTAGTTGCAACAAGTGTGTAGTACTACTTTTGTAGCTTAAAAGGAAAATTCAATAAATTGTGGTAGAAATAAAACCAACAGAAGAGGAGCCCTGGACGACAGGGCCTCAGGGTCAAACATCTATGGACAGTCAGATCTTTTATACTTCCAAGAGTGATTGCCTCTTAGTTTAACTCCTGAGCATTACTAGACTACAAAATTCATTTCTTTTTTGTTTTGAAGGATGAAACAAAAAAAGAAATTAAACCTTATGCTCTCCAAACATGGTGCACAGTTTCCTTCAGGATGAGATGTCTCTTAGTTAAAACTCAGTAAGTGACTGAAGAGAAAAATCTCTTCCTCCACCACCTCTCCATCCGGTTCCTAAATTAATACACATCCAGCCAAAGGGTATAGGGGAAACTGTGTCATGTCCCTCAAAAGGGAGTAAAGGAATAAACACTGTTTTTGATTTAAAAATATGTAAATCCTGTCTAATTTCGAGCTCAAGCATAAAATATCAGCCATCAAATAATGCATAACAAATTACCCTAAAAGTTATCAGCTTAAAACAACAATAAACATTATCTCACACAGTTTTCTTGGATAGCAAGGAGATCAAGCCAGTCAATCCTAAAGGAAATTCATTGGAAGGACTGATGCTGAAGCTGAAGCTCCAATACTTTGGTCACCTGATGCAAAGAGCCAACTCATTGTAAAAGACCCTGATGCTGGGAAATGTTGAGGCCAGGAGGAGAAGAGGGCAACAGGATGAGATGGTTGGATGGCATCATTGATTCAATGGACATGAGTTTAACTGAACTCTGAGAGCTAGTAAGGACAGGGAAGCCTGGTGTGCTGCAGTCCATGGGGTCATAAAGAGTCGGGCACAACTGAGTGAACAACAACATGCAGTTTCAGAATCAGGGCTCTGGGATTGGCTTTGCTCCGTGGTTCTGGCTCAGGTACTCCCAGGAGGTCAAGGTGTTGGCCTGGGCCTATCTAATCCGCTTCTGTGTTGGCTCGCTCACATGACTCGTGAGTCAGAGCTGGTGGTTAGAGAAGGCCTCAGTTCCTCCCAGGTGTGCTTCTACATAGAGCTGCTTAGTATCCTCAGGATATGGTAGTTGCACACCTCCAGAGCTAGTTCCAAGAAGAAGAACAAGGAGAAGTCCAAAAGGTCTTTTACAAACAAATCTCAGAAGTCACATGCCATCACTTCTATACATTCTATTCTGTTAGAAGAAAGTCACTAAATTTGGGCCACTACTCAGGGGAGGGGAATTAATTCCACCTTGAAGGAAGGAGTATCAGAGAATGTGTATACATCTGGTAATCACAGCTGCCCTATTTTCTAGCTTTTAGGAATTTCAAAGAATTTCAAGTCTCCTGAAGGCATTCTTTTTCTCTAAAGTTTTTTGGATTTTTTCTTAATAGCTTTTCTTTAATTTTATGAGATTTTGATTATCCAGTGTTCTGTATTCCCTTTTCTTGTACTTATGCCTGTTGAAATAAAGCCAGAACTCCACATGCTTTTATGAAATCTCTGGCCCCATCTTGCCCCCTAACACAAATTCATCAATGTCATCATCCCAAAAGTCTCAGTTCAATTCAGTTCAGTGGCTCAGTCGTATCCAACTCTTTGCGACCCCATCGACTGCAGCATGCTAGGCCTCCCTGTCCATCACCAACTCCTGGAGTTTACTCAAACTCATGTCCATTGAATCACTGATGCCATACAACCATCTCATCCTCTGTTGTTCCCTTCTCCTGCTTTCAATCTTTCCCAGCATCAGGGTCTTTTCCAGTGTTAGTTCTTCACATCAGGTGACCAAGTTATTGGGAATTTCAGCTTTAGCATCAGTCCTTCCAGTGAATATTCAGGACTGATTTCCTTTAGGATGGACTGCTTGGATCTCCTTGCAGTCCAAGGGACTCTCAAGAGTCTTCTCCAACACCACAGTTCAAAAGCATCAATTCTTCTGTGCTCAGCTTTCTTTATAGTTCAACTCTCAAAACCATACATGACTACTGGAAAAACCATTGCCTTGATGAGACAGACCTTTGTTGGCAAAGTAATTTCTCTGCTTTTTAATATGCTGTCTAGGTTGGTCACAGCTTTTAATCCAAGGAGCAAGTGTCTTTTGATTTTCATGGCTGCAGTCACCATCCACAGTGATTTTGGAGCCCAAGAAAATAAAATATGGCACTGTTTCCACTGTTTGCCCATCTATCTGCCATGAAGTGATAGGGCCAGATGCCACAATCTTCGTTTTTTGAATGTTGAGCTTTAAGCCAACTTTTTCACGCTCTTTCACTTTCATCAAGAGGCTCTTTAGTTCCTCTTCCCTTTCTGCCATAAGGGTGGTGTCATCTGAATATCTGAGGTTATTGATATTTTTCCCAGCAATCTTGCTTGTGCTTCATGCAGCCCAGCATTTCACATGATGTTCTCTGCATATAAGTTAAATAAGCAGGGTGACAATATACAGCCTTGACATACTCCTTTTCCTATTTGGAACCAGTCTGTTGGTCTATGTCCAGTTATAACTATTGTTTCCTGACCTGCATACAGGTTTCTCAAGCGGCAAGTCAGGTGGTCTGGTATTCCCATCTCTTTCAGAATTTTCCACAGTTTGTTGTGATCCACACAGTCAAAGGCTTTGGCATAGTCAATAGAGCAGAAGGAGATGTTTTTCTGGAATTCTCTTGCTTTTTCAATGATCCAGAGGATGTTGGCAATTTGATCTTTGGTTCCTCTGCCTTTTCTAAAACCAGCTTGAACATCTGGAAGTTCATGGTTCACATATTGCTGAAGCCTGACTTGGAGAATTTTGAGCATTACTTTACTAACATGTGAGAT
This sequence comes from Oryx dammah, assembly GCF_014754425.2. Taxonomy (NCBI): domain Eukaryota; kingdom Metazoa; phylum Chordata; class Mammalia; order Artiodactyla; family Bovidae; genus Oryx; species Oryx dammah. The sequence continues at coordinate 10,006,158 of NW_024070212.1, forward strand.
GAGTGCAATTGTGCAGTAGTTTGAGCATTCTTTGGCATTGCCTTTCTTAGGGATTAGAATGAAAAGTGACCTTTTCCAGTCCTGTGGCCACTGCTGAGTTTTCCAAATTTGCTGGCATATTGAGTGCAGCACTTTCACAATATCATCTTTTAGGATTTGAAATAGGTCAACTGGAATTCCATCACCTCCACTACCTTTGTTCATAGTGATGCTTCCTAAGGCCCGCTTGACTTCACTTTGCTATTCTTTGGAACTCTGCATTCAAATGGGTATGTCTTTCTTTTTCTCCTTTGCTTTTCACTTCTTTTCACAGCTATTTGTAAGGCCTCTTCAGACACCCATTTTGCTTTTTTTCATTTCTTTTTCTTGGGAGTAGTTTTGCTTCCTGTCTCCTGTACAATGTCAAGAACCTCCATCCATAGTTCATCAGGCACTCTGTCTATCAGATCTAGGCCCTTAAATACATTTCTCACTTTCACTGTATAATCGAAAGGGATTTGATTTAAGTCATACCTGAATGGTCTAGTGGTTTTCCCTACTTTCTTCAATTTAAGTCTGACTTTGGCAATAGGGAGCTCATGATCTGAGCCATAGTAAGCTCCCAGTCTTGTTTTTGCTGACTGTATAGAACTTCTCCATCTTTAGCTGCAAAGAATATAATCATTCTGATTTCAGTGTTGAGCATCTGATGATGTCCATGTGTAGAGTCTTCTCTTGTGTTGTTGGAAGAGGGTGTTTGCTATGACCAGTGCCTTCTCTTGGCAAAACCCTGTTAGCCTTCACCCTGCTTCATTCTGCATTCCAAGGCCAAATTTGCCTGTTACTCCAGGTGTTTCTTGACTTCCTACTTTTGCATTCCAGTCCCCTATAATGGAAAGGACACGTTTTGGGGTGTTAGTTCTAGAAGGTCTCATAGGTTCATAGAACCGTTCAACTTCAGCTTCTTTAGCATTACTGGTCAATGCATAGACTTGGATTACTGTGATATTGAATGGTTTGCCTTGGAAATGAACAGAGACAATTCTGTCGTTTTTGAGATTGCATCCAAGTACTGCATTTCATACTCTTTTATTGACTATGATGGCTACTCCATTTCTTCTAAGGGATTCTTGCCCACAGTAGTAGATATATGGTCATCTGAGTTAAATTCACCCATTCCAGTCCATTTTAGTTTGCTGATTCCTAAACCCTAAAGTCTATTGGGACTAATAACATTGTTTCTTATATCTCTGTGTTCACAGGAGTCATCAAAATATTAATAGTATCCAACACTTACAAAGCAAAGACTTGAAGCTAGGCACTGTTCAAAAGAGTTTACATGCACCCACAGAGGTACACCAAGCCATCCTTCACGACCCAATTTTTAGTCACAGTCTAACTTGCCCTCCAACCCTCTCAACTCCCAAACTTTTCCCATGGAGAAACCATGACCCATCCCTGGCAAAAGTTCTGTATCTTAAACCTCATCTCTTGGATGTTTCCTTTATGTTGTTACTCACACTGAAACTCGGAACTCCCTTGATGGTGTTGCTTCTTCTCCAGCCTTACGTAGCAGACATTCTCCTCTGCATCTTTTGTTATAATTGAACACGAGGATGGGATAGCTTTTTGTTCCTCATTGCTGCTCTCACGTCATTTGCCCTCCTTCTTCCTTGAAGACATTGATTTTTGCCTTAGCTCCCAGTGAATTTTTTTCTCACACTGCGTCCATCACCTACTTCTGTGGTCATACACATACATTCTATGCAATCTCAAAAACAATAGAATGACCTCTGTTCATTTCCAGGGCAAACCATTCAACATCATGGTAATTCAAGTCTATGCCCCAACCAGTAATGCTGAAGAAGCTGAAATTGAATGCTTTTATGAAGATCTACAGGAGAAGGAAATGGCACCCCACTCCAGTACTCTTGCCTGGAAAATCCCATGGACAGAGGAGCCTGGTAGGCTGCAGTCCATGGGGTCGCCAAGAGTTGCACACGACTGAGCGACTTCACTTTCACTTTTCACTTTCATACATTGGAGAAGGAAATGGCAGGCTACTCCAGTGTTCTTGTTTGGAGAATCCCAGGGATGGGGAAGCCTGGTGGGCTGCCGTCTATGGGGTCACACAGAGTCGGACACGACTGAAGTGACTTAGCACATGAAGATCTACAAGAACTTTTAGAACTAACACTCAAAAAAGATGTACTTTTCATTATAGGGGACTGGAACGCAAAAGTAGGAAGTCAAGAGACACCTGGAGTAACAGGCAAATTTGGCCTTGGAGTACAGAATGAAGCAAGGCAAAGGCTAACAGGGTTTTACCAAGACAATGCACTAGTTATAGAAAACACCCTCTTCCAACAACACAAGAGAAGACTCTACACATGGACATCACCAGATGGTCAACACTGAAATCAGATTGATTATATTCTTTGCAGCCAAAGATGGAAAAGCTCTACAGTCAGCAAAAACAAGACCGGGAGCTGACTGTGGCTCAGATCATGAATTTCTTATTGTCAAAGTCAGACTTAAATTGAATACAGTGGGGAAAACCACTAGACTATTTGGGTATGACCTAAATCAAATCCCTTATTATTATACAGTGGAAGTGAGAAATAGATTTAAGGGACTAGATTTGATAGACAGAGTGACTGATGAACTTTGGATGGAGGCTTGTGACATTGTACAGGAGACAGGGATCAAGATTACCCCAAGGAAAAGACATGCAAAAAAGCAAAATGGGTGTCTGAAGAGGCCTTACAAATAGCTGTGAAAAGAAGAGAAGTGAAAAGCAAAGGAGAAAAGGAAAAAGTATAGCAAGGAAAGATAAGAAGGCCTTCCTTAGAGATCAATGCAAACAAATACAGGAAAACAATAGAATGGGAAAGACTAGAGATCTCTTCAAGAAAATTAGAGATACCAAGGGAATATTTCATGCAAAGATGGGCTCAATAAAGGACAGAAGTGGTATGGACCTAACAGAAGATATTAAGAAGAGGTGGCAAGACTACACAGAAGAACTATCCAAAAAATATCTTCATGACCCAGATAATCACAATGGTGTGATCACTCACCTAGAGCTAGACATCCTGGAATGTGAAGTCAAGTTGGCTTTAGGAAGTATCACTATAAACAAAGCTAATTGCAGTGATGGAATTCCAGTTGACCTATTTCAATCCTAAAAGATGATGTTGTGAAAGTGCTGCACTCAATATGCCAGCAAATTTGGAAAACTCAGCAGTGGCCACAGGACTGGAAAAGGTCACTTTTCATTCTAATCCCTAAGAAAGGCAATGCCAAAGAATGCTCAAACTACTGCACAATTGCACTCATCTCACATGTTAGTAAAGTAATGCTCAAAATTCTCCAAGCCAGGCTTCAGCAATATGTGAACCATGAACTTCCAGATGTTCAAGCTGGTTTTAGAAAAGGCAGAGGAACCAAAGATCAAATTGCCAACATCCTCTGGATCATTGAAAAAGCAAGAGAATTCCAGAAAAACATCTCCTTCTGCTCTATTGACTATGCCAAAGCCTTTGACTGTGTGGATCACAACAAACTGTGGAAAATTCTGAAAGAGATGGGAATACCAGACCACCTGACTTGCCTCTTGAGAAACCTGTATGCAGGTCAGGAAACAATAGTTATAACTGGACATAGACCAACAGACTGGTTCCAAATAGGAAAAGGAGTATGTCAAGGCTGTATATTGTCACCCTGCTTATTTAACTTATATGCAGAGAACATCATGTGAAATGCTGGGCTGCATGAAGCACAAGCAAGATTGCCAGGAGAAATATCAACAACCTCAGATATTCAGATGACACCACCCTTATGGCAGAAAGGGAAGAGGAACTAAAGAGCCTCTTGATGAAAGTGAAAGAGCATGAAAAATTGGCTTAAAGCTCAACATTCAGAAAACGAAGATCATGGTATCTGGTCCCATCACTTTATGGCAAATAGATAGGAAACAGTGGAAGCAGTGGCTGACTTTATTTTTTTGGGCTCCAAAATCACTGCAGATGGTGACTGCAGCCATGAAATTAAAAGCTGTTTACTCCTTGGAAGGAAAGTTATGACTAACCTAGACAGCATATTAAAAAGCAGAGACTTTACCTATCAACAAGATACGTCTAGTCAAGGCTATTTTTTTTTCCAGTAGTCATGTATGGATGTGAGAGTTGGACCACAAAGAAAGCTGAACACAGAGGATTTGATGCTTTTGAACTGTGGTGTTGGAGAAAACTCTTTTTTTTTAAATTTATTTTTTAAAATTTTAATTTATTTATTTTAATTGGAGGCTAATTACCTTACAATATTGTATTGGTTCTGCCATAACTCTTGAGAGTCCCTTGGACTGCAAGAAGATCCAACCAGTGCATCCTAAAGGAAATCAGTCCTGAATATTCACTGGAAGGACAGATGCTGAAGCTGAAACTCGCAATACTTTGGTCACCTGATGTGAAGAACTGACTCACTGGAAAATACCCTGATGCTGGAAAGATTGAGGGCAGGAGGAGAAGGGGATGACAGAAGATGAGATGGTTGGATGGCATCACAGACTCAATGGGCATCAGTTTGGGTAAATGCCGGGAGTTGGTGATGGACAGGGAGGCCTGGGGTGCTGCGGTTCATGGGGTCACAAAGAGTTGGACACAACTGAGCGAGTGAACTGAACTGAGCACTACACTTTTCCATCTGCGATTACATATCCCCTCTGTAACGTCTAAACCTACCACTGCCTCCCTCTCCAACTCTCCAGTACCCAAGGGAACAAATGTTCAGCCCAAATAGGACTTGAACTCTGTGATATTGTAATTTATTATATGAAATATATATTTGGTCTTTGTCTTGTTGCTAGCATGGAGCTCTCCAAACCCTCAAAATTTCCTATGATGAGAAGTATGAAGGGATCTTTTGTCATGTTAATGAGGTCACTTTGGGAAATGGCCTAAAAAGGGGAGCTGGTTGCCAGAGCAGCCAATCGTGTGATGAGAGGGTTACAATTTTCAGTGTTGCCCTCCGCCTCCAGGGAGGAGAGAGGGATTGGAGATTGTGTTCAGTTACCAGTGGCCAATGGGTTAATCTTTTATGCAATGAAGCTTCCATAAACACCTAAAACACTAGCTTCAGAGAGCTTCCAGGTTGATGAACAAGCCAAGACTTGGGGGAGCATGGCTTTCTTGGAGGTGGCTACATGGAAGATCTGTGCCTCTTCAGAGTACATTGCCCTGTCCATCTCTTCCCTCTGGCTGTTCTAATTATGAAATGTTTCTCTGAGCCCTGTGAGCCACTCTAGTGAATTAATTGAACCTGAGGAATTGATTGTGGGAATCTCTGATCTATAGGTGGTCAGTCTAAGGCACAGGTGACAACCTGGACTTGTGATTGACATCTGAAGTAGAGGGCAGTCTTGTGGGATGGAGCCCTTAATCTTGGAATCTGATGCTGTCTCTGGACAGATAGTGTCAGAATTGAGTTGAATTGTGGGGCATCCAGCTGCTGTGCAGAATTGCTTGGTGGTGTGGGGAAAATTATCCCACACGGGAATTCAGGCAGACGTATAGATTCCTTGATCTTAACACTGTTCCTCACTCCCTTCCAGTCCTAACTTCTCTCCTTAGCCAGTTTAGATTCCTTTTCTCTTCATTACAATTGCTGTCTTTCATAGATTCTCAACTCCCTTATTTCTCTCTTTCTTCATTGCACTCACCTGGCAAACCTCCAGCCCTAGTTAAATCCAACTTTCCAACTACTTTGCCTCTAGCCCAGGCAGCAGAATTAGTTGGAAAAAGATACACAACCACTCTGACTAATCTCACTCTATGGCACTGACCCTCTGTGGGCTAAAGTACTGCTAGGCAACCTTACTTTACCGTATTTCTATAGTATTTCTTATACATTAGAATCTCTTGGACAAGCTTTTTAAAAATGCTCATGTCAGGCCACACCCCAGACCAATTAAGTCACAGTCTCAACCAGCGGACCCAGTTTGTTTTTTTTTAAAGTCCGCAGCCAAGTTTGAGGACCACTGCTCTAACCCATTTATTCCTTTACTCTTAGAGATGACTGTTTCACCCACACAGTCTTTGCTATTCCTCCAACATGCCAAGCACAGTTCTGCTACATGATTCTCTCTTCTGGGATGCTCTTTCCCCAGGAGTTTGCATGGTTGGTTTTTTTTCCCTTCAAGTTTCTGCTGCAAATGTCTGTTAGTAATAGATATTTCTGAACTCTTCCATATAAAACAAGATTTTCCCACCCCAACCTTAGCACTTCCTGTCCCCTTTGTCTTACTTTGTTTTACTCCTTATCATTTCTCACTACCTAATATGTTGGCACTAGTGGTAAAGAACTCGCCTGCCAATTCAGGAGACATAAGAGACTTATGCTCTATCCCTGTGTTGGGAAGATCCCCTGGAGGAGGGGATAGCAACCCACTGCAGTACTTTTGCCTGAAGAATTCCAAGGGCAGAGGAGCCTGGTGGGCTACAATCCACAGAGTTGCAGAGAATCAGACATGACTGAGGTGGCTTAGCATCATATTATGTATTTATTTGCTAATTATTTATTGTTTGTTTTCATCTCCTAGAAAAATAGATTTTGTGTGTTTTGTTCATTGCCCATAACAAAATGTGCACAGTTAATTTATTAACAGATCAATAGGTGTTCGATAAATGTGTATTTTTTAAAGGGTAGAAAACAGACACTTCTCAGGACTTTATTGTGTTCAAGGTAACTGTTATTTTATGCAATAAAATGTGAATTTTCTAAACCTGGCTAAAGGGGCTGGTGTGGGACTTGGATCAGGAAGGTTGGAATCTTGGATGCTTCAGAGCCAGTTCTTAGATATTGGGAGAGAGGCCAGTTGAGAGGATGGGGATAGACAGTAGCAGCAGCTACAATGAAAGCAAATAGGGACTGTCATAGTACTGAGTCTGAAGGACTGTATTCTCAGCAACCAGGAGAATCATGGACAGAACAACTTTTACTGAAGCTCAAGGCCCAGAGGGACTCAGCTGGTGATCAGTCAGTGACCAGCACTCACCACCACCACTCACAGAGATGACACACTGCTAAATGGGCTGTGAAGGAGGAAAGAGTGTGTAAAAGTTGGGGTGGCAGCAATTATAGGGATGAAGGCTCAGCTTACTACAGCTGGTTTGGGTACCAGTGGGGTTTTTTTGCCCCAAACTTGGTGATTAAGAAAGTATGTATTCCACATGTGCTCTTAGAAGATCTAATACTAACAAGAATTTATAGAATAATAGTAAATCACAGTTTTTAGAGCTATGGACAGTTCAAGTGGAGTTTAGTTTTTCCTATTTAAGTATTAAGGCTAATGAATAAATCATTACATGAAGTCAAAAGATGAGTCTTTAGTCATCATTGTTCAACTTTGCTCTAATTATCCTACTTTTTACCCTTCTTAAGCATAGATTCTCCACATATAATAGTAATAGGCTTGAATAAATTCAGAAATCTCTATGGGCAATAAATGTCACATTTATTTATTTTTCTGAATCAAATTTAGTTGTCACCAAATTCTCACTCATCAAAGCCCATGAGAAGTTGCAGTGTTCATTCCCTTCCCTCTACTGGATTGTACCAGACTCGGGTCTTTCTTATGCAGTTCAGAAAATGTGGGCAGGCTGAATTTGGGGCAGTGATGTAGATGTTTCATGCTGACACCTGGGAGTCAATTTGAAGTTGCTCATTTTCTGTGCCAGCTTGGCTATGGGAGACTGGTGCAAAAGTAATTGTGAGTTTCGTGTTGTTGAAATTTGCTGTTTGATATTGGAATATGTTCTCAAGTAAATGGGGCTATGTTATAAATTGTTTTAATGTACATTTCTTGGTTTTTTTTTTGCTAGTGACATTATTTGCTGTATATTTTATATTTATTTTAGACTATGGAAATGATGTTAGAAAAAAAGCAAATTTGAGTGGTTTTCTTATTCAAGTTCAAAATGAGTCATAAAGCAGTGGAGACAACTCACAATATCAACATTTGCATTTGGCCCAAGAACTGCTAATGAATGTACAGTGCTGTGATGGTTCAAGAAGTTTTACAAAGGAGATGAGAGGCTTGAAGATAAGGAGCATAGTGGCTGGCCATCAGAAGTTGACAATGGCCAATTGAGAGGATCATGGAAGCTGAGCCTGTTACAACTACATGAGAAGTTGCCAAAGAACTCAGTGTTAACCACCCTACAGTCGTTTGGCATTTGAAAGGTGAAAAAGCTTGATAAGTGGATGCCTCATAGGCTGACTGCAAATTTAAAAAATCAAGTGTCGTCTTCTCTTATTCTATTCAACAACCATTTCTCAATCAGATTGCGATGTGTGATGAAAAGTTGATTTTGTGTGACAATTGATGATGATCAGTTCAGTGGTTAGACTGGGAAGAAGCTCCAAAGCACTTCCTAAAGGCAAACTTCCGCCGAAAAAGGTCATTGCTTGGTAGTCTGCTGCCTGTCTGATCCACTACAACTTTCAGAATCCCAGTGAAACCACTACGTCTGAGAAGTGTCCTCAGCAAATCAATGAGATGCAACAAAAACTGCAAAGCCTATGGAGAGCATTGGTCAATAGAATGGGTCCAGGTTGTCTCCATGACAACACCATACCACAGGTCACACAACCAATGCTTCAAAAGTTGAAGGCATTGGGCTATGAAATGTTGCTTCATCCACCATATTCTCCCAACCTCTCACCAACCTACTACATTTCTTCATGCAGCTAGACAACTTTTTGCAGGGGAAATCCCACAACCAGAAGGATTCAGAAAATGCTTTCCAGGAGTTCATTGAATCCCAAAGCATGTATTTTTATGCCATAGGAAAAAATAAAGTTATTTCTCAATGCAAAAATGTGTTGATTATAATGGTTCCCATTTTGATTAATAAAGGTGTGTTTGAGCCTAGTTATAATGATTTAAAACTCACAGTCCTAAACTACAGTTATGCTTGCACCAACATTAATTAGTGTTATGGGAAGAAATTATAATCTTTCATTTAGCCATGGTCAAAAATATTTTTTTAAAAGTTTGATTTACAATGGATAACCCAAAGAAGAAAGATTTCTGTTGTGTGGTTTTTTTTTTTTTTTAGTATACAGTTGGTCATTTCTTTTTAAATTAATTTTTATTGGAATATAGCTGTTTTACAATGTTATGTTAGTTACTTGCTATACAGCAAAGTGAATCAGTCATATGATATACATATATTCACTCTCTTTTTAGATTTCCTTACCATTTTGGTCACCACAGAATGTTCATTTCTTTCCTTAGTAAGGTAAATGAGAAGAGGTTGAGAACTTTATAATCCAGTGACTCTATAAACACCGAGTGTAAAGAGTCCCTGCTTCTAAATGTATAGAAGTTCTGTTCTATTAAGAAGAAGCAAAAAGCTTTCTGAGATATTCACAAGTTCTTTTGGAGCTATTTGTCACAAATTCCTCCCAGAATATTCTTTCATTAAATACCTAACCTCTATGCAAGTTGTATAAGTTCGCCTAAGATGTAACCATTACCTGGGGAGCATATAATACATACATTGTTCATTTGGTGTATAAAAATCTTACACACTATACATTATAGAAGAATGAATTTTTCACTAAAATTGCAAATGAACTAATCAGCCATGTGTTAATATGACTCATTACTCTGTAAATCATGTAGGTTATTCTTTTTTGTGAAGGAGAAAGAAGAGGGGAAGGAAACTATTCATGTCCCATGATCTACTTTTTCTCCTTTCAGCAGCAACAGATAAAGGCTGTCTTTAGATATTCTGATTTCAACATAATATGAAACTTTTTTTAAATAGAGTTTAGTCTCCATGGGTATCTATACAACTGTTTTCCCTCTGAGATCTATTTATGGGGTGCTGTGTATGAGGAGCCTGCAGATTTCCATACATCAAGCCCTTTCAATCTGCCAGATCCTCTCCCGTTTCTAGGGAACTAAAGTTCCTTGGAGTTGTGCCACCTACTTCTCCTCTTAAAGCCACAGCTTCCATCATTCCCACATGTGGACAAGCCACTCTAATCACCTTGGTGGGCTCCATTTCTGAAAGACAAAGATTTCTAGTCCTTAGACTTAGACAGAGAGTGCTATTTACCTCTCTCCCACATCAAGGAGCTTCTAGCCTGAGAAACATCTCACTTTCTTTTTGGAGGTGATGGGAGTGGTAGAGGAGCAAATAATACATATGTGGGCGTTAACAAAAAAGGGGAAAAAAAGATGTTTTATTTAATCCTGATAAAGGCATAGCAGAAAAAACAGTCCTCAATAATCCTTTACAAAAATGAAAAAAGGAAAAACAACTTTAGAACAATACTTTAATAATACTTGGTAGACTGAATCTTAATAGTCCAACTCCAACACAAGCTCACAAACTGGGAGCTCCTTAAGGTCCAGCACCCTCTCCCAGTCTGCATTCTCCATAGGCACTTCCCACCTGGCACTTCATCGCCATTAAATAAAGGTAGATGCCCCAAACAAAGCCAAGTGACTGTTAGCCCCTTGCCTTCTCATGTGGACATTGTAGTCTGAATATCCCAGGCCCTCATAATTTATTCTTAACTTCTCATTCTCTAACTTCTTGTCATTCTATTTATTTATACTTTTAATCATTGTATTAGTTCGCTGTGGCTGCTGTAACAAACTTGGTAACTTAATCAACAGAAATGTATTCTTTCACAGTTCTGGAGGCTAGAAGTCTGAAATCCAAGCATCTTCAGGGCTGGTCCATTTCATGCCTCTTTTCTGGCTTTGAGCGCTTGGTGGCTGCTGTCAATCCTTGGTGTTTGTTGGCTTGCGGCTACATCACCATAATCTCTGCCTTTCTCTTTACACTGACTTCTCCTGAATGTCTTCTTCCACATTCTCCTCCTCTTATAAGGTCACTTGCCAATGGATTTAAGGCCCATCATAATCCGGGGTGATCTCATCTCAAGATTCTTAGTTACATCTGCAAAACCTTTACCAAATAAAGTCACATTTATAGGTACCAGGTGGACATATCTTTGGGAAAACACCAGTCAACCTACTACAATCATCATGACTTTTTCCATTTCTGTGCTTTCTCCTTCTGAATTTAATGCACAAACCTTTCTGTATCTCTTGATCTAAGTAGATGTCTCTAGCATAGAATAACTCTTCATAATTAATTGACTAGAAGTCTGGGAACTAGACTTTGATTTTGGATTTTGTAACCACTACCTGACAATGTAATCTTGGATAAATTTAATCACTTTGAATCATATTTTTCATGTTGGTTGCCAATATAGAAATCAGGCCTCGCTTAAGGAAAAGAAAAGTTCATTATGAGTTATGACAACATCTCATGAAGCTCATAGATAAGAATATAGTCGGACTTTAGGAAGACCATGGACCAAGGAGGTTGAAGTTTTAACATTCTTTCTCATTTTTTGGTCTCTGTTTTTCTCTGCAATCTATGTAATTCTTATCTACTCTTGTCACTTTTTCTGACAAAAGCTCTCTAATATTACAGTTCCACCTACGTGGACAGCTTCTTCTCATCTTTCCCTACCACTTTTTGTCTCTTTTTGCTTGTCCCCACTTCTCTTAAAATTTCTCTCCCATCTCTATTTCTGTCCCAGTTTCAGACTACTAATTGAGGGAATGAGAATGATCCAGTTGGGTTCTTTCCTGATTCAATCAGTTTTGACCAGAGATAGGGTCATATTATACAAAGTTGGGTTTTGAGGAGGAAGACATAGAGATTTGGGATTAGGGTAGTTATCCTGAGGAAAGTGGAGTTTGGCAAATTCACAAAAATGTGTACCACATTTTCCTTCAATAAAATGAAGCTAATAGTTCCTAATTTGCTCACTTCATAAGACTTTTTTAGGATCAGTATATGTATCATGCACAAGAAAACATTGCAAATTGTATATTATACACAGGAAGAAATTGTTTTAAAGTTTATGGTGTTATATTTGGGTTCTGGACAAGTAGCAGACTTGATTTTTTTTTTTAAACTAGAGAAAGTGAATGAATCATCCAGTGGTGAAGTGGGTAAAGATTTTCTAAGAGTTCATCACCATGGCTACTAAAGTTTTCATTGTTTCCACAATGGCAGGAAATGACAATTTCAGAAATAAGGATAAAATTGTTGTGAGAGAGGAAGAAGCTGGAGCTGTAAGTTCTAAGTGGGTGATATTTGTAAGTGGAGGCCACCCTTCAGAGAAATCCAGACAACAATGGCAAGAGAACTAACTGAATTTAAATTCTGAACTACCTAGACAGAAAATGCTGGACTTCATATAATATTGCTTTCTCATTTGTTTATCATATGGATATTTATTTTCTGAAAGGTTATGAAAAGCAGGGTAAATCCTTGACAACAGGCATAACTATTAGTCACAAAATAAATGAAGTTATTACATTTCTTGGGGATCTATGATTTGGTTGATGTTAGAGAGATAAGAGTGGGTTTATTTTACAACAGATGGATCAAAGAGGTTAGATACGTTTTGTCCAGAAGATTGTGAGTTGGGATTAATTACTGCTTCTTTCTATCTTGTTTCCAACAGGGCTGGAGCAGCAATACATCTACTTCCCCTGGCTTTGTAGCATCTCTGCACCAGGAAAGGCCAATAGTACTGGACAAAGAGAAAAACACAGAGTGAGCTCCTTGCGTCATGTTTCTCTGGGCCTTACAAAGACAGGTTCTTACTCTTAAAATCATCTTTCTGTCCTTCATTGCACTATTCCATTAAAAAAATAACATCCAGGAAAATTCCTAGAGTAGACCTGGTAGCAAAAAAAACCAAAACATCATTATAAGGCTTTAAGTTAGACTTTAAGTTAGTTTGGCTGAAGGACATTGCAGGCAACATGTGTGAACCAGCCCAGGTCATCAAAATAAGACACTTGTATGCATTTCCCTAGAGTGTCATCTGTGCAAAATATGCTCTATTAAGAAGCTATAAGAATGTGCCCTCTTAAGAATTCTTAATATATCCTATTAAGAATCTATAGCAGGAGACAGCTGGTCGAAGATTTGGGGCCCTGGCTATCTTTCTATTATCACTACTAAAGCTAAGCACATAAGCAGGTGCTCACTAAGTGATGAATTAACGAACACTTTACTGAACATGTCCTTTGCAATGTGGTGCTGAGATTCATCTGTCTTATTTTATGAAACATCAGCAGTTTCTGATTCCCTCTCTGTGAAAATGGCAGTGTTCCCTGGAGGAAGAAATGCATAATTTTTTTCTTGGCAGTTGAGAACACCACTACGTTGCTTGTCTTCAGTTACAAATGAAGAGATTAGTGTTGGTCATCAGAGCAGACTCTTCTTCCCCAGAGAGAGGGTCACAGGAAAAGAAAAGAAAAATAAAGATGCAGGGAGATATTTGGTTTAAGAGATGATACTTGAAAGAATACATGTCGAAATATCTCGATAGTCTTGGTGATGCAGAATATCAAATCGTTAGCTAAAAATGGGATGAACAGGGCTAAAGTTGATTGGGAAAATTCAGTGTGGTGTATGTGGGAAAAGACAAAAGCACATTCATTCTTTCTTCAAATATTTTTTGTATGTCTTATATATTTGCACTTTATTTGGGTCTCTACTCACATGTATCCTCTCAGATAAGCTTTAAAAGCCTGCCCACTAATAATTCATGTGTGATCAGTTGCTCAGTTGTGTCTGACTCTCTGCAACCCCCTGGACTATAGCCCACCAGGCTCTGCTATCCTTGGAATTTTCCAGGCAAGAATACTGGAGTGGGAAGCCATTTCCTACTCCAGGGGGTCTTCCTAATCCTGGGATTGAACCCGTGTCTCCTGCATTGGTAGGCGTATTCTTTACCACTACGCCACCTGGGAAGCCCTACCCATTATTAATAGTATTTCTCTTACTCACAATTCCCCTTGTTTTCTATTATTTCCTTAGAAACCATATTTTAACATTATATTTTTATACTTATATACTTATTTATAGTCTTTCTCTCTACCAAAAGAGAAGACCCTTTGCTTTGGTTGAATCTACTGGTAAGAGGAATCTGAATTGGAAGGAGGAGGACAAAAGATTATTGTAAAGGAGGGCTGAGAGGAGCTACTCCACGTTCAAGGTCAGGAGGGGCGGCGGTGAGGAGATACCCCTCGTCCAGGGTAAGAAGCAGTGGCTGTGCTTTGCTGGAGCAGCCGTGAAGAGATACTCCATGTCCAAGGTAAGAAAACCCCAAGTAAGACAGTAGGTGTTGCAAGAGGGCATCAGAGGGCAGACACACTGAAACCATACTCACAGAAAACTAGTCAATCTAATCACACTAGGACCACAGCCTTGTTCAACTCAATGAAACTAAGCCATGCCCTATGGGGCCACCCAAGACGGGCGGGTCATGGTGGAAGGTCTGACAGAATGTGGTCCACTCGAGGAAGGAATGGCAAACCACTTCAGTATTCTTGCCTTGAGAAACCCATGAACAGTATGAAAAGGCAAAATGATAGGATACTGAAAGAGGAACTCCCCAGGTCAGTAGGTGCCCAATGTGCTACTGGAGATCAGTGGAGAAATAACTCCAGAAAGAATGAGGGATGGAGCCAAAACAAAAACAATACCTGGCTGTGGACGTGACTGGTGATAGAAGCAAGGTCTGATGCTGTAAAGAGCAATATCACATAGGAACCTGGAATGTCAGGTCCATGAATCAGGGCAAATTGGAAGTGGCCAAATAGGAGATGACAAAAGTGAACATTGACATTTTAGCATCAGCGAACTAAAATGGACTGGAATGGGTGAATTTAACTCAGATGACCATTATATCTACTACTGCGGGCAGGAATCCCTCAGAAGAAATGGAATAGCCATCATGGTCAACAAAAGAGTCTGAAATGCGGTACTTGGATGCAATCTCAAAAACGACAGAATGATCTTTGTTCATTTCCAACGCAAACCATTCAATATCACAGTAATCCAAGTCTATGCTCCAACTAGGAATGCTGAAGAAGCTGAAGTTGAATGGTTCTATGAAGACCAACAAGACCTTTTAGAACTAACACCCACAAAAGATGTCCTTTTCATTATTGGAGACTCAAATGCAAAAGTAGGAAGTCAAGAAACACCTGGAGTAACAGGCAAATTTGGCCTTGGAATACAGAATGAAGCAGGGCAAAGGCTAATAAAATTTGGCCAAGAGAACGCACTGGTCATAGCAAACACCCTCTTCCAACAACACAGGAGAAGACTCTACACATCGACATCACCAGATGGTCAATGCTGAAATCAGATTGATTATATTCTCTGCAGCCAAAAGTGCAGAAGCTCTATACAGTCAACAAAAACAAGACTGGAAGCTGACCGTGGCTCAGATTATGAACTCCTTATTGCCAAATTCAGACTTAAATTGAAGAAAGTAGGGACAACCACTAGACTGGGTATGACTTAAATCAAATCCCTTATGATTATACAGTGGAAGTGAGAAGTAGATGTAAGGGCCTAGATCTGATAGATAGAGTGCCTGATGAACTATGGACAGAGGTTCGTGACATTGTACAGGAGACAGGGATCAAGACCATCCCCATGGAAAAGAAAGGCAAAAAAGCAAAATGGCTGTCTGGGGAGGCCTTACAAATAGCTTTGAAAAGAAGAGAAGTGAAAAGCAAAGGAGAAAAGGAAAGATATAAGCCTCTGAATGCAGAGTTCCAAAGAATAGCAAGAAGAGATAAGAAAGCCTTCTTCAGTGATCAATGTAAAGAAATAGAGGAAAACAACAGAATAGGAAAGACTAGAGATCTCTTCAAGAAAATTAGAGATACCAAGGGAACATTTCATGCAAAGATGGGCTCAATAAAGGACAAAAATGGTATGGACCTAACAGAAGCAGAAGATATTAAGAAGAGGTGGCAAGAATACACAGAAGAACTGTACAAAAAAGATCTTCAAGACCCAGATTATCATGATGGTGTGATCACTCACCTAGAGCCAGACATCCTGGAATGTGAAGTCAACTGGGCCTTAGAAAGCATCTCTACGAACAAAGCTAGTGGAAGTGATGGAATTCCAGTTGAGCTATTTCAAATCTTGAAAGATGATGCTGTGAAAGTGCTGCACTCAATATGCCAGCAAATTTGGAAAACTCAGCAGTGGCCACAGGACTGGAAAAGGTCAGTTTTCATTCCAATCCCAAAGAAAGGCAATGCAAAAGAATGCTCAAACTACCGCACAATTGCACTCATCTCACATGCTAGTAAAGTAATGCTCAAAATCCTCCAAGCCAGGCTTCAGCAATACGTGAACCGTGAACTTCCAGATGTTCAAGTTGGTTTTAGAAAAGGCAGAGGAATCAGATATCAAATTGCCAACATCTCTGGGTCATGGAAAAAGCAAGAGAGTTCCAGAAAAACATCTATTTCTGCTTTATTGACTATGCCAAAGCCTTTGACTGTGTGGATCACAATCAACTGTGGAAAATTCTGAAAGAGATGGGAATACCAGACCACCTAACCTGCCTCTTAAGAAACCTATATGCAGGTCAGGGAGCAACAGTTAGAACTGGACATGGAACAACAGACTGGTTCCAAATAGGAAAAGGAGTAAGTCAAGGCTGTATATTGTCACCCTGCTTATTTAACTTCTATGCAGAGTACATCATGAGAAACGCTGGGCTGGGAGAAGCATAAGCTGGAATCAAGATTGCCGGGAGAAATATCAATAACCTCAGATATGCAGATAACACCACCCTTATGGCAGAAAGTGAAGAGGAACTAAAAAACCTCTTGAAAGTGAAAGAGGAGAGTGAAAAAGTTGGCTTAAAGCTCAACATTCAGAAAATGAAGATCATAGCATCTGGTCCCATCACTTCATGAGAAAGAGATGAGGAAACAGTGGAAACAGTGTCAGACTTTATTTTTCTGGGCTCCAAAATCACTGCAGATGGTGACTGCAGCCATGAAATTAAAAGACGCTTACTCCTTGGAAGAAGAGTTATGACCAACCTAGATAACATATTGAAAAGCAGAGACATTACTTTGCCATCAAAGGTCCATTTAGTCAAGGCTATGGTTTTTTTCAGTGGTCATGTATGGATGCGATAGCTGGACTGTGAAGAAAGCTGAGCGCTGAAGAATCGATGCTTTTGAACTGTGGTGTTGGAGAAGACTCTTGAGAGTCCTTTGGACTGCAAGGAAATCCAACCAGTCCATTCTAAGGGAGATCAGTACTGGGTGTTCTTTGGAAGGAATGATGCTAAAGCTGAAGCTCCAGTACGTTGGCCACCTCATGCGAAGAGTTGACTCACTGGAAAAGACTGATGCTGGGAGGGATTGGGGGCAGGAGGAGAAGGGGACGACAGAGGATGAGATGGAGGATGGCATCAACGACTCGATGGACATGAGTCTGAGTGAATCCGGAAGTTGGTGATGGACAGGGAGGCCTGGCGTGCTGCGATTCATAGGGTCGCAAAGAGTCGGACACGACTGAGCTTCTGAACTGAACTGATGAAAGGAAAAGGGAAGAAGCAAAGTTAGGGAGGGTGAGTCATCAGATCATGGTATATATCTGACAGTCTCCGCTAGCCCAGTAGGGAACACTGGCAAAATTACTGCCTATTACAGACATCCCACACTGGTGGAAATGGTTGGGCCATTTTACCTCAGTCTTGGCTGGAGGGATTCCCACGAGTGTTGTCACCTTGACTCAGAAGTCCAGGCAGATCTGAACGAGTTTGAGAATCTCAGTTATCCCTACTCCTCACATCCAGGTGACAAATCCTTTCTTGAAAGGGGAATCCAAAGAGTCTTTTAGATCCATGTCTGCCATAGTCCATACCTTACATTGTACATATCCATATCCAAAGTGGATTCAAGAGGTAGCTTATCAACTGTTCCATTCAGTCTCTTTTCTTGAAGGAGAAATTAGAAGATGGAGGAGAGTAAATTACCGCCTTCATCATTGCAGTTGGTCTGGGAGCCACAACTGATACTAATAATTTCCTTCCTTAATTATCAATTCTAAGTATCCTTCATCCTCAGCTATCATCACTAAAGGTTTTGGTGGATCACTTGTGGTGTCACCAAACCTCCATACCTGAGATTTCTGACTTCCTGGTAATCATATCCTTTGCAGGCAGAGGTTGCTAACCCATCCATTTACAATTACCACTGGACAAGGGAGTACAAAGAAGTGTCCGAGTGTATCTTCAAGTTCCACATATATTCCACCCTGTCCCCATTGTGCTAAAAGATTCCTACCTCTTCATGCTGATCAGCATTGATTGACCTGACCAGGGTAATGTCTCTTTTTCTTATCTGCTAGTCTTTGGAAAGAAAAATCCAGTTGGCAGTCACAGGCTGTTATTCAGCACCCGGGCTGTACAGTCACCATGTATTATTTACTTGCATCCACATATTGATCCAACACATTCATAAACCAAGCAGCAGCTCCCCTCACCTCTTTGTAGCTGGCTATACAAAACCCCCACCCCAACAACCATCACAGTGAGTTGAGAGAGGACATTGCTGATGCAACCATGGTGGCTGACATTGGGACCTAGATTACATGTTTTTGGAGCTTGCTTGTGCCTTCGGGTCCTACTTGTACCAAATCTCACATGTACTATTGGATCTTATAATGGATTGTTACTGACTTTCTGACTTTGCAGGTCACATAGGATCCAGCTCCTAAAGGACATTTCTAGATGCATGGTCACTTGGTGTCCTGTTAGCAAACATTCTGTTTCTGCCAGGGCCCAAGTAGGTTTTCCAAACGTGTGTATGTAATTTTCTGCTTTGGATGATATGACCTTTCTCCAAAACCCCAGAGACTTGTGCTGTGATCATTTTCCTGGAGTTTGTCATAAATTCTCCACTGCAATTTTTCCTATCATTGACACTTCCAACACAATAAGTTGTGCCACCTCATACAGCCCAAGTGATAGCTGATTGTACCTCAACCTGGATCTGCAACAGAGCCTTTTCATATTGTAGGTCAGGCTCCAAGTTGGAAGCTTCTCATGTAATATAAAGGCCAGAACATTATAGACACCTGGGGACCATAAGGCCTCCAGAATTCAAAGGGGCATAGCAGGCATTGGTGCTTACCAATGCTTACCATAGCAGGCATTGGTGCTTACAAAATGTGCTAAGGTATAGCCATTTGCTGTTGACTTTGGAGGGGATGTCATGTCATAACTCTGATCAATGGACCTCTAAAATTGAAATGGCAAATTTCTCAATGTTCGGGATTTATTTCTCTGTCTCCATAGTACTGAGGGCTTCCCAGGTGGCACAATGGTAAAGAATCTGCCCGCCGGTGCAGGAAGTACAGGAGATCCAGGAGACATGTGTTGGATCCCTGGGTTGGGAAGATCCCCTGGAGTAGGAAATGGCAATCCACTCCAGTATCCTTGCCTGGAAAATCCCATGGACAAAGGAACCTGATGGACTGCAGTCCATACAGTGGCAAAGAGTCGGATATGACTGAGCACACACACACATCTGTAGTAGGCCTGTCTTACCAAACCCTTCACTGTGTTATCCATCTTGAACTCACCCCACCTAATTAGCATATCATTGATGTGATGGGTGACTGTGGTGCTCTGTGGAAATGGCTTATGGAACCATTGGGAGAGAGTAACAGAATCTAGCCAAGAGCACTGAGGAATAACTTCTGCATTTACAATGCAGAACTGAGTCATCCAGGAAACTCCTGTTTGTTTGTTTGTGTTTTTTTTGGTTTTGTTTTCAGAATTAGGATGCAGATTCTTTTAGAACCTACCCAATTTGTGGCTATCATTGGGAAATCACAGTGTTCAAAAGTCTACTTAATTAGAAAGATACTGCCACTATTGCCACTGCCTCCCCATGCTGTATTTGCTGTATTTGCTCTAATCTGTCCCAGCAATCCCTAGGACTCTGCTAGGATGGATCCCTAGGACTCTGCTTCTCAATATTCACAAGCAGAGACTGGACAATGGCATGTCTCTTTAATTCTGTTGCTGAAAACTCAGTTCCTGTGCCCCCCACCAAATGCAGTCTCTGCCTCAGTTCCAGCCTTTGGGTCTTACATATGTGTATCTGATTGACTCTAAATCACATTGAGAACCCTAGTTTCCAGGGAGTCTGGGAAACACAGCATTTAGCATTTCACTCTCTGCCCTTCAGAAAGGCAAATGAGAAGAAGGGTGAAATAGATATTGGACACAGGTCTACTGTTTCAATCTCAATAATCATCCTTCATCAGGTGTTTCTTTGAGAGAATTAAATGTGGTAATATACGGAAGTGGTTATTTCAATAGCCACATGTAGTAATATGCAATAATTGCTGGGTTCACTTGCTTAAACCACTTATTCATAATTTAAGAATAAATTTTCCATGTCTAAATGCTATACAATTAATACTGCCAATATGAATTCACTGTCCATTTGTCCATGGATACAGCTGGAAATGACCTCTACTTGTCTGAGATTATAATTGTGTATAGGATTCACACCTTCAATTAACTGCTGTTCAGAATGGTAGCCACGAGTCACCTGTAGCCATTGAGCACATGAAATGTGGTCAGTTTCAATTGAGCTGTGCTGCCAATATAAAATATGCATTGAATTTCAAAGACTTTGTGTGAAAAATGTAAAAATACCTCATTAATAATTTTATGCTGATTATTACATGGTAAAAATAGTAATATTTTAGAAATATTAAGTTAAATAAATATATTATTTAAATTTACTTCTTTAGTTTTACATTTTTTAAAGTTTGTCTGCGCGAAAAATTAAAATTACATATGTGGCCTGCATAATATTTCTTCTGGACAGCACTGTCATAGATAAAGTAAGGGTAAAATTCTCTGAGGGATACGCTGGAAAGGCGTCTGGTAGGGGAAGGGTGGATAGTCTGATGGAAGTTTACGGAACTGTTCCCTGAACTCCATCTTCTAATTTTCTGTCTCCCTTTGGGGAGGGTATTCCTATCACGATTTTGAGTTCTCCTGTCTCTCTGGTCTTAATTTTCCGTATACTAGTACAAATGAGTCTGTTTTTAAAAACTTCATTAAAAAATATTATGAGACACCATAAAGAAATATGATTATGTCTGGCTTAGAAATTAGCTCTCCCTCCCCCATCCTCACTGTTCTCTAAGTTAGGATTCCCAGGAACATTGTTTTCTCCCTGTACTAACTTGAACACAGAGCTCATCCCTTCTCCAGGTCTACAAAATAACCCATAAAATCACAAGTAAGCAATAAAAATGGCATTCTTGAAGATCCCTTATGGGAAACAGAGGAAGGGGTTTACATTGTACACTCAAAGCAAACAGCCTAACACCCCCTCCAAATTAGACACTTCTGATCTTTTCCTAATTATCTTCTCTGCCACTCAACCAATAGGGGTTCTCTCCCCGCTCTAAGCCTTTCACCCACTCCTCATATTGTCTTTCTGCCTTACTGGTCCATTTCTTTCTCTTTAGAATCCTCTCTTGTTAAAATTTCTCATCCTTTTAATAGGCGGAACAATTTAATTGCTGTATTGTGTTACTTGAGCATTTCCTTAGGGTCTCATACTCCAAAGAAAGTAATTTCTTTTGAATAAATACAAAGTCTCCCTAAGAGGAATTTTGGGAAATATGATTTTCTTCATTTCATTACACAGAATAAATTGGATAAGTTTGGAAAGTAGAGGTTTTCAATGCTAAAAAATTTGGTAAATGTAATAAGGAGCTTTACCAAGTCTCAAGTCTCCTTATCATAGGAGAGCCACTGTCTAACCACATTTAGACTAAAAAAAAACCTACTTACAACTTGTACCTTTCTTTTTAAACCTTGGTTTCAATAAGACAGGTTCTATTTGTTTTACATTATCAGGAGCAGCCCATCAGTTCAAGGGCAAAAGTCAACTCAAGTCCATCTCTCCTTCAGTCCTTAATCTTCCTTTGACAAGAGAAGTTTTGATTTAAGGTCAACAATAGGTCAGAGTTCCTTTGTGGAACTGTGCTAATTAACGCCCTGAATTCTGATATGTGACCTAATCTATCTTGGTTCATATTAACACTTCTTCTCAGCTTTTCCAGTTTTCTGAAATTTATGCTCATATGTTTTGCCTCTTCTCTAAGATGAGCAATGCCAAAGAATGCTCAAACTACCACACAATTGCACTCATCTCACACGCTAGTAAAGTAATGCTCAAAATTCTCCAAGCCTGGCTTCAGCAATACGTGAACCGTGAACTTCCAGATGTCCAAGCTGGTTTTAGAAAAGGCAGAGGAACCAGAGATCAAATTGCCAACATCCGCTGGATCATGGGAAAAGCAAGAGAGTTTCAGAAAAAATCTATTTCTGTTTTATTGACTATGCCAAAGCCTTTGACTGTATGCATCACAATAACTGTGGAAAATTCTAAAAGAGATGGGAATACCAGACCACCTGACCTGCCTCTTGAGAAACTTATATGCAGGTCAGGAAGCAACAGTTAGAACTGGACATGGAACAACAGACTGGTTCCAAATAGGAAAAGGAGTACATCAAGGCTGTATATTGTCACCCTGCTTATTTAACTTCTATGCAGAGTACATCATGAGAAACACTGGGCTGGAAGAAGCACAAGCTGGAATCAAGATTGCTGGGAGAAATATCAATACCTCAGATATGCAGATGACACCACCCTTATGGCAGAAGGTGAAGAAGAACTAAAAAGCCTATTGATGAAAGTGAAAGTGGAGAGTGAAAGTTCAGTTCAGTTCAGTCACTCAGTCGTGTCCGACTCTTTGTGACCCCATGAATGCAGCACGCCAGGCCTTCCTGTCCATCACCATCTCCCGGAGTTCACTCAGACTCACGTCCATTGAGTCCGTGATGCCATCCAGCCATCTCATCCTCGGTTGTCCCCTTCTCCTCCTGCCCCCAATCCCTCCCAGCATCAGAGTGAAAAAGTTGGCTTAAAGCTCAACATTCAGAAAATGAAGATCATGGCAACCGGTCCCATCACTTCATGGGAAATAGATGGGGAAACAGTGGAAATAGTGTCAGACTTTATATTTCTGGGCTCCAAAGTCACTGGAGATGCTGACTGCAGCCATGAAATTAAAAGACTCTTACTCCTTGGAAGGAAAGTTATGACAAACCTAGCTGCTGCTGCTGCTGCTGAGTCGTTTCAGCCGTGTCCGACTCTGTGTGACCCCATAGATGAGAGCCCACCAGGATCCCCCATCCTGGGACTCTCCAGGCAAGAACACTGGAGTGGATTGCCATTTCCTTCTTCAATGCATGAAAGTGAAAAGTGAAAGGGAAGTCACTGGGTCATGTCCGACTCTCAGCGACCCCATGGACTGCAGCCCACCAGGCTCCTCCATCCATGGAATTTTCCAGGCAAGAGTACTGGAGTGGGGTGCCATTGCTTTCTCCGTGACCAATCTAGACAGCATATTAAAAAGCAAAGACACTACTTTGTCAACAAAGGTCCGTCTAGTCAAGGCTATGGTTTTTCCTGTGGTCATGTATGGATGTGAGAGTTGGACTGTGAAGAAAGCTGAGTGCCAAAGAATTGATGCTTTTGAACTATGGTGTTGGAGAAGACTCTTGTGAGTCCCTTGGACTGCAAGGAGATCCAACCAGTCCATTGTGAAGGAGATCAGCCCTGGGATTTCTTTGGAAGGAATGATGCTGAAGCCGAAACTCTAGTACTTTGGCCACCTCATTCAAAGAGCTGTCTCATTGGAAAATGATGCTGGGAGGGATTGTGGGCAGGAGGAGAAGGGGACGACAGAGGATGAGATGGCTGGATGGCATCACAGACTCGATGGACGTGAGTCTGAGTCAACTCCAGGAGTTGGTGATGGACAGGGAGGCCTGGCGTGCTGTGATTCATGGGGTTGCAAAGAGTTGGACACGACTGAGGGACTGAACTGAACTGAAGATGATAGTTTCATAAAAATATAACTAATTCAATATTCAATATTATACTACCATAAATTTATTGAAATTAGAACATATTATCAAAATACTAATGAAAATAGCTTCCATTTGTTAGCAAGGTACAGTTCTAAGTGCTTTATATGCAACTAGCACATTATAATCTCATAGCCGCAGAAAAGCTGGGCATTATTACTTCCATAGTATAACCAGGCATTACTATTCCATAGTATAACCAGGCATTACTATTACTTCCATAGTATAACCAGGGCTCTGAAAGATTAAGGATTTTTCCACAAAGCACACAGCACTATAACTCCCACCAATGTGACCTCAATATCCATAATCCTCACACTTTTGCTCTGCCCTCAAGTCTCTGGTGGTCATCTTAGAAATGTAGGTTCTAGTCACTGGAAGGACTTAGAGATCATCAAATCCTAGACCTTCACTTTACAGGCTTGTTAAGTGATTCAGATGTTCCAATTTGTTAAAGTCATTCTGACTCCAAACAAGAATTGTTTGGTAGTGTATTACACATTCAGTGATATCCTGGAAGTAAAGTTAGTACTGGTAACTTTGTTTACCAAAGGATTGGAAATAACTTATTTCTTAATGACCATTTAAGTAAAGGCAGTGAACTTTCTAGGAAAAGGGCCCACTCACAGAGGGGCAATCCATGAGCTGACTTGCCATCAGCTCTTTATTTACCTGACTAGTGTTATTACTATCAACTTTCAGTAGCTAATGAAGGTCTTTAGGACTGAATATCAAGAATAAAAGGAAAAGAGTGTCAGGAGCATGGGTGGCTGTCTTGCTTGTGGACTTTGAACTGGGTGTCTTAAATACACCAGGATTAGTCAGCAGGAGGTCAGCAATTGCATTAATGGAAGAAGGGGATTGCTGTAAGGAGAAAAACAAAGTTGCTGAGCACAAAAGACAAACTGCTTACTTTGAAGTGTTTTCTAGGAGTCATCCAGAACAAATTTCTCTCCCCATGGAAACCTTCCAGATGCTTTTGTCTGGTGGTTACAGATAGATCTGTGATATGGCCCTGCCAATTAAGTCGCAGTGCACCCTACAAATGTGTACTCTGCATTTCATAGACTTTATGGTTTTCCTGAGGGTGGTATGATGTCTATCTTTACTGAATCCAAAATAAATCTGCAGGATTGAACAAAATTTGCTTAATTAATTATACATTGTTCTTTCTTTTGGCCAGAATATTCTTTTGTTTTTAGAAAATATAACAGAGTGGAAAATACTGAGTTTTGGAAAAATAAAACCCAAGCATTTCCATCATATATTCACTTATTAAAAATATTTATCAAGAGATTCAGTTCAGTCACTCAGTCATGTCCGACTCTTTGCGACCCGATGAACTGCAGCACACCAGGCCTCCCTGTCCATCACCAAATCCCGGAGTCCACCAAAACCCATGTCCATTGAGTCAGTGATGCCATTCAACCATTTAATCCTCTGTTGTCCCCTTCTCCTCCTGCCCCCTTCTTCCCACCATCAGGGTCTTTTCAAATGAGTCAGCTCTTTGCATCAGGTGGCCAAAGTATTGGAGTTTCAACTCCAGCATTAGTCCTAACAATGAACACTCAGGACTGATCTCCTTTAGGATGGACTGGTTAGATCTCCTTGCAGTCCAAGGGACTCTCAAGAGTCTTCTCCAACACCACAGTTCAAAATCATCAATTCTTCAGCACTCAGCTTCTTTTGTAGTCCAACTCTCACATCCATACATGACCACTGAAAAAACAATAGCCTTGACTAGACAGACATTTGTTGACAAAGTAATGTCTTTGCTTTTTAATATGCTGTCTACATTGGTCATGCATTGGAGAACGAAATGGCAACCCACTCCAGTGTTCTTGCCTGGAGAATCCCAGGGACGGGGGAGCCTGGTGGGCTGCTGTCTATGGGGTCGCACAGAGTTGGACACAACTGAAGTGACTTAGCAGCAGCAGGTTGGTCATAACTTTCCTTCCAAGGAGTAAGCATCTTTTAGTTTCATGGCTGCAGTCACCATCTGCAGTGATTTTGGAGCCCCCCAAAATAAAGTCTGACACTGTTTCCACTGTTTCCCCATCTATTTGCCACGAAGTGATGGGACCAGATGCCATGATCTTTGTTTTCTGAATGTTGAGCTTTAAGCCAACTTTTTCACTCTCTTCTTTCTGTTTCATCAAGAGGCTCTTTAATTCTCTTCACTTTCTGCCATAAGGGTGATATCATCTGCATATCTGAGGTTATTGATATTTCTCCTGGCAATCTTGATTCCAGCTTGTGCTTCTTCCAGCCCAGCATTTCTCATGATGTACTCTGCATATAAGTTAAATAAGCAGGGTGACAATATACAGCCTTGATGTACTCCTTTCCCAGTTTGGAACCAGTCTGTTGTTCCATGTCCAGTTCTAACTGTTGCTGCCTGACTTGCATACTGTCTCAAGAGGCAGGTCAGGTGGTCTGGTATTCCCATCTCTTTCAGAATTTTCCACAGTTATTGTGATGCACACAGTCAAAGGCTTTGGCATAGTCAATAAAGCAGAAATAGATGTTTTTCTGGAACTCTCTTGCTTTTTCAATGATCCAGTGGATGTTGGCAATTTGATCTCTGGTTCCTCTGCCTTTTCTAAAACCAGCTTGGACATCTGGAAGTTCACGGTCCACGTATTGCTGAAGCCTGACTTGGAGAATTTCGAGCATTACTTTACTAGCATATGAGATAAGTGCAATTGTGCAGTAGTTTGAGCATTCTTTGGCATTGCTATTCTATGTTAATAACCGACAAATGTTGTAAATAAAATTTAGAATGTCTCATAACTCTCCTGGAGCACATATTCTAAAAGGGGCATTAGATAGTAAACAAGTAAAGAAATAAATGAGTAAAGTAAATATTGTTATTTAGTTGCTAAGTTGTGTCCAACTCTTTTGTGAGCCTATGGACTATAGCCCACCAGGCTCCTCTGTCCATAGAATTTCCCAGACAAGCATATCGCAGTGAGTTGCCATTTCCTTCTCCAGATTTTCCTGACCCAGGGATTGAATCTGTGTCTCACACTGCAGATGGATCCTTTACTTCTGAGCCACTGTGTGCATGTGTGCTAAGTCACTTTAGTCATGTCTGATTCTTTGAGACCCTATGGACTGTAGCCCGCCAGTCTCTATGCACGAGATTCTCCAGGCAAGAATACTAGAGTGGGTTGCCATGCCGTCCTCCAGTGTATCTTCCTGACTCAGGCATTGAACCCATGTCTCCTGTGGCTTCTGCATTGCAGGTAGATGCTTTACAGCTGAGCCACCAGGAAAGCCATAAATGTTATAAGGACCGTAATACAAGATGGCATGGTTTATGGCAAGGACCTATTCTAGATTGGATAGACAGGCAAGACTCTCTTTGAACATTTGAAATGGACACCTCTTCTGGGTGACAAGATAGAACCAACCAGACCATAATCTAGGACTGGGACTGGCAATCTTTTTTTTTTCCCTGAAAAAGACCGGATAGTAAATATTTTAGGCTTTGCAGCTCATGTGGTCTCTGTCCTGACTATACAAGTCTGCCATTGTCCTGCAAAAGCATTCACTGATAAAACAGTTGAAAGCATGTGGCTGTGTACCAATCAAATTTTACTTATAGAAACAGACAGGAGTCTGGGAGTTGAATTTGGCCTGTAGGCCATGAATTGCCATCCCCAGATATATGGGAAAGAACACTGAAGGCAAGGGGAAGAGCAAACTGAAGTACCCAAAGCTGGATTTAGGCTTGGTAGTGTCATTGGAGGGTAGCAAATGAGAATGAGGTTGTGAGGTTAGAGATAAGGGTCAGGTAGGTCTTTGCAGACATAGAAAAGTCATTGCACTTCATTCTAGGTACAAAGGAAAGCCATCAGAATAATTAAAGCAGGGATCACTGCAATCTGACTTACATTTTATAAAGACTCTGGTTTTGAGTACTGACTGTTTTGAGTGGAGCAGGAATGGAAGCCAGGAAATCTCTTAGGAAGCTGTTAACAATAATCCAAGGAACGTATGGTCATGAAGACAGGGAAAACTGAAGTGGTAAGAGTTTAAATCTCTCTCTCTCCATGGCCCCTTAACTAGATATGAACTTTGAACTTTATTCCCTTCAATAGCTAAACAGAGATACAACCTTTGTTACCATAAAATAAGACTATAAGTCAAATGTCCAACACATGGTTACTTTTCATCCACGATGATTCTTTCTTCTCTTCTTTCTCCTTCTTACTCCTTTCCTTAGATATTTCTTTCCTCCCGTAGATATTTAATGGTGAACTGGGTTGTACAAAACATGATTCTAGGTGCTTAGTCACACTGGGAGAGACAGAGATATCTTGTTTTCAAGCTTTCATTGACTCGAGTCATTGGGTGCCCCCAAAAGCAGAACCTAATATTTTCCCTCTTGTTTTTCTCTTTCTTCAGTAAGACAAACAGTCATTTAAAAGTTCAACCATTCATGTAAATAAAGTGGAGGAAAAGTCACTTTGGGGAAGATCTTGTTTGTCTTGAGAAGAAAATATATTGGAAGTTTGATCCTAGGATAAGTGAGAATATGTGCAAGTTTTTTGCAACCTGGCAAAAAATGCCTTAACCCATAAGCCTTGCAAGTATTCAGTACAAGATTACTGGGAAGGACAAGTTTCCAGACCTCCATCTCTCCCTTCACGGTGGCTGGGGTGGAGCAGAGGAACCATGAATCAGACTTGTGTCCTAGCTCTTCGTTGACTTATTCATGCCTTTGCATTTGCATTTCTAGTTTCAAAGGCTATTTTTTTTTTAATTAAAGAAACACAAGCTGGAATCAAGATTGCCGGGAGAAATATCAATAACCTCAGATATGCAGATGACACCACCCTTATGGCAGAAAGTGAAGAGGAACTAAAAGGCCTCTTGATGAAAGTGAAAGAGGAGAGTGAAAAAGTTGGCTTAAAGCTCAACATTCAGAAAACGAAGATCATGGCATCTGGTCCCATTATTTCATGGGAAATAGATGGGGAAACAGTGGAAACAGTGTCAGACTTTATCTTTTTGGGGCTCCAGAATCACTGCAGATGGTGATTGCAGCCATGAAATGAAAAGATGCTTACTCCTTGGAAGAAAAGTTATGACCAACCTAGATAGCATATTCAAAAGCAGAGACATTACTTTGTGAACAAAGGTCGGTCTAGTCAAGGCTATGGTTTTCCCTGTGGTCATGTATGGATGTGAGAGTTGGACTGTGAAGAAAGCTGAGCGCCAAAGAATTGATGCTTTTGAACTGTGGTATTGGAGAAGACTCTTGAGAGTCCCTTGGACTGCAAGGAGATCCAACCAGTCCATTCTGAAGGAGATCAGCCCTGGGATTTCTTTGGAAGGGATGATGCTAAAGCTGAAACTCCAGTACTTTGGCCACCTCATGCAAAAGTTGACTCATTGGAAAAGACTCTGATGCTGGGAGGGATTGGGGGCAGGAGGAGAAGGGGACGACAGAGGATGAGATGGCTGGATGGCATCACGGACTTGATGGACATGAGTCTGAGTGAACTCCAGGAGTTGGTGATGGACAGGGAGGCCTGGTGTGCTGCGATTCATGGGGGTGCAAAGAGTTGGACATGAATGAGCGACTGAACTGAACTGAAAGTCATCTCACATTTTTCCACTGAATCATTTCCCATTCCAGGGGAAATACATGTTTAGCTAACTTTTAGTTTTCCATCTTTTTGATGTAGTATAGTATTTTGAAAAATATGCCACTTTCAAATCAGCCACGACTAGGAGCTGTACATTGTCGGACAGGTCCCATAAGTTTTTCAGGACTCAGGTACATCATGTATAAAAGGAAGACTGTACCAGATCACTCCATGTTTTTTCTAGTCTGGTGAGGCCACATAAGGTCCAAACTAAAGATCTTTACTATAGCTTTGTAGGTAAAGAGGGTTAAGGAGACAAGAAAAAAAAAGAATAAAGTATAGAAGGAGAAGAGGTTATGGAGAAAACTCTCTATGGCTCTGTTTTGAAGCTATACTTACTCAGATTGCATGTTGTAAAAATCACTTTAGTTGTAAAATATTTTCGAAACTGTTGATCAATTAATTTTTAACCCACAATCATAACCATCTGCCTTGGATTCCACATACCCCAACCCCAGTGTGCACAGTATCATTAGAATCAAGTCCCAGAAGCAAACATCAGGAATTAGCCTTAAGATTATTTCTTAAAGCTACAGGTACACTGATCTGTGTACTTGAATGTAATTAAGATAAATGCTCTTCTCTCATTATTGTACAGAATATCTGTAAATAACCAAAAGCCAGTGAACTTTGTGGCAGATAATGATTGAAAGTAATTGGTTGATTTTTTTTAAAGGAAAGGAATTAAGAATTATTACAAGAGAGATTTGGGGGTCAATACACTGAAGGGAAGGATCAACTCTAGGTTTGTATTCATTACTTAGAAAAAAAAATCACTGGACCATTTTTGTGAACTGTGGTGATTTTGTATACAGAGGGGACCTGAACATATTAGAACCCAGTGAAACATCACCCTTTTGCATTTAATGGAAATTGATATTCATATTAAATCTGTTTCATTTGAGAATGACTCAAAATGGATTCTTTTAAAAATTACAGCCCACAATTTCTTACAATTTTTTCTTTGTACTGAGGAAAAATGAGATTGAAGTCCAAATGCTGAAAAGTAATTAATGACTGAAAACATTAAGCAGCAATACTATGGAACATTTTGAAGCCTTTAGATATTATGCTTACGAAGAATCTGTAATAGTATAGCCAAAAGCTTTTACTATAGTAAGTGAAAAAACAAAATGTGACTTTTTATACAAAATATTATCTCAATAATATTTTAAACAGACTATAGACAATGTGCTTACTGTAATGTCCTGTTGGATTTTTGAATCATTCATATTTACTTCTTTATGTATTTTTATAGAATCTTAATTTTTCCAGAATGGGCATATGTTACTTTATAATTGGAAAACTAAACACTTATTTTGAAAACCTTGTATATAATCTGTGGAATTCCTGGATATATAAGGAGTCTCTTAGGATTGTTTTGCAAGGAATAGTCATGTGTTGATGCAAATAATCAGAAAATATCTGGTAGCCATATAACTGAAGCAGGGGTTATCTCTTTTTTGAAAGGATAAAGTTGGAAATGATTATTACAGTGTATCATATTGTTGGTATTAGTGTAAAATTTTAATCTTACCTGAATATTTCCTTACTCATCAAGAGGATAAAGCAAGGCTAGGTCAAGGGATAGTGGTGCTACTGAGCATCAATACCAGAAAAAACACAAGAGCAACTGCATACAAAGCAAAACAAACAAAAAAAATACATTAAAACCAAAATTAATTTGATGTCTGCATCAGAGGAAAGTCGTTTGCTCCTTTTCAATTAGCCCTTTTCTGCTTAAATTGATATATTTTACCACCTGTTCTTTACAGTCAGCCACTTGAATCCTACTCATTAATTCAAGGCTCAATCCTTGGTCTTTTGTTTTTCTATCTGATTTCTCTCTCAGAGAAATCATTCATTCTCACAGCTTAACTTTTTCACCTTTTATTGATAGCTCCCCTTGTTATACCCTCAGAGGTTCTCACCTATATTTCCAACTTCCTGCTGCATATTTCCACTTAAAGTGGAACTGAACTCATTTTTTAATGAATCATCTCATGCTTCTCCACTGAGAATGATAAGAGTAATCTTGCATTCCACCCTTTTCCTCATGCTTTGTTCTAATTAAATCTTAGACTCTTCCTCCTGCTCAGTTGCTCAGTCATTTCTGACTCTTTCTACCCCATGGGCTGTAGCCTGCCAGTCTCCTCTGTCCATGGAATTTCCCAGGCAAGAATAGTGAAGTGAGTTGCCATTTCCTCCTCTGGAGGATCTTCCCAACCCAGGGATTGAACCAGCGTCCCCTGCATTGGCAGGCGGGTTCTTTACCACTGAGCCACTAGGGAAGCCTAAAATCTTGGACTAGAGCCTAATTTATCCTGTTCTCATCACTTTGATTCAAGTTCCAGTCATTTCATTATTGACATCTGAAAACATGGAAAAATATCCTGAATGTAGTTTGAGGGTCTCATTTTGAGGCTAAGTTGTATTTCCACTGGGACTCAGACATGTCAGGGTCAGGCCTACAGGAATCCATTTATATAAAGTAACTTGTACGTGAAAGAACTTCTGTGAAGGGATCTGTATGGGATAGAGAAGGTGAAGGAAGAGATTGGAGAGGGATGCTGTGTTTTCTGTATTTAGTGTGATGTTGGAAAGAGGGGCTGCTGATTTTGTGAAGGGCATGCATAAGCAAGTCTGTCTCTGCTTTCAGATAAGAAGAAGTAATGCAGCTTGGGGAACCTTCTCCACTCTTTTGAAAAGACTGCAAAGACACAGTAGAAGTCAGTGTAGGGCCTGTTGGTTGTTAACATTCCTAAATAATTGGACTAAATGAACACAAAATGAAGCAATACACAAAAGATGTTGTATATGTATGTGTGGTGGTGGTGCGGTAGATCTTAGAAGAGATATATCACTTATGCCTGTATTAGAATAGTCAGTATTATACAAATATGTAGAATTGTTTTTTTAGATAGAGGTGTAAAAGCAATTCAGTAAATAATGGATAAACTTAAAAATTTTTTTATTGAAATATAGTTGATTTACAATTCAGGTGTACAGCCAAGTGATTCGGTCACACACACACACACACACACACACACAGATCCTTGTTGGTTATCTATTTTATATACAGTAGCATGGATATCTTAATCCCCTCTTTCCTGATTGGTAACCATACGTTTCTTTTCTATGTCTATGGGTCTATTTCTCTTTTGTAGATTAAATTCATTTGTATTTTTTTTTGTTTTAGATTTCCTGTGTTAGTGATAGCATCTGATATTTATCTTTGACTTACTTCACTTAGTATGATAATTTTCAGGTTCATCCATGTTGCTCCAAATGGCATTATTTCATTCGTTTTGATGGCCTAGAAACATTCCATTGTACATATATATACTACGTATTTATCCATTCATCAGTCAATGAACATCTAGGTTGCTTCCATGTCTTGGATATTTTAAATAGTGCTGCAGTGAACATTGGGGGTTCATATATCTTTTTGAATTGTGTTTTCTCTGGATACATGCTCAGGAGTGGGATTGCTTGATCATATATGGTAGCTCTATTTTCAGTTTTTTACAGAACCTCCATATTGCTCTCCATGGAAAGATAAAAATTTTCAACAAAGGATGCTGAAACAATTAGATATCCATATGTAAAAAAGTGAATCTTGACCTAAACCTCATATATTATATAAAAATTGATTCAAATTATCCTAGAATTATAAAACCTGAAAATATGAAATTTTTATTAGAAAGTTTTCATGAACTGGAGTTAGGCAACAAGTTTTCATACATAATACCAAAAACAATCATTAAAGACAAAATTATTAAACAGAACTTTATCTGAATTTTAAAAAATGCTTTGTGAAAGTAACTAATGAGAATTGAAAAAAAAAAAAACAAAAAACAAGCAACACACTGGAATAAAATATTTGCAAATAAGTTATCTCACAGTAGACTTGTGTCCAGAATATGCTGTTGACCCTGAACACATTGTTTTGAATTGTGAGGTCTGCTTATATGTGGATGTTTTTCAATAAATCTGTACAATGGTACTATATGATCCATGGTTAGTTGAATCCATAGGTGTGGAAACACAGATACAGAGGGCAGCCTGTAATGTTAAACATGGATTTTTGACTGGTATGGGATGGATGCCCCTAATCCCCCACATTCAAGGGCCAACTATATAAGGAACTCTCAAAATTTAAGAGTAGGAAGACAACCAATTCAATTAAAAGTGGCAAAGTATTTTAACAGACACTGTGCCAAAAAGATAAAAGGATGGCAAATAAATATACGAAAGTTGTTCAATGTTACTAACCATTACAGAAATATAAAGTAAAAGCACTATAGTATAACTTTATACCTGTCAGAATCACTAAACTAAAAAACAGTGACTATACCAACAGCTTACAGGAATGGAGAGCAACTGTAATTCATATTGGGAAAGCAAACTGGCATAGTTACTTTTAAAAACAGTTTGACAGTTTCTTATAAAATTAAATGTGTGCTTACCATATAATCTAGAAACACTATTCTTCATTATTTACCCAAATGAGCAACCCCTAAAAGAGCTTTTCAAAGAGATACACTCACTTTAGCATACTTTAGAATTGCATTTTGATTTTTTGATAGAAAAAAAATAGCATGAGAAAGAAAAAAAAAACAGAGGTAAAATGTAGAACAAAATATAAAATAGTGGACTTAAGCCCTAACATATCAATAATAACATTAAATGTAAATGGTCTAAATATCTTCTAAATATACCATGTTAAAACATATTATTAGGGTGGATTTAATACCATGACCTAACTATACACTGTCTAGAAGAAGCTAACTTTAAATATAGAAAATAAAAGGATGGAAGATAACAATCATGCAGAAATCAATCAAAAGAACATAGGAGTGTAAATGTTAGTACCAGATAAAATAGACTTCAGGGAAAAGAAAACTACCAGGGTTTTAGATTTTGAGAGAAAGGCCGAAGTACCATTCTCATCACATCATATTTAGGGAACATGCTGTCAATATGGCTTACCACCATTAATGTTAATCTTTACCTGGATGAGGTAGTGTTTTACAGATTTCTGAACTAAGGTGCTCTTTTAATCTCACTGTTTAATTGGACTCTTTGGAAGAAAGCTACTATGTACATGAGAGGAAAGTTATGCTCTAGTTCCTTGAGAGTAGAGTGTGTGTAAAAATTATTTGGAATTCTGCCCAGGAGATTTGTCTATTCTCCTCTATTTATTTATTCAGTAATTTATTTGTGTCCTATCAATATTAACATGTGGATATTTATTTTATCTTTTGGTTTATAATCTAATACTGCTTTATATGTTTTAGATTGTCCCAGATTTGGCTCTTTCAGTTGGCTTTTCTTTCCCTTTGACATTTCCAAATCATTGAGTTGTGTGAGAACTTTCTTACTTTCAGGCATTATAAGATGTTCTGGGATCATGGTGCATCTTTACTGCCCTAGTTTTAGAATCAGCCATTTATCTAAGGATGATTCCTCTTCTTAGAGAATTGTGTTAGAAACCAAAATCTAGACTTCTGTGATCCATTACCATGTAGATTATTTTAGCCTTCTCTTGCTTGTCTGTAACTTCACATCTTAACAGTGAAAAATCTGGCTTTTACCATGTGCTGTCCATTTTTTAATTGTTCAATTCCAGCATACATTTATAGCACTTTAAGAATTATTATCTTGAATCCCTGTGGGAAATAGTTTTAAACATTAGAAGACAGTGCTTATGCCTTTAGTCCTATAGACTTCACTCATTTCCCAAAGTTACTTTGGTTAGCACCTTTCCCCTACCCCTTTCAGTGAGGTTGTTTTATACATTTGTAATACAATGGGTTATTTTTCAT
This sequence comes from Oryx dammah, assembly GCF_014754425.2. Classification (NCBI taxonomy): domain Eukaryota; kingdom Metazoa; phylum Chordata; class Mammalia; order Artiodactyla; family Bovidae; genus Oryx; species Oryx dammah. The sequence continues at coordinate 10,041,544 of NW_024070212.1, forward strand.
CAGCCTGCATTGCATTCTGGGATCTCAAACACCTAAAGATTTTTCTTTCATTTTTGCACAGTAAGGTTCACTGTACTGTAAAGTTTTATGGGCTTGACAAATATGTAGTGTCATGCATCCCCAATGACAGTAGCATACAGAATAGTTTCACTGACAAAAAAGATTTCCCTGTGCTCCTGTTCAACCTTCCTTCCTTCTTAAACACCTGGCAACCACTGACCTGTTTGTAGTCTCTACAGTTTTGTCTTTTCAGCAATGTCATATAAATAGGACCATACAGTATATAGGTATTTCAGACTGGGTTCTTTCATTTAACAATGAACATTTAAGGTATGCCTATGTCTTCCAATGGTTTGATTGCTCATTAAATTTTTAAAATTTCTTAAAAATATTTCACTGAATAGATGTACACCTGTCCACTCATTCATCTATTGAAGGACACCTTGGTTGCCTTTGGTTTGGGCAATTATGAAGAAATTGGCTATAAACTTTGTGTGCAGGTTTTTGTCTGGACGTAAGTTTTAATTCACTTGGCAGATAACTAGCAATGTGGTTGCTGGATGATATAGTGATAATACATTTACTTTTGTATGAAACTGTCAAACTCTCTTCCAAAGTGGCTACACCATTTTACATTCTAGCACTCAAAGAATGAGAATTTCTGTTGCACTGCATCCTCACCAGGAATTGTTGTTATCACTCTTTTGGATTTTAGTTATTCTAATAGGTTTGTAATGATATCTCATTGCTGCTTTAATTTGCATTTCCCTAATGAAAAATTATGCTAAGCATCTTTTCATATGCTTATTTGCCATCTGTAGGTCTTCTTTCATGAGCTGTCAGCTCTTTTGCCCATTTTTAAATTGGATCACTTGTTTGCTTAATGCTGAGTTTTAAGAGTTCTTTGTATGTTTTAGATACAAGTCTTTTATTGGATAAATGTTTTGGAAATATTTCTCCTAGTCTGTGACTTGTTTTTTCATCTCTTAACAGTGTCTTCTACAAGACATTTTCAATTTTAATAAAGTCCAACTTACCATGTTTTTTTCATAGAAAGTAATTTTAGGGGTATATCTAAAAAATCATCACCAAACCCAAGGTTAGAGAGATTTTCTCCTATATTTTCTTGTAATAGTTTTTTCACTCTGCATTTGAAGTCTCTGATCCATGTTAATTTTTTTGTAATGTGTAACATCTATGACTCGGGAATTTTGTTGCTGTTTTTAATATGTGGGTATTTAACCATTCCAGTGCCATTTGTTGAAAAGATTATCCTTTTGCCACTAAATTGCATTTGCAGAAAAAAAACCACAGTCATTTCTGTTCTGTTTGGTTGATCTATGTTTTCTTTTACCAGTACCACTTAGTCTTGAATATTGTAACTTTATAGTAAAGTCTTGAAATTAAGTTTTTAGTTCTCTGTGTTCGTTCTTCAGTATTGCTTTGTCTATATTTTTTTACCTTTCTATTCAAACTTTAGAATCAGTTTGTTATTTATAAAATGGTTTACTGATATTTTGATTGGGATTGTGTGAAACAATAGAACAAGTTGGAAAGAACTGACATCTTAATAAGACTTTTTAAATCCAGGAACATAGTCTGTCTCTGTTTAGATTATTTTGATTTCTCTTAGCAGCATTAAATAGTCTTCACATAAAGATCATATACATTTTTGTTAGATTTATCATATTTTATTCTTTGGACATTTTTGTGATTTTTTTTATTTCCAATTTTGATTTTTCATTGCTGGTATATAAGAAACAACTAGCTTTTGTATATTGACTTTTTATTCTGTGATATTGCCATACTCATTTGTTCTGGAAGAATGTGTAGATTCTTTGGGGTTTTCTAACTAAATGATCATGTCAGTTTTGAGTAAAAACAGTACTATTTCTTTCTGCCCATCTATATATACCTTTCATTTCTTTTTCATGTCTTATTGCACAAGTAGGACTTCTAGTATGATATTGAATATGAGCAACAAAAAGGGACATCCTTGCCTTGTTCTTGACCTAGGAGGGCAGCATCCAGTATCTCATCATTAAATGTGAAGTTAAGCTGTAAGTTATTAAAAATGTTTTTTATCAAATTGGGAAAAGTTCCTCTCTCAATTTCTATTTTGCTGAATTTTCCTTCCTAAAAATCAGGAATGGATATTGAATTTTGTAAAATGCTTTTTCTGTACCAATTGATATTATCATATAGTACCAATTGATATTATCATATAATTTGTTTCTTAGCTTCCTAATTTGGTGGATTACATTGATTGATTTTCAGATCTTGAACTGGCCTTGAATACCTGTATTAAATCAAAGTTGAACATGATGTATACTTTATCTCATACATTGTTGGATTCAACTTGCTTGTATTTGCTGAACTTTTTTTCATTAATATTGATGACAAGTATTTGTATGCTACTTATGTTTTTGTTTGTTTTTTGATATCTATCTGGTTTTGGTATTAGGGTAATACTAGCCTCATAGAATTACTTAAGAATTGTTCTCTCTGCCTTTACTTTCTATAAGATATTGTGGTGAATTGATATTATTGGTTCTTTAATTACTTAATTATTTAGTAGAATTTATCTGTGAAATCATCTGGGCTTAGCAGTTTAATTTTTGGAAGATTATTAATTAATTTCTTTAACCTATATGAGGCTATTTCTTTATTCTTGCATAGTTGTAGTCTTTTGTGTTTCTCTAGGAATTGACCTATTTAATTCAAGTTATCGAATTTTTGAACATGGCTTTTCACATTCCTTTATAATCCCTTTAATGTCAGTGGGTCAGAGGTTATGATCCCTCTTTCATTTGATAGTGTTAGTATGTGTCTTTTCTGTTTTCTTGGTTGACTTGTCTATAGGTTTATCAATTTTACTGACCTTTCAAATAACCAGCTTTGACTTTGTTGATTTTCTCCTTTACTTTTCTGTTTTCAGTTTTATCGATTTCTGCTCTCACATTCATAATTTTTTCTGCTTGTGTTAGGCTTAATTTACTTTTCTTTCTAAAGCTTACTAAGGCAATGCTTAGGTTATTGATGCTGAACTTTTCTTATTTTCTAAAATATGCATTTAATGCTATAATTTCCCTCTAAGCACTACTTTCTCTGCAACCCACAAACCTTGATAACTTTTAATTATTTTCAAAGTATATTTTTAAAGTTACAATTTAAACTTTTTTGACTAATGAACTATTTAGAATTTTTAAATTTCAGGTTATTTTAGAATTTTCAATTTATTTTCTTTTATTGATTTCTGGTTTAATTCCATTGTGGTCTGAGAATATACTTAGTGTGATTTCTGTCTTTTCAAACTTGTTACATTGTGTTTTATGGCCCAGAATGTGGCCTGTCTTGATGAATGTTGCATGCAAACCTAAAAAGATTTTGTATTTCAGTTTTCTCAGATTGAGGATTCTATAAGTGTCGATTCTATAAATGTCAACTATTAAGATAAAACTAATAGTTCTGTTCATTTCCTCTATATCCTTTATTGTTGTTCAGCCCTATCTGACTCTTCGTGACCCCATGGACTGCAGCACACCAAGCTTCCCTGGTCCTTCACTATCTCCTGGAGTTTGCTCAAATTCATGTCCATTGAGCCAGTGATGCCATCCAACTGTCTCATCCTCTGTGGCCCCCATCTCCTGCCCACAATCTTTCCCAGCATCAGGGTTTTTTCCAATGAGTCAGCTCTTTGCATCATATGGTCAAAGTATTGGAGCTTCAGCTTCAGCATCAGTCCTTCCAATGAATATTCAATGTTAATTTCCTTTAGGATTGATCTCCTTGCTGTCTAAGGGACTCTTAAGTCTTCTCCAGCACCACAGTTCAAAAGGATCAATTCTTTAATGCTCAACCTTCTTCATGGTCCTACTCTCACATCTGTACATAACTACTGGAAAAACCTTAACTTTGATTATATGGACCTTTATTGGCAACGTGGTGTCTCTGCTTTTTAATACACTGTCTAGGTTTGTCATAGCTTTCCTTTCAAGGAGTAAATGCCTTTTAATTTCATGGCTCCGGCCACCATCCACAGTGATTTCGGAGACCAAAATAAATAAATAAATAAATAAAGTCTGTTACTGTTTCCACTTTATTCCCATCTATTTGCCATGAAGTTACGGGACCGGATACCATGATCTTAGTGTTTTGAATGCTGAGTTTTATGCCAGCTTTTCGCTCTCCTTTCACCCTCATCGTGAGACTCTTACTTCCTATTCACTTTCTGCCATTAAAGTGGCACCATCTGCATACCTGAGGTTGTTACTGTTTCTTCTGGCAGTCTTGATTCCAGCTTGTGCTCCACTCAGTCTGGCATTCTGCATGTATACTCTACATGTAAGTTAGATAATCAGGGTGACAGCATACAGCCTTGACGTACTCTTTTCCCAAATTAGACCATGTATCCTTTACACTAGTTGTTCCATGTATCCTTTACACTATTATTTCGCCTGTGTAGTCTGTTGGCAGAAAGGTAAAGCGTTTAACTATAATAATAAATTTGTCTCTATCTCTTTTCTGTTATGGATTTTTCCTCATGTGTTTTGATGCTGTTAGGCGCATACATGTTTAGGATTACTATATCTTCGCATAGAATATATCCCTTTATTATTATGTAATACCCTTTATTCTAGACAATCTTCCCAGTTCTGAATTCTACTTTGCCTATTCTGTCTGAAATTAATAGTTACTAAACCGTTCTTTTGATTAGTATTAGCCTGTCATATTTTTTTTCATCTCTTAAAGCTATATGTATGGTTTCCTCGTAAATAACCCATAAATTTGTCCTATTTTTAAAAAAATCTACTCTGACCTATCTTTTATTTAATGCATTTCAAACATTAAAGCAGTGTTCCCTAGCTTTTTGGCGCTGTTTTATGGAAGAAACTTTTCCCACAGACCAGGGGGTGGGGATGGTTTGGGATGATTCAAGTGCATTACATTTATTGTACACTTTGTTTCCATTAGTATTACATTGTGTCGTATAATGAAATAATTATCCAACTCATTATAATCCAGACTCCGTGGGAACCCTGAGCTTGTTTTCTTGCAACCAGATGGTTCCATTTTGGGGCTGATAGAAGAGACACTGACACCTCAAGTGTGTTGCTTATGTCCAGTCTAGTCCATCTTGCTATGGTTGCTGCCCTGCAGAAAACCCTGCTTCACAAGGATAGGATGTTGGAAACAGAAGCAGGCTCTTTCAGTGCTTTCGTGACAATCTCATGATATGCTGCCTTGACTTTAAGCCAGAACGTATGGAGGTTTGAAGTCTCAAGCATACTTAAGGCCACTGTTGTTTGTGATTTCACCTGGCTTATTAACAAATGGGTCATGGATCTGTGCTTTCCCAGTGCTGAAGTTTTTGTGGTTGGGAAGTAATGTTCAAACTCTTTGAAAGCTGAGACAGGTGATAATGCACCAACTGGGAGAAAGAATGCCCTAATTTAGTCTCTTTCGAAATCTCTGCTAATGTTTGAAACATGTCAGAAATCCCAGTGTTCACTCATCACCCCCATGATTCCACTTTTGCTTTGAGTGCAGACACTTAATCTGCTGACTTGAACGCAGTTGTTGTTTTCCCCTGAAGTGACAGATTGAGTTTGATGAGCAGGCTCGATATGTCATACAAGTAAGAAAGTTTTGCAACCCATACTATGAAATGTGCTGCTAGTGGTGACTGCTTGTCTAAAAGAAATCTCTGGAGTGACTCTCATACTCAAAAACTCTGGCCAGTGATCTACCTTTAGAAAGCTACCTCACTTCTGTGTATAAGAGAGGGCATGTGTGCTCTGTAGCCATCTCTTCATAGAGCTGTGTGAACAGATGTGAGTAAAAGTCACATACTTTAATGCGGTTGATCATTTTAATCACATCCTGCCAAACATTGTTAAGTTCATGTGTCATTTTTTTGGCTAGCCAGCATTTCTCTGTGGATGACACAGTGCATAGACTCACATTCAGAAGTGACCTGTTTGACCCAAATAGTGAAAGAAAGCCATCTAGTCATGGCAGCTGCTCCATCCGTGCATATACCAACACAAAATAACCAATTCCAATTTTCCTGATATGTAATCATTCAAAGACTTGAACAGTTCTATAGCTGCCATGTTGGTTAGCAACAAAATGCACATAACATAACCTCATCCTTCTCAAAAATGTCTTGCACAAAAACAATCATTGTTGCCTGTTGTCTACCTGGATTCTGTACCATGATGACTCATTAATCCTCTCTGACAATTGTGTCTCAGTATCCTCTGCTATTTCATCACTTTGTCTAGTTATGGTGCTAGCTGAAAGAGGAACATGTGCCACCTTTTGAACTGCAGCCTCTCCTAAAAGTTCTCAATAAATGTCCTTAATGGCAGACAGGATCAACTCTTCACCAATAGCAAAGGGCTCTTGCTTTAGCAATGCAGTTAGCCACTAAGAATGATGTTCTCAGTGCAGGCACATTTGATGAAATTGTGGTCTTCAATAATTGCCTAGTCTAGACTCTTCTTCTGGAGAAGGCAATGGCAACCCACTCCAGTACTCTTGCCTGGAAAATCCCATGGACGGAGGAGCTGGGTAGGCTTCAGTCTGTGGGGTCGCGAAGAGTCGGACACTACTGACCAACTTCACTTTCACTTTTCACCTTCATGCACTGGAGAAGGAAATGGCAACCCACTCCAGTGTGCTTGCCTGGAGAATTCCAGGGTCAGTGGAGCCTGGTGGGCTGCCATCTATGGGGTCATACAGAGTCAGACACCACTGAAGAGACTTAGAAGCAGCAGCAGAGTCTTCTGTCTCATCATTGGATCTTTCCCCCTTTTCAAAGAAGCTTTCCAGTGATGTTTGTTCTCTGATTCATTTTGGCTATGGTTAGCTCATGGACTTGCCAAAACTGGCTGAGACCAAGTAAGCACACAGTGTGGGAAACAGGCATGGACAGTAGTGGTGAATAGAATCATGGGAGGGTCATGTGCAGACAGAAATGAGTATCAGATTCTGACTTAAAGGCTGTCACTAGCTCAGTTCAATTCAGTTGCTCAGTTGTGTCCAACTCTTTGTGACCCTATTGACTGCAGCACCCCAGGCTTCCTTGTCTATCACCAACTCCCAGAGCTTACTCAAACTCATGTCCATTGAGTCGGTGATGGCATCCCATCATCTCATCCTCTGTCATCCCCTTCTCCTCCCACCTTCAATCTTTCCCAGCATCAGGGTCTTTTGAAATGAATCAGTTCTTCGCATCAGGTGGCCAAAATATTGGAGTTTCAGCTTTAGCATCAGTCCTTCCAATGAATATTCAGGACTGATTTCCTTTAGGATAGACTGGTTGGATCTCCTTGCAGTCCAAGGGACTCTCAAGAGTCTTCTCCAACACCACAGTTCAAAAGCATCAATTCTTCAGTGCTCAGCTTTCTTTAAATCCACCTCTGATATCCATACATGACTATTGCAAAAACCATAGCCTTGACTAGATGGACCTTTGTTGACAAAGTAATGTTTCTGCTTTTTAATATGCTGTCTAGGTTAGTCATAACATTTCTTCCAAAGAGCAAGCGTCTTTCAGTTTCATGGGTGCTGTCACCATCTGCAGTGATTTTGGAGCCTCCCCAGATAAAGTCTGTCACTGTTTCCATTGTTTTCCCGTCTATTTGCCATGAAGTGATGGGACCGGATGCCATGATCTTAGTTTCCTGAATGTTGAGTTTTAAGCCAACTTTTTCACTCTCTTCTTTCACTGTCATCAAGAGGCTCTTTAGTTCTTCTTTACTTTCTGCCATAAGGGTGGTGTCATCTGCATATCTGAGGTTATTGATATTTCTCCCGGCAACCTTGATTCCAGCTTGTGCTTCACCCAGCCCGCATTTTGCCTGATGTACTCTGTGTATAAGTTAAATAAGCAGAGTGACAATATACAGCCTTGATGTACTCCTTTCCCTATTTGAAACCAGTCTGTTGTTCCATGTCCATATCTAACTGTTGCTTCTTAACCGGCACACAGATTTCTCAGTAGGTCAGGTGGTCGGGTAAGATATTTTTACAGTTTGTTGTGATCCATATAGTCAAAGGCTTTGGTGTAGTCAGTAAAGCAGAAATAGATGTTTTTCTGGAACCCTCTTGCTTTTTCAATGATCCAACCGATGTTGGCAATTTGATCTCTGGTTCCTCTGCCTTTTCTAAATCCAGCTTGAATATCTGAAGTTCATGGTTCACAAACTGTTGAAGCTTGGCATAGAGAATTTTGAGCATTACTTTGCTAGTTTATGAGATGAGTGCAATCATGTGGAAGTTTGAACATTCTTTGGCATTGCCTTTCTTTGGGATTGGAATGAAAACTGACCTTTTCCAGTCCTGTGGTCACTGCTGAGTTTTCCAAGTTTGCTGGCATATTGAACGCACCACTTTCACAGCATCATCTTTTAGGATTTGAAATAGCTCAGCTGGAATTTCATCACCTCCACTAGCTTTCTTCAGTTGCCACTCACTGATAGGGTTTTGGTAAGCCGTGTGCAAACAATTGATTTATTATGGTCTCTGTGCAGTCACCTCCCTGCTAATGGTAATCTGCATTTGTAGCTACTTCCCAGTGCTAGCACTACTTCCTCAGCTCCATCTCAGATCATCAGGCATTAGATTCTTATAAGGAGTGCACAACCAGGATCTCACATGGAGAGTTCACAGTCGGGTTTGAATTCCTATGAGAATATAATGCCTCTGATCTGACAGGTGAACAGGGAGAGGCTGTAAATACTGAGGAAGCTTTGCTCACTAGCTTGCCTACCTCTCACCTCCTATTGTGCAGCCCAGGTCCTAACTGGCCATGGACCAACACCAGTCCATGGCACAGGGGCTGAGGACCCCTGCCTTAGAGTATTTCCAGTTCCTCCTTTCTGTCACTTGTGATATTCCTATTATTCCTTCCATTAATTTTTAAATATGTAGCTATCTTTTAGATCAACTGAGAATAAGAAAATTAAATATTATATTTTATACACTTTTATTTATTCTCCCTGCTCCTCCCTTATGTTGATCCTTTATTCTGACCTATATCATTTTCCTTCTTCATGAAGAACTTCTTCTAACATTTCTTAATAGGCAGATCTAATGGCAATGAATTCTCAGTTTTTGTTTGTCTGAAAAAGTATTTATTTCTCTTTCAGTTTTGAAGAATAATTTTGCTCTATCTTGATATTTAAGTGGATGAAATTTTTTCTTTGAACTTTGAATATTTCACACTAGTTTCTTCTTGCTTGTATGATTTCTGACAAGAAATCTGTATTAATGCTTATCCTTGTTCTTCTGTAGGTAAGGTGTTTTTTCCTCTGACTTCTTTCAAGATTTTTCTCTTTGTCCTTGGTTTTCTGCAGTTGGACTATAATATCCCTAAGTGTTTTTTGTTTGTTTATGTTTATTTGGTGGAAGGGATGGTATTTATCCTGCTTGGTGTTCTTTGAGATTCCTGGATTTGTGATCTGACACCTATTAGGAGGAGTACATGGTGACATACTTCAGTATTCCTGCCTGGAGAATCCCCATGGACAAAGGAGCCTGGTGGGCTACAGTCCATGAGGTCGCAAAGAGGCAGACATGACTAAGTGACTAAGCACAGCACACATCAATTTTGGAAAGTTCTCAGGCAACATTACTTCATGAACATCATCTGTTATATCCTTTCATCCTTCTCCTCTTGGTATTTCAATTACACATATGTTTTCTGTTTACATTTCAGTTTGGGAAGTTTCTATTGACAAATTTCCAAGCTCAGTAATTCCTTTCTTGGTATTGTGCAGTCTAATCCTAACCACATGGAAGATATTCTTCATTTCTATTACTTTGTTTTTGATTTACGGGATTTATTTTTATTCTTTCTTAGACCTTCTATTCACATTATCTGTTTTTGCATATGGTCTACTTTTTTCCCTTAGAAAGTGAAAGGGAGACAGAGTCTGGGGTAAATGCATAGTACAATAACATAGCTAAAAAAAAAAAAAGATAGTGAAAGGGAAAGTGTCCAACTCTTTGTGATCCCATAAACTATAGCCCATCAGGCTCCTCTGTTCATGGAATTCTCCAGGCAAGAATACTGGAGTAGGTTGTCATTCCCTTATCCAGGGAATCTTCCCAACCCAGGAACCTAACCCAGGTCTCCCCAGCTGCAGGTGGATTCTTTAGCATCTGAGCCACAGGAAAGTCCATTTTTTCTTTAGAGTGCTTAATGTATATTTAAAATTCCTATAGTTATTTAAATTTTCTGATAATTTCAACATCTGTGATATATTTGAATCTTGTTCAATGCTTGGTTCACCTTTTCAGACTGTTTTTCTTTTCTTTCAGCTTGACTTGGTAATTTTTTTGTTAAAATCTGGTCATGTTGTACTGAGTAATACGAAGTGATATAAATAGGACTTTAATGTTTTAAAGTGAGGATTTATATTAATTGGACCAGAGGCTTCAAATTCCTCTAGTGTCTTTTTTTTTTCTCTCTCTCTCTCTCTTTATAGAGTTTGTGTATTGTACCCCTCAGTTGTAATTCACTGTTATTACACTGGCCCCCTGTTTGTGTGGTGGTAAGGTGTGGGGCAATGGCACCTCACTCCAATACTCTTGCCTGGAAAATCCCTTGGGAGGAGGAGCCTGGTGGGCTGCAGTCCATGGAGTCATGAAGAGTCGGACATGACTGAGTGACTTCCCTTTCACTTTTCACTTTCATGCATTGGAGAAGGAAATGGTGACCCACTCCAGTGTTCTTGCCTGGAGAATCCCAGGGATGGGGGAGCCTGGTGGGCTGCCGTCTATGGGGTTGCACAGAGTTGGACACAACTGAAGTGACTTAGCAGCAAGGTGTGGGGAGAAGGTTATTCTAGTATCTTCCTATCAAATTTCAGTCTTTAAGTGGGCCAGTGTCTCAGGGTCATGACCTTCATTTGTGTTTCACCAGTAGTGTAGATACTTTCTCCAGGTCTTTACTTCCTTACAGGATTCCCTATCTATTTCCTTGAAGTCCTGACCTCTGTTAACTATCTTCCTGATCCAAAAGACTTCATTGATAAAAGAAGGCTGGAGATGATGTTCTTCCCCAACCTATGATAAGGCTATACAGCACAGTTGTTTTCCTTGACATGTAGATCTTTGTTATGGAGAAGGATCTGAATATATTTCACAGTAATCGCTCTTCCCTTCCTTATCCATACAAATAAAAAATATCTGAGACAAATGAAAATGGAAGCCTAACTTTCCAAAATCCATGGGACACAGCAAGCTCAGTAAACTTCTAATAGGCAAATTTATAATGATACAGACCTTCATTAAAGAGATGAGAAAAATGGCACATAAAGGAATGAGACAAAGAAGAACAAGTAAAGTCCAAAGTTAATAAAAGGAAGGAAATAATAAAGAGCCGAGTAGAAGTAAATATGATACGGACTAAAAAAGACAATTGAAAAAAGTCAATGAAGGTAAGAGTTGCTCTGTTGAAAAGATAAATAAAATTAACAAACCTTTAGCCAGATTCATCAAGAAGAAAAGAGAGTCCAAATAAATAAAATCAGAATGAAAGAGGAGAAATTACAGTTGACATGACAGAAACACAAAGCATCATGAGAATATTATGAACACTAAGATGTAAATAAATTAGACAACCTAGAAAAAATAGATAAATACCTAGAAGTACATAATTTATCAAGACTGAATCATGAAGAAATAGAAAATCTTAATAGATTAATGAAATTAGTAATTAAGAGTGATGAAATTAAATCACTAATCAAAAATTCCCCAAAAACAAAAGTCCAGGTTCTGATGACCTCACAAGTGAATCCTATCAAACATTTTAAGAAGAGTTAATACCTATCTTTTTCAAATTATTCTAGAAAATTGAAGAGGAAGCCATACTCGCAAACTCATTTTATTAAACCAACATTAGCCTATTTCCCAAACTAGACAGAGGCATCACAAAAAGGAAAATTACAGGCCAATGTCCCAGATAAACTTAGATGCAAAAATTCTCAACACACACTAAAGGCATCATACACCATGTTCACGAGGGATTCATTCCAGGAATTTAAGCACGGCTTAGCGTCCATAAATCAACCAATGTGATATACCACATTAAGAAAACAAAGGAAATGAAGAAAAAGCATTTGAAAAAATCGAACATTCATTTATGATAATAACTCCAAACAAAGTAGGTGTAGAGAGAACATACTTTAACATAATACCTTAACATGAAAAAGCCATATATGACAAATCGACAGCCAACATCGCATTCTATGGTGAAAAGCTGAAAGCAATTCCTCAGATATCAGAAACGAAACAAGGATTCCCTCTCTCACCACTTTTATCTGATACAGTATTGGAAGTCCTAGCCACAACAATCAGAAAAGAAAAAGAAATAAAAGGAACCTGAATTGGAAGAGAGAAAGTAAAACTGTCACTGTAGATGACATGAGCCTATGTATAGAAAGCCCTAAAGACTTCACCAAAACACTATTTGAACTAATTAATGAATCCCGTAAAGTAGCAGTATAAGAATATATAGAAATCTGTTGTGCTTCTATCCACTAATATAGAATATCAGGAAGCAAAATTAAGAAAACCAATTTACAATTGCATCAAAAAGAATAAAATAGGAATAAATTTAACCAAGGAGGTCAAATACCTGTATTCTGAAAAATATAGGACATTGATGAAAGAAATTGAAGATAATACAAATAAGTGGAAAGGTATAGCTTATGGAGTAGAAGAATAATTTTGTCCAAATTGCTATATTACCCAAAGCAGTCTCTAGATTCAATGGAATTCCTATCAAAATACCAATAGAATTTTTCACAGAAGTATAACAAATAATTCTAAAATTTGTATGGAAGCACAAAAGATTGCAAACAGTCAAAAGCAATCTTGAAAAAGCACAAAGCTGGAGATATCATGCTTTCTAATTTCAAACTACACTATAAAGCTATAGTAACCAAAATAGTGTGGTACTGGCACAAAAACAGATACATAGGCCAATGGAACAGACTAGAAAGCCCAGAAATAAACCACTGCTTATAAGGTCAATTGCTCTCAGTCACTCAGTTGTGTCTGACTCTTTGCAACCCTACCCTGCCAGGCTCATCTGCCTATGGAATTCTCCAGGCAAGAATACTAGAGTGAGTTGCCATTTCCTACTCCAGGGTATTTTCCTGACCCAGGGATCAAACCCATATCTCCTGCATTGACAGGCTGATTCTTTATCACTATGCCATCTAGGAAGCCCATATGGTCAATTCAGTTCAGTTCAGTTCAGTTCAGTTCAGTTCAGTTCAGTTCAGTCACTCAGTCGTGTCTGACTCTTTGCGACCCCATGAATTGCAGCATGCCAGGCCTCCCTGGCCATCACCAACTCCCGGAGTTCAGTTGGTCTATGACAAATGAGGCAAAAATATAAAGTGAGAAAAAATTCTCTTCAATAATGATGTTGGGAAAACTTGGCAGCTACATGCTGCCAAAATTAAATCGAATCACTTTCTTATACCGTATACAAATGTAAACTCAAAATGGATAACAGATTTAAACATTAGATCAGAAATTATAATACTCCCAGAAAAAAACATAGGTAGCAAACCCTTTTCCATTGGTCTAAGCAATGCATTTTTTGGATCTGTCTCCTTAGGCAAGGACAACAAAGTTAAAAATAAATAAATAAATAAATATCAAACTAAAAAGCTTTTTGCACAGTGATGGAAGCCATCAACAAAACATAAAGGCAACTGACTAACGGGAAAAGATATTTGCAAATGATATATATCTGTTAAGGGGTTAATATCTAAACTGTATAAAGAACTCATTCAACTCAATAAAAAAAAAGTCTGATTAAAAAATGAGCAGAGGGCCTGAATAGACATTTTTCCAAAGAGGACACATAGGATAGCCAACAGACCACATCAATAACACTACTGCTACTGCTAAGTCACTTCAGTCGTGTCTGACTCTGTGCGACCCCACAGACGGCAGCCCACCAGGCTCCCTCGTCCCTGGGATTCTCCAGGCAAGAACACTGGAGTGGGTTGCCATTTCCTTCTCCAGTGCATGAAAGTGAAAAGTGGAAGTGAAGTCGCTCAGTCGTGTCCGACCCTCAGCGACCCCATGGACTGCAGCCTACCAGGCTCCTCCGTCCATGGCATTTTCCAGGCAAGAGTATTGGAGTGGGGTGCCACTGCCTTCTCTGAACACTAGCTATCAGGAAATGCAAATCAAAACCACAATGAGATATCACCTTGAACCTGTCAGAATGGCTATTAAAAAAAAAAAGATAGCAAATAGGAAATGTTGGTGAAGCTGAGAGAAAGAAGCCCTTTTATACTTGGTGGATATGTAAATTGATGCCTATACTATGGAAAATGGTATGGAGATTCCTCAAAAAAATTAAAAACACATTTATTATATAATACAACAATTCCACTCCTGGGTATCTATGCAAAGAAAATAAGACTAATTTTAGGAGATATATGCACCCTTATTTTTATTGCAGCACAATTTTACAATAACCAAGATATGAAAGCAACGTAAGTACCCACTGATAGATGAGTATATGAGAAGAGGTGATGTGCGCGCGCACGCGCACACACACACACACACACACACACTGAAGTATAAGTCATTCATAAAAAAGAATGAAATCTTGCCATTTGGAACAATGTAAATGGGCATAGAGGTTATTATGTTAAGTGAAATAAGTCAAGCCAAGAAAGAAAAATATGGGTTTCCCTGGTGGCTCATGGGTAAAGAATTCACGTGCTAATGCTAGAGATAGGGGCTCAGTCCTTGATCTGGGAAGATCCCCCACACTGTGGAGCAGTTAAGCCGGTGTGCCCCAACTATTGAGCCTGCGCTCTATGACTCAGGAGCCACAACTAATGAGCCCACATGCCGCAGCTACTGCAGCCCGTGTACCCTGCAGCCCACGCTCTGCAACAAGAGAAGCCACTGCAATAAGAAGACTGCACACCGCAGTGAGGAGTGGCCCCAGCTGGCCACAGCTAGAGAAAAGCCCACGCATCAGCAGAGAACCAGAACAGCCAAAAATAAGACAAATCCTTTATGATTTCATTTATATATGTAATCTAAAAAAAAAACCAAACAGACAGAAATAGACTTATGGGAAAAAAAAGAAAAAATGCTTTGGTTGTTGCCAATGGGGTTGGGGGTGTGGGAATGGACCAAATAAGTGGAGTGGATTAAGAGGTATAAACTTCCAGTTACACAATGAATAAGTCATGCCCCAGTGTTTAAAGAAAGAGAACTCTCCTCTTACGGGAAGTAGATTTGTCTAAGCAAATCTAAGGATTTGCTCAGTAGGGTTGGGAAAGCAAAGACATGAAGAATATTTATTTTTATTGGAGCTAGAACTGAGTTTCTTACCAGACTTACAGCTTGAGCTGTTGGAGGTTCTCTAACAAACGAGAACACTATAGACCACAGTAGTGACTTAAAAATCTCTCTATTAAATACATAGCCTCACTCTCTACCAGTGATAGGGAGTGATATGTGATTAAGGAGAAGTGAACTGACTGGCCAAGAACCTGAATTTGTCTTCCCTTATTTCTGATTCAAAAATATTTACTAGAACTAAAAGTTTCTTACTTCTGTGCTCTCATTACCTGCTTAAAGTTTTCATTTAGCATTCATCATTCTGCCAAATATGTTATGTACTATATTTTATATAATGCTTTTGTATATTATGTTACACTATGTATTTTATATATTACATATGTTGCAATTAGCATAATTTACCACTGTCCCAGCACTTAATGCTGGATCTAACCCCTTTAAGTAACGGCCAGTTTTGCTTGTGAAGCTCTAAATGCTTTTCTTGGATTTGATTTAATATGGGAGAAAGTAGATACTCATGTTCCCTAAAATCTTAACTGATTCTATATGAATAAGACTGTACAGCTTGAACTGCTGCTGGAAATGCTCTTCCTTTGAGCATTCCTTCCTGCTTTGGCTGGAATGAAGATCCCAGGTGGCTATTTCACAGAGGGTTCTTCTCTTTTGAAAAAGGTTCAGGGATGAGGTTTTGCTTTATTTGGGAAGTCCAAGGCCCTGGGGTATTTGAACTTTGTTTAGCTTGATTTCTCTTGTCCATCACTATCCATACTGTGATTTGCTTTGCCCTTGAATGGTGATATACTCTGTGTGAGTGTTAGTTGCTCAGTCTTGTCCTAATTGCGACCCCATGGACTATAACCCGCCAGGCTCCTCTGTCTATGGGATTACCCAGGCAAGAATTCTGGAGTGGGCTGCCGTTTCCTTCTCCAGGGGATCTTCCCAACCCAGGGATCAATCCTGTGTCTCCTGAATTACAGGCATTTTCTTTACCATATACTTTAGGTAAACAGAAGAAGCCAGCCAGGTGGTGCAAATTCAATTCTGCCTTCACTCTTTTACTGTCTTAGCCTTATTATCTGTACAGTTGGGAGCCGTATCCCTGCCTTCCTCCATGGACTGTTCTGAAGACCTAGTGAGATAATTTCCAGGAAAGCATTTTGTGTTAAGGGCCACATTATGGAAGAATTACTTGCCATAAAACCAAAATAATCCTAAGGAACAGGAAAGGTTCTTCTTGGGTTGTTTAATCCAGCCAAATATGCAGTGACAGGCTGGAACTGTTTAGCAGGTC
Source organism: Oryx dammah (assembly GCF_014754425.2). NCBI lineage: Eukaryota > Metazoa > Chordata > Mammalia > Artiodactyla > Bovidae > Oryx > Oryx dammah. Next base: position 10,058,198 of record NW_024070212.1, read on the forward strand.
AGAATTTCTGTGGCTAGGTCCTAAATGGGCTATGGCAAAGGCTGTTGAAAACGTCTGATTCTATAGTGTGTGACTGTGAAGCTATTCTGTTCAAACAAGGTTTCTGGAAAACCTGGGTGATAAATGTTCTAGAAGTCCACAGTGATAAGGTATTCTGAATGATGCCCATCAGCAGCTGCATAGCCCTAGGAGATGGTCCCATACATAGATCAAGACAGCCTTATTGCCCAGGTAACAAACATTTATTTCACTGAAGCTCAGCATGCAGGACTCTTTTTTGGTTTGATGAGATTAGCTTTACATAGATCACAAAAAAATATCCCAAGGCTTATGTTTTTGTTTTAAATATTAAACATGCTTTGCCCATTTCTCTATCATATTGCATTATCATGAGTTCTGTGTGAGCCTATCTCCCCTTCAAGACTGGGAGCTCCTTTGTTCAAGGAATAGTACAGTTTATTTTGATATTTTCCATGTCTAGCCCAAAATCTGGCATATAGTAAAGATTCCATGAATGTTTACTGAATGACTATCAAAGCTTTTGCTTGCAATACTTTGTTTTTCGTTATTCAGTTTTTTTATTTTCCAGTTAACAATTTCTCTTAATTTCTTTTAACCATTTTATATACTCAGAGAACTTTAGGTATAGTTTGATTGTTGTCATTTCCTCTATTGATCCTAAGAGTGGGCCTGGTATTTCTGTTATGGTCTGGAAAGCAGACACATGTGCTGTTTGGGTCTCTATACCTTCTTTTGAAGGCTCTTCTGAGTAATGCGTCTACCCTTTAATTCTAGTGCAAGTTGTGTTCAGAGGCCATCATGCCCCACTGTCTGAAGTCTAGCCTAGACACTGACTTGACAGCTAGTCCCTTCTCCTCACCGGGTACTCATTTGAATCACAAGCCCCAAATGTACATGAAGTTCCTTGGTCAGCCTCTGCTCCCCTGCTCTCTATGACTGTCTGATTCAACTTCATCACAAGGGCATAATTATTTCTATGTGTGACCTCCAAATATTATAGCCTTATTTCCTTTTGCCCCATTATTTTCTTGGCTTAGAGTCTATAGATTCATACAACTTCTTAGATGTTTTGGTGGAGCTAAGTAAGGGCAACAAGGATGCCAGAAATTCACATAGATGCCTTATAAACTGGATCCTGGTTTTCCTGAGTCTTAGGTGATTCTCACTGTTTAAAAGTTAAAGCTAGAATTCCTTCAGCAAGTCCTTCACAGTCTGACTCCATCTTACCCTTCTGGTTTTATCTCTCTCCATTTCCTTTCTTGTACCCTGGTATCAGCACACAATCACTTTTCATTTCCTGAACATTCCTCTTACTTTCATACATGTGAATATATTATTACTTCTCTTTGAAATTCTTTTCCTATAAAAACTTGCCCATCGGATAATCTCTTCTTGTAAGTGTTTTAAGACCAGTCCAGATTTCAGATCATCTCCTCTCTGAAGATTTGACATCTCCAATCAAGTTTCTCTTTCTTTCTCTCTCTCCTATTTCCCTTCAATTGTCAATATATCACTTGACACGTAGAATTGAACCTATATATTTTTTAAAGATTTCTTTTTGGTGTGGACCGTTTTTAAAGTCTTTATTGAATTTGTTACAATATTACTTGTTTTATGTTTTGGTTTTTTGGTTGCCCAGCATGTGGGATCTTAGCTTCCTGACCAGGGCTAAACCTGTACCCCCTGCATTGGAAAATGAAGTGTTAACCACTGGAAGTGGTTAAACTAGGGAAGTTCCAAAACTGTATCTTTAAATGTTTGTCTTTGCCACTAGAGTTTGAGTTTTTTGAAGCCAGGCAATAAGGTTTCTTTTCATTTTTGTTTCCCCAGACCCAGTCCACGGCCTGATTCATCCGCATTGCCCGTTACTTGCTTTCTGAATTAACGGCAGCAGAATTGACCTGGGAGGATCTTGGGATGTGCCCTCAAATGACTGTTAACATGGCTGATGAGAGTTGGAATTGCTAGGATCTCTAATTAAACTGTCAGTGGTCACCATCTTTAATAAACAGTTTTGCTAGAAACTGGGATAAATTAAAGCAGCTGGGAGAGGAAATCTGTTTTCCCCTGGGCTATCTCATTCTGAGGCTACTTTTCCTGTCCACACAGTGATTTATGACTTGGTACGTCATGTACAAACAGATTCCAACAGAGACTCCAGGTTGAGAAAGTCTCATGCTCTTAAGAAGGACGGAAGGGATTATAGGGAAGAATGTCCTTGGTTATGTTTTTTTTTTTTTTTTCTTCCTAAAGGAGCCTCTTCACTAAGCAGAGAGCCACAAGGAAACCAAGAGGTCAGTGAAAACTCCTTGGCCCACACTACTCTTCAACCTCTTCTTCAGGCATATCCCATCCTTGTTTGTTTAATTATCCATAAAAACAGGGCCAGCACTTCACCTAGGGACTTCATTTAAAGCTTCCAGACTCCTGGTTGGACGCTGCTTCTGTTCCTCTCTTTTCCTCTTCCACAAGGGGCAGGTCTCTGGGAGCCAAGGAAGTGGGCTCAGCTCCTCACAGTCCTGCTTAGAGCGCTAAGAGCCTCGGAAAACCAGTCCCCACACTGTCAGGAAAGCTTCCTGCCAATGGCCCGGAGCAGAGCATCCTTGGCCTCTTTGTTCCGCAGGGTGTACACCACAGGGTTCAGTAGTGGGGTGATGACAGTGTAGGTCACTGAGATCAGCTGATCCTCATCCTTGCTGTTCTCTGACTTGGGCTTGAGGTAGGCAATGGATGCACAGCCATAGTGGACAATGACCACAGTGAGGTGGGAGGCGCAGGTGGCAAAGGCCTTCTTCCGGCCCTCGGCTGAAGCGATCTTGAGGATGGTGGAGATGATGAGGACATAAGAGATGAAGACCAGACCCATAGGCACAACGAGCACGAAAACACTGATGATCAAAGTCAGGATCTCATTGACAGTCGTGTCAGTGCAGGAGAGCTTCATCACAGGCCGGATGTCACAGAAGAAGTGGGCCACCTTTGTGGCACAGAAAGGTAACCTGAATACAGATGTCACCTGGGTCATGGCCACAATCAGCCCGATGCTGCAGGCCCCCCACACCAGCTGGAGGCACACCCTCCTGTTCATGATGACTGTGTACCTCAAGGGATGGCAAATGGCCACATAGTGGTCGTAGCCCATCGCTGTGAGCAGGAAGCAGTTAGTGATCCCAAAGGTTACAAAAAAGAACATCTGTGTGGCACAACCTGCCAATGAAATGGACTGGCTCAGACCCACAAGGCTGGACAGCATTCTTGGAAGAATAACTAGTGTATATATAGTCTCTGAAGTGGACAGCATGCTGAGGAAGAAGTACATGGGGGTGTGGAGATGATGATCGATTCGGATAATGATCACAATAATTATATTACCTGCTAGGGTTAAGATGTATGGTGCGAGAAACATCACAAAAAGAGTGAGCTGGTGCTCGTGGCAGCTGGAGAAACCTTGTAAAACAAACTCAGGGGTGAGAGTGTGGTTCTCGCTCTTCATTGAGTGGCCACTAGATTGGAAGTGTAGAAGAATAAAAGTTACATAATCTCAGAAAAGCAGTTTAATCCATTTCTGAAACTGATTGAACTTTGTTCTCCTTTATAAACCTAGGGATACATTTTTCAGTGGCAGTGGAATAGTTAATCTTTAGGTTTACTGATCTTCATTTAAAATATTTTTGTTCTGTGCCCATCTATTATAATACAATTTCCTATGCATGCTGCTGCTGCTGCTGCTGCTGCTGCTTCTAAGTCGCTTCAGTCGTGTCTGACTCTGTGCAACCCCATAGATGGCAGCCCACTAGGCTCCCTGGTCCCTGGGATTCTCCAGGCAAGAACACTGGAGTGGGTTGCCATTTCCTTCTCCAATGCATGAAAGTGAAAAGTGAAAGTGAAATCACTCAGTCATGCCCGACTCTTAGTGACCCCAGGGACTGCAGCCGACCAGGCTCCTCGGTCCCTGGAATTCTCCAGGCAAGAGTACTGGAGCGGGGTGCCATTGCCTTCTCCGATGCATGCTAGAATCATCTAAGGTTTTTCCCTGCGCTTTATAACCATGTCCATTCCCACTTCACTGTACTCTTCATCCCTGTCATCTGGAAGGCTCTTCCTATCTTCCTCCTCTTAAATAAATTGTTCTCAAAACTAATGCATGTCTTCTCTTCCATTAATGCATATTGTCCTCTGAAATTTTCATGTCTGCATTATTGTCATCCCTCCTCTGTGCACTCTGTGGCTTTATACCTTTTACATCTGCATATCTCACTGACTCAGGATTATGCATGAATTTGATGCTTGAAAACAACTTGTTTAGGGATTGACTGGAAAGTTCTTTTATTTCAAGGCTTTGAATCATCCCCTTGCACATCCTTTAGGAAATAAAAGCAAAGCAGATTCAGAAATGTTCATCTTGTTTTCAAGAAGTAAAAGGTGAATTTTAACCAGCCACCATCCACACTGCTGTCTGAATGATGGAAGTTGGCTGACACTTCACAGCACTGACTCACGTATATTGTAAACCATGCTACATCTTCATTTTCCCTAAACTAGAAGGCAAATTTACAGCTAATACAACTTTGTGAGTAGGAATACACCTACTCTGCAGAGGTGAACAGTCGTACTAGGGAAGATGCAGCAAATTCAGGTGTCCTTCATCTAAAGTAAAAGTAGGCTCTGAATATAAAGAACAGAGTTACGCTAAACATACATCATTTTGTTGAAAGATGAGGCTCAGTCCAATTCATGTAATATTTCACACTTAGGTCCCTTTAGACAGTAAGCTCCTGTAGGTTATTTAAATTATATTCTGATTTCCTTATGCATATTCAGAAAAAGACTTTTTGCATAAAGTAAATCATATCAGTGAGGAAACTTAGTAGACATAGAGACCTCCTTCTAGTTCATAAAAAATTATTTAAGAGAAATTGAAGACCAGCTGTTAATCACTTACATTAAGAATGCTAAAAGAGAGTAACATTGCAAGAGGAAATATTTCCCAATAGGAAAATTCATTTGACTCTAAAATACATGGCTAAAGACATTTATCTTCTGAGAGGCCTCCAGGCATCAACTAGGCAGTGGTCCAGTTACGCGGTGGTATGGCACCTCTACTATGAAATAAAAAATGTGTGTTAGAGCTTTCGATTGTTCTAATGATGGTCATGGATGCTGCTAGCAATTAGTGGTGCTAACTGTCCTGCAGTACATGTGATGACCCCACCCAAGGAAGAACTGTCCTATTCCAAATACCAATAGGGCTTCTCCTGAGAAACCCAGGGCTAAAGTGTCATCTGATTCTGGCTGAAGTCTAACTATCTTGAGGTAGATGAATGGCTGCTATAATCTGGTGAGTATCCACCACCCTATGGAGCCTATAAGTCTTCCAAGAAAATCAAGGGCAAGAAGAGCAAAAATAACCTAATGAGGACCTACCCCAGCTATGACAAGAACTATTATGTGCCATAAATTAAAGTCCGTCCATGAGCAAGAACACCCAAGTCAGTTCTTTTTCTAAAGAACACTTGCCTGTAACTGCCTAGAGCTGAGGCACAACAAGAGAGCTCAGCTCAAGGAGGCTGAGGAGTGAAGATGTAAGTGTCTGACCCCCTTGGCCCCAGTGTGCAGGTCAGGGAAGGGCAAGGTGACCAAAAAGAACTGTGACAGGTTGAGCAGGTAGCAGGTAAATACAAACTGGCAGGAACGTGGTCGGGCTTGAGAGCTGCAGGCATCCTTGACAACCCCTGTGTGGAGAAGTCTTCAAAGCCAAAGAAGGAGTTCCCCCAGGAACAGCCAGTGGGGCTCCTGGAGGTGACTCCCTGTAGACATCCTCAGAGCCACACTGGGGCTGGGAGGATATAGACAGTAGGTTCCTGAGGGGCTCATTATGTGTAGGGCTCATTTACCCAGTACTAGGGCTGGCATTTGGGGAGTCTGGGGAGAGTTTTTGCTTCAAGGAGCAACAGAATTAGAGGAATCTGGTTTATTTAGTTCACTGCAACTTGTTCATATAAGCACATTATTACTGGCCAGTTAGCTCACTTGGTTAGTGTGGTGTTAATAAAATAATGAATAAGTACATTGTGCTTTTTTACATATGTTAGCCTTGGAAATCCATAGTTTACAAATCTAGGCAGCTCAAGCTTGGAGCCATATTACTTTGGATCTCATAAATCTTAACTCCCCCCCCCCCCGCCTTTTTTTATAGGCAGGATTTCTACCCAGGGTTCTCTCTTTGAAATGAAAGTAGTCAAATGTGGCCATGGTTCTGCAGAGAACAGTTCACACTGCCTGTCTTTCTGCCCCTGTGACATTCAGAATTGGAAGACATTGTCTTTAGATCCAGGGATCCTCTCTTGGGGGTTAGGAAAACAGAGATGAGCCTCTGAACATTGTTCTCATTACTCAGATTACCTCATCTTCTCCATTTGGCAAACTTCTACTAGATTGTCAAGTCTCAGCCTCAGAATTTACTTTTCACTGAAGACTTTCCATGAGTTAGTTTATTGCTTCTATAACATTTCTTCCTTTAACACGAAGTACTTATCTATGCCCATTCATTCTGGAGCACTAAGCATATGCTAGGCCTTGTGCTCATTGCTGGGCAAACAGCAGTGAATGAGATACTTTATAAAGCTTTGAAGGGCTCACTGTTTAGTTACAGGTAATGGCTGTTGTTCAGTCACCTAAGTCATGGCTGACTCTGCAATCCCATGGACCGCAGCATGCCAGTCTTCCCTGCCCTTCACTATCTCCCAGAGTTTGCTCAAACTCATGTCCATTGAGTTGGTGATGCTGTCCAACCATCTCAACCTCTGTTGCCCATTTTTCCTTCTGCTCTCAATCTTTGCCAACATCAGGGTCTTTTCCAATGAGTCGGCTATTTGCAACAGGTGGCCAGAGGATTGAAGCTTCAGCATCAGTCCTTCCAATGAATATTCAGGGATAATTTCCTTTAGGATTAACTGGTTTGATCTCCTTTCTGTCCAAGGGACTCTCAAGAGTCTTCTCCAGCACCACAGTTCAAAAGCATCAATTCTTCACTACTCAGCCTTCTTTATGGTCCAACTCTCACATCCATACATGACTACTGGAAAAACTGTAGCTTTGACTAGATGAACATTTATTAGCAAATTGATGCCTCTGCTTTTTAATACATTGTCTAGATTTGTCATAGCTTTTCTTCCAAAGAGCAAGTATCTTTTAATTTCATGGCTGCAGTCAGCATTCACAGTGGTTTTGGAGCCCAAGAAGATAAAATCTGCCACTGTTTCCATTGCTTCCCCATCTATTTGCCATGAAGTGATGGGACCAGATGCCATGATCTTTGTGTTTTGAATGTTGAGTTTTAAGCCAGCCTTTTCACTCTTCTCTTTCACCTTCATCGAGAGGCTCTTTAGTTCCTCTTCACTTTCTGCCGTTAGAGTGGTATCATCTGCATATCTGAGACTGTTGATATTTCTCCTGGTATTCCAGCTTGTGCTTCATCCAACCTGGTATTTCCCATGATGTACTCTGCATGTAAGCTAAATAATCAGAGTGACAGTATACAGTGTTGATGTACTCCTTTCAAGAACCGCATGAACAGTATGAAAAAGCAATAAGATATGACACCAGAAGATGCGCCCCCCAGCTTGGTAAAGAGTGGAAAAATAGCTTCAGAAAGAATTAAGAGGCCAGGCCAAAATAGAAATGATGCTCAGTTATGGATATATCTGGTGGTAAAAGTAAAGTTCACTGCAATAAAGAACAATATTGCATAGGAATCTGGAATGTTAGGTCTATGAATCAAGGTAAATTGGATGTGGTCAAGTAGGAGATGGCAAGAGCGAACATCAACAGTTTAGGAATCAGTGAGCTAAAATGGACAGGGAAAGGTGAATTTAATTCAGATGACCATTATATCTACCACTGTGGTCAAGAATCCCTTAAAAGAAATGGAGTAGTCCTCATAGTCAACAAAAAGAGTCCAAAATACAGTACTTGGGTACAGTCTCAAAAATGACAGAATAATCTTGGTTGGTTAACAAGGCAAACCATTCAACATCACAGTAATCTATGTCCCAATCACTAACGCCAAAGAAGCTGAAGCTGAGAAGTTCTACAGACCTGCAAAACCTTCTAGAACTAACACCAAGAAAAGATGTCCTTTACATTTTAGGGGAATGGAATGCAAAACTAGGAAGTCAAGAGATGCCTGGAGCAGCAGGCTAGTTTGGCCTTAGAGTACAAAATGAAGCAGGGTAAAGGCTAACTGAGTTTTTCCAAGACAGCACACTGGCTATAGCAAACACCCTTTTCCAACAACACAAGAGATGACTCTACACATGGACATGATCAGATGGTCAATATCAAATTCAGATTGCTTATATTCTTTGAAACCAGTGATGGAGAAGCTCTATATAGTCAACAAAAACCAGACCTGGAGCTGACTATGGCTCAGATCATGAACTCCTTATTGCAAAATTCAGGCTTAAATTGAAGAAAGTAGGGAAAACCACTAGGCTATTCAGGTACGACCTAAATCAAATCCCTCATGATTGTACAGTTACAGGTGATAGACAAATAGACTGTAATAATGCCACAAGTAAGTGGGACAAGAAGAAGATGGTTCTTGATTAGACTCAGGCTGATTACAAAAAAATATGTTGTAGGTAAAGTAAGACCAGTTTACAAAAGATTTTAGAATGGCTTCCCAGGTGGTGCAGTGGTAAAGAGCCACCTGCCAAGCAGGAGACACAGGAGCTGTGCGTTCAATCCCTGTGTTGGAAAAATCCCCCAGAGTAGGAGATGGCAACCCACTTCAGTATTCTTGCCTGGAAAATGCCATGGACAGAGGAGCCCGGTGGACTATAGTCCATGGAGTCGCAAAGAGTAGGTACAGCTGAACAAACACACACAGAAACTTCATCACTTTTAAGGGCCTTTCAAATTGCTTCACGTATCCCTCCTGATCATGGGCTTCACTGTCCTTAGCAACTTGCCTCTAAAGGACCACCAGCCCTCATCAGCTACCCTGCATCCTCTTCTAGTTGCTCTGGTGGTTTTGCTTCCATGCTGGTAAAAAAAAAGATACTCAGCACTGGAATCTGATAGATTGATCTGGCAGCAGTACAAAGATGGATCTGAGGTTGGTGAAAAGAAGCAGCATGGTTGCTGACACAATAGGTCAGGTCAGAGATAATTGGGATTGATCTATATGGGTTGACAACGGCCCATATGAGAGGGAGAGGTAGGACAGACATACGAGGTAAACCAAGAGGGCTTATAACTGAATCAATGTGTGGATCAAGGGAGAAGAAAGAACAAATCATTATATAAACGACTCCCATCAGGTTCATTCACATCAGTTCCCTGATTATTCATAATATGCATAGCTTTTTGTAATAACCGATAAATCAAATAAATGATCTTTATATTAATGTTCTATCATTAGGTATGATTGGTGACTATAGGATCTAAGCAGCAAGAGTAGAACTGGGCAAAATAGCTCAATGCTTTATGATGCCATTGCTTTGGGACAAATCAGGAAGATTTGGGAAATGGGGCACTGGGTAGATGGTATAAAAATGTGGTGCCAGGGAAAAAGAGGTTTTCAGCTTCTGAGTCAACTAATATTTATTGAATACTTTCACACTTTTTTGTCTCACTTAATCCCCCAAACGACCCTATAAAGTCATCGGTACTATTTCATTTTACAGAGGAGAAATTATGAGGAATCTATTACTCCATCAACAGTAAGTCTATTGGTTCAGTTTAGTTCAGTTCAGTCACTCAGTGTGTCTGATTCTTTGTGACCCCATGGACTGCGGCACGCCAGGCTTCCCTATTTGGTGCTAAATGGAAATGAGTGCATGGTGACTATAGAAACAAAACTGGGGAAACAGCCAAGAAGATCTGCTATAAACTGCTTTATTTGGGAACCATATTCAAGTAGTTCTAGTTTATTCATGCCATTCACAGTAGTTTAGGATCCCAGGTCTAGGCCCTCCTAATGATGTTTTAGGATTGTCAATGGGAGTCTTTCAGAGACGTGAATAGAACCCACAACAAGGATAACTGAGGTCAGCATTGTGCCTGACTGTCTTAGCTTGGGCTGCTATGACAGATATCACAGACCGTGTGGCTTAAATGACAGGCATTTACTTCTCATTTCTGGAGGCTGGGAATCCAAGATCAAAGTGCTAGAAGATTTGATTCCTTGGTAAGACTTTTCTCTCTGGATTGCAGATGGCTGCCTTTTCTCTGTGTCCTCACATGGTGGAGAAAGAGTGGTAGAGAGAGCCCTTTATCTCTTCTTAAAGGACCCTAATCTTAAAGGACAAGTAGATGGGGAAACAATGGAAACAGTGACAGACTTTATTTTCTTGTGCTCCAAAATCACTGCAGATGGTGACTGCAGCGATGAAATTAAAAGACACTTGCTCCTTGGAAACAAAACTATGACAAACCTAGACAGCATATTAAAAAGCAGAGACATTAAGACAAAGGTCTGTATAGTGAAAACTATGGTTTTTCCAATAGTCATGTATGGATGTGAGAAAGCTGAGCACCGAAGAATTGATGGTTTTGAACTATGGTGCTGGAGAAGACTCTTGAGAGTCTCTTGGACAGAAAGGAGATCAAACCAGTTAATCCTAAGGGAAAAATCAGTCCTGAATATTCAATGGAAGGACTGATGCTTAAGCTCCAATACTTTGACCACTTGATGCGAAGAACTGACTCATTGGAAAAGACCCGGATGCTGGGAAAGATTGAAGGCAGGAGGAGAAGGGGACAACAGAGAATGAGATGGTTGGATGGCATCACCTATTCAATGGACATGAGTTTGATAAAGCTCTGGGAGTTGGTGATGGACAAGGAAGCCTGGCATGTTGCAGCCCATGGGGTTACAAAGAGTCAGACAAGACTAAGTTACTGAACTGAGCTGAACCCATCAGGAGGACCCCACCCACCTTCTGACCTCATCTAAACCTACTTCTGGCAGGCTCTGTCTCCAAATCCCATCACATAAGAGCTTAATCTCTACAATATAGGATTGGTGATAGGGGGACACAGTTCAATCCATGGCACTGAACTTATATCTACTTTCAGACTATCCCTGTCTCCATTTTTTTTTTTTTTTTGAATGTGAAAGCTCCAACAGTTCGTATCTCCAGCTTGATGATGGTTGGATAATAATAGTTGTACTACTTATAACAATTGATAGAAAAAAGTTTCTGAAGAGAACTACAAATTTAGTAATATGTGCTTTCAAATGATTTATGGTACATTTAAAAATAGTCACACATGTCTATGTAAGTATTTATACATCCTGCCTATGAAGGTTGATTGCATACATGAAATCTCAGACTCCTTGCAATGTCTCTGAGGCACCAAGGAGAGAAGTGAGAATGGCTGATACTCTGAGTATTTGGTTAGACCAGTCAGCGGGTTGGGCACAGGTCAAGGAAATCTGGGTAGGGATACAAAAAGGCAGTTGAGTTGTTTATTAATATATGGCAGGTGTATCCAGGAAGTAACTCTTGGAAGACCCTGGAGGATAGTTAGTGCCTTTTACTGTAACATGGGATCAAAGACTATAGGGGAAGCCTCTTTACAAACTCAGGACCTCCTGGGAAGAGGGAACTCACTCTATGAATGAGAACTCTGTAAAACTGCTGCTAAAACTGTCCCTTCAGAGTGAGATAAAAAACAGTGGGGTGCGGGGTTGTAGAGCTAACAGCCGTCCTGCTTCCTGCTACCTGGAGACATTATGTGTCTGTAACCGTCTTGACTCCTGACAATAACCTTGGGTGGTTGATATTGTCAGTCCCACTGTGTAGATAGGACACAAAAGCCAGGGAGGTTAAGTGACTATCCCTAGGACACATGCTTATAATATTGGACCCAAGATTGGGATGCATGCTGCTCTGGCCCCAAAGGCTGTACTCCATCTACAATCTCGCACTTTCTTAGCATCTTCTACTTCAGGCCGTCAGCATTTTGAAAGGGGGGAACAGGAACAAGAATAAATGTGGGTATGATGATGGGTACAGAGGTTCATGATCTCTTGGTCCAGATACCTGTTTTTCTCCAGTGGACTTTGACCCACCTGAGATTTCCTTTTGTCCTTTCGTCTTTGGAGCTGTGCTAAGTGGAGAAAGGAAAACCAAGATATCTGAGGAGAACGTATGCTATAATACATGATCTCTGAACTTCCAGACTGATTTTTCAAGATCCAAGGACATTCAAATAAGATTTGAGATGTGTATAAATCCACAATGTATGGAGCTCCTTCTTCTGCTAGTCTTTAACAACTAGTAGGGAGAAGCCAGTTCAAATATCATGAAATCACAATGCAGCTATAAACTCTGGGGTGAATTGCTTGTTTTTAAATCTTGATTCTGCCACTTACTAGCAGTATGAGCTTAAGGAATTTACTTAATCTTTTCAGGTCTCAGTTTTCTTGTCTGTAAAATAAGTTTAATAAAACACCTTATAAATTTACAGCGAGTATTAAATGAGTCAAGTGAGTAAACTTATGTCTGCTCTTTAGGAGATATTCAATACATGCACCAAAAGGGGATATCACCAAGGTGTATGTGATTGGGGAGTGCGGGGGTGGAAGAACCTGGGAGTAATGAAATAAAAAAAGAAAAGAGGAAGAAGGACTGTCTGCTGATGCTAATTGTATTTTAGCTGTCCACAGATGTCTTCCTTCCTTCCTTCCTTCTTTCTTGTTCTTTTTTTTTTTTGGCCGTGCTGTGTGGCATGTGGGATCTTAGTTCCCCAACCAGGGATTGAACTTGTGCTCTTGCCTTGGAAGGACAGAGTCTCAATCACTGGACCACTAGGGAAGTCCCCCTTTCTTCATTCTTTTAATAGTTATTGAGTAGTTACTGGGTGCTGTTTTAGTTGCAACAGATGCGGAAAAGACACTCAAAAAGTGACACCCGAGTGTTGGATATAGGTGTCACCTGGTTCGGGTCGGGGTTCTTTGAAGCAGAGGCTGAAACAAGGGCCCAGGTGCAGGGAATCGGTTACGGAGTAGTCTCCGAGGAAAGGGGGTGAGGGCCGCAGGGTGGAATGAGGGGAGAGCTGAGCAAGGCTTCGGGCTCACTTGAGTCTAACTTCAGCCTGATTCAGTGGAGGGCTCTACAATTACGCTCTAAAGTTGGTCCCATCTTGAGACTGTGTGAGTGGCCTTTGCACCTTCTGTTTTAGCTAGGCCTTGGCTGTAGACCATCCCTTGTAAAGGGTGGGGTGGGGTATATGTCACATCTAAGAAAATTCCCTTTCAGCCGATGGCAAATCTTCAGAGAGGAGGGCAGCTGTGAGGTGTCAGCACTGCAGCATTCACAAGGCTGGATATGGGTGGGCCAGCCCAGGAGAGGAGACCTGGGCAGAGCATTGATTAGGTTTGTTATAGGACCCAGGCTCTTTGGAGACAGGGGAATGGATATGAAGATGAGGGCCCTTCTTTTGCAATTTTCAGATATACGGGAAGCCATTTTTATGGTTGTTGCTTCGGCTGCTCAAAATTTACACTTCTCAACCAGTTTGTAATTTTGCAGTCAGAGCCTGTGTCTGACATAGATTTCTAGGGTTTATATATGAAGTAACAGGCACAGGGTAGATCATTAATGGAGTAATTTTGTAAGAAATTATAGTGTAAAATATAGCATAGGAAGTGTTACATGTAAATAATGGAGAACTTGTTATTTCATGTCCCTGATTTTCATGCTGAGGCCAGGTTTAGATTATATAGATTCCTCTGTTATGATACTGTATTTTCTTCCCACTCACACTGCTGGTTTACAATCCTTATGCCAAGGGTAACAAAAGCAATGTCTAACATTATAGTACAGCACCTGAATATGCTTTATCTTATCTAATTTCTATCAAGTATGGTACACTCATCTATCAGTCTTGGAAAATCCATCCATCACTTCCTTCATTTTAATCTTTGCCTTCTTGTTTCACTCTATTCCTCTGATTTCCCAGATGCTTCCCAGATTAGGTACCTGGAGCCCTCATATTCTCTCTTATTTGATTAGCTCCCTCACTGCTACACCTCATCAAACATTTAAAATTTTGATGTTATTGAGAATGACTAGCACCTAAGAGACGGACTTTCTGCCCAAAGCTCTGAGCAAGGCATCCTTGACATCTTTGTTCCTAAGGCTGTATACAACGGGGTTTAGGAGCGGGGTAATGACAGTGTAGGTTACAGAGATCAGTCTGTCCTGCAGGGAGTTTTGTGATTTGGGTTTTAGGTAGATGAAGGAGGTACAGCCATAGTGGACAATGACTACTGTGAGGTGTGAGGCACATGTGGCAAAAGCCTTTTTCCGACCCTCAGCAGATGCCATCTTGAGGATGGTGCAGACAATCAGGACATAGGAGATAAAGATCAAGACCATGGGCAGAACAAGGACGCACAGACTGATGAGCAAAGTCATCAGTTCTTTGATGGTGATGTCAGCACAGGCAAGCTTCATTAGGGGCCGGATGTCACAAAAGAAGTGGGAGATGATACTGGCATCACAGAAAGGCAAGCTGAACACAGAGGATACTTGAATGGTGGCTGTGCTCAAGCCAATGCTCCAGGATCCCCCTGCCAGTTGTATACAAGTCTTCTTGCCCATGATGACTGAATATCGTAGGGGGTTGCAGATGGCCACATAGCGGTCATACCCCATGGCCGTGAGCAGGAAGCAGTTGTTGACACCAAAAGTGAGATAGAAGAAGAGCTGAGTGGCACAGTCTGGAATAGAGATAGCATGTTGGGGGCTGAGGAGACTGGACAGCATTTGGGGGATGATGGCCAGTGTGTAACAGGTCTCAGAAATGGACAGCACACTCAGGAAGAAGTACATTGGTGTGTGAAGCTGATGGTTGTGGCAGATGACTGTCAAGATGATAGCATTGCCGGTGAGGGTCAACAGGTACAAGACCAAAAAGACCACAAAGAGGATGAGTCTGGGCTGCCACCCAAAAATGGAAAAGCCTTCAAAGGTAAACTCTGCCACAGCTGTGAAATTAGGTCTTGGCATTGAGAATCTGGGTCTGAAAGAGATGAAGTGAGATGGTTGAACATCCAGGCTGGAAACAGTATACTGGTCCAGGGCCATCATCAGCCATGAGCAGGGATTCACAGTGGGGGTAGCTCTGGGTTACAGAAGCTCTCAGCATTCAGACACTGGCCAAGTGTGGGAAGACCTCTTAGGATACTTGGGGGCCTGGCACTGGAGACAGATATCGTAGGGATGGGAAGAGAGTAGATATGTAAATGGAGTAGTGAAAACACCTAAGAAGCTTGGCTAGAAGTTGAAAGGTGGACCAGAAAAATAGATTGAATGATAGACCAGAGCAGACCCAGCCCTGGAACTCCATCCAGAGTCATCTGTTTAGACCAGCAATGGCCCAGCACATGTTAGAGACACAGTGTAAAGGGATATGCATAAAGAGAGAATCCAAGCCAGGGACAGAAATCTACTTAAGTCACACTTCGGACAGGTAAGAGGCCAGCTCCAACTCTGGTCAGAAGGGCTTGGCAAATAAAGATACATAACACTACTTGCTTTCGTGGTTCAAATTAAATTCAAAATAGCTAATGTCTATAAGACTTCCCTTGTAGCTAAGCCAGTAAAGAATATTCCTGCAATGCAGGAGACCCAGGTTCAGTCCTTGGGTGGGGAAGATCCTCTGGAGAAGGAAATAGCAACCCATTCCAGTATTTTTGCCTGGAGAATCCCATGGACAGAGGAGCCTGGCAGGCTATAGTTCATACGGTCGCAAGAATCAGACATGACTTAGCATCAAAACCACCATAGCTAATGTCTGGAATAAGGCCATGAGAAGAGAGACTACTTTTTCTTTTTCAAATTAATTATTACTTTTTCTATTTGAGATTCTAGTGTGTGGACCCAGGATATTCTGTGATCCAGCACTAACTCTTTTCTTTTCAGCCCTGCTTTCTTTTTATGTTCTCCAAATACCATTTGCTCTAATACCCAAGTCTCCTTTCTTCTCTGTGGAATGTATCTGTAGTTTTTGCTTCCATTGTCTAGTCTGTAAACACAATAAAGAGACTGAAACTTATTAAGAGTTTGAAGTACCAGTAACTGTAAACAGATGAAAACAACAAAATATTAAACTTTATAGAAATCTCCAGCTTTAACCCCAGTGTAAGTCAAGGGATACTTAATTTTTTGTGTGCTCATTTCATTTGTCTCTCTTGGCTCATCTATAAAATTGAGAGGATAATATCTACTCATAGTGTTACTATGGAGATTACATGAATTACTGTATGTAAATAGCCAAGCGCAGTTCTTGATATGTAACAGGCAAACAATACATTACATTTCTGTTTCCCTCTCTTCATCTGTTCTCCCCAACCCCACTCTGACTGATTCTGGGTTCTACTTGCGTGTGAGACCCACCTAAACACACATATTTATTCTCCCTTTCTTCCTCCCTCCCCCATTTCCCTCTCTCTCACTCTCTCTCACTCTCTTTCTCTTGTGTTTGGGGATGATTTTTGTCATGAATTTTTTCAAGCTCTATTAATTGAAAAGTCCAATCCTCACTCTCCCTTCCTCTCCAACTCTAGATTCGCAAATGGGGTTGGGCATAGGGCTGGTCTATTTTCAGAAGTAAGGCCAGCTCCTCTTACTTCACATGTGACTTTACAAACATTTCCTCATCTCTTTAGGCTTCAGTTTATTCACCTGTAAGATGAACACAGTACTAATAACTATCTCAGAGGACTGATAGAGGATTACATGGGAAGATGCCCATAAGGCATTTAGCAGAGGCCCCGATGTAGATCATGCCATCAATAAATGGCAACTGTTGGAAAAGGTGAGCACAGATTTCAAGATATGAATCATGCAGGTAATTTTGTTGTCTTCCTTTCTCCTCTCCCAAGCCTGACTTCAAGAAGGTGGTTGGTCTCCATCTAGCTAATACTTGTGGTGCAGCTTGCAGATTAGAGGATGTTTTTCTGTCTTTTGGAGATGTGAGGATAAGGAGGTAGTTGGGGGAGGAAACACAGTATTCAAGGAAGGGAGATAATCCCAAGGATCAGAGGAGGATCTGCACTGAGTGGGAATGGAAAAGCCACTCCCAATGCAGCAATACTACAGGCGTGCCTGTGTCCAGGACCTCTGCTTTGAACTCCTACACTCATGAACCCAATATTTCAGCCAGCCAGCCAGCCATTCACTGACTCTCCCTTCCTGGCCTCTGTATATCTGGGGCAGGACTAGGTGGGGACTTCTGTGTTCAGGGAATACATGTTTTACTAGAATAGAGGGGGAAAATCAGGTTTGCTCAACCAGAATCAGATGTTCCATTTTTCTTCTTCAGTCCCTACAGGCCAGGAATGTGATAGAGGGTTGAGGGGAGAAGATAGGACTGGATGCCCCCAATTACCATGCTTCATTCATATATGTTGAGCTTCAGCTAAGTTCTTTGAAACTTCTGAGATTTTTATACAACTAATGCCCAAATAATACTTCCTGCATGACTTTTTAGTATTTATAATGGTCTTTATTTCCCAAGTTTTGTGACACAGCTGTACATTCATTTTTCCACTTGACAATATTCCTAGGAAAGAAAATAAGAAGGTGATAGTTCATGAGGCAAGGGTCATAGAGCTACATCTAGCCAGACAAGAACCATGCTTCACTGAGTCATGGAATGTAACTTACATCTCGCAGGGAGGGCTGAAGCAGTCTTCTAGGAGGGCAAGACTTGTGAGTATAGAACAAAGAATGCCAGGACTCCTGCTGTGTGTGGTAGACAGGGCTCCCAGAGAATCTTCTGAAAGGGAGGGCTAAAAGAAAAATACGGAGTCCACCAGGGTCCGTTTGTTCATTCCTTTCTCTGATTGGTCAGATCTGGGAGTAACAAATGGAAAGTGATATCAGCTCTCCTGTGCCTCCTTACAGCCCTGTTCCTTTCATCTAGATTGCAGTCTGTCAGAGAGGACAATTCTCCTGTGCCCCAGGACTCCGGGGTCCTTCTCCCCAAAGTCACAGTGACTGTCCCCAAGGTAACATTCACAAGATCCAAACACTGTGATGTCTGGGGATTTCATTAACAATGGGGCTCATCAACCTGCTCATGTAGATAGTATGTAGGTGTCAGGGAGGAAGAAAGTTTCCTCTGTCCTTTCAGGTTCTTCTAGTGGTCTAAGAATTAAAGTGATGAGAGACAGATTAACATGAGAAAATCAAACAAGTTTTAATGACGTGTATATAAAAGAAGTGGGTTCCCCAGTGGCTCAGTGGTAAAGAATCTGCCTGTAGTGCAGGAGAGATGGGTTTCATCCCTGGGTGGGGAAAATTCCCTGAAGAAGGGAATGGCAACCCATTCCAGTATTCTTGCCTGGGAATCCCATAGACAGAGGAGCCTATTGGCTACAGTCCATGGGGTTGCCACAGAGTAGGACATGACTGAGCAGCTAAACAACAACAATGTATGAGGAGAAACCCAGGAAAACTGAGTAACTTGCCAAAATGTCCAAAAACCTCACCTTAGATGCCGACTTCAACCAAAGACAAAAAAGAATGTTGCAGGTAGTGATTTGGGACTTCAAAGAGCAGAAAGGCAATCCACATAGATAGAAAAGCTAAAGTTTAGTAAATCAATATGTGCTGGGCCTTGCAAAGACAGTGGAATGCAGAAAGAAATTTTAATAAACAGACATCCCTAGGTTCCCCCCTGTCTACCGCCTGATTCATACTACAGTTATCTATGGTGACAGCTCCTTTCCTGGAACATGTCCTCCATCTACATTCTTTAAAGCAGCTGGGGGAAGGTCAGATGTTCTTCCTGAGTCTTTTGAGACTTAATTGTTTTCAGCTCAAAATAATCTGCATGCCAGAGAGACACTTTGGGGTGGCATGTTTTGTTCCCCTACATAGATGATCTAGGGTTTCCATAGGAACAAATTGTCTCATTAGACCATGGTCTTGCTCTGCTCAGTGGATGGAGGATGAAGAGGAGCTCTTGACTCCATGAACATCATTGTAGAAAGGGTCTATAACATTGTGGAGCCCAACCATGTTTAAGAGTGCAGCTTTATTAGATAGGCCACTCAGGCTAAGGTCTCTGTACCCTCAGGGTCAAAGGATCTGACTCTGATGTCTCTTCCAGTTTGAAAGTTCTGGAAACTGTGAATCATTCATTCAGTGATTCCTTCAACAAATACTCATTATGTGATTCTCACATCAAGGTACATGGAACATAGCAGAACAAAGACATGACATCTGTCCTTCATGCTAGTCCTGCTGGTTTTGCCTGTCAGACTGCAAGGCATTGAGAGAGTTAAGTCTTAGGTAGGTTGATAAGAAGTCAGGAGTCCTGGGGGAAGGAGAAGGGGAGGAGGAGGAGAAGGGGGTCAGGAGGAGGATGAGGAGGACCAGGAAGGAGTTCTCTAGGAGGAGAAAAGGACAAATGTTTTTTATACATTCCTTTGTCTTAAGCACATAAAACATTTGTTTTTTTAAAGCCCAAAGCTAATGATTACACAACAAAACAACTCATCTTGCTCAAGGATATGTTTTCCCTTAAACTCTGTACCAATGATTATGTAAACACAATGTATTGTGCTCACGGACATGTTTCTGCTTGTTAAGAACCTTCTGACTAATCCTGTCATCTTAAAATGTATATTGTGGGACTGAGTCTGGTTCAGTTCAGTTCAATGCAGTCAGTCAGTCATGTCCAACTCTTTGTGACCCCATGGACTGCAGCATGCCAAGCCTCCCTGTCCATCACCAACTCCCGGAGTTTAATCAAACTCATGTCCATTGAGTCAGTGATGCCATCCAAGCATCTCATCTTCTGTTGTCCCCTTCTCCTCCCACCTTCAATCTTTCCTAGCATCAGGGTCTTTTCCAGGGAGGCAGTTCTTCACATCAGGTGGCCAAAGCATTGGAGTTTCAGCTTCAGTACCAGTCCTTCCAATGAATATTCAGGACTGATTTCCTTTAAGATGTACTGGTTGGATCTCCTTGCAGTCCAAGGGACTCTCAAGAGTCTTCTCCAGCACCATAGTTCAAAAGCATCAATTCTTTGGCCCTCAGCTTTCTTTAGAGTCCAACTCTCACATCCATAGATGACTACTAGAAAAACCATAGCCTTGACTAGATGGACCTTTGTTGGCAAAGTAACATCTCTGCCCTTTAATATGCTGTCTAGGTTGGTGATAACTTTTCTCCCAAGGAGTAAGAGTCTTTTAATTTCGTGGCTGCAGTCACCATCTGCAGTGATTTTGGAGCACATAAAAATAAAGTCAGCCATTCTTTCCACTGTTTCTCCATCTATTTGCCAAGAAGTGATGAGACAAGATGGCATGATCTTTGTTTTCTGAATGTTGAGCTTTAAGCCAACTTTTTCACTCTCCTCTTTCACTCTTTCAATTTCATCAAGAGGCTCTTTAGTTCCTGTTCACTTTCTGCCATAAGGGTGGTGTCATCTGCATATCTGAGGTTATTGATATTTCTCCTGGCAATCTTGATTCCAGCTTGTGCTTCTTCCAGCCCAGCATTTCTCATGATGACTCTGCATGTAAGTTAAACAAGCAGGGTGACAATATATAGCCCTGACATACTCCTTTTCCTATTTGGAACCAGTCTGTTGTTCCATGTCCAGTTCTAACTGTTATTTCCTGACGTGCATATAGGTTTCTCAAGAGGCAGGTCAGGTGGTCTGGTATTCCCATCTCTTGCAGAATTTTCCACAGTTTATTGTCTCCACACAGTCAAAGGCTTTGGCATAGTCAATAAAGCAGAAATAGATGTTTTTCCGGAACTCTCTTGCTTTTTCCATGATCCAGAGGATGGTGGCAATTTGATCTCTGGTTCCTCTGCCTTTTCTAGAACCAGCTTGAACATCTGAAAGTTTACGGTTCATGTATTGTTGAAACCTGGCTTGGAGAATTTTGAGCATTACTTTATCAGTGTGTGAGATAAGGGCAATTGTGCAGTAGTTTGAGCATTCTTTGGAATTTCCTTTCTTAGGGATTGGAATGAAAACTGACCTTTTCCAGTCCTGTGGCCACGGCTGCACTTTCCAAATTTGCTGTCACATTGAGTACAGCACTTTCACAGCATCATCTTTTAGGATTTGAAATAGCTCAACTGGAATTCCATCACCTCCACTAGTTTTGTTCATAGTGATGCTTCCTAAGGCCCACTTGACTTCACATTCCAGGATGTCTGGCTCTAGGGGAATGATCACACTACTGTGATATCTGCATCATGAATATCTTTTTTGTACAGTTCTTCTGTGTATTCTTGCCACCTCTTCTTAATATCTTCTTCTTCTGTTAGGTCCATACCATTTCTGTTCTTTATTGAGCCCATCTTTGCATGGAATGTTCCCTTGGTATCTCTAATTTTCTTGAAAAGATCTCTAGTCTTTCCCATTCTATTGTTTTCCTCTCTTTTTTTGCACTGATCATTGAAGAAAGCTTTCTTACCTTTCCTTGCTATTCTTTAGAACTCTACATTCAAATGGGTATATCTTTCCTTTTCTCCTTTGCTTTTTACTTCCCTTCTTTTCACAGATATTTGTAAGGCCTCCTCAGACAGCCATTTTTCTGTTCTGCATATCTTTTTCTTGGAGGTAGTCTTGATCCCTGTCTCCTGTACAATGTCACAAACTCCATCCATAGTTCATCAAGCACTCTATCTATCAGATCTAGTCCCTTAAATTTATTTCTGACTTCCACTGTATAATCATTAAGGATTTGATTTTGGTCATACTTGAATGGCCTAAAGGAGATCAGGCCTGGGTGTTCTCTGGAAGGAATGATGCTAAAGCTGAAACTCCAATACTTTGGCCACCTCATGCTAAGAGTTGACTTATTGGAAAAGACTCTGATGCTGGGAGGGATTGGAGGCAGGAGGAAAAAGGGATGACAGAGAATGAGATGGCTGGATGGCATCATTGACTCGATGGACATGAGTTTGAGTAAACTCTGGTAGTTGGTGATGGACAGGGAGGCCTGGCGTGCTGCATTCATGGGGTCACAAAGAGTCAGACACGACTGAGTGAATGAACTGAATGGTCTATTAGTTTTCCCTACTTTCTTCAATTTAAGTCTGAATTTGACAATAAGGAGTTCATGATCTGAGCCACAGTCAGGTCCCAGTCTTTCTTTTTCTTTTTTTTTTTTTAACTGACTGTATAGAGCTTCTCCATCTTTGACTGCAAAGAATATAATCAATCTGATTTTGGTGTTGACCATCTGTTGGTGTCCATGTGTAGAGTCTTCTCTTGTGTTGATGTAAGAGGGTGTTTGCTATGACCTGTGCATTCTCTTGGCAAAACTCTATTAACCTTTCCCCTGCTTCATTCTGTATTCCAAGGCCAAATTTGCCTGTTACTTCTGTTTCTTGACCTCCTACTTTTGCATTCCAGTCCCCTATAATGAAAAGGACATCTTTTGGGGGTGTTAATTCTAGAAGGTCTTATAGGTCTTCATAGAACCATTCAACTTCAGCTTCTTCAGCATTAATGGTCGAGGCATAGACTTGGATTACTGTAATACTGAATGGTAAGTGGGTCTGGTAAGATCTTTCTATTGTTAGTGCTAATCCTCTTATTTTAAAATGTAAATTATGGTAGTGGGCCTAGTAAGACCTTTGCAACATTGAGACATTCTTTTGATTTAGAAGAGGTGGCAAGAATACACGGAAGAACTGTATCAAAAAGATTTTCACAACCCGGATAATCACAATGGTGTGATCACTCATCTAGAGCCAGACATCTTGGAATGTGAAGTCAAGTGGGCCTTAGAAAGCATCACTATGAACAAAGCTAGTGGAGGTGATGGAATTCCAGTTGAGCTGTTTCAAATTCTGAAAGATGATGCTGTCAAAGTGCTGCACTCAATATGCCAGCAAATCTGGAAAACTCAGCAGTGGCCACAGGACTGGAAAAGGTCAGTTTTCATTCCAATCCCTAAGAAAGGCAATGCCAAAGAATGCTCAAACTACCACACAGTTGCACTCATCTCACATGCTAGTAAAGTAATGTTCAAAATTCTCCAAGCCAGGCTTCAGAGATACATGAACTGTGAACTTCCTGATGTTCAAGCTGATTTTAGATAAGGCAGAGGAGCCAGAGATTAAATTGCCACCATCTGCTGGATCATGGAAAAAGCAAGAGAGTTCCAGAAAAACATCTATTTCTGCTTTATTGACTATGCCAAAGCCTTTGACTGTGGAGCACAATAAACTGTGGAAAATTCTGAAAGAGATGGGAATACCAGACCACCTAACCTGCCATTTGAGAAGTCTGTATGCAGGTCAGGAAGCAACATTTAGAACTGGGCATGGAACAACAGACTGGTTGCAAATAGGAAAAGGAGTATGTCTGGGCTGTATATTGTCACCTTGATTATTTAACTTCTATGCAGAGTACATCATGAGAAACGCTGGACTGGAAGAAACACAAGCTGGAATCAAGATTGCCAGGAGAAATATCAATAACCCCAGAAATGCAGCTGACACCACCCTTATGGCAGAAAGTGAAGAGGAACTAAACAGCCTCTTGATGAAAGTGAAAGAGGAGAGCGAGAACGTTGGCTTAAAGCTCAACATTCAGAAAACGAAGATCATGGCATCTGGTCCCATCACTTCATGTGAAGTTGATGGGGAAACAGTGGAAACAGTGTCAGACTTTATTTTTTGGGCTCCAAAATCACTGTAGATGGTGACTGCAGCCATGAAATTAAAAGACACTTACTCTTTGGAAGGCAAGTTATGACCAACCTAGATAGCATATTCAAAACCAGAGACGTTATTTTTCTGACTAAGGTCCGTCTAGTCAAGGCTATGGTTTTTCCAGTAGTCATGTATGGATGTGAAAGTTAGACTGTGAAGAAGACTGAGCGCCGAAGAATTGATGCTTTTGAACTGTGGTGTTGGAGAAGACTCTTGAGAGTCCCTTGGATTGCAAGGAGATCCAACCAGTCCATTCTCAAGGAGATCAGCCCTGGGATTTCTTTGGAAGGAATGATGCTAAAGCTGAAACTCCAGTACTCTGGCCACCTCATGCGAAGTGTTGACTCATTGGAAAAGATTCTGATGCTGGGAGGGATTGGGGGCAGGAGGAGAAGGGAACGACAGAGAATGGGATGGCTGGATGGCATCACTGACTCGATGGACGTGAGTCTGAGTGAACTCCGGGAGTTGGTGATGGACAGGGAGGCCTGGCGTGCTGCGATTCATGCGGTTGCAAAGAGTCGGACACAACTGAGTACTGAACTGAACTGAATAACCAACTGAAAAAGTTGATAGCTTCCTTGCTAAAACTAGCAGGGGGAGGGGCACTTTCCGTCCCCCTCCTGATGTCTATGTCAGATGCGTTCTCTGTTCCTTTTTCACTTTAATAAAACTGCTACACAAAAGCTCTTGAGTGATTAACCCTGGTCCCTGGTCCTGAAGCTAAATCTTCTTCTTTGGAGATCACAAATCTGACGTCGTTCACCTTAAGCTATCAGCATCTCTGTGCATTACACAGGAAAAGCTGAGCGCTTTCTCCTTGAGTGAGATGACAAGGAAGGTCCCCATTGGAGTTCTTCCTGCATTTGCCCTCTTTCTCTTTCCCAGCATTTAAGCATTTGCTTGGCTTCCCTCATGGCTCAGTCGGTGAAGAATCTGCCTGCAATGCAGGAGACCTGGGTTTGATCCCTGGGTTGGGAAGATCCCCTGGAGAAGGAAATGGCAACCCACTCTGGTATTCTTGCCTGGAGAATCCTATGGACAGAGGATTCTGGAAGGCTACAGTCCATGGGTTTGCAAGAGTTGGACATGACTGAGCAACGGTAGGCCCACCCTTGTCTGCCTTTTATAATGTGAGCCTAAGATGGGTCTTTCCAGAGGTTGAAGGAAAATCAGATATCAATTCTACCAGGTTCTATTGGAACTTGGATTCTTCTAATCCTTAGTTCTGGTACCCTGCTTATGCCTTTCTCTTAGAGACACCAAAAGTATGAAAGGTTCCTTTCCTACACCAGTGGACTGAGAAACGAATACCTGAAAGCAAGGCAGTTCACTGTGGTGTCTTTGATAAGCCAAGTAAACTGAGAGAGGCTGACAGCATGGGATAGTTGTTAGGCATTTGGTTCATTTCCACAAAATCTCTTTCAAGGCCCTCAAACATTTATCCTAGAGAAACTGCAAATACTCAGGCTCATAAGCCATTAAGGTCCAGAGACCTAGAGCTAAGAAATAGATACATAGCATATTTATTACAACTTGGGAATGACCAGTGCATAGCCTCATTAGAACGGTTTGAAATCCTTTAGGGAGCAGCTAAAGGAAGGCTTAATGCTTGGCAGCAGATCTTAGCAAGACTTTAAAATAATCATTAAATCTTGGACCTTATTAATCAATGTCCATTCTTCACAGTTTTTTTCTGGTAGTTCTGTTTAAATATGTATCTCTGAAATTAGAAATATAAATGGAGTCGAAACCCATGAGAAAGGAAAAGAAACCCTGATATTGAAATTATGAACTGAGAAATGACTTTTAAAAAATATATGATTCTTATTGTACATATCTGAAAAAGACTTAAAAATCTGGAGTGGATGGAAGTTTGGTGGGTTTTTTTGTCTGTTTGTTGTTTTTCTGAAAAAGGAATGAATACATCATTGGTATGTTTGGGAAGTTTTGTGTTTTCCATTCTGAATTTTTTATATCTCTTACTCTTTTGATTTATTGCATTAATTATGAACTATAATACAGGATTGAATAAAGGCAGTTATAGAGGCCTTTTTGTCTTTTTACAAATTTAATTTAAATGCTTCTCATGTTTCAGCCACCACTAAATGTGATGCTTGTTGTAAATCTCAGACAGATAAACTTTATCACATTAAGGAAGTTCCCTTCTATTCCTGTTTTGTTTGCAAGTTCATCACTAACAGTTTGTTCAATGGCCTCATTCCTTTTCTGTATCCACTGATATAATTTTTACGCTTTTTATTCTTTAATGTGCTTTCTTTCTTTAATTGTTTAGTATACTTTCTTTCTTTTTATTCTTTAATATGCTTTCTTTCTACATTAATAGACTGTTCTGATGTTGATTTATTCATTTTAAAAGAAAACCCTGCTTGTGCTTTCTATACACTGTTGAATTCAGGTTGCTATTTTTTTATTCATTCCTTATTGGTCGATAATTATCATTTCCTACTTTAACTTTGGTACCAAAAGTTTTCAATCAGCAACCTGTTTAAATGCTGGGGAGATTTTACTTCTTTTCTGTGCCCTGAGCCTGGTGTCTTTTTTGTTGTTGCTTGCTTGTTTTGTGAGAGAATAGATTTTCCTTTATTTCCATTTTTAAGAATTATTATTCAAGTAAATTTTCCATTGCTTCATGGTATAGTTATGGTAATTTATATCTTCTTCTGAATTTTCCCATTTTGCATTCTTTTTCAAACAGATTAATAAAAAGTTGTTCATGGTATGCTTTTATAATTATTTTACTTATCTGTATCTGCCCTCTTATCTTTTTTACTATTTGATTTTTTAATTATATCTCTCCAATTTATCATAGTTGTTAGAGACTATATTTTTCAGTTAATCTTTCCAAAGATCAATTTTTTGTTTCTATTTTATATTTCCTTTAGTATTTTAATTGTTTATTTCATTATTATTTGTTTCAGATGGCCAATGTATTGGAGCTTCAGCTTCAGCATCAGTCCTTCCAATGAATATTCAGGGTTGATTTCCTTTAGGATTAACTGGTTTGACCTCCTTGCAGTCCAAGGGATTCTCAAGAGTCCTCTCCAGCATTACAATTAAATGAACAAGGTAAATCTGAAGAAGTTCTCAGAAAGAAATTTATAGCCTTATAATATTTACTATAATGCAGTTCATGGGGATCACATTTACTATTACTGCAGTCCATGGGGATTACAAAGAATCAGACATGACTCAGCGACTGAATAACAACAATTATTTCATACTTGCTTTAGTAATTTAACTTTATTTCATTATTATTTGTTTCAACTTTCTTTGAGTTTATTTTTCTTTTTTAAGCTTCTTGAATTAAAATATTTTTTTTCCTCTTGCTTTACAGTAAATATTATATGGTTATAAATTTCTTTCTGAGAACTGCTTCAAATTTACCTTATTCATTTTGATGTACAGTGCTGTTGTTGAGTTGTACTATATAATTTTAAATTTCTGTTTTTATTTTTTCTTTAATTAGCAGTTTATTTATATGTTTATGTTAGGATAATACACTTAATACCAAAGAGCTCAGATCCTGGAGTCAGGGTGCCTGGGTTTGTGATCCATCTGCCATTGCTATAGGTGACCTTGAGCATGTGGCCCTTCCCTCTGTGCCTCAATTTCCTTATTTGTAAAATGTGAAGAACAATAGTATTGACCTCAAACAATTGTTGTGCGGATTGAATGAGTAAATATTTGAAAGTTCTTAGAATAATGGCTGGCATATAGTAAGTGCTTTGCAAGTGTTTATAAAATAAATCTTCAATACTACAAGGAGGGGTAATGGAAAGTTTGGATACTTTCTTTTATTGATTTCTTATTTTATAGCATTGTTTCCATGAAAACTATTTGTATAATACCCTTGTCTCAGAATTTGTTGAGGCATCCTTAGGGTCAAAATATCAGCCTTCCCTGATGGCTCAGTTGGTAAAGAATCTGCCTGCAATGTAGGAGACCCTAGTTCAATTCCTGGGTTGGGAAGATCCCCTGGAGAAGGGACAGGCTACCCATTCCAGTATTCTGGCCTGGAGAATTCCGTGGAATGTATATCACATGGGGTGGCAAATAGTGGGACACGACTAACCAACTTTCACTTCACTAGGGTCAAAAGACTTAAGAGTCTCTGCATAAATGTTAGAGTATTAAGTTAAGCTTGTTACTTGTCATAATTGTTGTAATCCTATTAACTCATTGATTATTTTATTAGTCCAAAAGAAATGTGTAGTAGTATCATCTACTATGGGTGTTTGTCAGTTTATCCCTGTACTTTTATTGTCTTTTGCATATACATTTTGAAGCTATGTTGCTGCTGCTGCTGCTGCTGCTAAGTGGCTTCAATCGTATCCAACTCTGTGAGACCCCATAGACGGCAGCCCGCCAGGCTCCCCGTCCCTGGGATTCTCCAGGCAAGAACACTGGAGTGGGTTGCCATTTCCTTCTCCAATGCATGAAAGTGAAAAGTGAAAGTGAAGTCGCTCAGTCGTGTTCAACTGTTAGAGACCCCATGGACTCTGGCCCACCAGGCTCCTCCGTCCATGGGATTTTCCAGGCAAGAGTACTGGAGTGGGGTGCCATTGCCTTCTCCTAGGATCTTATAAATTCATGAATGGAATACCTTCCTGGTGAATTGTTATATTTATCAATAATGTAAGTCCCTTAGTGATTTTCATCTTGTCATTTTCAGTCGCTGGGTCATGTCTGACTATTTGTGATCCCATGAACTGTAGCATGCCAAGCTGCCCTGTCCTTTACTATCTCACTGAGCTTGCCCAAACTCATGTCCATTGTCAGTGATGCCATCCAACCATCTCATCCTCTGTCTCCCCCTTTTCCCCTTTACCTCAATCTTTCCCAGCATCAGCGTCTTTTCCAATGAGTCAGCTCTTTGCAACAGGTGGCCAAAGGATTGGAGCTTCAGCTTCAGCATCAACCCTTCCAATAAATATCCAGGGTTGATTTCCTTTAGGATTGACTGGTTTGATCTCCTTGCAGTCCAAGGGACTCTCAAGAGTCTTCTCCAGCACCACAGTTCAAAACCATTAATTCCTCCACACTCAGCCTTCTTTATGGTCCAACTCTCACATCCATCCACGACTACTGGAAAAACCATAGCTTTGACTAGACAGACCTTTGTTGGCAAAGTGATGTCTCTGCTTTTTAATACACAGTCTAGGTTTGTCATAGTTTTCCTTTCTAGGAGCAAGCATCTTTAAATTTTATGGCTGCAGTCACCCTCTGCATTGATTTTGGAGCCTAAGAAAATGAAATCTGACACTGTTTCCACATTTCCCCATCTATTTGCATGAAGTGATGGGACCAGATGCCATGATCTTCATTTTTTGAAATGTTGAGTTTTAACCCAGCTTTTTCACTCTCCTCTTTCACCTTCATCAAGAGGCTCTTTAATTCTTCCACACTTTCTGCCATAAAGATGGTGTCATCTGCATAGCTGAGGTTATTTATATTTCTCCCCACAATCTTGATTCCAGCTTGTGCTTCATCCAGCCTGGCATTTCACATGATGTATTCTGCATATAAGTTAAATAAGCAGAGTGACAATATACAGTCTTGACATATTCCTTTCTTTCCCAATTTTGAACCAGTCTGTTGTTCCATGTCTGGTTCTAACTGTTGCTTCTTGTGCTGTATACAAATTTCTCAGGAGTCTCGTAATGTGGTCTGGTATTCCCATCTCTTTAAAAATATTCTGCATTTTGTTGTGATCCACAGAGTCAAAGGCTTTAGCATAGTCAATGAAGAAGAAATAGATGTTTTTTCTTGGAATTTTGTTGCTTTTTCTATGGTCTAGTGAAGCAGAAGTAGATGTTTTTGGTTGGAATTCCCTTGCTTTTTCTATGATCTAGGGTATGTTGGCAATTTGATCTCTGGATCCTTTACCTTTTCTAAATCCAGCTTGTAAATCTGGAATTTCTCAGTTCACATACTGCTGAAGCATAGCTTGAAGGACTTGGAGCACAGTCTTGCTAGCATGTGAAAAGAGTGCAATTATAAGGTAATTTGAATATTTTTTGGCTGTGCCATTCTTTGAGATTGGAATGAAAATTGACCTTTTCCAGTCCTGTAACCACTGCTGAGTTTTCCAAATTTGCTGTCAAAATGAATACAAATTTGCTGTCAAAATGAGTACAACACTTTAACAGTATCATCTTTTAGGATTTGAAATGCCTCAGTTGGAATTCCATCACCTTCAGTAACTTTGTTCATAGTGATGCTTTCTGATGCCCACTTGACCTCACACTCCAAGATGTCTGGCTCTGTCTAGCTGAGTGACCACACCATTGTGGTTATCTGGGTCATTAAGAACTTTTTTGTACAGTTCTTCTGTTTGCTCTTGCCATATTTTCTTAATCCTTTCTGGTTCTGTTCTTGCTGCCTTTGTCCTTTATTATGCCTATCTTTGCATGTAACATTCCCTTGGTATATCCAATTTTCTTAAAGAGATCTCTAGTCTTTTCCATTCTACTGTTTTCCTCTGTTTATTTGTGTTGTTCACTTAAGAAGGCTTTCTTATCTCTCCTTCCTATTCTCTGGAACTCTGCATTCAGATGGGTATATCTTTTCCTTCTCCTGTGCCTTTCACTTCTTTTCTTTTCTCAGGTATTTGTAAGGCCTCCTCAGACAACCACTTTGCTTTCTTGCATTTCTTTTTCTTGGGAATGGTTTTGGTCACTACCTGCCGTACAGTGTTACAAACCTCTGCCCATAGTTCTTCAGGCACTCTGTCTACCAGATCTAGTCCCTTGAAGCTATTCATCATCTCTACTATACAATCATAAGAGATTTGATTTAGGTCATACCTGAATGGCCTAGTAGTTTTCCCTACTTTCTTCATTTTGAGCTTGAATTCTGCAATAAGAAGCTGTTGATCTGAGCCACAGCCTGGTCCAGGTCTTTTTTTTTTTTTTTTTTTTGCTGACTGTATAAAGCTTCTCCATTTTCGGCTGCAAAAAATATAATTAATCTGATTTTGGTGCTGACCATTTGGTGATGTCCATGTGTAGATTTGTCTCTTGTGTTGTTGGAAGAGAGCATTTGCTATGACCAATGTGTTCTCTTGGCAAAACTCTTAGCCTTTGCCCTGCTTCATTTTGTACTCCAAGGCCATACTTTCCTGTTATTCCAGATATCTCTTGACTTCCTAATTTTGCATTCCAGTCCCCTGTGATGAAAAGGACATCCTTTTTTATCGTTAGTTCTAGGAGGTCTTGTCAGTCTTCATAGAATTGTTGAACTTCAGCTTCTTTGGCATCAGTGCTGAAGTTTTCACTTAGAAAGATATTTCATCTGATACTCGTAACGTTATATCAATCTTCTTTTGGTCAGTATTTTCCTGGATAACACTTCAACTTCTTCATTTTCAACCTGTGACATATTATTTTAATAGTGTAGTGTAGATTATTAAAACCCAATCTGAGAGCCTCTGTATTAACAATTGATTAGCTTAATTCAGTCACATTTATTATAATTAGAGAAGTTATTAAACATTACTGCCATCTTATTTTGTATTTTCCATGCACTAAGATTTCTTAATCTCTGTTTCTCAATAAATCTTTTTGTTTGACTGATAAGTTTGTTCTATTTTCTGGTTAGAAAGTATATATATATATATATATATATATATCTCCTTTCTATTTATCTAATAGTTAATCTTAATTTTTACAATTTAATTTTATTTTTGGTAAATAATTCAAGTGTAGAATTAAAAGCACAAAATAGTACATTATTAAAATACTTTGTGCATCCACCCATAACTCTTTCTTCATAGAAGCACTATTTTCAACTCTTCCCTGTTTCTATGTTATTAACCTCCATATTTCTGTTCAGTTCAGTTCAGTTCAGTCACTCAGTCATGTCCGACTCTTTGTGACCCCATGAATCGCAGCACGCCAGGCCTCCCTGTCCATCACCAGCTCCCGGAGTTCACTCAGACTCACGTCCATCGAGTCAGTGATGCCATCCACCCATCTCATCCTCTGTCGTCCCCTTCTCCTCCTGCCCCCAATCCCTCCCAGCATCCGAATCTTTTCCAATGAATCAACTCTTCGCATGAGGTGGCCAAAGTACTGGAGTTTCAGCTTTAGCATCATTCCTTCCAAAGAAATCCTAGGGCCGATCTCCTTCAGAATGGACTGGTTGGATCTCCTTGCAATCCAAAGGACTCTCAAGAGTCTTCTCCAACACCACAGTTTAAAAGCATCAATTCTTTGGTTATAATATATATAAAATGCATGTAATAGTATTTCTTAATTCCTAAATTTTAGACATTATCTATTCCTAGCTCATTTACAACACCAGCATTTTTATACATGAAGACAAACATGTGCAAATACTTCTCCTCTTGACATACTCCCAGCGAAAATTAATCTATTTTCAGAGTGTACATTATTATAATATGCAAATATTACAACTGAGCCATGCAGCAAGTCATAAGTGTACATCTCTTCCAGTGCAATTATTATTTTCTTGCTAAATTTTAGTAATTGAGTCTGTGAAGGAAAAATAATGCTTGCCATATCAGTGAACAAAGGATGTTGCTGCCATCAAGCCACCACATTATAGCCACCCCCAGGGATGAGCCCTGAGGGAACTTGGGATGTAAATAGAACGCCTCCTGCCAAGTCTCAGCCACCACAGCCACCCCCATCCCGACCATGCTCTCTGAAGGGACTGGTAACAGGGAAAAAATGAATACTGGCCATGGATGGGGTTCCCCAGGTGTCGCTAGTGGTCAAGAACCTGCCTGCCAATCCAGGAGACCCTTGATCCCTGAGTCAGGAAGATCCCCTGGAGGAGGGCACAGCAACCCACTCTAGTTTTCTTGCCTAGAGAATCCCATGGACAGAGGAGCCTGGCAGACTACAGTCCATGGGGTTGCAAAGAGTTGGATATGACTGAAGCAACTTAGTGTGTGTGTGCGCACACACACACACACACACACACGCATGACTCTGGATGATAAGGTGTATATCAAAAGGATGATTTAAGTGAGTCCAGACCCTTCCATGGGGCCATACATAGAAAAGCACTAAATTCCTTAACTTGAAATACTCGGTTTTCTTTAATTAACAATAATGTTTCAAAGCTCCTACCACCTGATCTTTGTTGCAAAAATTCTTACATATCCTGGCTCCTCTCTTACCTCTTTGGAGTAGTCTCTCAGAGATATCTGAGAGGCTGAGTCCTGGGTTTAAGTCTTCGGTTTTGTCCACCAAATATAATGTAATTCTCAACTTTTAGGCTGTGTAACTTTTTCAGTTGACAAGTTCATTTGTGTAGTCTTCAAGTAGCTATAATTAATCCAGCAGCCTCTGATCTTCCACCAGAACAACAAAACCTTCTTCCATAGTTAGATATGAATATGCATATACAGTTCATGAATATGAATGTGCAATTCATGGGGTTTCAAAGAGTCAGCCATGACTTAGCTACTGAACAACAACATAGTTAGATATAGTCAAACATATCAGATAATATTCCCAAGTCACATTAATCTGTCTATCTGTCTGTCTTGTTAGTTGGACTTCTAGTTTCTTTTAATCTTATTTTTGGCCACACTGCATGGCTTGCAGGATCTTACTTCCCTGACCATGGATTGAACCAGGGGGCTGGAAGTGAGAGAATCTAGTCCTAACCACTGGACTGCTAGGAAATTCTCAGTTTCTTTTCATATTAAGGTCATCTCTTCCCACATTTGCCAGTCCAACTCTTGGTTGCTCAGTAGGCCTGCTGCTGTAATCCTGGAGCTTTCCCTCACCAGAAGTCCTCCCATCCCCCACACTTACTAAATTATAATAGACAGAAATGGTATATATTTAGAATGTTACAATGTGATGATTTGATACATATTTACATTGTGAACGATTACCACAGTCAAGATTATTCACACATCCATTGCCTCATACAATTACCTTTTTTTTTGTTCTTATGTACTAAGAACACTTAAGATTGATTTTCTTGGCAAATTTCAAGTATTCAATAAAGCATCATTAACTATAGTCACCAAACTATACAACTGACTTATAATGAAAACTTGTACCCTTTGACCAACATGTTCCCCTTTCTCCCTGCCCCTGGCAACCACCATTCTACTCTCTGCTTTAGTGAGTTCAACATTTTTTGGATACTGCATAAAAGTGAGATCATATTGTATTTATACTTCTGTATTAAGTTTATTTCACTTAGGCTTAGCATAATATCCTCCAGGTTTATCCATCCTGTTGTAAATACCATAATTTCCTCCTTTTGCATGGCTTAATAATATTCCACTGTGTATGTATGCATGAATGTGCGTATACAGATGTGTTTAAATTCTCCCACGTTTTCTTTATTCATTCACCTGTTGATGTATGCTTAGAATGTTTCCACATCTTGGCTATTGTGAATAATGCTGGCGTGCTGGCTTTTTCTCTAGCTGCAGCATGATGGGGCATCTCCAGTTCTGGGGCACATTCTATAAAGTGCATAGCTTCAATAGTTGTGATGCACAGGCTCTCTAGTTGCAGCACGTGGACTTAGTTACTCCACAGAATGTGGGATCTCAGTTCCTCCACCAAGGATAAAATCTGTATCCCCTGCATTGGAAGGCAGTTTCTTAACCACTGGACTACCAGAAAGTGAAAGTAGCTCAGTCGTGTCTGACTCTTTGTGATCCCATGGACTATACAGTCCATAGAATTCTCCAGGCCAGAATACTGGAGTGGGTAGCTGTTTACTTCTCCAGGGGATCTTCCCAACCAAGGGATCGAACCCAGGTCTTCCACACTGCAGGTGAATTCTTTACCAGCTGAGCCACCAGGGAAGAACCTGGACCACCAGGGAAGTCCCTATTTTCAATTTTTTGAGGAACTTCCATGCTGTTTTCCACAGTGGCTGTAAATAGTTTATGTTCCCACCAGTAGTGTACAAAGGTTCCCTTTTCATCCTTGCCAGCTTTAGTTATTTCTTGTCTTTTTGATAATGGCTACTCCAACACATGTGAAGTGATATCTCATTGTTTTAAATTACATTTCCTTGGTGGTTGGGTATTGAGCACCTTTTCATATACCTGGCCACCAGCATCCTGAGATTTCCTGAACTCTTGCCAATGTTTGTTAATTTCCCTATTTCCTGAATCCCTCATTTTGAGGGTATACCTTTTCAATAATATACTGAAAACAAAATATGGGGTATATATTCCTTGAAATATTACTTTTGTGAAAATATCTTTATTATATTCACATATGTTGTGAATAGTTTGCCAAGTATATTAATTTAGCTTAGAAGTAATTGCCCTTTATAATATTGAAGACATTGCTCCATTGCTCTCTAATTTCTAGTGTGATTATTAAAAAATCTAATTTCATTTGAATTATCAATCTTTATAATGTGATATTTTCCCCTCCCTTTCTCTTTTTGTAAACTTTTAGCATTTTTTTTTAACCTCTAGAATTTCGGTATTATAAGATGATACTTTCCAATATATATTCTGTTATTTTTTCCCACTATGCTATCACTCAGTCCTGATGATCTTTAATATTATGAAATATTCTTTTCACTGATGTTGTTTCTTTTATTGCTCTGAAACTGGTATTGGACATTTAAACCTCTTCTATTGATCCTCACACTTTGTATTCTTTCTTTCATTATCTAACTTTCCCCCTTCTTTCTGATACAATTTCTTGAAGACTTTTTTCAACATTCTCTTCCAATTTTTGAATTTATTAATGGAATAAATTATCTTTTATAACAATTTTTGTTATATAAGCCTTTTTAAATTTTGTGAATACACTCGGTTCTCTCATCTTTTTGGGCTTCCCTGTAGCTCAGTTGGTAAAGAATCCACTTGCAATGCAAGAGACCCCAGTTTGACTCCCGGGTTGGAAAGATCTGCTAGAGAAGGGATAGGCTACCCACTCTAGTATTTTTGGACTTCCCTTGTGGCTCAGCTGGTAAAGAGTCTGCCCACAATATGGGAGACCTGGGTTCTATCCCTGGGTTGGGGAAATCCCCTGAAGATGGGAAAAGCTACCCACTCCAGTATTCTGGCCTGGAGAATTCCATGAACTGTATAGTCCATGGGGTCACAAAGAGTTGGACACAACTGAGTGATCTTCACTTCTACTTCTCATCTTTTTAAGAATATTCAGTTCAGTTCAGTTCAGTCGCTCAATCGTGTCTGACTCTTTGCGACCCCATGAATAGCAGCATGCCAGACCTCCCTGTCCATCACCAACTCCCGGAGTTCACTCAAACTCACGTCCATAGAGTCAGTGATGCCATCCAGCCATCTCATCTTCTGTTGTCCCCTTCTCCTCCTGCCCCCAATCCCTCCCAGCATCAGAGTCTTTTCCAATGAGTTCATGAGTCAACTCTTCACATGAGGTGGCCAAAGTATTGGAGTTTCAGCCTCAGCATCAGTCCTTCCAACGAACACCCAGGACTGATCTCCTTTAGGATGGACTGGTTGGATCTCCTTGCAGTCCAAGGGACTCTCAAGAGTCTTCTCCAGCACCACAGTTCAAAAGCATCAATTCTTCAGTGCTCAGCTTTCTTCACAGTCCAACTCTCACATCCATACATGACCACTGGAAAAACCGTAGCCTTGACTAGATGGACCTTTGTTGGCAAAGTAATATCTCTGCTTTTGAATAGGCTATCTAGGTTGGTCATAACTTTCCTTCCAAGGAGTAGGCATCTTTTAATTTCATGGCTGCAATCATCATCTTCAGTGATTTTGGAGCCCCAAAAATAAAGTCTGACACTGTTTCCACTGTTTCCTCATCTATTTCCCATGAAGTGATGGGACCAGATGCCATGATCTTCATTTTCTGAATGTTGAGCTTTAAGGCAACTTTTTCATTCTCCACTTTCACTTTCATCAAGAGGCTGTTTAGTTCCTCTTCACTTTTTGCCTTAAGGGTGGTGTCATCTGCATATCTGGGGTTATTGATATTTCTCCCGGCAATCTTGATTCCAGCTTGTGCTTCTTTCAGCCCAGTGTTTCTCATGATATACTCTGCATATAAGTTAAATAAGCAGGGTGACAAAATACAGCCTTGATGCATTCCTTTTCCTATTTAGAACCAGTCATTGTTCCATGCCCAGTTCTAACTGTTGCTTCCTGACCTGTGTATAGGTTTCTCAAGAGGCAGGTCAGGTGGTCTGATGTTCTCATCTCTTTCAGAATTCTCCACAGTTTATTGTGATCCACACAGTCAAAGGCTTTGGCATAGTCAATAAAGCAGAAATAGATGTTTTTCTGTAACTCTCTTGCTTTTTCAATGATCTAGCGGATGTTGGCAATTACCCATGGGTCTATATTTAAATATTTTCTCTTTATACATTGTCTCTCCTTTCTCCAACGTTCATATATTTTTCTGTTTGTTCCATCTTGTTCTTTCATGTTAGAAACCACCTTGATTTTTCATTTATATCTAAAAGAGGAGCTCTAATGAGCCAATAGAAAATTCTAGATGTGTGTCTATGTATACAAGGCAATAAAGCGACAAATCATTTTTCACTGAGAAGTACCCATGTAAATATCTATAGATGTATTCTCTGGGCATTTCTCATTTCCCCATGGAGGATTCCTCTAATATTCTTTCTGACGACTTTATATCTTGTTGCCAGAAACGTGGGAGGCCATGACAGAGAGGAGAAGGCAATGGCACCCCACTCCAGTACTCTTGCCTGGAAAACCCCATGGACGGAGGAGCCTGGTAGGCTGCAGTCCATGGGGTCGCAAGGAGTCGGACACGACTGAGCGACTTCACTTTCACTTTTCACTTTCATGCATTGGAGGAGGAAATGGCAACCCACTCCAGTGTTCTGGCCTGGAGAATCCCAGGGACGGGGCAGCCTGATGGGCTGCCATCTATGGGGTCACACAGAGTCGGACACAACTGAAGCAACTTAGCAGCAGCAGCATGAGAGAGAGGAAGGAGATTGAGGAGAAATCTCTCTTCTTGATATGTGGGCTTTCTCTTCCTCCCCTATTTTCTACACCACGTTTTCCTTTAGTTCTGCAAATATCTCTGGAAAATGTAAATCTCCAGTATTTTACCTGAATGTGGGAGAGACACTGACCTTGCTATGCAGAATGGAGAAGGAACCGCCACTCTGCATGTTTGAGAAGAGCCACATTTAAAGAGTTAAGAAAGTTGGAATGAAGTCTTTGTTGAGAATTCTGAAGGATGTGAGATTTACCTTCCTTCCATGCTTACCAGT
The DNA here is from genome assembly GCF_014754425.2 of Oryx dammah. Taxonomy (NCBI): domain Eukaryota; kingdom Metazoa; phylum Chordata; class Mammalia; order Artiodactyla; family Bovidae; genus Oryx; species Oryx dammah. The sequence goes on from NW_024070212.1 coordinate 10,096,174, forward strand.
GAGCCTGCTGTAGTCCCATGAAAGCAGGCAAAAGCCACGAGATACCTTGGAATGAGACAAAAGATGATTTTACTCACAGCAATAATAACATTTGCGCCACCTCTCTGAGCCCCAATTCTTACAATACAGAGAGAGCCAGGACTACCTGAACACTTAGTAAGTTACATTAGAAAAACAGAACCCTGACCATTAAGGAAGCTGAATCTGAGATACTGTTCATTAAACCTGCCCTATGCTCTATCTTTCAAGGCTGTTCACTATAAAAAAAAAAAAAATCCTTGAAATAATAATCTGGAACAAAGGCAGTCAGTGTGTCTGCTCATAAGACATACCCAAGAAGAAGTGTCAGAGTTCAAATACATACAGCAAAATCTAAAAGGGAAGGACAATGTGTTGTGTGTGGCAGTGGGTGGGGGTTAATGTTGGCCTCTATAACGTAGTGTAGAACATTGAGGATCACCTATGCAGGCAAAGCAGTGTGGCTTTTATAAGGTTAATAAGTTGTTTAAGAGCCTAGATGAAACATCTGCTGTGTAAATAAGAGAAATCATACACTTTTAGTTCAAAATTTGGAAGGATTCTGTAACATTTGAGCCATTAAAATGAAGAAGCTTTATCTATTATGAGTATAATACATGTAAGTAATAAAGGTCAAGATAAATGGTTATTTATCTTCATAGAAATGTATATACTCCTCAAAGGTGTGAAAATATGAAGTCAAATGAAAATAAATGGCAGGAATTTCTTTGCAGCTGTCAAGAAGAGGCAGGTAAGTTTCAGTGAGAAAATGAAAAATAATGCATTAGAAAAAGAGAGCATAGAGTATGATTAAACCACAAAGTTCTCAGAGTTGTTGATTAAAAAGAAAGTATAATTTGAAGTTACTATGAGTTATTCCTAAGTTTTTAAAATGGATTTAATTAGGGAGCAGTACAAAAAAAAGCAAGAACCCTCACACAAATCCTTGGTTCCCCTTCATGCAGCGCAGGTGACTCTTCATCCATGCTACTTGAGAAGGTTCAGAGAAGAGCTGGGAAATGCCCTCGAGAGAGTGGCAAGGGCTCCCATGTGCAAGTAGCCTGATAAGACAGAGACCCTGAAGTCTGCAGTGGCAGAAGCAGAGAGGGGATGTAATTTACATCAATACATTATGAATGGTGTGAACAGAGTTAATACAGGCTCATTCAGCTCACACAATACTAGGAAGAACATGATGACATATTTAGTTCAATCAAATTCAACCTTTGTATTTTGGAAAATCCCACACACCAAGGCATTCTTCGACTTCAGGGTCATTCTCAGCTGGGTTCTCCTTCCTTACAGGAGGCCCCAAGGACTCAGCCTTTTTAAAGCTGCTCTGAACCACAGAGCCCTACACTCCTCAGAAGGACACTTTTGTCCCTAAAAGTGACATGATTTTCTTTAATAATGATAATAATCATGGCCAACATTTTTAGAGATCTTACTTTGCGTCTGTCATTTTGCTTAATGTTTTATGCATTAACCTGTTTGAGCCTCACACATTCTTCTGAATTAAGGACTAGTATTAATGTGGAAAGTGTGTTGCAGAAGGGATCACACCTTGCCCAAGGTGAAATAAGATTCAGTTGTAGGAAGCTATGATGTCAGAGCCTCTGTCCTTAACTATTGAACTGCAGTGATTCTCTTGCTGCTTCATCTGTATCTTTATAAGTGTTGGTCCCTCTAAATGCCCCCCATGACACATGCATCATTCACCTTTCCCTCACTGTCTTGGATAATACCTCTTTGTTAGTACATTCTGACCTCAAGGCTGAGTTAGATGCCCCTCCTTTATGCGTCTATGCTGTCCTGTACTAATCTCCATCACAGCTCTCATTACTCTGTACTCTCATTCCCACTTATCTTTCTTCTCTAATGATGTTCTGAGTTTTTAACAACAGGGATTCTTTCCAATTCATTATTCATTCAATAAATAGTTACCGAGAAACAAGTATGCAGTAGCCATTGAATCCATAGATCGTAGCACATAGTAGGGGAATCAGAAATATTTGATGGACAAATAAATCAGTACTCTTTTTTAGGGTTCTTTTCCCCTCAAGATCAATTTTGAATTTTTTAAGCTAATCTCACAGAAAAATATAGCAGTTAATTGCATAACCACATTGAATAAAACTAATTGCATTCATGCAAGCTTTCTATAAGTATTGCCTTTTAGCTTTAGCTTCTAATATCTACTCTAAACTGATCATTGAAAGTCTTCCTGGTTAAGTGTGTGTATGTGTTAGTCACATAGTTGTGTCCAACTCTTTGTGACCCCTTGGACTGGGGCCTACCAGGCTTCTCTGTCCATGGAATTCTCCAGGCAAGAATACTGGAGTTGGCTGCCATTTCCTTCTCCAGGGGATTTTCCTGTCCCAGGGAGCAAACCTGGGTCTCCTGCATTGCAGGCAGATTCTTTACTGTTTGAACCACCAGGAAAGCCCTGGTTAACTACTTCATGTTTAACGATCTCTGCTAATGAGAAGCCTCAAACATTATATATACTTAGAGTTTACTTATATATCTTTTAATAGGTGCCAGACACTTTCCTGATCACTTTGCATAAATCAACAAGTTAGTCCTTACAAATCTGTGAAGAAGATGCTATCATTAGCCCATTTTAAAGATAAGGAAACAGACACAGAGAAGTTAAGTAACCTGCTTGTGGTTACCTAGGAATTGGAGGAAACAGAATTCAGTCCTGGGCAGTGTGAATCTAGAGTCTGTGCTTTTAATCACCAGGCCCTGCTGTCTCTCATTACTGTCTATTTTCTCTATAGAAATAATGATCACAAACTGCATTTTGATACATTGGTTGTGAGAGACCATTTGATACAAATTTTGTAGAGAACAATAGTCTATTAAATACTCTATTAAGGTTTAGGATGCACATAGTTTTTAACTTTGCATTTTCACTTGCTGGTGTTCATTTATGTGTGAAATGGCATGTTTACAGAGTTTTCTATTCCAGAATTGTTTGCAATGACAACAGCTGGGGGAAAAAAAGGACCAAAACATCCATCAGCAATAAACTTAGTTAACAAAAAAGACATATCTATAAGGTCAAAAGTTATCCTATCATTGAAAAAATTCAGATAATTCTTTAAGTACTCTATGGAGCTCATTGCAGATATTGTTAAATATAGTGGGGAAAGTATTTATGTGTATGTGAACACATTTTTTTTTTATTAGCTTATATATGTGTGTTTAGTTGCTCAGTCGTGTCTGACTCTTTGCTAAGTGTCCATGGACTGTAGCCCACCAGGCTACTTTGTCCATGTGGATTCTCCAGGCAAGAATACTGGAGCAGGTTGCCATGCCCTCCTCCAGGGGATCTTCCCCACCCAGGAGTTGAACCCAGGTTACCCACATTGAAAGCAGATTCTGAGTCACCAGGGAAGCCCAACTAGTATATATATGGCATCTCTATTTATATACTACCTATTTCCTGGAAAGAATATAGGGTGGAACGGTGCAGGGAAAAAGGGTAACTACTTAACATGGCTTTGCTATTTAGTTGTTTTCAGTAATAGAACTCTACTATTGCATTATCTTCTTCGATGTGGCCTTATTATTTCAAAAAATTCTTTCCCAGGAAGACAGAAGTTTATTAGGAACCTCCACCAAAAACTTATGTCAATGACCACTGAACTATTCAGCTCTTCCCCCCACAATATTCTGATTTTTTAAATTTGTTTTTTAATTGGAGGAAAATTGCTTTACAATGTTGTCTTGGTTTCTGCTGCACAACAACACAAATGAGTCATAATAATACATATACGTCTTGAGCCTCCCTCCTACTCCCCATCCCACCCCTCTAGGTCATCACAGAGCACCAGGCTGGGCTCCCGTGTTATATAGCAACTTCTCAACAGCTATCTACTTGACACATGGTAGTGTATATATGTTGCCCCGTTCCTCCCACTCTTTTCTTCCACCGCTGTGTCCACAAGTCTGTTCTCTATAGCTGCATCTCCATTTCTTCCCTGCAAATAGATTTATCTATATCACTTTTCTTTTTTTGAAAAATTTTCTACTTTTTTTTGAAAAAATTTTTAAATTTATTTTTTAATTGGAGAAAAATTGTTTGGCAATGTTGTGTTGGTTTCTGCCATACAGAAATGCAAATCAATCATAATTCTATATGTATCCTTTCCCTCTTGAGCCTCTCTTGCTTTCCCCCATCCCACCCCTTTAGGTTGTCACAGAGCGCCAGGCTGGGCTCCCTACGTTATATAGCAGCTTCTCACCAATTATTTATTTTACATATGGTAGTATATATATGTCGGAGAAGGCAATGGCAACCGACTCCAGTACTCTTGCCTGGAAAATCCCATGGACAGAGGAGCCTGGTAGGCTGCAGTCCATGGGGTCGCAAAGAGTCGGACACGACTGAATGCTCTGGCTTTCACTTTTGACTTTCATGCATTGGAGAAGGAAATGGCAACCCACTCCAGTGTTCTTGCCTGGAGGATCCCAGGGACGGGGGAGCCTGGTGGGCTGCCGTCTATGGGATCGCACAGAGTCGGACACGACTGAAGCAACTTGGCAGCAGCAGCAGCATATATATGTCGATGCTGCTTCCTCCATTTGTCCCATTCTCCTTCCCTTACCATGTCCACGAGTCTGTTCTCTGTATCTGCATATCCATTCCTTCCCTGCAAATAGGTTCATTAATACCATTTGTCTAGGTTCCATATATATGCATTAATATACTATATTTGTTTTTCTCTTTCTGATTTAATTCACTCTGTATAAAAGTCTCATTAGAACTGACTCAAATTCATTCTTTTTATAAATGAGTAATACTTCATTGTATATTTGTACCACATCTGAATTGTTCAACTTTTTAATAAATAACATCAAATGACTGTTAACTCTCTAAGGCAATTGAAACTTCAGTCTCAAAAGTGTTACTGTTTTGAGTTTACCAGTCCAAAACTATTATATCATGTTCTTCAGTTCAGTTCAGTCACTCAGTTGTGTCCAACTCTTTGCGACCCCATGAATCGCAGCACGCCAGGCCTCCCTGTCCATCACCAACTCCCGGAGTTCACTCAGACTCACGTCCATTGAGTCGCTGATGCCATCCAGCCATCTCATCCTCTGTCGTCCCCTTCTCCTCCTGCCCCCAATCCCTCCCAGCATCAGAGTCTTTTCCAGTGAGTCAACACTTCGCATGAGGTGGCCAAAGTACTGGAATTTCAGCTTTAGCATCATTCCTTCCAAAGAAATCCCAGGGCTGATCTCCTTCAGAATGGACTGGTTGGATCTCCTTGCAGTCCAAGGGACCCTCAAAAGTCGTCTCCAGCATCACAGTTCAAAAAGCATCAATTCTTCGGCGCTCAGCCTTCTTCACAGTCCAACTCTCACATCCATACATGACCACAGGAAAAACCATAGCCTTGACTAGACGGACCTTAGTCAGCAAAGTAATTCTCTGCTTTTGAATATGCTATCTAGGTTGGTCATAACTTTTCTTCCAAGGAGTAAGTGTCTTTTAATTTCATGGCTGCAGTCACCATCTGCAGTGATTTTGGAGCCCCCAAACTAAAGTCTGACACTGTTTCCACTGTTTCCCCATCTATTTCCCATGAACTGATGGGACCAGATGCCATGATCTTCATTTTCTGAATGTTGAGCTTTAAGCCAACTTTTTCACTCTCCTCTTTCACTTTCATCAAGAGGCTTTTTAGTTCCTTTTCACTTTCTGCCATAAGGGTGGTGTCATCTGCATATCTGAGATTATTGATATTTCTTTCGACAATCTTGATTCCAGCTTGTGTTTCTTCCAGTCCAGTGTTTCTCATGATGTACTCTGCATAGAAGTTAAATAAGCAGGGTGACAATATACAGCCTTGATGTACATCTTTTCCTATTTGGAACCAGTCTGTTGTTCCATGTCCAGTTCTAACTGCTGCTTCCTGACCTGCATACAGATTTCTAAAGAGGCAGGTTAGGTGGTCTGGGATTCCCATCTCTTTCAGAATTTTCCACAGTTTATTGTGATCCACACAGTCAAAGGCTTTGGCATAGTCAATAAAGCAGAAATAGACATTTTTCTGGAACTCTCTTGCTTTTTTGATGATCCAGCGGATGTTGGCAATTTGATCTCTGGTTCCTCTGCCTTTTCTAAAATCAGCTTGAACGTCAGGGAGTTCACGGTTCATGTATTGCTGAGGCCTGGCTTGGAGAATTTGGAGCGTTACTTTACTAGCATGTGTGATCGGTGCAATTGTACGGTAGTTTGAGCATTCTTTGGCATTGGAATGAAAACTGACCTTTTCCAGTCCTGTGGCCACTGCTGAGTTTTCCAGATTTGCTGGCATATTGAGTGCAGCACTTTCACAACATCATCTTTCAGAATTTGAAACAGCTCAACTGGAATTCCATCACCTCCACTAGCTTTGTTCGTAGTGATGCTTTCTAAGGCCCACTTGACTTCACATTCCAAGATGTCTGGCTCTAGATTAGTGATCACACCATCATGATTATCTTGGTCATGAAGATCTTTTTTGTACAGTTCTTCTGTGTATTCTTGCCACCTCTTCTAAATATCTTCTGCTTTTGTTAGGTCCATAAAATTTCTGTCCTTTATTGAGCCCATCTTTTCATGAAATGTTCCCTTGGTATCTCTAATTTTCTTGAAGAGATCTCTAGTCTTTCCCATTCTGTTCTTTTCCTCTATTTCTTTGCATTGATCACTGAAGAAGGCTTTCTTATCTCTTCTTGCTATTCTCTGGAAGTCTGCATTCAGATACTTATATCTTTCCTTTTCTCCTTTGCTTTCCGCCTCTCTTCTTTTCACAGCTATTTGTAAGCTATTTGTATCATGTTCCTTACCCAATCCTAATTAAGTCCATGAATTGAAAGGCTGAGATAAAACATACTCCAAAATTTTATAAATGGCCTTACTTTTCACTTCCGTCTAACTTGCACTAATACTTTGTCAGGGTGGTATTCTCCTTTATCAAAGTAAGAATAAACTCAACCTTGTTTATCAGTAGATTATTTGGGTAGTATTTTCAAGAAATCAGTATTCTAAAGGCAACAGGAAGGAAACTGAAAGAAGACTAATATTTAAATACAAACGTATTTTACTTTGGGATTGTTGTACAATGTCTCTGTATTACTTGTTCAACAAAAGAATTGGAAGAAAGAATGAAAGAAAGAAACTAAATCATTAGATTCAAGCACTTCAGAGAGAATATAAATGAAAAATCCCAGATCTAGGTCCTATGTCCTTTCAATATATAGGGGCAAAGTAGAAGCAACCAACAGAGAAAGAGCATCTGTGATATGACTGAGTTAAAAAAAAAAAAAGTTCAGAATGCTTTAAATTTCTTAGATGGAAGCAGGGCCATTTGTAGAAGAAAGGGAGAGGAGAAATGCAATTTATGTTTGTGGTTGTGATTAAATTCCATGAATTGTGATTAAATTCCATGAATTCTAGAACAGCTTAGAAGCAAGAGGCAAGTAAACTTTAATGCCCCTCTATTCATTGTTTCTTAAGTAACTGAGTCATTCTTTGGAGAGGAAGAAAGATTCCAGCTGCACCAATTCAGGTAAGCAAGACAAAGAGTAAACTTGCCACACTGGCGTGCCGTTTCTTCCTCAACAAATCCAGTGGTCTGGATCTTGTCTGGAAAGAAAGTACTGTGCAGAAAGAGAAAACAGCTGGAGCTGAAGTTGGAGATCCAGCACCAACTGCTTTCTCCAAAGAAAAGACGTTTTCTTGTGTCTTCCTTCCTCAGTTTCCACTGTGGGTTTCAGTGGCCAATCTTCCTTCTAAATTTGTTGAGAGACATTAATCTATTCATCCAAGAAAGATAAGACACATGGACCCAAAATGCAATGAACAGCTGACTTCTCTTTGGACAGTAGAGCCCAGAGTCAATGGGACACATCTAAATTGTTAGGGGAAAATCCTGTTCATCAGTAATTTTATTTTTTCCTCCAAGTTTTCTTTTAAAGGAGATTTTTTTTTTTTAATTTTTTATGGTCACTTTTTTTTTTTTGCACTGTTTTGTTTTTGTTTTTATTTTTTAATTGGAGGCTAATTACTTTACAATACTGTGGTGGTTTTTGCCATACATTGACATGACTTTGGTTTTGAGTGTGCATGTTCGGTGGCTCAGTCATGTCTAACTCTCTCCGACTCCATGCATTACAGCCCGCCAGGCTCCTCTGTCCCTGGAATTTTCCAGGCAGGCATACTGGAGTGGGTTGCCATAAAGTTATGCTAGTTTACCTACCTTATAGGAGTGTGTGAGTGTCTGTCTCATTTAATTTTGTCATCAGTGAATACAATCATTTTATTTATTTTTTGAAATTCGTTTTTTTCATTTCTTATATAATATTAGACATGTTTCAATGCCATTCTCCCAAATCATCCCACCCTCTCCATCTCCCACAGAGTCCAAAAGACTGTTCTATACATCTGTGTCTCTTTTGCTGTCTCACATACAGGGTTATCATTACCATCTTTCTAAATCCCATATATATGCATTAGTATACTGTATTGGTGTTTTTCTTTCTGGCTTACTTCACACTGTATAATCAGCTCCAGTTTCATCCACCTCATTAGAACTGATTTAAATGTATTCTTTTTAATGGCTGAGTAATACTCCATTGTGTATATGTACCACAGCTGTAAGGGAACTTTCTTACACTGTTGGTGGGAATGCAAACTAGTATAGCCACTATGGAGAACAGTGTGGAGATTCCTTAAAAAACTGTAAATAGAACTGCTTTATGACCTAGCAATCCTACTGCTGGGCATACACACCGAGGAAACCAGAATTGAAAGAGACATGTGTACCCCAATATTCATTGTTTATAAAGGAGATGTTTAAAGTGAAGTGAAGTGAAGTCACTCAGTCATGTCTGACTCTTTGCGACCCCATGGACTGTAGCCTGCCAGGCTCCTCTGTCCATGGGATTTTCCAGGCAAGAATATTGGAGTGGGTTGCCATTTCTTTCTCCAGTGGATCTTCCCAACCCAGGGATTGAACCTGTGTCTCCCGCATTATAGGCAGATGCTTTTACCGTCTGAGCCACTAGGGAAGTCTGTTGTTTAAAGTATCCAAACGTAAAAAATGACTTCAGGAAAAGAAATGCAAGTGACTGTGGGTCTCAAGGATGTCTGTAAGGAATGATCTATAGCCTTCTCTTAAACACAATCTGAAACTTTCAAAGAATAATGCCTAAGGTCTTAAGATCGAGAATTCCATATTTAGCAAAACTATCATTCAAAAATGAAGGTGAAATAAAGATACCCTCAGGTTTTCAAAGACTTGAGAGTATTTGTTGCTAGCAGATCTGCCTTATAAGAGTAAAAAAGGAAGTTCTTCAAGCTGAAAGGAGGTGACACTACAATAATTGGAATTCATACAAAAAATTAAAAGTACCAATGGTAATAAATTATATAAAATTAAGCATAAATGTATGTTTTTATTTAAATTAATATCAAAAGTGATCATTTACCTTTCCTTTCCTACTCCAACTCTGGCTCCTATAGTGGTTTCATGCATGCGTCTCTCTTCCCATGAACTTTGACTCCTTATATTTTCCTGTCTCTTCAGTCTTAAGGGTAGTAGATTTTTCTGTGTCTTCACCTTTCTTATGGATTCAAGAACTGTTGATTGTTCAGCCTGTTCAGCCTTTCATTGGTTGTTAAGATAAAATGGTGTCTGTTCCCTGCTCCTTATGTGTGGAACCAAAAATTCCCAATCAGATTTTTTTTTTTAACAAAAATCTTTTCGAATAAATTCCCTTTCAAGCATCCAAATTGAATTAATTATAGATTTACTTAGCTATATGTTTTATTGCTTCCCTGGTTGCTCAGATGATAAAGAATATGCCTGTAATGCAGGAGACCTGGGTTTGATCCCTGGATTGGGAAGGTCCCCTGGAGAAGGGAATGGCAACCCACTCCAGTATTCTGTCCTGGGAAATCCCATGGACAGAGAAGCCTGGCAGGCTACAGTCTATGGGGTCACAAAGAGCTGGACATTATATACATATATCATGCATAAACTAATATACATATGTTTTATTATAGTTTCAGACTCGACTGAGCAACTGAACTGAACTGAACTGAATTTTTCAGTGTAGGCTATAAACTCAACTCTTTAAGCTTGAACTTTATGCTATAGACCATATTTTGTCCTTATCGAAATCTCTTGGGACTAGAATAAGTGGGCATCAATTTAGAGGGCTGTGGAGCAATCAATATTCTTTCATTAATGCTAGGCTGAGGTTGTAAGAATTTTTACTTTGAAGTTTGTACTTAACGCTCACTTTTATGCTAGTCCTCATTGTGTCACAACATGTTACCAGTTAACCTGAAACCGACTCCAATGGCTTTATTTACAATATTTCTGTATGAAAAATTTGCAAAAGTATTTGAGAAGATATTTTAATACCTTTTTAAAAAATCCTGGGAAAGAGCTTTATTATCTACAACTTTGTCAAGGCATTCTTGACACCTTTATTTTTAAGTGTTGCAGACTCTGATTAGCGTTGGTCACTGAGACAGACTAATTGTAGATTAGTCTGCAGGTAGGGAAGCAACAGTTAGGCAGGTCAGGTGGTCTGGTATGCCCATCTCTGGAAGAATTTTCCACAGTTTATTGTGATCCACACAACCAAGCAGAAATAGATGTTTTTCTGTAACTCTTTTGCTTTTTCCATGATCCAGGGCATGTTGGCAATTTGATCTCTGGTTCCTCTGCCTTTTCTAAAACCAGCTTGAACATCAGGAAGTTCATGGTTCACATATTGCTGAAGCCTGGCTTGCAGAATTTTGAGCATTACTTTACCAGCATGTGAGATGAGTGCAATTGTACGGTAGTTTGAGCATTCTTTGGCATTTCCTTTCTTTGGGATTGGAATGAAAACTGACCTTTTCCAGTCCTGCGGCCACTCCTGAGTTTTCCAAATTTGCTGGCATATTGAGTGCAACACTTTCACAGCATCATCTTTCAGGATTTGAAAGAGCTCAACTGGAATTCCATCACCTCCACTAGCTTTGTTCGTAGTGATGTTTTCTAAGGCCGACTTGACTTCACATTCCAGGATGTCTGGCTCTAGGTGAGTGATCATACCATTGTGATTATCTTGGTCGTGAAGATCTTTTTTGTACAGTTCTTCTGTGTATTCTTGCCACCTCTTCTTAATATCTTCTTGCCGGAAGAAATATCAATAAACTCAGATATGCAGATGACACCACGCTTATGGCAGAAAGTGCTGCTGCTGCTGCTAAGTCGCTTCTGTCTTGTCCGACTCTGTGAGACCCCATAGATGGTAGCCCCACCAGGCTCCCCCATCCCTGGGATTCTCCAGGCAAGAACACTGGAGTGGGTTACCATTTTCTTCTCCAATGCATGAAAGTAAAAAGTGAATGAAGTCTCTCAGTCATGTCTGACTCTTCGTGATCCCACGGACTGCAGCCTTCCAGGCTCCTCCATCCATGGGATTTTCCAGGCAAGAGTACTGGAGTGGGGTGCCATTGCCTTCTCTGATGGCAGAAAGTGAAGAGGAACTAAAAAGCCTCTTGATGAAAGGGAAAGTAGAGAGTAAAAAAAGTTGGCTTAAAGCTCAACATTCAAAAAATGAAGATCATAGCATCTGGTCCCATCACTTCATGGGAAATAGATGGGAAACAGAGGAAACAGTGTCAGACTTTATCTTTTTGGGCTCCCAAATCACTGCAGATGGTGACTGCAGCCATGAAATTAAAAGACACTTACTCTTTGGAAGGAAAGTTATGACCAACCTAGATAACATACTCAAAAGCAGAGACATTACTTTGCCGACTAAGGTCCGTCTAGTCAAGGCTATGGTTTTTCCAGTGGTCATGTATGGATGTGAGAGTTGGACTGTGAAGAAAGCTGAGCACTGAAGAATTGGTGCTTTTGAACTGTGGTGTTGGAGAAGACTCTTGAGAGTCCCTTGGACTGCAAGGAGATCCAACCAGTCCATTCTGAAGGAGATCAGTCCTGGGATTTCTTTGGAAGGAATGATGCTAAAGCTGAAACTCCAGTACTATGGCCACCTCATGCGAAGAGTTGACTCATTGGAAAAGACTCTGATGCTGGAAGGGATTGGGGGCAGGAGAAGGGGACGACAGAGGATGAGATGGCTGGATGGCATTACCAACTCGATGGACTGAGTGAACTGAGTGAACTCCGGGAGTTGGTGATGGACAGGGAGGCCTGGCATGCTGCGATTCATGGGGTCACAAAGAGTCAGACACGACTGAGTGACTGAACTGAACTGAATTTTACCCTTTGCTTATCTCACTACCATGTTTGAATTAAGCTCTAAAGGTACAGTTTTACCAGATGCTCATCATGGTGAGATGGGAAACACAGAGGCAATGTCTTCTTTAGGCCCTTGGCTAATGCTATTCTGAAAATGGTAGAGACAATGAAGGCATAAGAGTCAAAAGAGAATGGCCAAAGTAGTAGTCAGAAGACTGTCAGTAACAAGATCAGTGATTGGACTAGCGGAAATAAGTCCAACATGACTTGCACATAATAGAGAAAATGATCAGTGAGTGGATCACAATAGGTTAATTAGAGAAGGGCCACAGTCTGAACCAGCGATAGAAGCAATCCTGTTGTACACAGCGAGGATGCCAGCAGAACACAGGTCCTCCGGTTCTTGAATTGAGTCAGAGTGGGTTGCAGACGCCCATGATATGGGACTACCCCATTACTGTTGGTGATAAGAAAGCAAAGATAATGCTCAGTGTCTCAGAGTTCCCCAAGGGAATGGGGATTCTCATCTACAAGACTTGAAAACAAAATGAGATAATGTTCATGCTGAAGATCTTTGAAGGAAACAGGACACTAAAAGAAACACAGGGGGAGTGTGAAAGTGAAAGCCACTGAGGATTAGAGTCCCAGGGGTGACATTATCAGCCATTGTGATGAAGTATAGGCTTAGGGGCAGAAAAAAAAATCCTTGAAAAATAACTCACTCACCTCTATGTACACTTTTCATGGAAATTTTCACATTAGGAAGATATTTAAAGAAGTAAACATTATTTTCTTTTAACACCAGGTACTGTTCTTTTTCTCTAGGGAGTATGCTGTACAGATCAAGAAAGAGCCATGTCAAAATTTACCTTAAAAGAACATTGACCTCTGTGTCTTGATACATGGCTAGTATGGTAGCCTGAATGGCCCTCCCAAAACCTGGCTGTGTACTAGTCTCATTCTCTACACAAAGTAGCAGGGCTGAGAAAAGGAGAGCCCAGGGCTCAAGATACTGTTCTGACATACTCCCGGGGCTCATACTTTGTGTTGGCAGACACTTGTGTTGGCAGACATTTTGACAGACATGAATGGATCAGTCACAGATATTCATCATTCTTCATTGTGTTGCTGCTTCCTCATTTTTTCATCAAAGGCCCAGATCAAAGCTGAATACAGGAGGAGCTGAAGTGTGAATTTCACTCAACATCTTCATCTTCTTTGATCTGAACCTGTCTCTGTAATGATCAAGTAGGGTAGTTGTTTTCATAATTCTGCTGTTCATTTTATGTTGAAAAATTTCCTTCTTCCAACCTCTGTCCTAAATTCAGTGAATCATTAGAAATTTCTTAATTTATTCCAAAGGATGCTGGAGCTTTTGGCCAGTAGAAGAGCACTGATGTTCCCCTGCTCCTGGAACATTATTCAAGAGTGCTTCTCAGAGTACTGTGTAATCCATTGTGTGGTTAGAGCCTCACCCCTCCCTTTCCTTTGTCCAGCTCATTCAGATCCAGATATTTCTTAGAGTTTGTGCCAAACTACTGCTTTTGAGGCTTCCCTGGTGGCTCAGTTGGTAAAGAATCCACATGCCAATGCAGGAGACCTGGGTTTGATCACTGGATTGGGAAGATCCCCTGGAGAAGGAAATGTCAACCCACTCCAGTATTCTTGCCTGGGAAATCCCATGGAAAAAGGAGCCTGGCAGGCTATAGTACATAGGGTTGCAAGAGTTTGACATAACTTGGCAACTGAACCACTGCCACCACTAATTGTTATTACTGAGATTTTCTTTAGAGATTTCTCCAACTTTAGGTGGTAGCATGGGCTTGTTCTGTTTTTTGACCTTTTGCCTTTGTACCTGCTGACTCTTTCTGGCAATGTTATCCTCATGACTATTGGCTTGAGCCATCACAGCCACACTCTGTTGTACTTTTTTCATGCTGTCCATCTCCGAGACCTGCTATATTCTGGTCTTTATTCCCTACATTGACCATCATCCTGAGCTCTAAAGCCCATTGCCAAAACTATGCTATCCAGCTCTTCTATTTCATCTGTTCAACCAACAACTGTTTTCTGCTCACAGCTATGCAGTCTGAACACTATGTGGCTATCTTCAATGCCCCTCCATGGGATTCACTCATTGTATTAGAGTTCTCCAGAGAAACAATCAGTCCATTCCCTGGTGGACCTTGTCATGTTCAACCTAAGGAACAAGGAGGTCAAAGATGCGCTTCACACAGCCATGCTGAAGATACCACTCAACCATCAGTGCATCCAGACTGTGAGAGCTTCTCTTCATATACTCACCCCACCAAATTGTTTACAATCAGGAACATTCTCCACAACACCAGGAGTCTCCTGTGAGATTTGTTCTTGCAATGTTGTCTCAGGAGATGTCTCCCCTCAGACTGCCAGTCATATTACCATGACACCAGCTAAAAGGTACTAAGTGTCAGTTCTTACTTCTGTCAAATAATACAAAACAGGCAAGAATCATGTTAAAGACACCTTGGAAAAAGCTCTAGAAATTTTACTCTGCTTTGAGGTTGGAGAACCTTCAGAAAGGAAGTGGAGACTTGTCAATTTAGTTGTTGCTTATACTATTTCCCATCATGTTATTGCTTACGAACTTTGGTACAAGTACCCTTCTCTCTCACCCCCACCCTGCAGAAGCTGTGGTGACCCATGCCTGCATACTGTTTCTCCTCCCTACCACCACCTTATGCTCTCCACCACCATTAACATGGGGCATAAAGACTGGAACTTAATATTCACATTGATGATAAAATTTTTTATATTTGCACATACGTTATACTTCATAAGGTGCTTGTGCATACAGGATTTTACTTGATCTTCAGTGAAACCTATAAGGTAGGCAAGATGACAGTTATCATCCCTATTTTGTAAATGAAGAAATTAAGACACATAAAGATGGGATTAATTTGCCCAGGCATGTAAAAATAGAAAGCTGCAGAGTCAGAATTTGGGTCTAGTTCTTCTACCATTGTTTCTTTATTAAAAAATTAATTAGTTTATTTTAATTGGAGAATAATTGCTTTACAATATTGTGATGGGTTTTGCCATACATTGACATCTACCTTTCTTTCTCTTTCTAATGAATCAGCTTAGAAGAAGAAAAACTTCTTGAGCAAAGTTAGGACATTCAGTGAAGAATATACAGAGATGGCCATTAGTCTATAGGGAGCTTTTGTGTATTGAGAAAAAAAGCATACCCTTCCCTAGACACTGCTGTCAGGAATTGCCACAGATATTTTACTGTCTCTCTTGGGAAATAATCATAAACCTATGATGCCTAAGATGTGAATGGCACTTCCTTAGATGTGGCACTGTTATGTACCGTTCAACTTATAGAATTCTACACTATGATTCTGATTATACGATGAAAAGGTGTCTAGAAATAAGTAAGTGCCAGTTTCTTTTTCAGGGTCTTTGTTTAGTCCCTGCTGCTGCTATGTCGCTTCAGTCGTGTCCGACTCTGTGCGATCCCATAGACGACAGCCCACCAGGCTCCCCCGTCCCTGGGATTCTCCAGGCAAGAACACTGGAGTGGGTTGCCATTTCCTTCTCCAATGCAAGAAAGTAAAAAGTGAAAGTGAAGTCGCTCAGTCGTGTCTGACTGTTCACGATCCCATGGGCTACAGCATACCAGGCTTCTCCATCCGTGGGATTTTCCAGGCAAGAGTACTGGAGTGGGGTGCCATTTAGTTGTCTGAAATACTGAAGTCACTCACTGTTACTCTTTACCAGAATACCTCCAATTTCTCTAACTCAAGTCTGGTCAAGAGAGTGTTTTGAATGTATAAGTTCTGAAGTTATTTCAAAGGTGGGACCTAACACAGAGATCCTATACAGAACTGGCCTATGTGGCTCTTGTGAATCAGAACTATTCCAAATTCTGTCAAAAGCTAGAGGTACGATTTACATGCATTGAGTTGAGGGTCACTGTTACACTGCCAACATTCTAGCATGTCTTCCTAATCAGAATTCACACATACACATACAAGGGCTATGATGTTAGATTCCCTCTTAGCCTGGTGGGTCTTGCTCTGATATCAAGGAAGAAAACATGTATGCTTTAAGTGTTTACTGTATAACAGGCTTGTGTTAGAAATTATGTACTAGTTATATAATTTTTTTGCCTGGTACAAAGGCCATTTTATTATTTTTTTCTTTTCCATCTTTCTCAATCTAGTTAAAATTCTTTTTTTCCCCATTTTTAAAAATTTTAATTGGAGGTTTTACAATATTGTGGTGGTTTATGCCATACATTCACATGAATCAGCCATGGGTGTACATGTGTTCCCAATCCTGACCCTCCCTACCACCTCTCTCCCCATCCCATCCCTCAGGGTCATCCCAGGGCACCATCCCTGAGCACCCTGTCTCATGTATTGAACCTGGACTGATGATCTAATTCACATATGTTAACATACATGTTTCAATGCTATTCTCTCAAATCATTCTCCCCTCACCTTCTCCCACAGAGTCCAAAAGTCTGTTCTTTACATCTGTGTCTCTTTTGCTGTCTTGCATATAGGGTCATCATTACCATCTTTCTAAATTCCATATATATATGCATTAATATACTGTATTGGTGTTTTTCTTTCTGGCTTACTTCACTCTGTATAATCGGCTCCAGTTTCATCCACCTCATTAGAATTGATTCAAATGCATTCTTTTTAATAGCTGAGTAATATTCCATTGTGTATATGTACCACAGCTTTCTTATCCATTCGTCTGCCAATGGACAGACGATGGACTGTTGCTTCCATGTTCTGGCTATTGTAAACAGTGCTGTGATGAACACTGGCGTACACGTGTCTCTTTCTTTTTATTTATTTATTTATTTATTTTAAAATTTATTTATTTTTTATAATGCTGTGATGAACACTGGGGTACACGTGTCTCTTTCAATTCTGGTTTCCTTGGTGTCTATGCCCAACAGTGGGATCACTGGGTCATATGGCAGTTCTATTTCCAGTTTTTTAAGGAATCTCCACACTGTTCTCCATAGTGGCTAAACTAGTTTGCATTCCCACCAACAGTGTAAGAGGGTTCCTTTTTCTCCACACCCTCCAGCATTTATTGTTTATAGACTAGACTTTTTGATAGCAGCCATTCTGACCGGTGTGAGATGGTACCTCATTGTGGTTTTGATTTGCATTTCTCTGATAATAAGTGATGTTGAACATCATTTCATGTGTTTGATAGCCATCTGTTTGTCTTCTTTGGAGAAATGTCTGTTTAGTTCTTTGGCCCACTTTTTCATTGGGTTGTTTATTTTTCTGAAAATGAGCTGCAGGAGTTGCTTGTCTATTTTTGAGATTAATTCTTTGTCAGTTGCTTCATTTGCTATTATTTTCTCTCATTCTGAAGGCTGTCTTTTCATTTGCTTATAGTTTCCTTCGTTGTGCAAAAGATTTCAGTTTAATTAGGTCCCACCTGTTTATTTTTGCTTTTATTTCCATTACTCTGTGAGGTGGTCATAGAGGATCCTGTTATGATGTATGTTGGAGAGTGTTTTGTCTATGTTTCCTCTAGGAGTTTTATAGTTTCTGGTCTTACATTTAGATCTTCAATCCATTTTGAGTTTATTTTGTGAATGGTGTTAGAAAGTGTTCTAGTTTCATTCTTTTATAAGCGGTTGACCAGTTTTCCCAGCACCACTTGTTAGAGAGATTGTCTTTTCTCCATTGTATATTCTTGCCTCCTTTGTCAAAGATGAGGTGTTCACAGGTGTGTGGATTTATCTCTGGGCTTTCTATTTTGTTCCATTGATCTCTGTTTCTGTCTTTGTGTCAGTACTATGCTGTCTTGATGACTGTTGCTTTGTAGTATAGGCTGAAGTCAGGCAGATGGATTCCTTCAGTTCCATTCTTCTTTCTCAAGATTGCTTTAGCTATTCAAGGTTTTTTTGTATTTCCATACAAACTATGAAATTATTCGTTCTAATTCTCTGAAAAATACCGTTGGTAGCTTGATAGGGAGTGCATTGAATCTATAGATGGCTTTGGGTAGTATACTCATTTTCACTATATTGATTCTTCCAATCCATGAACATGGTATATTTCTCCACTAATTTGTGTCATCTTTGATTTATTTCATCAGTGTTTTATAGTTTTCTATATATAGGTCTTTTGTTTCTTTAGGTAGATTTATTCCTAAGTATTGTATTCTTTTCATTGCAATGGTGAATGGAATTGTTTCCTTAATTTCTCTTTCTATTTTCTCATTGTTAGTGTATAGAAATATAAGGGATTTCTGTGTGCTAATTTTATATTCTGCAATTTTACTATATTTTTTAATTAGCTCTAGTAATTTTCTAGTGGAGTCTTTAGGGTTTTCTATGTAGAGGATCATGTCATCTGCAAACAGTGAGAGTTTTGCTTCTTCTTTTACAATCTGGATTCCTTTTATTTCTTTTTCTGCTCTGATTGCTGTGGCTAAAACTTCCAAAACTAAGTAGTGGTTAAGGTGGATATCCTTGTTTTGTTTCTGACTTTAGGAGAAATGCTTTCAATTTTTAACCATTGAGGATAAAGTTTGCTGTGGGTTTATCATATATGGCTTTATTATGTTGAAGTATGTTCCTTCCATACCTGTTTTCTGGAGAGTTTTTATCATAAATGGATGTTGAATTTTGTCAAAGGCTTTCTCTGCATCTATTGAGATAATCATATGGTTTTATCTTTCAATTTGTTAATGTGGTATATCACATCGATTGATTTGCGAATATTGAAGAATCCTTGCATCCCTGGGATAAAGCCCACTTGGTCATGATATATGATCTTTTTGATGTGTTGTTGGATACTGTTTGCTAGAATTTTGTTAAGGATTTTTGTGTCTATGTTCATCAGTGATATTGGCCTGTAGTTTTCTTTTTTTGTGACATCTTTTGTCTGGTTTTGGTATTAGGGTGATGGTGGCCTCATAGAATGAGTTTGGAAGTTTTCCTTCTTCTGCAATTTTCTGGAAGAGTTTGAGTAGGATAGGTGTTAGCTCTTCTCTAAATTTTTGGTAGAATTCAGCTATGAAGCCATCTGGTCCTGGGCCTGGGCCTTTGTTTGTTGGAAGATTTCTGATTACAGTTTCGAGTTCTGTGCTTGTGATGGATCTGTTAAGATTTTCCATTTCTTCCTGGTTCAGTTTTGGAAAGTTATACTTCTCTAAGCATTTTTTCATTTCTTCCAAGTTGTCCATTTTATTGGCATATAGTTGCTGACAGTAGTCTCTTATGATCCTTTGTATTTCTGTGTTGTCTGTTGTGATTTCTCTATTTTCATTTCTAATTTTGTTGATTTGATTCTTCTCCCTTTTTTTCTTGCTGAGTCTGGCTAATGGTTTGTCTATTTTATTTATTTTCTCAAAGAACCAGCTTTTAGCTTTGTTGATTTTGGCTATGGTCTTCTTTGTTTCTTTTGCCTTTATTTCTGTCCTAATTTTTATGATTTCTTTCCTTCTACTAACCCTGGGGCACTTCATTTCTTCTTTTTCTAGTTGCTTTAGGTGAGTTAGGTTATTTATTTGGAACCTTCCCCTTAGCACTGCTTTTACTGAATCCCATAGGTTTTGGGTTGTTGTGTTTTCATTTTCATTCATTTCTATGCATATTTTGATTTCTTTTTTGATTTCTTCTGTGATTTGTTGGTTATTCAGAAGTGTGTTGTTTAGCCACCATATGTTTGTATTTTTAATAGTTTTTTTTTTTCCTGTAGTTGACATCTAATCTAACTGCATTGTGATCAGAAAAGATGCTTGAGATGATTTCATTTTTTTTTTTTTATTTACCAAGGCTAGATTTATGGCCCAGGACGTGATCTATCCTGGAGAAGTTTCCATGTGCACTTGAGAAAAAGGTGAAATTCATTGTTTTAGAGTGAAATGTCCTATAGACATTAATTAGGTCTAACTGGTCCATTGTAAAAAGTTTGTGTTTCCTTGCTAATTTTCTGTTTAGTTGATCTATCCATAGGTGTGAGTAGGGTATTTAAGTCTCTCACTATTATTGTGTTACTGTTAATTCCCCTTTCATATTTGTTAGCATTTGTCTTACATATTCTGGTGCTTCTATGTTGGGTGCATATATATTTATAATTGTTATATCTTCTTCTTGGATTGATCCTTTGATCATTATGTAGTGTCCTTTGTCTCTTTTCATGGCCTTTATTTCAAAGTCTATTTTATCTGATATGAGTATTGCTACTCCTGCTTTCTTTTGGTCTCCATTTGCATGAAATGTCTTTTTCCAGCCTTCACTTTCAGTCTGTATGAGTCCCTAGGTTTGAGGTGGGTCTCTTGTAGACAGCATATATAGGGGTCTTGTTTTTGTATCCATTCAGCCAATCTTTGTCTTTTGGTTGGGGCATTCAGCCCATTTACATTTAAGGTAATTATTGTTAAGTATGATCCCATTGCCATTTACTTTGTTGTTTTGAGTTTGAGTTTATAAACCTTTTCTGTGTTTCCTGTCTAGAGAAGATCCTTTAGCATTTGTTGAAGAGCTGGTTTGGTGGTGCTGAATTCTCTGAGCTTTGGCTTGTTTGGCTTTTGATTTCTCCTTCATATTTCAATGAGATTCTTGCTGGGTACAGTGATCTGGGTTGTAGGTTTTTCTCTTTCATCACTTTAACTATGTCCTGCCATTTCTTTCTGGCTTGAAGAGTTTCTTTTGAAAGATCAGCTGTTATCCTAATGGGGATCCCCTTGTGGATTATTTGTTGTTTTTCCTTTGCTGCTTTTAATATTTGTTCTTTGTGTTTGATCTTCGTTAATTTGATTAATATGTGTCTTGGGGTGTTTCACCTTGGGATAATCCTGTTTGGGACTCTCTGGGATTCTTGAACTTGGGTAGCTATTTCCTTCTTCATTTTAGGGAGGTTTTCAATTATTATCTCCTCAAGTATCTTCTCATGGTTTTTCTTTTTGTCTTCTACTTCTGGGACTCCTATGATTTGAATGTTGGGGCATTTAACATTGTCCCAGAGATCTCTGAGGTTGTCCTCATTTCTTTTAATTCTTTTTTCCTCTCTGCTTCATTTACCTCCAACATTCTATCTTCCACCTCACTTATCCTATCTTCTGCCTCAGTTATTCTACTGTTGGTTCGCTCCAGAGTGCTTTCGATCTCTGTTATCACATTATTCATTATTGATTGGCTCTTTTTTATTTCTTCTAGGTCCTTGTTAAAATTTTCTTGCATCTTCTCAATCCTTGTCTCCAGACTATTTATATGTAACTCCATTTTCTTTTCAAAATTTTGGATCATTTTTACTATCATTATTCTGAATTCTTTGTCAGATAGACTCCCTATCTGCTCCTCTTTTGTTTGGTTTGGTGGGCACTTACCATGTTCCTTTACCTGCCTTTTCATCTTATTTAGGTTGCTGTGTTTGGGGTGGCCTTTCTGTATGCTGAAAGTCTGTGGTTCCTCTTTATTGAGGAGGTTCCTCCCTGTGGGTGGGGTTGGATGAGTGGCTTGTCAAGGTTTCCTGGTTAGGGAAGCTTGCATCAGTGTTCTGGTGGGTGGAGCTGGATCTCTTCTCTATGGTGTGCAATGAAGTGTCCAGTAGTGTGTTTTGAGGTGTCTGTGGGTTTGGTGTGACTTTTGGCTGCCTGTATTATTGTGCTCAGGTTTATGTTTCTGCATTGATGGAGAATTAGCTTGGTATGTCTTGTTCTGAAACTTGTTGGCTCTTGGGTGAAGCTTGGTTTCAGTGTAGATATGGAGACTTTTGGATGACCTCTTATCAATTAATGTTCCCTGGAGTCAGGAGTTTTCTGGTGTTCTCAAGTTTTGGATTTAAGCTTCCTGCCTCTGCCTTTCAGTATTATTCTTACAGTAGCTTCAAGACTTCTCTATCCATACAGCACCAATGATAAAACATCTAGGTTAATGGTGAAAAGATTCTCCACAATGAGGGACACCCAGAGAGGTTCACAGAGTTACATGAAGAAGAGAAGAGGGAGGAAGGTGATAGAGGTGACCAGGAGGAGAGGAGGGGGACTCAAAAGGAGAGAGACCAGTCTAGCCAGTGATCAATTCCTTAAGTGTTCTCCACAGCCCAGAACACCCAAAAAGATTCACAGAGTTAAGTAGAGAAGAGAATGGGGAGGGAGGAGATACAGGTGACCTGGGGAAGAAAAAGGAGAGTCAAAAAGGGAGAGCGCAATCAAGCTAGTAATCACATTCTTAAGTAAAAATGGGTATTGAAGATTGGATTCTTAAAGGTACAGAATTGATAACAAACACCAAAAAGCATAGATTAAAAATCTAGAGTAGAGGTTAGACTCTCAAAAATACAATATTAAAAAGAAACAAAACAAAATCACGAAACTTTTTTTAAAAAATATGAAATTTGCTTTAAAACTAGGGTCTTTTTTCCCCAAGGTAATAGGTTTTAAAAACGAAAATTAAAGGAGTAATAAAGAACTTAAAAATAAAAAAACTAAAAAATGATAATAGTAAAATATATCTAGGAATTTCTCTGGAGCTGTTGAGGGCAGTGTGGGGTCAGTTCAGTTACAGATAGTTCCTTGTTCCAGCTTGTACTTCTCAAAGTCTATAGGTCCCTTTCAATGTAACTAGAGCTAACTACAGAGTTTTAATCTGTTGCATCTGTCACTTCCAAAGCCATTTCCTCTTTTTCTTTATTTTGGTTTCCTCTGTTTGCAAGTCTCTTTGGTATCTAACTTCCACCCTGACACAAGGGGGCAAAGGTGGTCATTAATTTAGGCTCACTTGTTCAGTTGTGCTGCAGGGAGGGAGGGACACTGCAAACAAATATCACTGGCATGTGTGGGGAGTGCTCACAGTGTCTGGGCCACACTGGGTTTGCCCCCCATCATGGCGTGTGTGCTTTCCTGGTCTACACTGTTCAGGCTCCAGGTTGCTCTGCCGGGGAGCTGTCTAAGGCGGGCCCTGAGTTGCATGTACGTCCCAGGTCTAAGCCATTCAGGTTCAGGTTCTTGGGTACTCCAAAAAGACACAGACTCAGTTGGGCCTGCGTTTTGTGTTCTTCCCAGGCCCAAGCAGTTCAGGCCACCAGGTGCTTGGCAAGTGCACTCTCCCCAGATGGGGTGGTGCGTCTTATCACCTCCCAGTCCCAGCTGCACAGTTTCCTGTGTGCACAGCAGGAGTGCTATCTCAGGTGTGCCATGTGTCTCCTCTGGGGACCTGATCTTTGGCCACAGCCCTCCTGGTGGATGCCAACCGTCCAGGATCACAGGAAGACTTGATTAGCAACTGGGAACCTGCTCGCAGTTTGGTAGGGGATGACATCTCTGGGGCCGAGTTTGCCCCTTGCCTTCCGGCTCTGGCTGTCACGTGCCTGCCTCCCTGGCTCTGGCAGGGGATGGGCCGGTCCGCAGCCGGCTAGCTCTCCTCTGGTATTTGCTCAGTCCTTTGTTCTGTGAGTACTGCATTTCGGACTCTTCTGTTGACCATGATGGCTACTCCATTTCTTCTGAGGGATTCCTGCCCACAGTAGTAGATATAATGGTCATCTGAGTTAAATTCAGCCATTCCAGTCCATTTTAGTTAGCTTATTCCTAGAATGTCAAAGTTCACTCTTGCCATCTCTTGTTTGATCACTTCCAATTTGCCTTGACTCATGGACCTGACATTCCAGGTTCCTATGCAATGTTGCTCTTTACAGCATCGGACCTTGCTTCTATCACCTGTCACATCCACAGCTGGGTATTGTTTTTGCGCTGGCTCCATCTCTTCATTCTTTCTGGAGTTATTTCTCCACTGATCTCCAGTAGCGTGTTGGGTACCTACTGACCTGGGGAGTTCCTCTTTCAGTATCCTATCATTTTGCCTTTTCATACTGTTCATGGGGTTCTCAAGGCAAGAATACTGAAGTGGTTTGCCATTCCCTTCTCCAGTGGACCACATTCTGTCAGACCTCTCCACCATGACCCGCACATCTTGGGTTGCCCTGTGGGCATGGCTTAGTTTCATTGAGTTGGACAAGGCTGTGGTCCCAGTGTGATTAGATTGACTAGTTTTCTGTGAGTATGGTTTCAGTGTGTCTGCCCTCTGATGCTCTCTTGCAACACCTACCATCTTACTTGGGTTTCTCTTACCTTGGGCGTGGGGTATCTCTTCATGGCTGCTCCAGCAAAGTGCAGCCACTGCTCCTTACCTTGGACGAAGGGTATCTACTCACCACCTCCCTTCCTGATCTTCAACGTGATAGCTCCTCTAGGCCCTCCTGCACCCATGTAGCCACCGCTCCTTGGATGTGGGGTTGCTCCTCCCAGCCACGGCCCCTGACCTCGGACGTGGGGTAGCTCCTCTCGGCCATGCTTAGTGCATCGGTCGCAGCCGCCCACACTTAGTGTGCCAGCCATCATGGTCAACAGAAGATTCCGAAATGCAGTACTTGGATGCAATCTCAAAAATGACAGAATGATCTCTGTTCGTTTCCAAGGCAAACCATTCAATGTCACAGTAATCCAAGTCTATGCCCCAACCAGAACGCTGAAGTTGAATGGTTCTCTGAGGACCTATAAGGCCTTTTAGAACTAACACCCAAAAAAGATGTCCTTTTCATTATAGGGGACTGGAATGCAAAAGTAGGAAGTCAAGAAACACCTGGAGTAACAGGCAAATTTGGCGTTGGAGTACAGAATGAAGCAGGGCAAAGGCTCATAGAGTTCTATCAAGAGAATGCACTGGTCATAGCAAACACCCTCTTCCAATAACACAAGAGAAGACTACACGTGGACATCACCAGATGGTCAACACCGAAATCAGATTGATTATATTCTTTGCAGCCAAAGATGGAGAAGCTCTATACAGTCAACAAAAACAAGACCAGGAGCTGACTGTGGCTCAGATCATGAGCTCCTTATTACCAAATTCAGACTTAAATTGAAGAAAGTAGGGAAAACCACTACATCATTCAGGTATGACCTAAATTGAATCCCTTATGATTATACAGTGGAAGTGAGAAATAGATTTAAGGGCCTAGATCTGATAGACAGAGTGCCTGATGAACTATGGAATGACGTTTGTGACATTGTACAGGAGACAGGGATCAAGACCACCCCCATGGAAAAGAAATGCAAAAAAGCAAAATGGCTGTCTGGGGAGGCCTTACAAATAGCTGTGAAAAGAAGAGAGGCAAAAAGCAAAGGAGAAAAGGAAAGATATAAGCATCTGAATGCAGAGTTCCAAAGAAGAGCAAGAAGAGATAAGAAAGCCTTCTTCAGCGATCAATGCAAAGAAATAGAGGAAGAGAACAGAATGGGAAAGACTAGAGATCTCTTCAAGAAAATTAGAGATACCAAGGGAACATTTCATGCAAAGATGGGCTCGATAAAGGGCAGAAATGGTATGGACCTAACAGAAGCAGAAGATATTAAGAAGAGGTGGCAAGAATACACAGAAGAACTGTACAAAAAAGATCTTCACAACCCGGATAATCATGATGGTGTGATCACTCATCTAGAGCCAGACATCCTGGAATGTGAGTTCAAGTGGGCCTTAGAAAGCATCATTAAGAACAAAGTTAGTGGAGGTGATGGAATTCCAGTTGAGCTATTTCAAATCCTGAAAGAGGATGCTGTGAAAGTGCTGCACTCAATATGCCAGCAAATTTGGAAAACTCAGCAGTGGCCACAGGACTGGAAAAGGGCAGTTTTCATTCCATCGCAAAGAAAGGCAATGCCAAAGAATGCTCAAACTACCGCACAGTTGCACTCATCTCACGTGCTAGTAAAGTAATGCTCCAAATTCTGCAAGCTAGGCTTCAGCAATATGGGAACTATGAACTTCCTGATGTTCAAGCTGGTTTTCGAAAAGGCAGGGGAACCAGAGATCTAATTGCTAACCTGAGCTGGATCATGGAAAAAGCAAAAGAGTTCCAGAAAAACATCTATTTCTGCTTTATTGACTATGCCAAAGTCTTTGACTGTGTGGATCACAATCAACTGTGGAAAATTCTGAAAGAGATGGGAATCCCAGACCACCTGACCTGCCTCTTGAGAAATATGTATGCAGGTCAGGAAGCAACAGTTAGAACTGGACATGGAACAACAGACTGGTTCCCAATAGGAAAAGGAGTACATCAAGGCTGTATATTGTCACCCTGCTTATTTAACTTCTATGCAGAGTACATCATGAGAAACGCTGGACTGGAAGAAACACAAGCTGGAATCAAGATTGCTGGAAGAAATATAAATCACCTCAGATATGCAGATGACACCACCCTTAAGGCAGAAAGTGAAGAGGAACTAAAAAGCCTCTTGATGAAAGTGAAAGTGGAGAGTGAAAAAGTTGGCTTAAAGCTCAACATTCAAAAAACGAAGATAATGGCATCCGGTCCCATCACTTCATGGGAAATAGATGGAGAAACAGTGGAAACTGTGTCAGAATTTATTTTTGGGGGCTCCAAAATCACTGCAGATGGTGATTGCAGCCATGAAATTAAAAGACGCTTACTCCTTGGAAGAAAAGTTATGACCAAACTAGATATCATATTCAAAAGCAGAGACATTACTTTGCTGACTAAGGTCCGTCTAGTCAAGGCTATGGTTTTTCCAGTGGTCATGTATGGGTGTGAGAGTTGGACTGTGAAGAAGGCTGAGTGCCGAAGAATTGATGCTTTTGAACTGTGGTGTTGGAGAAGACTCTTGAGTGTCTCTTGGTCTGCAAGGAGATCCAACCAGTCCATTCTGAAGGAGATCAGTCCTGGGATTTCTTTGGAAGGAATGATGCTAAAGCTGAAGCTCCAGTACCATGGCCACCTCATTCAAAGTGTTGCCAAATTGGAAAAGACTCTGATGCTGGGAGAAATTGGGGGCAGGAGGAGAAAGGGATGACAGAGAATGAGATGGCTAAATGACATCACTGACTCAATGGACGTGAGTCTGAGTGAACTCTGGGAGTTGGTGATGGACAGGGAGGCCTGGCGTGCTGCGATTCATGGGGTTGCAAAGAGTTGGACACGACTGAGTGACTGAACTGCACTGAACTTGTTCTGTGAGTGGCCCTGGCAGTGCCTTAGTTTAGAGCTTTTTGCAGCAAAGCTCTCTCTCTCTCTCTTTCCTCTTTTTTTCCCCCCCTCTCTCTGGCTATCCCAGGTTTAGGTTGCTATCTGACATTAGCTCCCTCAGATTGCCCTCAGGGCATTCAGGCCCTGTCCTTACCCTAAGCAATGCAGCCCGTGCCTGCCTGTTCAGACCCCACTTGCTGGGGGCGGATGCAAGTGTCTGGGCTACTTCTCCGTTGGGAGTTGCAGTTAGGCGTGTAATCTGTGGGTTTCATTTATTCTTTTCCTCCTGGTTCTGTTGCCCTCTGAGATTCCAAAACTCCCCACAGACCCACCGGTGAGAGGGTTTCCTGGTGTTTGGAAACTTCTCCTCTTTTAAGACTCCCTCCTGGGGACAGGTCTCCCCCACTAACTCTTTTGTCTCTCTTTTTATCTTTTATATTTTGTCCTACCTCCTTTCAAAGACAATGGGCTGCCTGTCTGGGTGCCTGGTGTCCTCCACCAGTGTTCAGAAATTGTTTTGTGGTATTTGCTCAACGTTCAAATGATCTTTTGATGAATTTGTGGGGGAGAAAGTGGTCTCCCTGTCTTATTCCTCTGCCATCTTAGGACCGCCCCTAGTTATATAATTTAAACTGTATTTGTATCCTTCAAAACCTAGAATATCTATCCTTTAATTCACCCATTTATTCAAGTGGTGTTTATTGAGGGCTTCATTAGCTGTTTATATTGATGTGATGAAATTAGGTCTTAGAAGCCTGGAGCCATCTCAAAATTTTTGATCAAGGAACCCTTTAAAGTCTTTAAAAATTATTGAAGAGCCTGAGAGATTTTGTTTATATTATTTTACTTTAGCAGAAATTAAAACTGAAAAAATTGAAAATATTTTTAATTAATTTATTTAAAAATAGCATTAAGCCTATTAGATACTAACATAAATGACATGTTATGAAAAAAAAGTAGAATCAAAAAATATTTAGAAGAGTGGTACTGACTTAGATTTTTGCAAATCTTTTTAAGATCTGGTTTTATCAGAAGATATTTGGATTCTCATGTATGTTTCTGTATATTAACTAATGCCATTTCACATATTATGTAGCCTCTGGAAAACTCCTGTCACAAAAGAGAATGAGTGAAAAAGATAATTAATGTCAGTATTCTCATGAAAATGGTTTTGACCTGACAGGCCCCTTGAAAGGAATCCCCTGACCACTCTGAGCATGTCTGAGCTAGTGTGTAAGATGTTGTCTACCTGTTGTGAACTGTGTTTGCTGAGGTTTCCTCTCCTTGCCCTGACCACGCTGACTTTAGAATTTCAAAAGGAGCTGGATGTAGGAGTGCGGAAGCATCCTCCTCATTGAGGAGGTCACGGGCCTCTTTCATCTTCGGGCATTTCTGTGGTCTGTTGGAAGGGGCATTAAAAAATGCCTGAACTGGGGAGAGGAGGAGATGAGATGTAGAGCTGGGGTCGGAGGTTCTAAGGGGTGCTCATCACTCATTATTTTTTGGTATAGGTGTGAGAGATGGACTTTATAAAACTTGTTTTCTTGTTGATTTTCTCTTATTTCTAAATTCCAGCCAGCAAATTAGAGCGTACACTGTGCTTAATAGCATCAGTTGCTGAGAATCAAAGGAGACCCTTTTTTCCCCCTCTCTCCCTTCCTTCCTTTCTAAAGTTATTAGCTCTGAGGGCACTGCAGTTCAGAGCCAAGAAGTACAGTTTAAAAAGTCTAAAGACACAGAGCTTCACTATTGCATATATCTAAGCCATGTCTATTTGGCCATACTCCTTTCTTCTTTACCATATGTCAAATTAGTATATGTGTATACATCTACACACATTTTTAAAATTCTATTTGTTTGTATAGATCAATTTCAGCTATTTTTGTACCAATTTTATGCTGTTTTAATTAATATAGATTTATGATATATCTTGATATTTGCTAGATGAAGAAACCCATTGTAATTTGTTCTTAAATAGTTTTGTCTATTTTAGCACATTACTAAATATAAGCCCCATGAAAGCAATGATACTGTTTATCAGTTTGATTGCTGCACCCCTAGAAGCTTTAATAAAAGTGACACAGTGTAAGCACTCAATAAATATTTGTTAAATAAAGGAATGAACTAATTTTAGAATTAGTTTTTCAGTGTGTGTGCAGCATCTTACTGGGCTTGTTAATAGGACTGCACTGAATTTGTGGATTGACTTTGCATCTTTAAATCTTCCCATCAATGGATATGGCTCCATTTATGCAGTTCTTTCTTTGTGTCCTTCAGTAAACTGACATAATATTCTACAGAAGGATCTTGTCTATTTTTTGCTGTATTTTTGTAAGGTGCTCAGGTGTTTTTGTTATTGCTGTAAATGGATATTTTTATATAACAGCTCTATTGAGCTATAATTCACAGAACATAAAGTTCAGGCTTTCAAAGTTTGCAATTTAGTGGTTTTTAGTAAATTCACAGAGTTGTGCAACTACCACCACTGTCTAATTTCAGAAGGTTTTTATCACCCCTAAAGATACCCTGCATTAGCCATCAGCAGCTGCTCTATTTCTCCCCATTCTCAGCTGCTCACAAATACTAATCTATTTTCTATCTCTATGGATTTGCCTGTTTTGAACACTTTATATAAATGGAATCATACAATATGTTGTTTTTTGTGATTAGCTTATTTTGCTTAGTGTAATGTTTTCAAGGTTCAACCACATTGTAACATGTATCAATATTTCACTCATTTTTATGACTAAATAATATTCTAATATGTTGACAAACTCTATTTGTTTATCCATTCACCAGTTGATTGAAATTTGGACTGATACCACTTTTTAGGTGTTATGAATGTAACATGTGTTCATTTCTTTTGGATATATGCCTAGAAATGAATTGTGCTGGATTCTATTTTGGTGAGGATTTTTGCATCTATATTCATAAGAAATATTGGTCTATAATATTTTTTTCTTTTGATATCACTGTCTGGTTTTTATATTAAGATAATACTAGTCTCAAAAAAAAATACAATACTAGTCTCATAGAATGCGTTGAAAAATATTTCCTTCTCTTGTTTTTTGGATGAGTTTGTAAACAATTGGGATAAATTCTTAATGTTTCATTGACTTCACCAGGGAAATTTTCTGGTCCTGGGCTATTCTTTATGGGAAGTTTGTTCTTTTTATAGGTCTATTCAGATATTCTATTTCTTCCTAAGTGGGTTTTGATAGCTTATGAATTTCTGGGAATTTGTCCATTTTATCTAGGCTGTCTTATTTGTTGGCATACAGTTGTTCTTATAATTCTATTAAGATCTTTTAAAATTTCTGTAAGGTCGCTGGTAATATCTTCTCTTTAATTCCTGATTGTGGCAGTTTGTGTCCTCTCTCCTTTTCTCTGGGCTTCCCTGGTGGCTCAGATGGTAAAAAATTTGCCTGCAGTGCAAGAGACCTGGGTTCAGTCCCTGGGACAGGAAGATCCCCTGGAGAAGGGAATGGCAACCCACTCCAGTATTCTCACCTGGAAAATTCTGTGGACAGAGGAGCCTGGCAAGCTATGGTCTAAGGGATTGCAAAGAGTTGGACACGACTGAGTGACTTTCACATCCTTTGGCAGTTTGTGTCCTCTCTTTTTCCCTTGGTCAGTCTAGCATTAAGTTTTATTAACTGTGTTGATTGTTTTAAATAATCAACTTTAGGTTTTGTTAATTTTTCTATTGTTTTTCATTATCTATATCATTTACTTCTCCTTTTTTTTTCTTTCATTTTGTTTATTTAGATTTAGCTTGTTCTTCTTTTTCTGTTTTTTAAGGTGGAATCTTAGGTTACCAACTTGAGGACTTTCTTTTTTTTTTAATATACCCATTTACATATTTCTCTCTAAGTACTGATTTTTCTGTATTCCTTAAGTTTGGGCATGTGTTTTCATTTATTTTAAAGTAGTTTCTAATTTTCATTATGATTTTTTCTGTGATACATTGGTTATTATCTAGGAGTGTGTTAATAGCCACATATTTGTGAATTTTCCAAATTTCCTTTTGTAAGTGATTCCTAATTAATTTCTTTACATGGAAATATACATTGCTTGATCAATCCTTTTAAATTTCCTGAGGTTTGCTTAATAGTCTAATATATCGACTGTCCTAAAGAATGTCCTTGTTGAGAAGAATGTGTATTTTGATAGAATGGAATGTTCCTTGGGTGGCTATTCTATTTGGTTTGTAGTATTGTTCAAGTCTTCTTTTTCCATGCAGATCTTATTCCTAGTTGTTTTAGCTATTGTTGAAGTTCTAAGTTTCCAACTATTATATATATTTCTCCATTCAAATCTGCCAGTTTTTGCTCCATGTATTTTGGGGATTTGTTATCCAGAATGTGTACAATTTATAATTATTATGTCCTCCTGACGGATTGACCTTTTATCACTATAACATATACATCTTTTCTCTTGTAACAATTTTGGTCTTAAAGTCAATATTAGTGTACCCATGTTATATTTTGGTTAACTGTTGGCATGGAATAGCTTATTCCATCTTTTTACCTGTAACAACTATCTGTGTCTTTGAATCTATAGTCTGTATCTTGTGAACACTGGATAGTCAGATCCTATATTCTTAATTCACTCTGCCAGTCTCTACTTCTTTATTGGATTATCAAGCTTCCTTCTATTTGATGTAGTTACTGGCCAGGAAGGATATAATCTCCCATTATGCTATTTATTTCCTATATGTCATTCTTTTTTCCTTTTGTCATCCCTTACTGCCTTCTATTTGTTAAGTAGATATTTTCTAGTGTAACATTGTTATTCCCTTGTTTTTCCTTCTCTAGATTTTTTAAAATTATTTTTTAGTGGCTGCCCTGAGAAAGGTTGCACATAATTTTTTACTCTAAAAGTTCTAGTTCTTATTCAGTTCAGTTCAGTCACACAGTTGTGTCTGACTCTTTGTGACCCCATGAATTGCAGCACTCCAAGCCTCCCTGTCCATTACCAACTCTCAGAGTTCACTCAAACTCATGTCCATCTAGTCGGTGATGCCATCCAACCATCTCATTCTCTGTCATCCCCTTCTCCTCCTGCTCCCAATCCCTCCCAGCATTAGAGTCTTTTCCAATGAGTCAACTCTTCACATGAGGTGGCCAAAGTATTGGAGTTTCAGCTTTAGCATCAGTCCTTCTAAAGAAATCCCAGGACTGATCTCCTTTAGAATGGACTGGTTGGATCTCCTTGCAGTCCAAGGGACTCTCAAGAGTCTTCTCCAGCACCACAGTTCAAAAGCATCAATTCTTTGGAGCTCAGCTTTCTTCACAGTCCAACGCTCACATCCATACATGACCACTGGAAAAACCATAGCCTTGACTAGGCGGACCTTTGTTGGCAAAGTAATGTCTCTGCTTTTGAATATACTATCTAGGTTGGTCATAATTTTCCTTCTAAGGAGTAAGTGTCTTTTAATTTCATGGCTGCAATCACCATCTGCAGTGATTTTGGAGTCCAAACAATAAAGTCTGACACTGTTTCCACTGTTTCTCCATCTATTTGCCATGAAGTGATGGGACCAGATGCCATGATCTTCGTTTTCTGAATGTTGAGCTTTAAGCCAACTTTTTCACTCTCCTCTTTCACTTTCATCAAGAGGCTTTTTAGTTCCTCTTCACTTTCTGCCATAAGGGTGGTGTCATTTGCAAATCTGAGGTTAATGATATTTCTCCTGGCAATCTTGATTCCAGCTTGTGCTTCTTCCAGCCCAGTGTTTCTCATGATGTACTCTGCATAGAAGTTAAATAAGCAGGGTGACAATACACAGCCTTGACATACTCCTTTTCCTATTTGGAACCAGTCTGTTGTTCCATGTTCACTTAATTTGCAAAGTATGCAAAGCCCTTGTTCTAATATAGCTTAATTACCTCACCTCTCCTTAGGCTATTGTTGAGATATATGCTAAGTTGCTTCAGTCGTGTCTGACTCTTTGCGACCATATAGACTGTAGCCCACCAAGCTCCTCTGTCTATGGAATTCTCCAGGCAAAAATAGTGGAGTGGGTTGCCATGCCCTCCTCCAGGGGATCTACCCAATCCAGGGATTGAACCCAAGTCTTTTACGTCTCCTGCATTGCCAGGTGGGTTCTTTACCACTAGCACCAGTGTTGACATATATATATATACACCCACACATATACACACATATACATGTGTGCTCAGTCACCCAGTCATGTCCGACTCTGCAATCCCATGGACTGTAGCCCACCAGGCTCCTCTGTTCATGGGATTTTTCAGGTAAAGCTACTTGAGTGTGTTGCCATTTCCTACTTCAGTGTATATGTATTATATCTTATACAACTTTATACAAGTCCATCAATACAATTTTTGATTCTGTCATGTGGTTGTATTTTAAGTCAAATTGTTGCTGTTCAGTCATTCAGTATGTCTGACTTTTTGCAACCGCATGGAATGCAGCATGCCAGGCTGCCCTATCCTCCATCATCTCCCAGAGTTTGCTCATGTCCATTGAGTCAGTGATACCATCCATCCTCTGTCATCCCCTCTTCCTCCTGCCTTCAATTTTTCCCAACAACAGGATCTTTTCCAATGAATCAGCTCTTTGCATCACGTGGACAATGTATTGGAGCTTCAGCATCAGTCCTTCCAATGAATATTCAGCATTGATTTCCTTTAGGATTGACTGGTTTGACCTCCTTGCTATCCAAGGGACTTTCAAGAGTCTTCTCCAGCACCACAGTTCAATTGCACCAATTCTTTGGTCCTCAGCCTTTTTTATTGTCCAGTTCTCACATCTGTATATGACCACTGGAAAAACCATCGCTTTGACTATATGAACCATTGCAGGCAAAGTAATGTCCCTGCTTTTTAATATGCTGTCCAGGTGTCTCATTGCTTTTCTTCCAAGGAGCAAGTGTCTTAATTTCATGGCTGCAGTCATCATCCACAGTGATTTTGGAGCCCAAGAAAATAAAATTTGGCACTGTTTCCCCATCTATCTGCCATGAAGTGACGGGACCAGATGCCATGATCTTTGTTTTTTGAATGTTGCGTTTTAACCCAGCTTTTTCACTCTCCTCTTTCACCTTCATCAAGAGGCTCTTCAATCCCTTCTCACTTTCTGCTGTAAAGATGGTGTCATCGGCATATCTGAGGTTATTTATATTTCTCCCACAATCTTGATTCCAGCTTGTGCTTCATCCAGCCCAGCATTTCACGTGATGTACTCTGTATATAAGTTAAATAAGCAGGGTGACAATATACAGCCTTGACATATTCCTTTCTTTCCCAGTTTTGAACCAGTCCATTTTTCCACGTCTGGTTCTAACTGTTGCTTCTCATCCTGCATACAGGTTTCACAGGAGGCAGGTAAGGTGGTCTAGTATTCCCACCTCTTTGAGAATATTCCACAGTTTGCTGTGATCTATACAGACAAAGGCTTCTGTATAGTCAATGAAGCAGAAGTAGATGTTTGTTTGGAATTCTCTTGCTTTATCAATGATCCAATGGCTGTTGGCAGTTTGATCTCTGGTTCTTCTGCCTTTTCTAAATCCAACTTGTACATCTGGAAGTTCTTAGTTCATGTATGGTTGAAGCCTAGCTTCAAGGACTTTGAGCATTACTTTACTAGCATGTGAGATGAGTGCAATTGTGTGGTAGCTTGAGCATTCGTTGGCATTGCCCTCCTTTGTGATTGGAATGAATACTGACCTATTCCAGGCCCGTGGCCACTGCTGAGTTTTCCAAAGTTGCTGTCATATTGAGACTGGCACTTTAACAACATCATCTTTTAGTATTTGAAATAACTCAGCTGGCATTCCATCATCTCCACTAGTTTTGTTCATAGTTATGCTTCTTAAGGCCCACTTGACTTCACACTCCAGAATGTCTGGCTCTAGGTGACTGATCACACCATCATGGTTATCCAGGTCATTAAGATCTTTTTTGTATAGTTCTTTTGTATATTCTTGCCACCTCTTCTTAGTATTTTCTTCTTCTGTCAGATCCATACTATTTCTGTCCTTTTTGTGCCTATGCTTGCATGAAACGTTCCCTTGAAAATGAAGTTGCTCAGTTGTGTCTGACTCTTTGCAACCCCCTGGACTGTAACCTACCAGGCTCCTCTGTCCATGGAATTTTCCAGGCGAGAGTACTGGAGTGGGTTGCCATTTCCTTCTCCTGGGGATCTTCCCAACCCAGGGATTGAACCTGGGTCTCCTGCATTTCAGGCAGACACTTTACCATCCGAGTCACCAGAGAAGCCTGGGTATCTCTAATTTTCTTGAGGGGATCTCTAGTCTTTCCTGCTCTATTGTTTTCCTCTATTTCTTTGCATCATTAACTTAAAAAGGCTTTATATTTCCTTTTCTCCTTTGCCTTTCATTTCTCTTATTTTTTCAGCTATTTGCAAGGCCTCTTTATACAACCAGTTTGCCTTTTGCATTTCTTTTTCTTGGGCATGATTGTTTTTTTAATTAATTAACTTTTTTTTGGAAGGATAACTGCTTTACAGAATTTTGCTGTTTTCTGTCAAACCTCAACATGAATCAGCCACAGGTATACATATATTCACTCCCTTTTGAACCTCCCTCCCATCTCCCCCATCTCCCTCCCCATTCCACCCATCTAGGTTGATACAGAGCCCTTGTTTCAGTTTCCTGAGCCATACAACAAATTCCTGTTGGCTATCTATTTAATGTAAGTTTCTATGTTACTCTTTCCATACATCTCACCCTCTCCTCCCCTCTCCCCATGTCCATATGTCTATTCTCTGTGTCTTGGGGATGATTTTGATCACCATCTTCTGTACAGTGTTACAAACGTTTGTCCATAGTTCTTCAGACACTCTGTTTTACAGATGTAATCCCTTGAATCTATTTGTCACTTCCAGTGTATAATCATATGGGATTTGATTTAGACCATATCTGTATGGCCTAGTGGTTTTCCCTACTTTCTTCAATTTAAGTCTAAATTTTGCAATAAGGATTTCATTATCTGAGCCACAGTCAGTCCCTGGTCTTGTTTTTACTGACTGTATCTCCATCTAGAGCTTCTCCATCTTTGGTTACAAAGAATATAGTCAGCCTGCTTTTGGTGTTGACCATCTGGTGATGTCCATGTGTAGAGTTGTCTCTTGTGTTGTTGGAAGAGGGTGTTTGCTATGACCAGTGCATTTTCTTGGCAAAACTCTGTTAGCCTTTGCCCTGCTTCATTTTGTATTCCAGGGCCAAACTTGCCTGTTACTTCAGGTATCTCTTAACTTCCTACTTTTGCATTCCAGTCCCCTATAATGAAAGGACATCTTTTTTTTTTTTTTTTTGGTGTTAGTTCTAGAAAGTCTTCTAGGTCTTCAAAGAGCTATTCAACTTCAGCTTCTTTGGCATTAGTGATTGAAGCATAGACTTGGATTACTGTGATATTGTATGGCTTGTCTTGGAAATAAACAGAGATCATTCTGTCATTTTTGAGACTGCACACAAGTTGGACTGTGAAGAAGGCTGAGCACTGAAGAATTGATGCTTTTGAACTGTGGTGTTGGAGAAGACTCTTGAGAGTCCCTTGGACTGCAAGGAGATCCAATCAATCCATCCTGAAGGAGATCAGCCCTGGGAGATCAGCCAGATTTTAGCTGATGCTAAAGCTGAAACTCCAGTACTTTGGCCACCTCATGTGAAAGAGTTGACTCATTGGAAAAGACTCTGATGCTGGAAGGGATTGGGGGCAGGAGGAGAAGGGGATGACAGAGGATGAGATGGCTGGATGGCATCACTGACTCAATGGACCAATGGACGTGAGTCTGAGTGAACTCCGGGAGATGGTGATGGACAGGGAGGCCTGGCATGCTGCGATTCCTGGGGTCGCAGAGTCAGACATGACTGAGCGACTGAACTGAACTGAACTGAACTGAACTGCATTTTAGACTATTTGTTGACTCTGTGGACTGCTCTATTTCTTCTAAGAGATTCTTGCCCACAGTAGTAGATATAATGGTCATCTGAATGAAATTCTCCCATTCCTGTCCATTTTAGTTTACTGATTTCTAAAATGTTGATGCTCACTCTTGCCATCTCCTGTTTGACCACTTCCAATTTATCTTGATTCATGGGCCTAACATTCCAGATTTCTATGCAATATTGTTCTTTAGAGCATCAAATTTTACTTTCACCACCAGACACACCCACAATTTTTTGTTTATTCTGCTTTGACTTAGTCAAATGCATCAAATAGGAGCAGAAAAGAGGTGTGAACAAAATATATCCATCTTGTCTTTTATCCTTACTATGTGTATACATTTTTGTCTTTTTCCTGGATTTAGTTGAAATGCTCAAATGTTTTGTCAATATTTATACTGTTTTGTGCCTACTTCTGATAGGTGTTTAAAGAATTTCTTTTTTAGTCTTAGTTTGGTAAGAGTGTTTCTGATTAATTGGATGTTGGATTTATATTTAATGTTTTGTGTTTTTCATCTTTTGAAGTAATCATATGAATTTAATAATTTAATTTGTTAATATGGTCAATTATTTTGATAGATTATTTAGCATTTAATCATCCTAGCACTCCTGGTCTAAACTCAACTTGGACATGCTGAGTTTTTTCAAACTGTGGATTCCTTTTGTTAAGATTTTATTTAGAATATTTGCTCTTATCTGTGAACAATGTTGGTGTTTAATTTTGTGTTTTTAACTGTCTGTTTCTGGTTTGATACAAAGTTTTTGAAGCTAGTGGTTTCATGATTTGAGTTGGGGAGATTCTCCTCTTTTTTTATTAGACTTGAAAGAATCTGCATATTTTCTCTTAAATGTTTGGTCTCATGTCTTTCTCTTCAACAGGAGTAGAAGGTATATTTTGATTAAATTTTTGTTTTTGACTGTTGGCCTGTTTATTTTTCTGATTATTCTCAGGCCAAGGTTAATTTATATTCTGTTAAAATTACATATTTAATCTATGTTTTAAAAAATTTATTGATCTAAAGTTTTTCCTGCTATTATCTTAGTTTTAAAAATTTTATTTGTATCCCTAGTTATATATATGTCTTTATTTTATTTGTGGTTTTACTTAGGTAGTTCTTTTATCATTTGCTCTTTATTATATATACCAAAACTTTTATTTTCAAGACATAATTTATTTTTATTATTTTTATTAAAGTATAGTTGATTTATAGTATTACATTAGTATCAAGTGTGTACAATGTAGTAATTCAGTATGTGAATCACTGTATTGATTTATCTTCAATATTCATATATTGTCATCTTATTTCACTCCTGTTTGTCTTCTTGTTCTGTTATTCAAGACATTTCATCAACTTTCTCTTGCCACTCTCATATTTAATTTTTTATTTCAGCTAATATATTTTTAATTTGTGAAATCTCTTTTGCTTCTCAGAACATACCTTTTAGCACTGCTTTTGTTTCTCCGATAAAGTATTTTGTTGTGTCCTTCTGAAAATGTTAAATAAGTATCTTTGGAAAGATCTTAATATATTCCCTTCACTGTATCTGATTCTTCTGTATTATTCTGTTATCTGTTTATTGTGTTGAGATGTCTCTTTCCATGTTAGTGGTTTTACTCAAATACTTGGTGATCCTTTCTGTCAATTGTGACCATGATTGAAATTTGTTTTTGTTGTTGTTGTTCAGTCCTTAGTCATGTCTATGTCTGACTCTTTGCAGCCCCATGGATTACAGCATGCCAGGATCCCTGTCCTTCACTGTCTCCTAGAAAGTGAAAGTGAAAGTTGCTCAGTCGTGTCCAACCTTTGCGACCCCATGGACTGTATAGTCCATGGAATTCTCCAGGCCAGAATAATGGAGTGGGTAGTGGTTCCCTTCTCCAGTGGATCTTCCCAACCCAGGGAAGGAACCCGAGTCTCCTGCATTGTAGGTGGATTCTTTACTAGCTGAGCCACAAGGGAAGCCCAAGAATATTTGAGTGGGTAGCCTATCCCACTCTGGCAGAGTTTGCTCAAATTCATGTCCGTTGAGTTGGTGCTGCTCTCTAACCATCTCATCCTCCGCTGCCCCTTTTTCCTTTTGGCTTCAGTTTTTCCCAGCATCAGGGTCTTTCCCAGTGAGTTGGCTCTTCACATCAGGTGGCCATTAATGGACATTGTATGCTTGACATACTAATAAACTGTTTAGAAACCTTGTAGTATGTATGTGTGGTGAGATGAGATAGGTTGGGTGGTGGGCTTTATTTAGTAGGGTGATAAAGCTGGGTAATATGGTAAAGCTGACTTTATTAGGGTAAGCTTATTTTTTTCAACGTAAAACACTGACCTGTCCATATCTAAATCTTTGTTCTTGAAATGCTGAATTCCCCAGGGGAAAATCCTTCAGTTTCGAGGTGGGGTGCTCTAAGACTTATTGTCAATATCCTGTGAGGTGTGCTGATATTCTTTTACCTGTCCCTCACTTAAAAAAAAATTATTATTATAGCACACCCCCAACCCTACTTCATCTCTTTAACTCTTTCTAGGAAGTAATCCTTCAGCCTTCTGCTCAGGTGGAGGAAAGGTTCTAATTGTGTGATGTCTCTTAAAATTTTTCAAGCACCTCTATTTTGTTAGATTAATCATTCACTCTTAGGTTCACGAGTACTTACTACCCACTTTGCTGAATACGTCTGGCATTCTGATTGATAAACTGACATTTAGGTTGTTCCCTCTGCCTCAGGCATCTCCTGTGCATTCAATAATACAT
Organism: Oryx dammah; assembly: GCF_014754425.2. Taxonomy (NCBI): domain Eukaryota; kingdom Metazoa; phylum Chordata; class Mammalia; order Artiodactyla; family Bovidae; genus Oryx; species Oryx dammah. The sequence continues at coordinate 10,136,166 of NW_024070212.1, forward strand.
CAGCATTCTCCTATGTGCTAAGTCACATAGAAATCAATAACAACTTACTAAACTGCTTTCCAGATTTCAAAATTTTGTCACAGACATTCTTTTGCGCTTGTCTCCTATTTCCTTTTGCTATGGAAGTGAGGCTATTCTTAAATGTAGTAGAGTTTTAGGAAAAAGTCAGAAATAATGCAATGTAAAATCTGTGTTTTGTCAGAATTCTCTCTACTCTGAACTTACATTTAACAGAATTTCTATACCTTTTATTTATTTGTTTTAAATTGTGGTTAGGATTAGCTGGCATGTTTAGCTTCACACTGAGCAGAAGAAGTGAGTTTCATTTTCTTAATTTATTTTATAAAAATATTACTGCTTTTTTTTGCTCAACACTTCTAATATCTAGTTGCTTCTGCCTGTATTTATGTTTTATTTTATTTCCCTAGTATTTGTTATTGCTAGACTCTGTGTCATTAGCCATGCCTCTAAGTATTGCTCTTGTCTGGAAATCACCTACGCTGTTCTCCTATTGCCTACCTGGGAGCAGGAACTGTTGGGGAGGGCTCTTTCTCCTGGGCTAATAAACCCTGTTACTTTGTCCTGGCATTTATCATTATCTTATTTTCCTCCATCTCTGAGTATGAAGCAACTTTTGTGCTACTCCCAAGTTTCAAGCCTAGACTTTCCTTTTGATTCCTACATACTTCTAAGATACCTTATCAATCCAATTGCATTTGTTGGAAGTCTCTTTTCATGCCTCACAGTTGCTCAACATGGCTCATAGTCTCTAGTGGACTAGATAAAAATATTCCATTTTTAAAAGCACTGGCTATATAATCCTAATTTTAAACTCTTTTCTTTCACTTCTCGTATTTGGTACAGGGGTAGGGTTGGCAAGTGTGGAGAAGAAAAATGTTGTAGGTACTCATTTTATTATTGTTGCTGTTCAGTTGGTAAGTTGTGCCTGACTGTGACCCCATGGACTGCAGCCTTCCAGGCTTCCCTGTCCTTCACTGTCTCCTGGCATTTGCACTGGGCTATAGTGAACATGAAAAAGACAAAGTTTCTTCTGTATAATTTTCTGAAATGTTTTTCAAAGAATCAGTATTACTTAAAAAAAAATAAATTTATTTATTTTAATTGGAGGTTAATTACTTTACAATGTTGTATTGGTTTTGCCTTCATCAACATGTGTCTGCCACAGGTGTACACGTGTTCCCCATCCTGAACACTCTTCCCTCCTCCCTCCCCATACCATCCCTCTGGGTCGTCCCAGTGCACCAGCCCCAAGCATCCAGTATCATGCATTGAATCTGGGCTGGTGATTTATTTCATATATGATATTATACATATTTCAATGCCATTCTCCCAAATCATCCCACCCTCTCCCTCTCCCACAGAGTCCAAAAGACTGTTCTATATATCTGTGTCTCTTTTGCTGTCTTGCATACAGGGTTATTGTTACCATCTTTCTAAATTCCATATATATGCGTTAGTATACTGTATTGGTGTTTTGCTTTCTGATTTACTTCACTCTGTACAATCGGCTCCAGTTTCATCCACCTCATTAGAACTGATCCAAATATATTCTTTTTAATGGCTGAGTAATACTCCATTGTGTATATGTACCACAGCTTTCTTATCCATTCATCTGCTGATGGCATCTAGGTTGCTTCCATGTCCTGGCTATTATAAACAGTGCTGCGATGAACATTGGGGTACACGTGTCTCTTTCAATTCTGGTTTCCTCCATGTGTATGCCCAGCAGTGGGAATGCTGGGTCATAAGGCAGTTCTATTTCCAGTTTTTTAAGGAATTTCCACACTGTTCTCCATAGTGGTTGTACTAGTTTGCATTCCCACCAACAGTGTAGGAGGGTTCCCTTTTCTCCACACCCTCTCCAGCATTTATTGCTTGTAGACTTTTGGATAGCAGCCATTCTGACTGGCGTGAAATGGTACCTCATTGTGGTTTTGATTTGCATTTCTCTGATGAGTGATGTTGAGCATCTTTTCATGTGTTTGATAGCCATCTGTTAGTCTTCTTTGGAGAAACGTCTTTTTAGTTCTTTGGCCCATTTTTTGATTGGGTCGTTTATTTTTCTGGAATTGAGCTGCAGGAGTTGCTTGTATATTTTTGAGATTAGTTGTTTGTCAGTTGCTTCATTTGCTATTATTTTCTCCCATTCTGAAGGCTGTCTTTTCATCTTGCTTATAGTTTCCTTTGTTGTGCAGAAGGTTTTAAGTTTAATTAGGTCCCATTTGTTTATTTTTGCTTTTATTTCCAATATTCTGGGAGGTGGGTCATAGAGGATCTTGCTGTGATGTATGTCGGAGAGTGTTTTGCCTATGTTCTCTTCTAGGAGTTTTATAGTTTCTGGTCTTACATTTAGATCTTTAATCCGTTTGAGTTTATTTCTGTGTATGGTGTTGAAAGTGTTCTAGTTTCATTCTTTTACAAGTGGTTGACCAATTTTCCCAAGATCAAACACAAAGAAAAAATATTAAAAGAACGCATGTACACCTGTGGTGGATTCATGTCAATCTATGCCAAAACCAATACAGAATTGTAAAGTAAAAATTAAAAATAAATAAATAAATAAATAAAAAGAAAAAAAAAAACTTCAAAAAAAAAAATAAATAAAAGCAGCAAAGGAAAAACAACAAATAACACACAAGGGAATTCCCATAAGGATAACAGCTGGTCTTTCAATAGAAACTCTTCAAGCCAGGAGGGAATGGCAAAACATACTTAAAGTGATGAAAGAAAATAACCTACAGCCCAGATTACTGTACCCAGCAAGGATCTCATTCAAATACGAAGGAGAAATCAAAAGCTTTACAGACAAGCAAAAGCTGAGAGAATTCAGCACCACCAAACCAGCTCTCCAACAAATGCTAAAGGATATTCTCTAGACAGGAAACACAAAAAGGGTGTATAAACTCGAACCCAAAACAATAAAGTAAATGGCAACAGGATCATACTTATCAATAATTACCTTAAACATAAATAGGTTGAATGCCCCAACCAAAAGGCAAAGACTGGCTGAATGGATACAAAAACAAGACCCCTATATATGTTGTCTACAAGAGACTCACCTCAAAACAGGGGACACATACAGACTGAAAGTGAAGGGCTGAAGAAGATATTCCACACAAACAGAAACCAAAAGAAAGCAGGAGTAGTAATACTCATATCAGATAAAATAGACTTTAAAACAAAGGCTGTGAAAAGAGACAAAGAAGGACACTACATAATGATCAAAGGATCAATCCAAGAAGAAGATATAACAATTATAAATATATACGCACCCAACATAGGAGCACCGCAATATGTAAGGCAAATGCTAACAAGTATGAAAGGGGAAATTAACAACAACACAATAATAGTGGGAGACTTTAATACCCCACTCACAGCTATGGACAGATCAACTAAACAGAAAATTACAAGGTAACACAAACTTTAAATGATACAATAGACCAGTTAGACCTAATTGGTATCTATAGGACATTTCACCCCAAAACAATGAATTTCACCTTTTTCTCAAGTGCACGATATTACTTTTATAACCAGAAAAATGCCAGTTCACATACTACTATTTTAGAATAAAAGAATAAAAGGAGAAATAAGGGACTTTCTTCTCAGATACTTTGCCATTTCAGCCAGTTTGGAGCATCACTCACTCACGCATGCAGCATTCCTTATGGCATCCACATCGCCCATATTTTTCCTAAGTTTAGTGGGTCACACCAGGAATAACTCAGAGCTCTACTTTGCTTTTGATATTTAGTCAAAACCTGCTGCGGAATTGCTACTTTGGTTTTCAGTCTCTACAAAGTTGATGGCTCAAATTCTTGTATGCTATATTTTGGCATCTCTGAATTTGTAGGTTAACAATGATCATGTAACAGCATAGGTTATTATCTCTAGTCAGTCTAACATCAGTACTCTGAATAAAGCAAGAGTACTGTTTGTATATTTATGTGTTCAATATACATATGTTTGAATTACATTTATGTTTTCAAATGCAGTCAATCGTTCTGTCTGTGAATTACACTGAAATAGCTTTATACGCTTTAGATTCTATAAATTCTATTAAGAATATAAATTCTATTACATTCTATTCATAAAATTCTATTAAGTGAAGAATATATTTTATTATTATAAAAGTAAAATACAAGAATAAATAATGATAATTGTGAGAGTTGTTCATTTTCTGGACAAATTTAAGAGTTTTAAATAGTTAAATAGGAAAATAATGCTTCATATAAATATTGAAATTTGTTGGTTATTAGATAGTTTTAGGAAGAACATTGTAGACTTATAAAGCCAAAGTTTAAATGTATAAAAAAGAATAGTGGAAATTAACTATTAGAATTCTAACATTTGTAAAATTATGTGGTGTTCTTTATTTATAATACTAAATATAAACAACTTTTAAGCATGGTATTTTTAGCTTCTTAATTCCGCTTAATCCATGAATCTCATCAAATTTTACACACAAGTTACAGCATGATTTCAAATTGTGTAGGAAAATATACAGTATACATTATTTTAATATGTACCTAATAAAGAATATAAAGAAAAGAAAGTGTTAGAGAAAAATGAGATGTTACTCTCAAGATATTTTGCTCCTCTACAAATCAGTTTATCAGTTGAAAAGTGAGTATCTACTGAGTACCCCAAGTGTGTGTTTTAGTGACTGCTAGAGTAATGTAGCAGCCACGATGAAGACTAAATGTCCTTTCTCTGAAGTGTCAAGTGTTTAAATATGATTACCAAATGTTTAATAATAAAATTCCAATGTTATTAAGTTTTCAAATAGCATTTTAATTTTATTTCACTATCCCAGATACACAATCTAATGATGTTAAGCTGAGGCATTGGGCTTCAGTTAAATATTTTAATTTTCAGTTATTGAGTATTTGGTCAAAATACATTGTAGATGCTCCTCTCTCCACTAATATTACTTCAATAAAATGAAATAGGGCAGATCAAGCTAGAATGAAAACATCAGAATGCACTGCCTGTAGTAAGGGTAAGTATTATTTGTCAATGTTTCATTTGTATGTGAATACACACAGACACAGAGAAGATGTATACGTGCATACTGGCTTATGTTACAATATGCATTTCCTATTGAGGTTCATCATGGATCATGGTAAAGAGTTTGAATTTCACTGAATGAAGAGGGAAAGTTTTTGATGTAGAGCAAGATAGGCATTAAATTGCTAATGAAAGATAGTAATACAGAGTTTAGAAGGGTTTTTTGTTTTTTTAATGAGACTTGCACATTTAAGGAAGAATACAGCAGTAATTAGAACTTAAAAAGAAGTGGGAGGAAGGTAGAAGTCAAAAATTAATTAGTGAAATAATATAAAATGGCCTGGAAAAATTGGAAAGGTAAGAAATAGGGATAATGTTAGCCAATAATAATAGGGATAATGATGTATTATATTAACTTCCTATGGTTGCCACAACAATTCCACTCTGTTAATTCTACTCTAGTTGATTTTTTCAATAGCCTAATGGGAAAGATGGTTGACATTGATAGCCTCCTATCATAGATAAGGAAAGATTTCCTTACTATCTTAGGAACACATAGTTGGGAAAGTTATACATAGTTGGGAAAATTAAGGTGTGTCTTAAATTCAAATCTCAAGATTTTGCATTCTTCCCAACAAAGGAGACGAGTTGGGAAATGAAGGGTGGAGCCCATATGTCTGGGGAAACTAAGTACAACAATCACTTTCTGTACTCATGAGCTGTTTGAAGCACTGTGAAGTGAAGTGAAGTTGTTCAGTCGTGTCTGACTCTTTGCGGCCCCATAGACTGGGGCCTACCAGGCTCCTTGGGATTAAAGTGATAGCATGCAGACAGAAAGGCAGAATCATAAATATCTGTGGTTTGCACACAGTACTATATTTAAAATGGAAAAACCTACTGTATAGCACATGGAACTCTGCTCAATGTTATGTGGCAGCCTGGATGGGAGGGGAGTTTGGAGGAGAATGGATACATGTATATTTATGGCTGAGTCCCTTCACTGTTCACCTGAAACTATTACAACATTGTTAATCGACTATACTCCAGTACAAAATAAAAAGTTAAAGAAAAAAAAAATCTCCGTGGCAGTATCCTCCTCAGATGGATGACACTGAATTCTCTGATATAATTAGAAGTTTACAGAGATTATATTGCTTTTCTTACTCCAATAAAAATAAAGAATATTTGTCCCTGATTTGTCATTTACAAAGGATTTTCACACTTACTGTCTCATATGTTTGTCAGGAGAAACTGACATATTTTGTAGATGAAACATCTACAAAATGTCATTTGTTTTATCTACATGTTTTGCAGAGAAAACTTAGGCTTAGAGAAGCTAAATAAACATTTAAATATATGAGGTGAATAAAAAGTAAAGCCAGGACTCAGAATGCAGTCTTTTTTTTACAGTGCTTATGTTAAAGTGAATACACTTTGCCTTGCTGGCCTCCAAACACTACTTGCTACTATTTTCAGTAACTAACTTTGCAGATACAGATTATTATTAGTAAACTTGAATAGACAGAGCAACATTTTTGAAGCTATAGTCTAAAATTGAAAAGTACTGAGTAAGAGAGGCCATTAACAAACAGTGGGTACCTTTATTTTTGGGTTCTCTTGGATTCCACCATGCTGCTGCTGCTAAGTCACTTCAGTCGTGTCCAACTCTGTGCGACCCCATAGACGGCAGCCCACCAGGCTCTCCCGTCCCTGGGATTCTCCAGGCAAGAACACTGGAGTAGGTTGTCATTTCCTTCTCCAGTGCATGAAAGTGAAAAGTGAAAGTGGAGTTGCTCAGTCGTGTCTGACTCTTTGCGACCCCATGCACTGCAGCCTACCAAGCTCTTCTGTCCATGGGATTTTCCAGGCAAGAGTACTGGAGTGGGGTGTCATTGCCTTCTCCAGGATTCCACCATAAATTTTGAAAAATACTCAGATGTGGGTAAGATTGAACCACAATGGGCTATTTATGAAATTACAATATTTGAACATAGTCCTAATTTTTGAGATTATTAATAACATGAATGAGAACACAGCCTCTGAAAATGCCACCACTTGGTACAACTGAAACATTAATGAAGACTAATGAAGTCCACCTAATGAAGACTTCATCTGGTTATGACATCACTCTTTCATTTCAAGCTTTCATTTTTAAAGACATCATAGGAAATGCTTGGTCTATAATAATGTATGTGCGAGTTTGGAGGTAGGAGAGTGAGGGGTGACTTCTTCATTAGAAAGTTCATAAAAGGGAGATGCTTTTAGTTTGGTGTTTTAAAAGGAATACACTTTGGTTGAATAGGCAGTGAGGGTGGCAGTAAACGATTTCCATGAAGTGACAGTAAGCTGTAGAAACACACGAGAATATGAAATAGAAAGCAAGAAGTCACAAGCCACTACGTGTTCTGTGTGGAACTGATTGACAGGCTCGTGGAAGGCACTGGAAGTAGAGATGACTAGTGAAAGATGGCATATTAATTCAGATCCTGGAGGTCTGAAATGATAGGGTTGACGGTTTAAATCTTTTTCTTTTTTTGAGTCACTGAGTTACCATACAATACTTTCCTTACCCATCCACTTCTTTCCAGTCCTCTCACCTGACTAATCCTTTCTGTAGATTCTCTCTTGTCCTCCCATTCACTATCTATTTTTATCCATTCTGCAAGCATCTCCAAAGGCAATACTATTTTTTTTAACTGAGTGAACTATTTACATATATTATCACTAACAATCTTTGTACATTCTTGAAATATAAATGCCAATATGATTACTTGGTGCTACCTCTTTAATTAAATTATCAAGGAATTTTAATCATTTTCCAAAAATGTTTTTCTTACATATTCCTGAAAACTTAAATTCCAGGTTGGCCATATACATGAAAAAGATCTAGATTTCAGGAGTTGATAAATTATATAAATGCTTATTATCATTGACAGCTATTTATTTATGGTGCTTAAGATGCAAAGAACTTGAATTGTCCACAAAATAATGACTTCAATTGGATGTCAAGCTTTTATAACTCTAAATGGATAAAAGGGAGCTTCATGTTGAAAAAGAGTGTTCTAGAATGTATTTAAAGTTTAATGCTATTAGAGCTAATCAGTGAATATAGTAAAGTTGTGGGATATAAAATCAACACACAGAAATCTCTTGCATTCCTATACACTAATAATGAGAATGTAGAAAAAGAAATTAAGGAAACAATTCCATTCACCATTGCAACGAAAAGAATAAAATACTTGGGAATATATCTACCTAAAGAAACTAAAGGCCTGTATATAGAAAACTATAAAAACTGATGAAAGAAATCAAAGAGGACACTAATAGATGGTGAAATACACATGTTCATGGATCGGAAGAATCAATATAGTGAAAATGAGTATACTACACCACACAACCTACAGATTCAATGCAATCCCTATCAAGCTACCAGCGGTATTTTTCACAGAGCTAGAACAACTAATTTCACAATTTGTATGGAAATACAAAAAACCTCGAATAGCCAAAGCAATCTTGAGAAAGAAGAATGGAACTGGAGGAATCAACCTGCATGACTTCAGGCTCTACTACAAAGCCACAGTCATTAAGACAGTATGGTACTGGCACAAAGACAGAAATATAGATCAATGGATCTAAATAGAAAGCCCAGAGATAAATCCACACACATATGGACACCTTATCTTCGACAAAGGAGGCAAGAATATACAATGGATTAAAGACAATCTCTTTAACAAGTGGTGCTGGGAAAACTGGTCAACCACTTGTGAAAGAATGAAACTAGAACACTTTCTAACACCATTCACAAAAATAAACTCAAAATGGATTAAAGATTTAAATGTAAGACCAGAAACTACAAAACTCCTAGAGGAGAACATAGGCAAAACACTCTCCGACATAAATCACAGCAGGATCCTCTATGATCCACCTCCCAGAATACTGGAAATAAAAGCAAAAATAAACAAATGAGATCTAATAAAAATTAAAAGCTTCTGCACAACAAAGGAAACTATGAGCAAGATGAAAAGACAGCCTTCAGAAAGGGAGAAAATAATAGCAAATGAAGCAACTGACAAACAATTAATCTCAAAAATATATAAGCAACGTATGCAGCTCAATTCCAGAAAAATAAATGACCCAATCAAAAAATGGGCCAAAGAACTAAAAAGACATTTCTCCAAAGAAGACATACAGATGGCTAACAAACACATGAAAAGATGCTCAACATCACTCATTATTAGAGAAAGGCAAATCAAAACCACAATGAGGTACCATTTCACACCAGTCAGAATGGCTACGATCCAAAAGTCTACAAGCAATAAATGCTGGAGAGATTGTGGAGAAAAGGGAACCCTCTAACCCTGTTGGTGGGAATGCAAACTAGTACAACCACTATGGAGAACAGTGCAGAGATTCCTTAAAAAACTGGAAATAGAACTGCCTTATGACCCAGCATTCCCACTGCTGGGCATACACACAGAGGAAACCAGAATTGAAACCTAGTGTTCATCGCAGCACTGTTTATAATAGCCAGGACATGGAAGAAACCTAAATGTCCATCAGCAAATGAATGGATAAGAAAGCTGTGGTACATATACACAATGGAATATTACTCAGCCATTAAAAAGAATACATTTGAATCAGTTCTAATGAGGTGGATGAAACTGGAGCCTATTATACAGAGTGCAGTAAGCCAGAAAGAAAAACACCAATACAGTATACTAACACATATATATGGAATTTAGAAAGATGGTAATGATAACCCTGTATGCGAGACAGCAAAAGAGACACAGATGTAAAGAACAGACTTTTTGATTCAGTGGGAGAGGGAGAAGGTGGGATGATTTGGGAGAATGGCATTGAAACATGTGTGCTATCATGTAAGAAATGAATCGCTAGTCTAGGTTTGATACAGGATACAGGATGCTTGGGGCTGGTGCACTGGGATGATCCAGAGAGATGATATGGGGAGGGTGATGGGAGGGGGTTCAGGGATGGGAACTCATATACACCTGTGGTGGATTCATGTCAATGTATGGCAAAACCAATACAGTATTGTAAAGTAAAAAAATAAAATAAATAAATAAAAATAAAGTAAAATAAATAAATAAAATAAAGTTTAGTACAGCCTTGAAGCAGCCTCCCCTCATTAATCCTTTCTACTATCTTGATCTCATTCTGTCCTAGGCTATGCATACAATCCATGTACTTCCTCAAATCAAGTTCTTTCTCTTATATTGATGCTCCATACCATCTATGCTGTCTTGTCAGAGGCAGGCTTGCTTGTACTTTGGAGCCCCTTTCTCCAGGGTCTGGATTTATAATCCTTTTATCTCCTCTACCCAACTACTGCATGGTAGGCTCCAGAATTTTAACTCTAGGTGCTGTTGGCACTGCTTTACTTTCTCTTCCCTATAGAATCTTCCAAGACCCTCTTTGTAACAGGCCCATCTTATCAGGAAAGCTTCCTGCCAATGGCCCGGAGCAGAGCATCCTTGGCCTCTTTGTTCCTCAGGGTGTACACCACAGGGTTCAGTAGTGGGGTGATGACAGTGTAGGTCACTGAGATCAGCTGATCCTCATCCTTGCTGTTCTCTGACTTGGGCTTGAGGTAGGCAATGGAGGCACAGCCATAGTGGACAATGACCACAGTGAGGTGGGAGGCGCAGGTGGCAAAGGCCTTCTTCCGGCCCTCGGCTGAAGCAATCTTGAGGATGGTGGAGATGATGAGGATGTAGGAAATGAAAACCAATCCCATGGGAACCAGGATCACCAGGACACTGATGATCAAAGTCAGGATCTCGTTGACAGTCGTGTCAATGCAGGAGAGCTTCATCACAGGCCGGATGTCACAGAAGAAGTGGGCCACCTTTGTGGCACAGAAAGGTAACCTGAATACAGACGTCACTTGTGTCATGGCCACAATCAGCCCGATGCTGCAGGCCCCCCACACCAGCTGGAGGCACACCCTCCTGTTCATGATGACTGTGTACCTCAAGGGATGGCAAATGGCCACATAGCGGTCGTAGCCCATCGCTGTGAGCAGGAAGCAGTTGTTGATGGCCAAAGTGATGAAGAAGAACATCTGTGTGGCACAACCTGCCAAAGAAATGGACTGACTCTGGCCTATGAGGTTGCAGAGCATCTTGGGTATAATGATGACTGTGTACACAGTCTCTGAAGCTGACAGCACGCTGAGGAAGAAATACATGGGGGTGTGGAGGTGATGGTCAAGGCTAATGATGGCCACAGTGATGATATTGCCTGCCAGGGTTAACATGTACAGTGCAGAAAACATGATAAAGAGGGTGAACTGATGCTCACAGAAGCTGGAGAAACCCTGGAAAGTAAACTCACTCACCAGAGTGTGATTCTCTTTCTTCATTAAGTCATAAATGGTATCTAAGAAAGCAAAAAAAAAAAAAATTCTATAAGGAATCTAGTTGGTTGATTTCTGTTATTAATAGACTGGGCAGATTCTTTTGGTTAATCTACTTCAGGGTTCTGCTGATTTATAGCCACACTCATGCTCATTTCTTTTGGGAATAGACAGAGGAGAAATGTTCTTTTCTCACTAAAGTGTGTGGTTTTTAGAGTCAAATGGTATAGACTCATATCCTACTTCTATCATACACTAACTTATCTTGGGCAAAGAATTACCATATCTAAGACCAATTTCCTTACATTTGTATTAATACAGTGGTGATAACAATATCACAGAATTGTTGATAGAAACATTTTAAATTAAGTATCATACTTAGAATTTGAACAATTATTGAATCCATTCAAGTTCAGTGGTGTCAGGCAGAGCTCTAGGCTCCATGTATACTCCATGTCCGACTCTTTGTGACCCCATGGACTATAGCCCAACAGGCTCCTCTGTGCATGGAATTTCCCAAGCAAGAATACCAGAGAAGGTTGCCACTTCCTCCTCTAGGGGATCTTCCTGACCCAGGGGTCAAATCCACAACTCCTGCACTGGCAGTAGGATTCTTTGGGTCTTCCCTACTGACTCAGATGGTAAAGAATCTGCCTGTAATGCAGGAGACCCAGGTTCTATCCTTGGAAATACCCTGGAGAAAGGAATGGCAACCCACTCCAGTATTCTTGCCTGGAGAATCTCATGGACCAAGGATCCTGGAAGGCTATAGTCCATGGGGGTCACAAAGTTGGACACAACTGAGTGATTAACACTGGGAACATTGGTGCCACCTGGGAAGCCCCTCTAGGCTCTGTAGATACCTCCTAATTCCTAAGTGTCTAGGGTTTAAGGTAGAGGTCTTGTCACTATGGTTTACACACTGCCTTTTCATTTCAGTCTTTCAACTCCAAGGTACTATTCCTCTCAGCTTTGGTCCTACACTACTTTTCCCTAGACACTGCTCAGTTTTCAAAGCTACACAAAGCTCATGAGCTGTGTAAAATCCTCTCTCTTCCTTCCCTCTCTCCCTCTCCCCAAATCCATGTCCTTGTACATGTAGGACATGTGTATACTGGTTCTTCTGTGTTGAAAGAACTAATAGTGCCTATGTGATTACAAAACATGTTCACAAGCATTATTTAATTTCATCACCATCCAGTGGAGCAGGGAGGGCAAGAATTATTGTTTCTCTTCAGAAGGAGAGACTGAAGATTAGCTCTACTCAGGAAATTGTCTGTAGACATACAAATGTCAAAGGATGAAAATCAACATTTGAATACACGTCTTGTGATCCTATGTCCACTGTTCCTTTTACTACAAAATTATATCACGGAACTTGCCCCCATCATGGCTACATTATACAGTCTTTGAGAGTAGGGACCATATATTCCAACTCTGTGTTGCTAGTGTGACCACTGCAATGTAGGGCACAAGTGTTTGCTAGTGGAATCATTACAGGTCACTGGTCCAGCAAACAAATTGCCTCTTAGGAGACAGAGTGTTAGGCTAACATAGTGAGGTCTTCTTCAAAGAAGAGGAACATTCAGTGTTTATAACCTCTGTCTCCTTGTTCTTCTGTCTACACCTGTGAGAGCAACAAACAACTAATGAACTAGGCTAAATTTTGACACTGGAATTATAACTAGAAGAAAGCATGACTCTGTGAACATCTAATTGGAAAATAGACTAGTAGTTAAACCTTTCTAGTAGCCTTTATGCTATTACTAAACTACATGTAATTATGTAACAGGTTAGCTATAAAAGCAAATTTAATAATAGAAAGCATAAAGTTGCTGAAAAAGTGCATTTTGCTGGAAGTAAAGCAAATTAGCAACACAAACATGACTTACTATTGGGTAAATTTAAACAGCAAGCTTCTTTAATGTTTTTAAGATTAATCTATTCCTCAGAAATATACCATTTTAAATAAAGGAAATCTACAAAATGGTATTTTTAAGGGGTTGGTGCACAGTTACGCTTCAGGTCTTCAGAGCGTTATATGAAAGGACCACAGTAAGAAGTTGAAAAAAGAACAATTTTTTTGTTAGATGTCAGGGACCATTTCATAACATAGAAAGTTGTTTGGCCTTGATGTGTATATTGTGGTTCAGTTCAGTTCAGCCGCTCAGTCGTGTCCGACTCTTTGCGACCCCATGAATCGCAGCATGCCAGGCCTCTCTGTCTATCACCAACTCCCGGAGTTCACTCAAACTCACGTCCATCTAGTCAGTGATGCCATCCAGCCATCTCATCCTCTGTCGTCCCCTTCTCCTCCTGCCCCCAATCACTCCCAGCACCAGAGTCTTTTCCAATGAGTCGCCTCTTCGCAGGAGGTGGCCAAAGTACTGGAGTTTCAGCTTTAGCATCATTCCTTCTAAAGAAATCCCAGGGCTGATCTCCTTCAGAATGGACTGGTTGGATCTCCTTGCAGTCCAAGGGACTCTCAAGAGTCTTCTCCAACACCACGGTTCAAAAGCATCAATTCTTCAGCGCTCAGCTTTCTTCACAGTCCAACTCTAACATCCATACATGACCACAGGAAAAACCATAGCCTTGACTAGGTGGACCTTAGTCGGCAAAGTAATGTCTCTGCTTTTGAATAAACTATCTAGGTTGGTCATAACTTTTCTTCCAAGGAGTAAGCGTCTTTTAATTTCATGGCTGCAATCACCATCTGCAGTGATTTTGGAGCCTCAAAAAATAAAGTCTGACACTGTTTCCACTCTTTCCCTATCTATTTCCCATGAAGTGATGGTACCGGATGCCATGATCTTCGTTTTCTGAATGTTGAGCTTTAGGCCAACTTTTTCACTCTCCACTTTCACTTTCATCAAGAGGCTTTTTAGTTCCTCTTCACTTTCTGCCATAAGGGTGGTATCATCTGTAAATCTACTCTATAAGGCTTTATAAAAAGTGTCTATGTGGATTACAATTTGTCTGAAGACAAGATATAGACAAGGAAACATGGCTGCTAAGTGGCAGAGTCACACATTACCATATTAGTCAAGATACTCTTTAATCCTGGAAATTATGATTCCTTAGGATTAGCAGATGATCTTTCAAAGTGGTAAATTAAGGGTAAAGAAAAAGAAAAATTCATACACACCTGGACCCTTTCCAGCTTAATATAATTTCCTCCTTTAACATCAATAAAACCCTTGGTTGTTGAGTTGCTAAGTCATGTCTGACTCTTGCAACCCCATGGACTGTGGCATGCCAGGCTCCTCTGTTCATGGGATTCTCCAGGCAAGAATACTGGAGTGGGTTGCCATTTCCTTCCTGAGGGGATCTTCCCAACCCAGAAATCAAACACAGGTCTCCTACACTGCAGGCAGATTCTTTACCAACTAAGCTTTAAGGGAAGCCCCTCAATAAAACTTTTACATCTATTTTATTCCTCAGTGGCTCCCTCTGTAAATCCCTGATGTCTTTTCCAAAATCTAACTTACTTTTCTTCCTGAAAATTTGTGGCTGACCAGAAAAATGGAGGGGGAAATAAGAAATGTGGCCCATTGGTCAGAAGTATTCACATATCAAGGTTGTGAGGAAAAGGTACCTAAATGCAGTCCTTCCACTTGCTTTAGAGCTCTTCCAGGGATGGTGGTAAAAGGAAATTTACTGGGATACTAGATATTTTCTCCAGCTGAAGGAGGAGCTTTTGACACCCAAGAAAGGCTCTTTGGGGCTCATCTCTCAAGGTTTCTGGGTACAAGTCCCTGGGCACTCTCGAGAGTCAAATTGGGGCTAGAAGGAAGCAGACAATGGGTGCCCAGGGGCCTTGTTAGGTAGAGGGCTCATTTACCAGATTTTATGTGCTTGTGCTTTGGGAGTCTCATGGCATTTTGCACTGCAAGTAGAAACAGCAGTGGCTTATCTGTCAGGTTTTATTTTTTAAATATTCTATTTTTATATAGTTGGGCCTTGGAAAACCATGGTTACAAAGCCCAAGTGAGCTCTAGCAAAAAGCGAAGAGCCTCTGTCTTAGATTCCAGGAAACTATACAGCTGTCCCTGTAGTCTCAGTTATCAGAAGCTGGGTTGTTGTTGTTGTTGTTGTTGTTTTCCCTTCCTCTTCTTTTCTGGAACTGAAGCCATCAATCTTACTATTATTTTTGTCCTATTGTGGGGCTTTAGAAATGGGAGACCAAAACTCAATAGACAGTAGAGACTTCTCTGAAGGCCAGGAGACCACTGTGCATGTCTAAAGAAATATGAGCCAAGATTTCATCCCATGGGGTGGTCCAAGAAAATGGTTAAATACGCAGGACATCACAAGCTGAGCCTGGAGTAACCTCCACACTAGTTTCCACACCCAATCCCAGGCATTTTTCTCCCTCTTTGCTTTGTTTGTTTAGTGGCTAAGTCATGTCTGACACTTGTGATCTTCAAGTCACAAGTCTAGTCTGTAACCCACCAGCCTCGTCTGTTCATGGGATTTCCCAGGGAAGAATACTGGAGTAGGTTGGCATTTCCTTCTCCAGAGGATCTTCCCAACCCAGGGATTAAAACTGCATCTCCTGCATTGGCAGGCAGATTCTTCACCCTCAAGCCATCATGGAAACTTTTCCCTCCCTAAGAGCATATTATTCTCACCATTTTCATCTTTTCTGTTGGTAAAAGACAAACTGATGCATATTAAAAATTTTAAGTGTTTACTTGAGCAAAGCTCTATCCAAATTAGATAGTGCCAAACCAAAAGTACTTAGGGGTACTCCATTGCCAGGAACTTGGGGAGAAACTTCTATAAAGAAAAGACAGATTCATCCACCTCATTAGAACTGACTCAAATGTGTTCCTTTTCATGGCTGAGTAATATTCCATTGGGTATACATACCACAACTTCCTTATCCGTTCATCTGCCAATGGACATCTTGGTTGCTTCCATGTCCTAGCTATTGTAAAGAGTGCTGTAATGAACACTGAGGTACATGTGTCTTTTTCAGTTTTGATTTCCTCAGGATATATGCCCAGTAGTGGGATTTCTGGGTTGTATGGTAGTTCTATTTCTAGTTTTTAAAGGAATCACCATACTGGTTGTATCAGTTTCCATTCCCACCAACAGTGTGAAAGGGTTCCCTTTTCTCCTCACTTTCCCCAGCATATTGTTTGTAGAATTTTTGATGATGGCCATTCTGACCAGTGTGAGATACCTCATTGTGGTTTTGATTTGCATTTCTCTAATAATGAGTGATATTGAGTATCTTTTCATGTGTCCATTAGCCAACTGTATGTCTTCTTTGGAGAAATGTCTGCTTAGGTCTTCTCCCCACTTTTTGATTGGGTTATTCATTTTTCTGGTATTAATCTACAAGAGCTGCTTGTATATTTTGGAAATTAACTCTGTCAGTTGTTTCATTTGCTATTGGATGAAACTTGAGCCTATTATACAGAGTGTAGTCAGAAAGGGAAAGAGAAATAGTGTCTATTAATGCATATATGGATACACCCATTTGAATGCAGAGTTCCAAAGAATAGCAAGGAGAGATAAGAAAGCCTTCCTCAATGATCAGTGCAAAGAAATAGAGGAAAACAACAGAATAGGAAAGACTAGAGATCTCTTCAAGAAAATTAGAGATAACAAGGGAAAATTTCATGCAAAGATGGGCTCAATAAAGGACAGAAATTGCATGGACCTAATAGTTAGTTAAGTTAGGTCTCTTGGTCAGTCGTGTCCGACTCTTTAGGACCCCGTGGACTGTAGCCCACCAGGCTTCTCCATCCATGGGATTCTCCAGGCAAGAATACTGGAGTAGGTTGCCATTTCCTTCTCCAGGGACCTAATAGAAGCAGAAGATATTAAGAAGAGGCAGCAAGAATACACAGAAGAACTGTACAAAAAAGATCTTCATGACCCAGATAATGACGATGGTGTGATCACTCACCTAGAGACAGACATCCTGGAATGTGAAGTCAAGTGGGCCTTAGAAAGCATCACTACGAACAAAGCTAGTGGAGGTGATAGAATTCCAGTTGAGCTATTTCAAGTCCTGAAAGAGGATGTTGTCAAAGTGCTGCACTCAATATGCCACCAAATTTGGAAAACTCAGCAGTGGCCACAGGACTGGAAAATGTCAGTTTTCATTCCAGTCCCTAAGAAAGGCAATGCCAAAGATTGCTCAAACTACCACACAATTGCACTCATCTCACACACTAGAAAAGTAGTGCTCAAAATTTTCCAAGCCAGGCTTCAGCAATACATGAACCGTGAACTTCCTGATGTTCAAGCTGGTTTTAGATAAGGCAGAGGAACCAGAGATCAAATTGCCAACATCTGCTGGATCATCAAAAAAGCAAGAGAGTTCCAGAAAAACATCTATTTCTGCTTTATTGACTATGCCAAAGCCTTTGACTGTGTGGATCACAAGAAACTGTGGAAAATTCTGAAAGAGATGGGAATCCCAGACCACCTGACCTGCCTCTTGAGAAACCTGTATGCAGGTCAGGAAGCAACAGTTAGAACTGGACATGGAACAACAGACTGGTTTCAAATAGGAAAAGGAGTACATCAAGGCTGTATATTGTCACCCTGCTTATTTAACTTATATGCAGAGTACATCATGAGAAACACTGGGCGGGTGGAAGCACAAATTAGAATCAAGATTGCCAGGAAAAAGATCAATAACCTCAGATATGCAGATGACACCACCCTTATGGCAGAAAGTGAAGAAGAACTAAAGAGCCTCTTGATGAAAGTGAAAGAGGAGAGTGAAAAAGTTGGCTTAAAGCTCAACATTCAGAAAACTAAGATCATGGCAGCTGGTCCCATCACTTCATGACAAATAAATGGGGAAACAGTGGCTGACTGTATTTTTTTGGACTCCAAGATCACTGCAAATCATGATTGCAGCCATGAAATTAAAAGACGCTTACTCCTTGGAAGGAAAGTTATAACCAACTTAGAGAGCATATTAAAAAGCAGAGACATTACTTTGTCCACAAAGGTCCATCTAGTCAAGGCTATAGTTTTTCCAGTAGTCATGTATGGATGTGAGAGTTGGACTATAAGGAAAGCTGAGCGCCAAAGAATTGATGCTTTTGAATTGTGGTATTGGAGAAGACTCTTGAGAGTCCTTGGACTGCAAGGAGATCCAACAAGTCCATTCTAATGGAAATCAGTCCTGAATATTTACTGGAAAGACTGATGTTGAAGCTGAAACTCCAATACTTTGGCCACCTCATGTGGAGAGCTGACTGATTTGAAAAGACCCTGATGTTGGGAAAGATTGAAGGCAGGAGGAGAAGGGGACAACAGAGGATAAGGTGGCTAGATGGCATCACCAAGTGAATGGACATGAGTTTGGGTAAACTCTGGCAGTTGGTGATGGACAGGGAGGCCTGGTGTGCTGCGGTTCATGGGGTCGCAAAGAGTTGGACACGACTGAGCAACTGAACTGAACTGAACTGAATCCATA
Organism: Oryx dammah; assembly: GCF_014754425.2. NCBI lineage: Eukaryota > Metazoa > Chordata > Mammalia > Artiodactyla > Bovidae > Oryx > Oryx dammah. The sequence goes on from NW_024070212.1 coordinate 10,155,023, forward strand.
TATATGGAATCTAGAAATATGGTACTGACAGTCCTATATGTAGGGCAGCAAAGTAGACGCAGACATAAAGAACAAACTTTTGGACTCAGTGGCAGAAGGAGAGGAGAGGATCATTTGAGAGAATAGCATTGAAATATGTACATTGCTATATGTAAAACAGATAACCAGTGGGCATTTGATGTAGATGCAGGCCACCCAAAGCTGATGCTCTGTAACAACCTGGAGGGGTTGGGGCCGGGCCCCCCCCCCGCCAAATGGGAGGGGCGTGCAGGATGCAGGTGACACATATGCCTGTTCTGATTCATATGCCTATGCTGATTCATATTGATGTATGGCAAAAGCCACCACAATACTGTGAAATAATTATCCTCCAATTAAAATAAATATATATATATATATATATATATATAAAACTTCTTGGAAAAAAAAAGGCACAGAAGCAAAGTAAAAGTATTGACTGTCTGTAGCTTAAAACTTTGTTGGCTGTGATCAGTTGTCCTAAGGCTTTGACTTCATAACTTGGAGGCATTTATTTCCAGGGTACGTTTGTTTACATTAAATTGCCCCCTCAGTCTAATGACCTCCTTGTTTTGTTAATTTAATAAAATGTACCCTTATCTATCTCATGGCCAGATCCTGACAACTCTACACTAAGTTAATTTTTACACACATAGCAGAAAATGAAGTGCCTGCCTTCATATCTGATAAACTTAAAAAATATCCCTTGTACTTGGTTTTGGTTTGTTTTTTGATTTTGGAGATTATTTTATATTCCTTCTTCTTCTCTACTGAATTTGTGGTAGCTTTTATGTTTAGAAAACCATAAACAGAAAAATATATACAAAACATGAAGATACTTATAAAATTTGCTTTTATCCTTATCTGTTTCAGAGACATAAGAGGAAATTCTAGCCAAGTTAGGATTTCTTAAAAAAAAAAAACTCAAAAGATTTTCATTAAATTATCATTAAAGAAGTTAACATCTCAACTTCTTTTTCTGGCTGTTTGCTGCTGAGTGGTATCTTCATATCCATTATAGCCTTTAATGTTTTGAAGTTAAACTATGATTGGCTAGTCTTCCATTTTGGGGCCACTCCTCTGATTAAACTGGTGGTTTTTTTTTTCTCTGTTCTACTGAGAGAAGAGCCAATTTGTCACTCCAGATATCACCAGAAACACAAGCCAGCACGGATGCATAAAGAGCCTCCCTGCTTCAAGTGGGAAGCAGGTCACTTCAGTCGTGTCCAACTCTGTGCGACCCCATAGACGGCAGCCCACCAGGCTCCGCAGTCCCTGAGATTCTCCAGGCAAGAACACTGGAATGGGTTGCCATTGCCTTCTCCAATGCATGAAAGTGAAAAGTGAAAGTGAAGTCGCTCAGTCGTGTCTGACTCTTCGCGATCCCATGGACTGCAGCCCACCAGGCTCCTCCGTCCATGGGATGTTCCAGGCAAGAGTACTGGAGTGGGGGAAGCAGGTAGAAAACCTCTTTCACAGGAGACAATGAAAACAGCTCTAGTAACACCAACGGGCTTCCCAGACGGCACAGTGGTGTTCGCCTTCCAGCGCTGGAGCTGCAGGAGTCCCGGGTTTGATCTCTCAGTTAAGAAGATCCCCTGGAGGAGAGAATGGCAGCCCGCAACAGTGCTCTTGCCTGGAAAATCCCATGGACAGAAGAGCCTAGTGGCTACAGTCCGTGGGATCGCAAAGAGTCAGACACGACCCAAGCCACTGAACATGCATGCACAATACACAATCAGGCTGGGGAGAACTTTGTCCTGTTACAGTGTTGGCTCTCTATGAAAAATTAGGAGACTATTGTTGGAGGATGCACTAGCGACCTTTTCCAGAGGAGGTGCCTTTTTTAAGACACCAACTTGTTTTAAGAGTTGAAAAAGAGATCTAGCAAGCTTACAAATAGCCAGGAGAGGAAAGAGGACAGTGGTTAGTAGTCTGTTAGGATGTTGATGGCCAAGAACCTCTGACTCCTGGTCAACCGGTCTCTCCAGGGATGGCTGTGTGAACAGTTGAAGGGCTGAGAAGGAAGAGCTATGTCCCTGGATGCCTTAATCTCAGCCTAGAGTTGAACGGTTAGGTTTATCCACATGTGTGGCTGTAGTTGTCCACATCTTTGGTTGCTTGTACTGAAGCTTTGATGTTCCAGTTAGCAGCATAACAAATTACATGAACTTAGTGTCATAAAGCAACAACGATCCGCCCTCACCATCTCTGGGAGACAGATCTCAATCAGGTCATCCTCACCCTGGGTTTCCTGTGTAGCTGTGGTCAGGAGGTGGCAGGGGTTTGCTTTCTCACATGTCAATCAGTCGATACTGGCTGTTGAGCCTGGACTTCCTCACAGCTTGTGCTCTGGATTTCAAGAGCAAGCACCCCAAGATGAATAACCCAGCAGAAGCTGTATGATCATTTATGCCCTGGTCTCAGAGGTCAGGATGTCACAGCATGACTTTCTTGCCAGCACATTGGTCCAGATAATCACAGAGACCCATCTAGTCCTAAGGGAAGGGGTAGAGACTTTGCTTTTTAATGGGGGTGCAGCATATTAACAGAAGAACATATGGAGTGGGAGATAGTATGTCCAGTTTTTGAAAATACAGTCTGCTAGATGACCAGGATCTTCTCTCAAACAGATTAGACTCATTGTCCTCAAAGGGAAATAGGAGACAAAATAAAAATTAGACTAACCAAACTCCAGGATCTCCCTTCTTAGGTATTTCTGTAAACCTGATCTCTCTTTTTGAAATGCTTAAGTTCCAGGGATTTTTGGAAAAATTAAGGGAAAATGTGACACCCTCCCCTCTAAAAAAGTGAAATCCTAGACCTCCTGCTAATCTAATATTAGAAACTTAACAGGATATTAATGTAAGTTAGAAAATAAAAGAGATATTTAGTGAATTAGATGATAGCTAGAAAGCTGAAAAATTGTTCCAAACAACAGCAAAATGAACAAAGCTCTGGTTAGGCTGACAAGAAGACTTTGAAGCTACTGCTTGCAATTTGCCTATAGCTCTTTTTGTGACCACATGTAGCCTTTGTGTATGTTATGATATTTCTTTATCCAAAAAATTTATTTCTCTATCATTTTACTAGAATGCTTTATACTTACAAAACACTATGTTTAAAATGTGTAAGTTGAGATGCATAACAATAAAACAAACATTTGAAAACATACTACTCAAGAACTCCACTCAGATATTTCTCATTTTTCCTTCCTTATCTCTTTTTACTTCATCCTCCATCCCTACTCTCACTCCCAACAATTACTACTATTCTGGTTTTTATGGTTATTTTTGTCTCATTTATTTTATACCTTTATTCTGTATCTATATGTGTTTAAACAATACATTTTTTAGTTCTCTGTTTTTGAGCTTTATAAAAATGATAAACTGTGTATAGTTTTCTGAGACTTGCTTTTTAAAAATTTCACTGTCCTTTTTCTAAGATCCAGAATAGAGCTGCAGTTTATTAATTTAAGCACTTTATGCTATTCCATCATGTGAATATACCACAATGTTTTTTATCCATCCTACTAGTGAAGGGATAATGGAGTTGTTTCCAGATTTTTGTTTTTATAAATTATAATGCTTCAAATACTTTAATACACACTATATTGAACAAGTGTGCAAAAGTTCCTCTAAGGTTTATATCTTTTAGATGAATTACTAGCTCATGGAATATAAAATGTTTCTACTTTACAAAATAATGCTAAATGGAATGGAATTTTGTAATGATTGTACACTATGGCAAGCAAAGAATAAGAAAGTTCCAGTTGATCTACCTCCTTCTAAGCACTTGTTATTAGACTTGCTAATTTCTGTCAAACTAGTGGGTGTGACATAGTTTTGGTTTTAATTTTCATTTTCCTGAACAACAAGAGATTGAAGAGCTTACAACATTTGTTGGTTATGTCTGTTTTGTCTTCTGCAAAATACTTGTTCATGCCTTTGACCACTTTTCGACTGGCTTGTGTGTATTTTTCTTATTCAACTGGTAGCAGCTTTATACATACTCTGGACACCAAACTCTTGTCCTTAATGTGTTATGCAAATATTTACTACCATTTGCTACCATTGCAGTTTGTCTTTTCATTTTTATGGTGCCTTTTATTGAACAAAAATTATTTTAATGGAGTCAAATTATAATTCCTGTCTCTCTTTGTTAGCACTTCTACATTTCCCTGGAAAAAAGAAATTTCTACCTCAGTGTCAGAATAATCTTTGTTTTTTTTTTCATCTAAGCCTGTTAATATCATATTCAAATCCATCTGGAATTGATTTTTATATATGAGGTAAGATAGATGTCCAAACTCATTTTTTTAAAACTGGATAACTAATTGTTCTATCAACTTTGTTTGAAGAGTCCTTCCTTTTCCCTCTGGTCTACAGTTTTATCTCTTTTATATATCATAATTCTTTACAAGCATTGATCAGTTTAGCCACTTTATTATGCTCCATTGGTCAGTTAAATTCTCTGTTCCCAAATTATACTATCTTAACAACTATGAAGTTATAATAAAGTTATAATAATATCAGGCAGATCAACCCCTCGTATTTTTATGTAGCTGTAGGTTTTCTTTTTCATAAAAATTTTAGGTCATGTTTTTGGAATTGCATTAAATTTAAAAATCATTAGGGATGTACTGGTATAGGCTCTTTTTCCATTTATTTAAGTGTCTTTAATTTTTGTTGGGGTTCTTCAAGATCACCATTGAGCTAGATGATTCTCTTAGAATTATTCACAGGGTACAGAAAAACTGTTACAGTCATGTTTCTAATTTATTATAGCAAAAGGGTTCAGATTAAAATTAACAAAGGGGCAAAATCCAGGAGAAACCTAGCATAAACTTCCAACTGTCCGCCCCTAGGAGAAGCATGTAGGTATGAGGAATTTTCCCGGCAACAGTGCAGAGTGACCACATAGGTGCAGAGTGTTGCAGCAGGGAAACTCACCTGAGCCTTGCTGTCAGGTTTTTTATTAGGAGTCAGTCACGTTAGGCATGTAATAACTGCTCTATGAACCTCAGGTACTGATGCTAGCCCTTCAGGGCAAAAGCAGGTGTTCACCATAAAACACATGTTAGCATAAATGATCTGATCAAACAGATATCATTTGGTTTAAGGCTTTTGACATACTAAAATATTTATCAAGCAGAATAATTCAAGAGATAAGAGCTCATCTCCCATGAGCTGGCCAAGGGCCAGTCCTAAAGACGAGCCTTTCTTGGGAATATGCAGGGTTTGAGCAACCCTGGCCTGCTGACTTGGCTTTTTCCTGCACAAATATCTTTAAAGGTATTTTAATAACTTTTTCATGTGTTTTTTTAAAGCTTTTTAAAAACTTTTTAAAAATAAAATTTCAAACTTACAGAAAAGTTGTAGTACTGCCAGAACTCCTAAATGTTTTTTTGTCCAGATATCCCAACTTTTCACATTTTGTCCCATTCACTATATTACTCTCTCTCTCTTTCACATATCTATCTATATAATTTTTTTCCAAATTGCTTGAGAGTAAGTTGAAGCCACTTTAACCCTAAATATTTTAGTGTGCAGTCCCCAAGAAGAAGCACATTCTTCTATGTAATCATTATAATTATTAAAAATCAGTGTAATTGTATATATACAGAGACTCATACACATATATTAATATCAAATGCAATGCTATTATCTAATTTGCAAATCACATTTCAGTTACCTTATTATCTCACAATGTCCTTTATAGTTAAATTGTTTTGCAGTTTAAGATCCATTCCAAGATTATCCTTTGCATCTGTTTCTCTAGTGCCTTTTGATCTGAAACAGTACTTTACTTTTCTTTGTCTTCCTAGACCTTAGTACTTTTGAAAACTACAGGTCAGACATTTTATAGAATGTCTCTCAGTTTTCAGTGTTTATCTAAAGAGTGAATCATTTTTTCCTACACTCATATTCAATTCTATTTCACTTCTTCCCCTTCTTTGTACTTACTTTTATTTAATTTCCTTCATATCTAGATTTAAATTTTGAATTTTTAACAAGAATATTGCAACAGTGATGTATCATTCTTAATACACCATACCAGGAACCATGTGACATCAATTTATCCTAATATTAGTGAAGCTAATTTAAGATAGTGTCCACCAGGTTTCTCCATTGTAAAGTTATTATTTTCCCTTTTTATATTTATAATTTATAGAGTGATATATTGAAATCAATATCCTATTCCTCATCAAACTTTTACCCTCTAGTTTTAGAGTCCATTGATGATTTCCTAGCTCCATCATTCCTTCTCTAGACTGATATTCTGTAAGAAAGGGATACTATTTAGATAATATAGATAGTATGAGACAATGTAATATACTACTGACATTATTTATGTTGATGTTCAAATCATCATAGAACTGGCAAACAGGAACTGCATTTGCCTGCCTCCTTTGTTCTTTTGACATGTCTCCATTATTATTTGAGCAGTTTTAGTTTTAGTGGTGCTGTTGTTCAGTTACTAAGTCATGCCCAACTCTTTGCAACCCCATTGGCTACAGCACACCATGCTTCCCTGTTCTTCATTAACTCCTGGAGTTTGCTCAAACTCATGTCCATTGAGTTGGCAATGCCACCCAACCATCTTATCCTCTGTCACCCTCTTATCCTCCTACCCTCAATCTTTCCAGGCATCAGGGTCTTTTCCAATGAGCTGACTCTTCACATCAGACGGCTGAAGTATTGGAGCTTCAGCTTTTACATCAGTCCTTCCAGTGAATATTCAGGGTTGATTTCCTTTAGGATTGACTGGTTTGATCTCCTTGCTGTCCAAGGGACTCTTAAGGGTCTTCTGCAGTGCCACAATTCCAAAGTATCAATTCTTCAGTGCCCAGCCTTTTTTATGATCCAACTCTCACATCCATACATGACTACTGAAAAAAAATATAGATTTGACTATATGAAACTTTGTCAGCAAAGTGATGTCTTTGCTTTTTAATATGCTGTCTAGGTTTGTCATAACTTTTCTTCCAAGGAGCGTCTCTTAAGTTAATGGCTCCAGTCACCATCCACAGTGATTTTGGAGCCCAAGAAAATAAAATCTGTCACTATTTCCACTGTTTCCTCATCTATTTGCCAGGAAGAAATGGGACTGGGACTGGGTCCCATGATCTTAGTTTTCTTTTTAATTGAGATATAATCAATATATAACATTATACTTGTTTCAGGTGTACAATTTGTCAATTTGGTATTTGTATATATTATGAAATTGAGAGAGTAACAGGCAGGAAGGCCAGGGGTCTCCAAATGGAGGAACTAAGCTGCAAGTTTCTCTTAAAATTCTGTGTTGCCATGACGACCAACACCTGGTTCCACCTGAACTTAACTTTTCTCAAACTTTGAGCTAACCAATGGGCTTTTCTTATAGAATTTTTTTTTTAAGCTGTGTTAATGAAACTATGTATTTGTTTTGGATTTTGCCTTTCTTCAAAATGGTTCCACCTAAGACTAATGTTCTTTCTTTTCTCAAACCTTGGGCTGATAATAGCTCAACAAACCAGTATTCATATCAATTGCTTTATGGCTGTGGGATGACACACCTAGTGCCATCCTATCTCAAAACTGCATATTGTGGGAGAGGGGCCTGGTGAAACTCCGTCAGCCTTGAGGCGTCTCTCTTATCTGATTAATAGCTTTCTAACAGACATAAAACAGCTTGCTGAAACTAGCAAGAGGTGGCACTCTCCGTCCCCCTCCTGATGTCTGTGTCAGAAGCATTCTCTGTTCCTTTTTCACTTTAATAAAACTCTGCTACACAAAAGCTCTTGAGTGATCAAGACTGGTCTCTGGTCCCGAAGCTAAATCTTCTTCTTTGGAGATCATGAATCCAACACGTTCACCATAAGCTATCAAAATGACCACAATGAATCTAGTTAAAATCCATCAGCATCACCATAAGCACAGACCAATTTTTTCAACTTTCGCAAGCTGATAGGTAAATTTTTCTTTGAAATTTTACTTCTACAATTATGAGTGATGCTAAGTATCTTTTCATATACTTAGTAATCATTTGCACTTCACTTGCTGTGAATGTCCATTTACATGGTCTTGTTTTTCAGTCGCCCAGTTGTGTCTGTTTGTGACCCCATGGACTGCAGCACTCCAGGCCTCCCTGTCCCTCACCATCTCCAGAATTTGCCCAAGTTCATGTCGACTGCATCAGTAATGCCATCCAGCCATCTCATCCTCTGACACCCTCATTTCCTTGACTCTGGGAGAGACTGAGGGCAGAAGGAGACCAAGGGCGTCCGTTTACATATCTTGCTCATTTTTCCTGTATCATTGTTTCCTTACAAGAGTTCTATTATAAGTAACTATGCCTTTTATTATACATGTTGCAAAATTTTTCTTCTGTTTATCATTATTACTGAGTTTGTGAGTTTGAAATTTTATTAGTGTTTTATTTACATGTCTATCAAGGCCTTTTTAACTCCAAGATTATTTTTTTTAAGTACCCATGTTTTCTTCTGTACTTCTTGTATTTCAGTATTTGATACATCTGGAATCTAATTGGTTGTAATGAACAAAGTAAAATGTACTTCTTAAAATCAAATTGGATATACCTTTTATTATTATGTGTAACTAGGCCATTGTCTCAACACCATATATTGACTAATAATCTCATATCATTACTACATTATATTATTACTGTATGCTAAATCTACCCCCCACCCCCTGATTATTCTTTAGATTCTCCCTTTATTCTCACATTTAACAATTAATGGTATTTTTTATTGATTTCTCATTGAATTCATAGAAATTTAAGAACAAACATCTTTAGTCTTTACAACACTAAAACCAAAGTCTTAATGTTGGAATACTGAGGAAAGTGTTACTCATTTTAAAAAGAACACTTTTAAAAGGAAAAGGAAATGTTTATTTTCTTTTATATGTTTCAGTAGGGTTTTAGAGGCTTCCAAGGTGGCCCTTGTGGTTAAAAAAAAAAAAAAAAGCTGTCTGCCAATGCAGGAAATGTAAGAGATGCAGGTTCAGTTCCTGGGTTGGGAAGATCCCCTGGAGGAGGGTGCAACAACCCTCTCCAGTTTTTTTTTTTTGCCTGGAGAATCCCATGGACAGAGGAGACCAACAGGCAATACTCCATAGGGCTGCATAGAGTCAGAGACTGAAGCAACTTAGCACACAGCACTGGGTTTTAGAATATTCTTCATATAGGAAATGAGCATTTTCTATTTCCATGTATTTGATCTGTTTTGTTTCATTTAGGAATGGAATATCTTATTCCATTATATTTTCTTTTTTTTTAAAATTGGTTTTGCTATACATCAACATGAATCCACCAGGGGTGTACATGTGTTCCCCATCCTGAACCCCCCTCCCACCTCCCTCCCCATACCATCCCTCTGGGTCATCCCAGTGCACCAGTCCCTAGCATCCTGTATCCTGCATTGAACCTGGACTGGTGATTCATTTCTTATATGATATTATACATGTTTCAATGCCATTCTCCCAAATCATCCCACCCTCTCCGTCTCCCACAGAGTCCAAAAGACTGTACTATGCATCTGTGTCTCTTTTGCTTAAAGAGCTATTATTTTTATTGCTTATCTTTTCAGTTCATTCTCACTTGTATTTTAAAGAAATTCCTCAATTTATAAAGTCTTACATTTTATATCTATGTTTATTTCTATCATTTTCAGGGTTCCATGCTACTACACCCTTCTGTCCTCCATACCCTGTTAAAATCCACAGATTATCATTTAGTTGCATTCGCCTTTAATTCACATGCCCCAATCTTATCTGGCATGATACCAACCTTGGTTAAGTCAAATTTTCCTCTTATGCAGAGTATTCTTGCAGTTGAACTCCACTGGTGAAAAATACATTCCTATGATAGCTGCTGCTGCTGCTAAGTCACTTCAGTCATGTCCGACTCTGTGTGACCCCATAGCCGGCAGTCCACCAGGCTCCCCCGTCCCTGGGATTCTCCAGGCAAGAACATCGGAGTGGGTTGCCATTTCCTTCTTCAATGAAAGTGAAAAGTGAAAGTGGAAAGTGAAAGTGAAGTCACTCAGTTGTGTCCGACCCTCAGCGACCCCATGGACTGCAGCCTTCCAGGCTCCTCCATCCATGGGATTTTCCAGGCAAGAGTACTGGAGTGGGGTGCCATTGCCTTCTCTTATGATAGCTAGTTTTACTTAAAAGTCATGACATTTAACATTAAGTGGGGTATTGACATTTTGGCGAAAGCACTGTATTTCTGTCTACCATTTTCTCCTGCCATTTTTCACACATTCTTTTTTATTCTCTAACTTCCAAAGACTCTTGCTTATCCTTTGTAAAGCACGTGACTTTATTTTTTACTTCTTTTAAGAACAACTAAAGCAGTTAAGAAGATTTGACTCATTGGAAAAGACTTTGATGCTGGGAGGGATTGGGGGCAGGAGAAGAAGGGGACAACAGAGGATGAGATGGCTGGATGGCATCACTGACTCAATGGAGGCGAGTCTGAGTGAACTCGGGGAGTTGGTGATGGACAGGGAGGCCTGGCGTGCTGCGATTCATTGGGTCGCAAAGAGTCGAACACGACTGAGAGACTGAACTGAACTGAACTGAAAGCAGTCAAGATAGATCTTTCATATATTCCCACCAACACCTCGGCCCAACTATGTGCATCTGTGCTCAGTACCACGCCTGTGTACTCTCACTGTGGGGTGTGCTCCATGCACTCTAACAAGCCCATCCGTACACTTATGCACTGCACTCCAATCCCCTTTCTTACTTAGAACTTTGCTTTAGCAGTTCTCCCTTATGTCTTTTGAATCCTCAAATTTGCATTAGATCACCTTCATTTACAAACTTGTTTGTAATTTTCCTCATCCCCCAAAAACAAGCATAAAATCAAATAAAAACAACCTTCTTGTGATCCCACATCCTTCCTTAGCTAGAGGGTCATTTATTTGCTCCCTTTTACATCAAAACTCTTTGAAGGAATTACATTGTCTTAAATTTCTCTCCTTTTTTCTCTTGAATTCACATTAAACAATCTTTTATCACTATCCCTCTACTCATACAGAATTTTTTCATTGAGACGGAACACCTGATATTGTCATGTCTAATAGTCCATTCTAACACACTGTACATGGCTTACTGGCAGCATTTGACCCAATTGACTAATTTATCTTACTTGCAAACTGTTTTTCATGTGGTTTCCAGGACATAACCTCTTTTAATTTTCATATCCCTCCTTTTTTTTTTTTTTTTACTTCCAGTGTCGTTTCTCTTTTCTCCTCAATCTCACAGTGTTAAATTACCTCCTTTCAGCCACAAACCACTTCACTGTTCAGTTACACCCTAGTGATCACTTCCTCTTCTGGCTTTAAACAATTTCCAAATTTAACTCTCCAGTCCATACTTCTTTCCAAAACTCCAAATTTATATCCCATTTTCTTTTCTTGAATATTTTCTTAGCATCCCTAACAGACCATATCCCAAAATGAACCAATAAACTCTTCCCTCAAAGTACACTTTGTTCCAAGCTGTTATCACTCCTAAATTGGATCACAGCAAGCAAGGTCCTGACTGCTCTCTCCCTGCCTCTTCTTTGGTTCTGGATGTTAATCACAGTAACACTCAGAGTACAGATTTTAATGTCTAAATCAAATCAGGTAGTCCCTTTGCTCAGATGTCTCTACAATGATTAGTCATCCCTCTTAGAATAAAATTCAAAGTCCTTACCATAGCTTATAAAACCAGTTTCAATACTCCCCTTAATTGCCTTGGTCATTCCTCTCAACCACACTGGCCTGTTTTTTGTTCCTCACACATGCCAAGTTTAACCCCTTTTCAGGACCTTTCCCTACACCTTACCTTAGCCTGAAGCACTCTTCTCTCAGATTCTGTAAGGCTGACTCACATCTTCATTCATTCTTCTGCTTACACATCACCTTTCCTGACCACCCGACCTAAAGAAACTACTGTTTCCTGCTGCCAGGAATGACTGTCTTGCTGTCCTCTTTCCTTTTGTTTTTTCTTCAAACATTACACTCTCCAAAATAACATTATATATTACTTATAAATTTTTTATAAGTATAAAAGAGAAGTGAATGATTACCCACTCCAGTATTCTGGCCAGGACAATTCCAAGGACTGTATACTCAAAGGGATTGCAAAGAGTTGGACACAACTGAGCGACTTTCACTTTCACTTTTGTATATTTTTTAAAATCATCTATGTTCCTTTTTGAAAATAAGTTCTATGACAGCAGGAACTTTGTTTCATTCACTGTTTGTTTTTATTAGTGTTTTTTGTTCTCTTCTATTAAGTCTTTTGCCTGGCTTACAGTTTTCCGTCCCCTATTTTCAATCTTATTATTTTGTTTCAGCTACTGGTAAGTGCTATAAAAATCATAAAACACCTAATGGAGAATGACAATGGGGAGCATTTCTATAGATGAAGTGGTCAGGGAAGAAATCCTTAAGGATTACTTCTCATTTCAGTTAAGGCTTGAATAATAGAGAATGAACAAGCATAAATGAATGAATGGGAATCTGGAGAAAGAGAGTACTCTGGACTGAAGGAATAGCAAGTATAAATTTCCCAAGTGGGAGTAAATCTATGTTAATAGTTACTGGACTAGTAGGTAAGAGGTTAGACATAAGAGTCACTCTTAATGGCATGGAGTGATAAGGATAGGTAAGGCCTGTAGGTTATCATGAGGAGAGTAAATTTTATTCCAAGTACACTGGGAATCCACTGGGTGTTCTTAATTAAGAAAAAAGCATGATCTGATTTTCATCTTTAAAAGACAACTTGGGCTGTTATGTAGAGAATACCTGGAAAATAGTAAGGATAAACAAGGAGAGTAGATAGTGAGAGAAGACTGTTTCTGGATAAGAGCAGTTTCAGTGGAGATTGAAGGAAATGGATAAATTTGCCTTGTAAGTAGAACTGACAAAACTTGTCAGGAAATGCTAGCTGACATGACCCCAAAGGCTAATTTCCTTTCCCCTTTCAGTAATTTGGCAAAGAACTGACAATGGAAGAATAGGTTGATGGTAGCTGCTGAGTTCTTGATGCTCTCTTTGCTAACAAAGATCTTTCAACTAAGAAGCTCCTGTTGTTATATGATCACTTAGATGACTTCCCTGTTCCTCTTTTTAAAATAAATATGCCAATCCTATGAAAAATTATATAATTATATCAACTTGACACAGAGAAACATTTGACAAAATCCAGCACTCATTCATAATGAAAATTCTTAGCAAGTTAAGAATTAAAGGGAATTATCTCAATTTGATAAAGACTGTATAAAAAAACATCAATAACAGTATACTTAGTGGTAAAAGACTGAATACTTCCTCCATAAAATCAGGGACAAGGCAAGGATGTCTGCTCTCACTACTCTTATTCAACATTGTAATGGAAGTTCTCGTCACTGCAATAAGACACAAAGAGGAAATAAAAGGCATATAGATCAGAAAGGAAGAAATAAAACTGTCCCTATTTATATGGGTGATATAATTATCTATGTAGAAAGATCCAACATATGGGCAGAAACAAAACAAAATAAAAAATTCTTCAAACTAGTGAGTTAAACAAGGTTACAACATACAATATCAACATATGAAAATCAATCACATTTCCTTATACAACACTAAAAATTAGGGAACCAAGATTAAAAACACAGTATCATTTACAGTTTCTCCAAAGAAAATTAAATACTTAGGTATATGCTTAACAAAGCATATATAAGATTTGTGTACTGAATATCAGTGGTCTCTGACCATTTTGGCACCAAAGACCAGTTTCATGGAAGAGTTTTTCCATGGATCAGGTTGAAGGGGTTGGGGGGGCAATGGTTTTGCTATGATTCAAGCAAATTACATTTATTATACACTTTATTTCTATTATTGTAGCTCAGCTGGTAAAGAATCTGCCTGCAATACAGGACACCTGGGTTCAATCCCTGGGTTGGGAAGATCCCCTGGAGAAGGGAAAGGCTACCCACTTCAGTATTTTGGCCTGGAGAATTCCATGGACTGTATAGACCATGAGGTTGCAAAGAGTCGGATATGACTGAGCGACTTTCACTTTCACTTATTTCTATTATTACTACGTCAGCTCTACCTCACATCATCAAGCACAAGATCCTGTACATTGAGGACCCCTGCTGAAAATTTCTAAATAATGATGAAAGAAATCAAAGAGTACTCAAATGGAGAGACATACTTTGATCATGAACTGGAAGACTCAACATTATAAAGCTGTCAATTTTCCTTAAATTTATGTATAGATTTAATGTAATTAGATATAGACAGCCTTATTCTAAAATTGATATGAAAATATACAAGCTTTAGAATAATTAAAATAATCCTAATAAATAAGAATAAAGTAGAATCACTCTACCCAAAATTATTAATAAAAATTATTATGCTTGCATGCTGAGTTGCTTCAGTCATGTATGACTCTTTGTGATTCTATGAACTGTAGCCTGCCAGGCTCCTCTGTCCACGGGATTCTCCAGGCAAGAATGCTGGAGAGGGTTACCATGCCCTCTTCTAGGGGATGTTCCTGGCCCAGGGATCAAACCTGCATCTCTTACATTTCCTGCATAGTTGGGTGGGTTCTTTACAACTAGTGCTACCTGGGAGGCCCAAGATTTACTGTATAGCTACATTAATCAAAATAGTATGGTATTAGTGGAGCAATAGACACATAGATCACTAGAACAGAATAAAAAACTCATAAATTGATCTACAGAAATATGCTCAACTGACTTTTGACAATGTAAAAATGGAGAATGACAGTCCTTAAAATGGAGAAGGCAATGGCACCCCACTCCAGTACTCTTGCCTGGCAAATCCCATGGATGGAGGAGCCTGGTAACCTGCAGTCCATGGGGTCGCTAAGAGTCAGACACAACTGAGCGACTTCACTTTCACTTTTTGCTTTCATGCATTGGAGAAGGAAATGGCAACCCACTTCAGTGTTTTTGCCTTGAGAATCCCAAGGATGGGTGAGCCTGGTAGGCTGCCGTCTATGGGGTCGCACAGAGTCAGACATTACTGAAATGACTTAGCAGCAGCAACAGCAGTCCTTAAAAAAAGATTGAGTTGAAGCAACTGGATATCTGAAGGTGAAAATTTGACCTTGACCTCAATTTCACAGCTTATTATAGACAAACTAAAAAATGAATCATTGACCAAAGTATAAAAAGTAAAACTGTAAAACTTCTAGAAAAAAAGTTATAGAAAAATGTGTAAAACATGGAAACACAAAAAACCGCAGACAGCCAGCACAGTCTTGAGAATGAAGAGGAAAGCTGAAATATCATACTCCCTGATTTCAAACTATACTACAAAGCTACAGTAATCAAAACAGCATGGCACTGGTACCAAAACAGACACATAGATCAGTGGAACAGAATAGGGAACCCAGAAATGAACACATGTATATATGCACAAGTAATCTACACTAGACAAGGCAACATACAATACACAAAGGGGAAAGGACAACCTCTTCAATAAATAGTTTTGGGAGAACTGGACAGCTACATGCAAATAAATCAAACTGGACTACTCATACGATATATAAAAATAAATTAAAAATGGGTTAAAGACAAATGTAAGACCTGAAACCATAATATTTTTACAAGAAAACATAGGCAGCAAGCTATTTTTGGATATGTTTCTTCAGGGAAGGGCAACAAAAACAAATAATAAATCAGACTGTCACACTAAAAAACTTTTGCAACTTGAAGGAAGCTATCAACGAAATGAAAAAGCCACCTACTGAATGGGAGAAGATACTTAATACATGCAAACGATATATGCAATAAGGGATAAAAAAGAGCACATCTAATTCAACATCAAAAAAACAAATGACCCAATTTAAAAATGGACAGAAGGCCTGAATAGATAGTTTTCCAAAGAAAACATGCAAATAACCAACAGGCACATGAAAATACATCCAACATCACTAACTATCAGGGAAATGGAAATCAAAGCCAGACTCGACATTACCTTACAATTCTCAGAATGGCTGCTATCAAAAAAGAGAACAAAAACCAAGTGGTGGTGAGAATGTGAAGGAAAGGAAGCCCCGATGCCCTGATAGAGGGAAGGTAAATCAATATAGCCACTATGGAAAACTGTATGATGATTCCTCAAAAAAAACTACAAATAGAATTACAATTTGACCCAGAAATCCCACTCCTGTATCAAAAGAAAAGGAAAACAAAAACAATTAGAAAAGTTTCATGCACCCCAGTGTTCATTACAACATTATTTACAATAGCTAAGATAAGAAAGTAAATTAAAGTGAATTGGACATGCTCAAGCAGGAGATGGCAAGAGCGAACATTGATATTTTAGGAATCAGTGAACTAAAATGGATGGGAATGGGAGAATTTAATTCAGATGACCTTCATATTTATTACTGTGATCAAGAATTCCTTAGAAGAAATGGAGTAGCCCTTATATTCACCATAAGAGTCCAGAATGCAGTACTTGGGTACAATCTCAAAAACAACACAATAATCTCAGTTCATTCCAACTCAAACCATTCAACATTACAGTAATCCAAGTCTATGCTCCAATCATTAATGTCAAAGAAGCTAAAGTTGACAGTTCTATGAAGACTTCCAAGAACTTCTAGAACTAACAGCAAAAAAAAAAAAAAGTCCTTTTCATCATAGAAGATTGGAATGCAAAAGCAGGAAGTCAAGAGATACCTGGAGTAACAGGAAATTTTGGCTTTGGGTACAAACTGAAGTAGGGCAAAGGCTGAGGTTTGCCAAGAGAACGCACTGGTCAAAGCAAACACCCTCTTCCAACAACACAAGAGAAGACTCTACCCATGTACATAACCAGATGGTCAGTACCAAAATTAGATTGATTAGATTCTTTGTAGCCAAAGATGGAGAAGTTCTATACAGTTAGCAAAATCAAGACCAGGAGCTCACTGTGAGTCAGATCATGAACTCACTGTACAGGAGGTGGTGACCAAAATCATCCCAAAGAAAAAGAAATACAAGAAGGCAAAGTGGTTGCCTGAGGAGGTT
Organism: Oryx dammah; assembly: GCF_014754425.2. Taxonomy (NCBI): domain Eukaryota; kingdom Metazoa; phylum Chordata; class Mammalia; order Artiodactyla; family Bovidae; genus Oryx; species Oryx dammah. The sequence goes on from NW_024070212.1 coordinate 10,172,081, forward strand.
TTACAAATAGCTGAGAAAAGAAGAGATGTGAAAGAAAAAGGAGAAAGGGAAAGATATACCCAACTGAATGCAGAGTGCCAGAGAATAGCAAGGAGAGGTAAGAAAGCCTTTTTAAATGAATAATGCAAAGAAATAGAGGGAAAAAATAGAATGGGAAAGATCAGGGATCTCTTCTATAATATTGGAGATACCAATAACATTGGAGATGCCAACTTTCATGCAAAGATGGGCACAATAAAGACAGAAATGGTATGGACCTAACAGAAGCAGAAGATATTAAGAAGAGCTGGCAAGAATACAGAGAAGAGATAATATGCAAAAAAGGTCTTAATGACCCAGATAACCATGATAGTGTGGTCAAGCATCTAGAGTCAGGCATCCTGGAATGTAAAGTTAAATGGGCCTTTGGAGGTATTACTATGAACAAAGCTAGTGGAGGTGATGGAATTCCAGCTGAGCTATTTCAAATCCTAAAAGACAATGCCATTAAAGTGTTCCACTCAATATGCCAGCAAATTTGGAAAACTCAGCAGTGGCCACAGGACTGGAAAAGGTCAGTTTTCATTCCAAACACAAATAAGGGCAATGCCAAAAAATTTTCAAGCTACAATACAATTTCACTCATTTCACATGCTAGCAAGGTAATGCTCAAAATCCTTTGAGTTAGGTTTCAACAGTACTTGAACTGAGAACTTCCAGATATATAGGCTGGCTATAGAAAAGGAAGAGGAGCTAGATATCAAATTGCCAACATCTATTGAATCAGATAAAAAGCAAGGGAATTCCAGAAAAAAAAAGCCATCTACTTCTGCTTCATTGACTATGCTAAAGCCTTTGACTGTGGATCCCAGCAAACTGTGGAAAACTCTTAAGGAGGTGGGAGTACCAAATTACCTTATCTGTCTACTGAGAAATCTTATGCAGGTAAAGAAGCAACAGTTAAAACTGGACATGGACCAACTGACTGATTCAGAATTGGGAAAGGAGTATGTCAAGCCTGTATATTGTCACCCTTACTTATGTAACTTCTATGCAGAATGCCAGGCTGAATGACTCACAAGCTAGAATCAAGATAGATGGGAGAAATACCAACAATCTCAGATATGCAGATGTTACCACTCTAATGGCAGAAAATGAAGAGGAACTAAAGAGCCTCTTGATGAGGGTGAAAGAGGAGAGTGAAAAAGTTGGCTTAAAACTCAACATTCAAAAAACTAAGATCATGGCATCCAGTTCCATCATTTCTTGGCAAATAGGTGGGAAAAAAGTGGAAACAGTGACAGATTTTATTTTCGTGGACTCCAAAATCACTGCAGATGGTGACTGCAGCCACAAAATTAAAAGACAATTGCTCCTTGGAAGAAAAGTTATGACAAACCTAGACTGCATATTAAAAACAAAAACATCACTTTGCCAACAAAGGTCCTTATAGTCAAACCTTTGGCTTTTCCAGTAGTCATGTATGGATGTGCAAGTTGGACCATAAAGAAGTCTGAGTGCTGAACAATTGATATTTTGGAATTGTGATGCTGGAGAAGACTTTTGAGAGTCCTTTCGACAGCAAAGAGATCAAACTAGTCAATATTAAATGAAGTTAACCCTGAATATTCTTTGGAAAGACTGATGCTGAAGCTGAAGCTCCAGTACTTTGGCCACCTGATGGGAAGAGCCAACTCACTGGAAAAGACCCTGATGCTTGGAAAGACTGAGGGCAGGAGGAGAAGTGGGCAACAGAGAATGAGATGGTTGGATGGCATCATTTACTCATTGGATATGAGTCTGAGCAAACTCTGGGTAATATTAAAGGACAAGGAAGCCTGGCATGCTGCAGTTCATGGAGTTGCAAAGAGTCGGAAGCGACTTAGTGACTGAACAACAACGCGACAAGACATAGAAGCAATCTAAGTATTCATCAGTAGATGAGTGGGTAAGGAAAATGTGGTAAATATTACCAATGGGATATTAATCAGCCATAAGAAGGAACGAACTCTTTCCATTTGTGACAAATTGGTTGGATTTTGAGTATTACACTAAGTGAAAGAAGCTAAATGTATACTGTATGATTTCACTTATATGTAGAATCTAGAAAGCAAAACAAATGAAGAAACATAAGCAGAAACAGAATCATAAATATAGAGGACAAACAGGTGGTTGCCAAAGGGGAAAGGGATGGAAGGGAAAAGGAAATAGGTGAGGGATATTGAGGTACAGACTTCTGTTTGCAAAATAAACAATTCATGGGTATGAAAATAACTATGTGTATCTTTGAATGGTGACATCATAATTAGCGTTATCCTTGTTGATCACTTTGAAATGTAAAAGGTAAAAACAAAAGAAGAATTAAACCAATGGAAAATAATACTATGTTTTTAATATGGAGACTTAAGATCATTAAAATATTAGTTTTTCATAAATTAACAAATGCACCAGATTTTGACTTGCTTGAATGTAACTGTTTTGAGTATATGTGTGTGTTGGCAAAGGGTGTAATTTAAATAAGCTGCTTCTACATTTTATATGACAATCTTAAGCAAACAAAAACATCTCAAAATATTCTGAGGAAGAATAGTGGCAGGTAAATATCTCTATTAGGTAATAAAACATTTTAAAACAAATATGTAAGTGGAATAGAATTAAAATTCTGCATTATTTCCGTATTTTACATTGTGTCAGAGGACTTTTCATTTGCTCCAGGGAAGAGTAAGCCCAAAAGAATTCAGGAAAAAAAAAAAAAAGTCAATTGAATTTCAAAAAGTTTTTTTAATGCATAATGAAAACATTTGCCTGAAAAGCTGAAATAGTTTTTAACTTTAGCAAACTTTTCTAGAGAGGAAAGCTTATTTGAGTTTACAAAGAATAATTTTGAATATCAAAAGCCTAAGCACTAAAAGTACTTTGTATGTGAAACATATAATGTAAACTACTACAGAGTTAGGAAGGATTTAGGTTTTTCTGCTGAAATAAAATAAAGGTGTCTGGCTTTGTGAAGATGATAGCACCAGAATTAGCTGGTTATTGGGGAAGGCCCACTCTTGCACCTACTGGAGATGCCAGGTTTACCCTATTGTAAAGAAGGAGGGGAGGCATCTGATAAAGCAGAAGTGATATGTCCCTCACTTCCCAGCCTCAGAAAGCATGTGACTGCTGGTGGAGCAGAAATAGGTGAGTGATACATCCAAGAGGATGTCTTGGTGACTCCTCATTGTGTCCTATTTACTCCATTATAGGGTTAAGGGTGCAACTAAATGTCCAAGTGCCCTCAAGTGCTTGGAGAGAGAGGGCCAGTGAGCTGAGAGTAATCACAAGGAAGATGAAGCAGGAACCACATTGTCTGAAGAACATGACAAGACCAGAGTCATCTCAAAAGATACCACCAAGGATGACTACAAGGGTCATGTATCTATACTGAATCCAGCATGGACAGATGGAACTGACCATGGGTAAAGTTCCCCTTCTTCCCTGCTAAGAAAACTAGAAGCCTCTGTTACCAACCCAAGGTTCTTGGACTCCTTAATCAATAGAAATTGATAGGTCAGACAGGAAATTCAGGCAAGGCTTTACTGGGACTTGGGTTGCGGCACAAAGTAGTGAAAGCGAGTTAACAGGTTCCTTTGCTGGCTCCTGAGTGGGAGTGAGGGGGTGAGCTAGTCCTTTAAATAGGATGAGGCTAGGGGCAGACCTCTTGGGTCAGGGCAGAGGAGTGGCTTAAGTGATCTGCTCGCCTCCTTGCTGGTGTATGTGCAGGGATCATGCATAGGACCCTGCTTTTGCTCAACACTTTAGAAGCGGCAGCTGGGTTTTTGATAGTTTTGTACTTTATTGTTCGTAATTGCCTGACTGCTTCCCAGGTGGCATTAGTGGTAAAGAACCTGCCGGCCAGTGTAGGAGACATAAGAGATGTTGGTTCAATCTCTGAGTTGGGAAGATCCCCTGGAAAAGGAGATGGCAACTCACTCCAGTATTCCTGCCTGGAGAATCCCATGGACAGAGAAACCTGGCAGGCTACAGTTCACAGGGTCGTGATGAGTTGGACATGACTGAAGCGACTTAGCACACTCGCAAGCCATGTGTGCAGTTATTTTTAGCTACTTATAGTTTCTTTGTATTTTGTTGTTGGGAGGATAGGTTTGTCCAGGTGCAAGAACTGCAACAGTGACAGACTTTATTTTCTTGGGTTCCAAAATCACTGTAGACGGTGACTTCAGCTGTGATATTAAAAGATGTTTGCTTCTTGGAAGAAAAGCTATGGCAAACTTAGACAGCATATTAAAAAGCAGAGACATTACTTTGCTGACAAAGGTCCATATAGTCAAAGCTATGGTTTTTCCAGTAGTCACGTATGGATGTGAGAGTTGGACCATAAGCAAGGCTGAGCGCCGAAGAATTGATGCTTTTGAAATGTGGTGTTGGAGAATATCATGGTCTTCGTAGACCGAGACCTGGGGACTGGAGTCGGGGTACTTTATTTGCAGAAACACATGCTTATATATCTTCAATAAAATGATTACTCAGCCATTAAAAAAGAATGAAATTCCACCAGTTGCAACAAAATGGATAGTCCTTTAATTAAAAGGTCACTGAAGAGAGTCACTAAAGGGAGTCACTGAAGGGAATCCAAGCAGGTGCTCTTTCCCATGATCTCAATTCTGAGAACTGCGTGCAGCTCTGCTCGTTCCTGTTTCCCAGGAACTGATAAGGAACAGAGAGTCCTTGAGAAATGACACACACAGGAAGAAAACAACATATTGGATCACTTAAAGTTGAACATTCCCTGACAGGAGAACAGTCTTGAGAGTCCCTGGTTTGCAAGGAGATCAAAGCAGTCAATGCTAAAGGATATCAATCTTAAATATTCATTAGAAGGACTGATGCTGAAACCAAAGCTACAATCTTTTGGCCACCTGATGTGAATAGCCAACTTGTTAGAAAAGACCCTGATGCTGGGAAAGATTGAAGGCAGGAGGAGAAGGAGATGATTGACAGAGGACGAGATGGTTGGATGGCATCACGGACTCAGTAGACATGAGTTTGAGCAAGCTCTGGGATATGGTGAAGGACAGGGAATTCTGGCGTGCTACAGTCCATGGGGTCGCAAAGAGCTGGACACAACTGAGCGATTGAACAACAACAACAACAACCAGCACTGCAACAAAGGGTTCCAGGCCCCAGGTCTAGACTGTCTCACCTCCACCAGAACATGATCCACTCAGAGGATAATGAGGAAGAAAGGAGAGGACCAGGACCTTGAGTTTCACTGTTTAGCCACAAAATGACTTAATTACTAAATTGTCTAAGTTTACAGAAAAAGACTAGTTGACTTTTTTTCTGGCAGACTCCTGAGTGAGGGTGAAGGGGTGAGCTAGTCCTTTAAATGGCATGAGGTTAGGGACAGACCTCTTGGGTCAGGGCAGAGGAGTGCCCCAAGTCAGGCCCTTTTCCTACCTGACTTTTTCAGGCAGATTGGCAGCTCAGAATTACAAAGCACACTGAATTGCAGATCGGTTTTAAAGTTAGATTTTTACGTGCTATAGCCTATATAGCTTATAAAATGCATAATCACTTTATAGATTTTATTTGATATTTCTGTATTTTAAAAATATTTTGCAATGAGAATACTGTGTATTCATATATATCTTATGTATCTTTTAATAAACAGATCAGTATAATAATTTTGACTTGCTCAGTAATTATCAATATTAACCATTATAGTTTGATTCAACACCTATTTTTTTAATCACAAATTAAGTCTAAAGTTCACTCTGATTCTTTTTTTAAATTTATTTTTAAGATGAGGAACAGTACATTGTCTTCTATTATTCCATTTCTAACTCAGTAGCTTTAATTTTATGGAGGTTTTCAAGTCAAAAGTCCTTTAGTGTTGACTTTTTTTTTTCAGATTTTTTTTAAAATTTTACTTTATTTTACTTTACAATACTGTATTGGTTTTGCCATACATCAACATGAATTCACCACGGGTGTACAAGTGTTCCCAATCCTGAACGCCCCTCCTGTCTCCCTCCCCATATCATCTCTCTGGGTCATCTCAGTGCAAAAACTACTTAATTTATCAGAAAAGTGCTATGCTGATTCTTTTCCTATCTCCATTTAATTCTGTTTCTTTGCCTTTGTGAATTTACATATAAAAGGCAGGATAGAACCCAACCTGAACAACCTTTTCTAAACTCTCTTTTGCTCCTCCTGACCATCCCCTTGCCCTTCTGGTTTCTCTCCTATCACAAGAAGTTCCAATTTGGATCTGCTTCTAATTTTTCTTTCTTCTTAGCTAATTTCATAACATTCTTCCAATGCTTTGATCCCTGAGCTGTTAGTCTTCTCTTCTTTTGAGCCTGCTATATATCCTGCCCATGAAAGAGCCCTTCTTTAAGCCTCACAAGGACTTTTTCATGTGACTTATCTCTAGCCAGAAGAAGTGAAGCATCAGACCAAGTCACGTAAGCTCCATACAAGTCATTTGTGGTTAGTACTTCTCTCCACTCAACTTCTTCACCTCCCACAACCCTGGTTTCCTTTCCTTTGAAGTCCTGCATGCTTGAAAATATTCTCTCTAGAAAGATTCTAGCTGATTGTAAACCCATTTCCTAAAAGGTATTTATATTTTCACTTTGTTTATCATATTAAAACACAAGGCACTTAGATTTCTGCACAGTATCCTTCCTAGTGACCATTTGTTCAAGCATCCAATTTTTGTTAGAAGATTCAGTGAAGTGGTGATTTTAATGTGGTTTATATCATGTTAAAAAGTGAACCGGTCACTTTAAATTTAAGTTTGAGATTGACCTTGGGTGGCCTTGGCCTACAACAGCTTGGAGTGGGGCTTGGGTTCCCAGAAAGAGATTGAGGCTGGGTTGAGAAGAGAACATCAGATCTTAGCCACTAGACAAGTGGTCAGTGATAAGGGCCCTGTTGCTTTGGCTTTGCAGAAAAGAATCAGCACAAGGAAGGAAAGTAGTAAATCAAGTAAAGTATTTATTAAGAGGAAAAGAGGACAGGATCTGTGGATATACACACAGGCAGACTCAGAGTTCCTGGGTCACACCCCTGTAGTAATTTGAATTACTTTTATTGGGTATTTCTTCCAAGTTTCCTTTGGCCAATCTTTTTGATTTGCCTGGTTCATAGTCCATATTTCCTATGTCTTAGGATCCTCCCATGTGAGTGCACACATCTCTTAGCCAAGATAGATTTTACTGAAAAGGCATCTGGGTAGAACCTCCCTTGGCATAACTGCTCTTTGGCCTCCAAGGAGTCTTTCTGCACATGTGTAGTCAAGGAGGTCTCCTGACTGCAAGAATGAAAAATATGTGGTCTGAGTGGGTCCCAGCCTCCTCCTTTAATTGTCCTGCTATTCTTGACTTGGAGTTTCAATCCACAGGGAATGAATCCCAAATAGCTTTACCATGGGGAGAGGGAAGAGGCTCATCTACCTCCTGCCTCAAGATGAACATGAGATCACATTCTGATCTTAAAATTATCTCCTGGAATAGGGAGGGGCAGTGTGTATTTATTTACAGGTCTGTAGAGTGGCTTGTGTTTTTATTATGCTAACAAAGAGGCTGACAAAGTGAAAAATCATTTGTTAGAGGCTTGCCCCTCAGCTCCATTTTTGCTCTGGCCCTGTATATGATGTATGAAACTTCGCCAATCATTTGAAATACTGGCTTTGTAACTTTACCGGTATAGACTTCCTCCTGGAAGGCATGCACACCTATTTGAGTAGGGATCTCATCTTAGGAAAAGAATTTCTACTCACCACTCTCTGCAGAGTATCCTGGACTTCTTTGTTTCTTAGACTATACACAGCAGGGTTTAGTAAAGGTGTTATGACAGTGTAGGTCACTGAGATCAGTTGCTCCTGATCCTGGCTGTTCTCTGACTTGGGCTTGAAGTAGGCAATGGAAGCACAGCCACAGTGGACAATGACCACAGTGAGGTGGGAGGCCCAGGTGGCAAAGGCCTTCTTCCGGCCCTCAACTGAGGCGATCTTGAGGATGGTGGAGATAATGAAGATGTAGGAGATGAAGAGGAAGGTGGCAGGGCCTGTGATGGCCAAGAGACTAATAATTAAGGTCAGGATATCATTGATGATTGGGGTAGCACAGGCCAGGTTCAACACAGGTCGAACATCAGGGAAGAAATGCTCAATCAGTGCCTTGCAAAAGGGCAATCTGGAAATAACCACAGCCTGAACCAGTGAGAGTGAGAACCCGTGGCACTGGGAGAGAATGCCAGCATGGCACAGACCCTCCAGTTCATGATGACTGAGTAATGAAGTGGGTTACAGATAGCCACACAGTGACCACACCCCATTACTGCCAACAAGAGGCAGTTGGTGATGGCAAAGCCAAGAAAGAAAAAAAGCTGAGTGCCACAGCCCTCCAGGGATATGGACTGGCTCAGACCTACAAGGCTGAAAGGCATGCATGGGATGATGACAAGGGAGTAGAAAGTCTCTGATGTAGACAGGACACTTAGAAAGAAGTACATGGATGTGTGGAGGTGACGGTCTTTACGGATAGCAGTCACAATGATGGCATTACCAGCCAGAGTTAGAATGTACAGGATGAGAAACACCATGAAGAGCTCAGCTGATGTTCTTGGAAGTTGGAGAAACCTTGGAAAATAAACTCTCTTATCTCTGTGTGGTTGGCTGTCCTCACTGGAGATCTCAGGGCTGAAAAACAAAGAGAAAGTCAGCACCATCTCTTGGTGCTGCCCTACCCTCTGGTGAGCACACATTCAATACCACAAAGATTCAGTTCAAAATTTCATGAATCAACTGCCTTTCCCAGAGATGTGGCAGACTAGGTCCTAGAACTGGAATAAGAGATACAGAAAATTTGTGCAACATTATTTCAATGCTTGAGGTAAAGCTTTCTTTTCAGGTACTCCTGAGTCATTAAAAAGAAATGATAACCTATGTATGGCCCATGAAATTGGTCTCAAAATTTTCTTAAAACTATATTTTCTGTAGACCACAGTCTCAGCCCACAATGTAATTAAGCTAGAAATTGTCACAAAAAGAAACTTTAAAACTACAAATATTTGATAATCTAACCAATGGAAGTTAAAAAATATTTAGAACTAAAGAATAGTAAGAGAATCACATATCAACATTTAGAACATTATTAGAGGGAACTTTGTAGTTTAAAATGCTTTTTTGTTACTTTTGTAAAAGGCTGAAAATTAGTGAATAGAGCATCCACCCTAAGAAGTTATAAAAACAAGATTAAAAAGAAGAAAGTAGAAGTTAAAAAAGATACAATATATAAAAGAAAGATAAAACAGATAAGATCCAAAAGGGTAAAAATTTATAAACTTTAGGTAAACTGCTAGTGAAACCTTCAAAGGAGAAGAAAAAAAAAGAAAAACGAGGACACAAACTCTAGTAAGAATTAATAAAGAAACATAAAGACAGAACTTTCAGACACAAAAAGATGAAAAGCAATTTTATGAAAAACTTTATCTCAATACATTTTAAACTTCAATGAAATGGATACACTTCTAGAAAAAAAATTACTTATCAATATTGAATTAAGAAGAAGCCTGAAAACTATTTTAAGAAATAAAGACAGTAGTGAAAAGTCTACAAACAAACCTCTAGGCCAAGAACAATTTACCAATAACAATTTACAACATTCAAGCATAAGTTAATTTCAATCTTAAGACTGAAATAGCTTAAACTATTATGGGTAATAAAAGAAGAAGGGGTAGGGGAGCAAAATTTGCCACCCCCAAGATGTGTATCTTTAGCATGAAGATTAATTTAGGCCAGTTATTTTTAAGGTCCAGAGACTCAGGAAGAATCTTTGACCTTCCCCCTAAATGCCTAAAAGTTTGTAGATGGAGGGCTTGTTCCAGGAAGAGAGCCATCACTATAGATAAATGTGGTATGAACTAGGTATGGTAGGTAGAGAGAAACCTAGCAAAGTCAACTCATTAAAATTTCTCTGTCCCATTGTTTCTGCCTGGCCCAGCAAACATTTGTTTATCAAACATTTGCTTTTCTTGTGAACTGTGGATTGTCTTTTTCCTCTTGGAAGTCCCAAATCACTACCCCCAACATCCTCCTTTTTCTTTAGCTGAACATGATATTCAAGGTGAGGGTTTCAGTCATTTTGGTGAGTTATTCAGTCTTCCTGAATCTCTCACATATGTACTTGTTATTTAACTTTTGTTTGATTTTTCTCTCACTAATATGTCTCAGGTCAATTTAACTCTTAGACCAGTCAGAAGAAACTAGAAGGGTAGAATAAAATTTCTTTCTCCCTGATGAGGGAATACTCCTAACCCCATTTTATGAAGTTGGAATTATCTTGATATCAAATTTATCAGGGCAATCTCACTCATAGAAATAGATGCAAAACTCTCAAGCAAAATGTCACCAGGCCAAATTCAACCATGTATAAAATGGGGATATGACCAAGCTGGTTTTATTTTGGGACGCTAAGCTTGTTTAATATTAAACAGCCCAATTATGTTTTTCCTCAAATGAATTGTTTAAAGGAAAAGAGACATGATTATTTCAGTAGCTGCCAAAAAAGTATTTTTAAAATTCAGAGTCTACTTATAAGAACCCTTAGTAAACAAAGAATAAAAGATTTTTTTTAACTGATAAAGCATATGTACAGCAATTCTTCAGCCAGCATATACTTAAAGGTGAAATACTGAAGGATTCTTTTTAAGATTAAGAACAAGATAAAGGTGACTGCTTTATCTGCTTCTATTCAACATTTAAAACTGAATATTTTAGCTAGCCCAGTAAGGCAAGAAAAAAGGAATTAAAGATACAAGAATTGAGAATAAAGAAATTCTTTGTAGATAATGTGATTGTGAACATAGAAAATCCAAGAGAAGCTACTGATAAACTATTAGAATTATTAACAGAGTCTAACAAACTTTCTGGTACAAAATTTAAATATAAAAATTCATCATATTTCTGTGCTTAAATTGGTAGAAAATTAAACTTAAAAGAGCTATCATTTATGGTAGCTTAAAAATAGAAAATACCTAGGAATAAAGACCTTTATTAAGAAAATTATAAAAATTTAATAATAAACACTAAAGATGACTGACATGAATGGAGCAGTACACCATGCTTATGAATTGCAAGATCTAATATTACAAAGATTTCAATTAATCAAAACTCTGGTGCAACTCAATCAGAATCCCAAATGGATTGTTTTTGGTTCATTGGTTGCCAGATTGACAACTGATACTAAAATTTATATGGAAGTACAAAGAGAAGCCCAAAGCTAAAACACTCTTAAAGAAGAAAAGCAAGAGTAGAGGGTTTGCCTTTCAAATACTGTTGCTTATCCTACTGCTGCTGCTGCTGAGTCGCTTCAGTTGTGTCCGACTCTGTGCGACCCCACAGACGGCAGCCCACCAGGCTCCCCCGTCCCTGGAATTCTCCAGGCAAGTACACTGGAGTGGGTTGCCATTGCCTTCTCCAATGCATGTAAGTGAAAAGTGAAAGTGAAGTCGCTCAGTCGTGTCTGACTCTTCATGACCCCATGGACTGCAGCCCACCAGGCTCCTCTGCCCATGGGATGTTCCAGGCAAGAGTACTGGAGTGGGGTGCCATTGCCTTCTCCATTGCTTATCCTAAGGCTATAAGAATTAAGAAGATGTGGTATTATTACAGGGATAAGCAATCACACCAATGGGGGAAAAAATTGAGCTCTGAAATACAGAAACAATTTGCACCAAAGCTGGCTTTGCAGATTGGTGGAAAGAACAGAGTCATCAATTAATAGTCCTGGAATAGTTGGTTTACCCATATGGAAAAAACTGAAATTAGATGAGCTTATACCATAAAGAGGAGGGCATGGCAACCCACAGCAGTGCTCTTGCCTGGAGAATCCCACAGACAGAGGAGCCTGGCAGGCTACAGTCCATAGGGTCACAAAGAGTGGGACATGGCTGAAGTGACAGCACGCACACCATTAAAGGGCTTCCCATGTGGCTCAGTGGTAAAGACTCTGTCTGCCAATGCAGGAGACACAGGATATGCAGGTTCAACCCCTGGGTTGGGAAGATCCCCTGGAGAAGGAAATGGCAACTCACTCTAGTATTCTTGCCTGGAGAATCCTATAGACAGAGGAGCCTAGCAGGCTATAGTCCATAGGATCACAAAGAGTCAGACATGATTGAGCAACTGAGCATGAACACGCACAGCTTTTAAAAAAAAATGGTTTCAGATGTATTAAAATGTAAAAACAAACAAACAGAACATCCTACAAAATGTCTAGAAGATAATAGAATATTTCAATTTGGGATAGTGAAAAATACGAAACAGAAAAGAAAATAATGATCAATTTTATCCCATGAAAAATTAACTCCTATTTTTCAAAAATAAATCACAAGAAAAGGAAAAGGTAGAAACAGGAAAAACATTCACAATAAAAATAACAGATAAAATACTAACACCTGGAACTTCTAAAAATCAGAAGGAGAAGAATAGCTTAATATAATAATAGATTAAAAAGAAAACAACAGGGATTTTATATGAGGAAACACAGTTAGCATGTGAACAAATTTTTAATATTGTTAATAGCCAGAGGACATAAGACCACAGACTACAAGTTAAGACCACAGCCCATTTCATACTTATCAGATTACAAAACACCAAAACTATCACAGATACAGTGCAATGGAAGCTATGGTTCCCTAATAAAAGGTATGTAAATTGATAAAATTATTTTGAAAAATAGATCTTACCTGTCAGAGCTGAAAATAAACATGTCCTATGCAATTCTATCACTAGATATTTAGCCCAGAAAAGCTAAAGAGTCACAAGCAAGAAGATTATAGCAAGTTTGTTTATTGTTGAAAAACGAAACTGATATAAACCAAGTATTTTCAAAAGCAGAAAGGATATTTAAATTGAAGTAAATTCTTACAATGAAGTATTATAGAACAGTGAATGAATTAATTGTGAAACAGGGGTAGGTGAACTACAGCCCACAGGTCAGCTGTTTTTGTAAGTAAGGCTTTATTGGAACACAGTCACACCCATTTTTATGTATTATGTATGACTGCTTTTGCATGAACATAGTAGAGTTAAATAGAGGCAATAAAGATTGTCTGGCCTACACAGACTAAAAAGAGGCAACAAAGATTATATGGCTTACACAGTCTAAAATATTTACTAGCTGATCCTTTACAGAAAAAGTGTGCTGACTCCTTAAAGGGACAAATTATATTTTCACAAATCAACGTAGATGAATCTCAAATCATAATGTTGAATAATAGAAGCTAACCAAAGTTTGTATACATATATTTGTGTGTGTGCATTCCATTTATTGGGCTTCCCCAGTAGCTCAGCAGTAAAGAAACTGCTTGCCAATGCAGAAGACATAAAAGACACAGGTTTGATTCCCTGGAATTGGAAGATCCCCTGGAGGAGGGCATGGCAACCCACTCCAATATTCTTGACTGGAGAATCCCATGGACCTCCAGAGAATCCTGGCAGGCTCCAGTCCATAGGGTCATAAAGACACAGACACAACTGAAGCGACTTAGCATACACGCAACATTCTATTTATTTAATTTTCCAAAGAATGCAAGATTAAATAATACATAATTTAGAAATAATAATAAGTTCTTCAAAGCAGTATGTTCTTTAAAAACATGAGAAATTTAAAATATGGAAGTTCTTTAACCTAAAATTCATGATAGTGACTATTTGGCATATATTGAAGTATTTGAAAGGAGCATATGTGAGACTTCTAGTTTTATGGTGACTTTCTGTTTCTTAGCTTAGGCAGAGGGTACGTAGGTATTTGTTCTATTATTTTGCTTAAAACGTGCATTTGTTTTATATGCTCTTTTTAATGCATACCATACTTTACAATAAAAATTTTAGTGTTATGCTTCAAATGTTCATGATATTGTTAAATGGAAGAAATATCAAAATAGTAAAGGTCATGTGATCCCTATATTGTAATGAAAAGCAAAGAGATATACCCACATAAATGTGGATACGTATGTATATACAAAAGATTTAGAATACAGAAATGATTATATGTGATATTTATAAACAGAAACTAATACTAGTATAATATTTTTAAACTATCAATATGTTGCACACCTTTTAAATTATACATAAGAAAATTTTTTAGTTCAATGGAAAATGATGGTTGAAAAGCAGGATACGATATGCTATATGCAGAATTATCTCAACTAATCAAAAGTATAGAATACAGAGAAAGCTAAATGGAAATCATCTAAATGTTAGTAGTACACAATTCTGCATGGTATAACTCATGGTATAAATTTCTACCGTCTCTTGAATTTTGCAAAGTGTCCATGATGAATATGTACAATGTAGGCAGTGGGTGGAGGATAAGTTCAATTCTTTAAACTTGAGGTTATTCTTATCACCATCTTTTCCTCTAAGTATCTCTTCAGTCTTAGTTCTGTTGGCGTTTTTCATTCTCATGTGATGGCACTTATCACATTTAGTTGAAATTATTTATCTAACTTTTGAACTATATTGTAGGCTTTTTTATGACAGGGATAATGAAAATGTTGAAAATGTTGCTGATTCAGTCATGTCTGACTCGTTGCAGCCCCATAGCCTATAGCCCTCCCAGGCTCCTTTGCCCATGGAATTTTCCAGGCAAGAATACTGGAGTGGGTTGCCATTTCCTCCTCCAGGCAATCTTCCAGACCCAGGAATTGAACCTGTGTCTCTTATGTCTCTTGCATTGGTAGGTGGGTTCTTTACCACTAGTGTCACCTGGGAAGCCTCTTATAGCAGAGATCGTACTTGGTCATTTCCATATACCCAGAACCTAGCCTAATATTTGCCCTCTCTTAAGCTTTTGATAACTATGTGAACCAATAATTGAAGTAATACTCTTGAGGTACATCTAGTCTGGGGAAGGAGACTCATACCTTTGCCAGATATATACAGCAGCACTGCCTTGGGCACATGGAAACTAGGACAAAGTATTGAAGACAAAATCTAGACTTAGTCCCATTGAAAGTGAAAGTGAAGCTGCTCAGTCATGTCCGACTCTTTTCAACCCCATAGACTGTAGCCTACCAGGCTCCTCTGTCCATGGGACTCTCCAGGCAAGAATTCTGGAGTGGTTGCCATTTCCTTCTCCAGGGGATCTTCCCAACCCAGGAATCAAACCCTAGTCTCCTGCATTGTAGGCAGATTCTTTATCGACTGAGCTATGGGGGAATTTCTATTATTAAGAAGGGACATAGATAATTCATCTGGGGTTAGTTTTCCAATACTTAATCTAACTTTTGGTGAACAGCTCTTTCTCCAAAATTATGGTAGAAAATTATAGGAATTTTGGCCATTTTACAGTTTCCTTTATTCTTCAAAGTAATGAAACATCTACTACTCAAAAATAAATATATTGTAGAAATGTGATGATGCTTAGTTTCAAAAAGGATAAAAGTGTTGTCTAATATCATATATTTAGTTCATGGCAGAGAGGACTTGGGAACCCAGCTCTTTTTAGCTTGTACTCTGAGTTCTCTGTTCTTGAAAATTCTCAATACTGGAAGGAAGATGATGTCCTTTCCTTCTCAGCTGAGATACTGATACATGTACCACTGATAGACAGAAGTTGATGAGCCTTCTCTAGGAAGATATTAAAAAGCAGAGGAAACCACTTTATCTTCTTCTGAGTTGCTTTGATATCTCTGTGCAGAAACAAGGATATGGGTTGATATGTATTACCCAATTTCCTGTTAGTTCCTAACACAGCTACTAGTGTCTGGTAGAAGGGCAAGTCTCAGAAGAAAACTGTATTTCTTCTGCTGCAAGACTAGCATCTATCTGTCTAGAAACTCCAGCTCCAGCCCCATTCACATCCATGTCCACATCACACACACACACATACACACCCCACCACACTCACACACAGATTATGTAAAGCATATTTCTCTGGAAGTAGTCATCTGGATGCCCCTGTGTTACATTGCTGGGTGGAAGCAGAGCAGAGACTGAGCCTAACTGAGCCTAACCCAAGACTGAGCAAAATAAGTAAGGGGAGTCAAAACAACATATAGACCTTAAACCCTGATGGAACAATAAAGTTGGTCCTTAGACTCTGAATGTCTGAGTTAATTTGTAAATGCAAAAACAACACTTGATTAAAATATAGTATATATTGTCCTCTTAAGACAGTCTGCACAACTTAAAGCTTAGAAATTATCCTACAAGGAAATAAAATACTTACTCCCATTTTAAAGATGGACTACTTGAAGCTTGGAAATATTAACTACTTGTCAGACTCATATATCTAGTAACTGGTAAGACCAGGTGTGAAACACAGTATATGTGACTCCAGATTCTACATGCCTTCACTGAATCAAAACTTTGCTGATTGAATATTTAGGAATGAGGTGCAGGTTAGAGGGGAAGAAGACAACAGCTGTATGAAAAATGTCTGACCCTCAGTCTTATTTACTCGAAAGATAACAGGGACTTCAGTGGTAGATGAAAACTCTGGCCTTATGAAAGTTTTCCAATTTACTATCTCTCCCTCCATAGTTTCAAACAGACTCTTCCATTATTTAAAAATAAAACTTATGATGATATTCTATTCCACTTTATAGGCACTTGGTCTCAAAAAGGTCATCATGCAAAACACAGGCCAAGTATGAAACTCTAAGAAAATCATCAGAAAACCAGAATGAGAAAAGAAAGAAACTTAGAAAAGTTAAAACCTCTTTTTTTTTTTTCCTACCAGCCACCACTTACTTCTTGCAAAGTTGGCAAAGGATCTGACAGAAGTTCTTTTAGTGGTTGTGCATCTGAACAACAACAAAAAAAAGAACAAAGATAAGACTCTCTCCAAGAGGCCTATAAGGGTACAGGGAGGGAGGAAGGAAGGGGGTTCAGGATGTGGAACATGTGTATACCTGTGGCAGATTCATGTTGATGTTTGGCAAAACCAATAAATATTGTAAAGTAATTAGCCTCCAATTAAAATAAATAAATTTATATTAAAAAAAAATTGAAAACCCCAGGCATAAAATTTCAGCATTTCCTGAATGTCAGAGGTATGGGGACCAACTGAAGGCCAGAGCATTGTATCCTCTGGCCTGGGAGGATCTTCTTGCAGAGAGGAAGCCTCTTGAAACCCCAAATCTGGGAGCTCTGCTTATTCCCAAAAGAGAAACAGATCCATCCAAGACTCTAAGGACTTCCTCTTGAGAATCATTCCAGGGCACAAGGGGTAGCAAAGAAAGAGCGTGAGGCTCTGTCCCAGGGGCTTGATTAGGAACTTGAGCAATTAGTAGGACAAAATACTGCCTTTGGCTACTGACTCACAAGAGCAGTTTGTATTGTAGAAACTGAAATGAGTTTTGTTAAAAAAAAAAAAAGCATGACAAACAAAACAGTGAACCCGGAAGGAACATGCAAAATAAAATACATGTCAGTTATTCTATGCCTGAGGATTATTTCTTCATTTAACGAAGCAATAACTATTAATGAACAACTATTTATGCTGCATGTAGTATGCTGAGTATTGGAGGTGCAAGCATGACAAAAACCACCATTGTGTTTGCTCTCGTAGAGCTTATCAAAGAGGGAGGCATATTGAGCTGTGAAAGTGAAATCGCTCAGTCGTGTCTGACTCTGTGACTCCATGGACACCAGGCTCTTCCGGCCATGGGATTTCCTAGGCAAGAGTACTGGAGTGGGCTGCCATTTCCTTCTCCAAAAATTCTTCCCCACCCAGGGATGGAACCCAGGTCTCTCGCATTGTAGACAGACGTTTTACCGTTTGAGCCAACAGGGAAGTCCATATATTGAGCTGTAGCTAATCCATTGGGTATCTTTTGTGTGAATTAGGGGGAAAAAAAGCTTGTTTGGATAGATGCAACCCATGTGCACACACAGTGAGTAGACAATATATTTGTGTAATTAGTAAAAGAGCATAACTTCAATGGATGTTTGGGGCTGTATACCAGGATGTATATATCACCAGGAGGCAGTGAAAGACAGGGAAACCTGGTGTGCTTCAGACCATGGGGTCACAAAGAGGTGGAGATGACTTCGCGATTGAACAACAACCAGGATGTAAGACTTGTCAAGTGGGCTGTGGGCTGGAGTTAACCCTTCACTCTCCTCCTTGATTATGCGTCCCTGTGCAGTGCCCAACTTGCACACTAGGCAGGTTTCAAACAAATAGTCTCACAAATAAGTACCATAGTACAAGCAAAAATAAATGCTATAAGGAAAAAATGCAGAATTTTTCTTTGAGAATTTATTATTTATTTATTTGCTTATTTGTTTTTGGCTATACTGGGTCTTTGTTGCTGCTCACTACTTTCTCTAGTTGCAGTGAAGTGTGGTGTTGGATAAGACTCTTCAGAGTCCCTTGGACAGCAAGGAGATCAAATCAGTCAATCCTAAAGGAAATCAACCCTGAATATTCATTGGATGGACTGATGCTGAAGCTGAAGTTCCAGTACTTGGCCACCTGACACAAAGAACCAGCTCGCTGGAAAAGACCCTGCAAAGGGAAAGATTGAGAGCAGGAACGGGAAGGGGGCAACAGAGGATGAGATGGTTGGATGGCATCACAGACTCAATGGACATGAGTTTGAACAAGTTCCAGGAAATGGTGAGTGACAGGGAAGCCTGGTGTGCTGCAGTCCATGAGGTCACAAAGAGTTGGATAGGACTTAGTAACTGAACAACAACAACATGGTTTTCACATTAAGTTGTGTTAGCTATCAAAGGGATAATGTCAGTTCAGAGATAGCGTCCAGTATTCTCCCTAAAATATATCTCTTATACTCAGTCACCCTGGCAAAGAGATGCAGGTTCTTAAAAGAAGAAAGGGGAGGCTACAGAGTGGTGAGAACATACTTTATAAATATATTCAAAGAATTAAAGGACATGGGGTTCCCTGGTGGCTTAGCAGTAAAGAATCTGTCTGACAATGCAGGAGATGCAGGTTTGATCCGTAGGTCAGGAAGATCCCCTGGAGAAGAAAATGGCAACCCACTCCAGTATACTTGCCTGGAAAATTCCATGGACAGAGGAGCCTGGCAGGCTGTGGCCCATGGGATCACAAAAGAGTTGGACATGACTCAGCAACTAAACAACAAATGTTTAAAGAATTAAAAGAAAAACAGGGTGTGAGTCCACAATTAGTAAATCTCAAAAGAGAAATAAATGCAATAAAAAAGAAGCAAATGCAAATTCTAGAGATGATTATAATAACTGAAAGGATGATCCAGAGATTTGAGATAGAAGGAGCTGGATCAGTGAACTTGAAAATCAATCAATAGAAATTATCCAATCTAAAGAACAGAAAAACAGAAAAATAAAGAAAGATGAATAATCTCAGAAACCTGTAAGGGAAAAAAAAAGCAAACTTTCCAACATAGATGTAGTGGGATTCTTTGAAAAGCAGAAATAAAAGGGCATTCAAAAATCTGAATATATAATGACTAAAACCTGCTCAAATTTGATGGAAAACATTAACTTAAGAGATTCAGTAAGCTCAATAATTCTTGAGTAAGGTAAATGCAAGCAACGTGATGGACGTAGATTTGAGTAGGGTCTGGGCGTTGATGGACAGGGGAGCCTGGCGTGCTCCAGTCCATGAGGTTGCAGGGAGTTGAACACAACTGACCGACTGAATTGAACTGAAGGTAAATGCAAAGAGACTTATATGTAGGCACTCCAGAGTCAATCTTCTGAAAGTCGAATACAAAGACAAAATCTTGAAAACAGCCAGAGAAAAGTGAATCATCCATACATACATTTAAAATAAAAAACTTTGCCTAGCAACAATATCCTTCAAAAACAATATCCTACAAAAATAAAGGTGAATCAGTAAACAAAGATTGCCATACAACAAATGCAAGAGGAAGTTCTTCAAGTTGAAAGGAAATGGCAGTTTAACATATATCCATGTTATATGTTATATGAATATATCCAACTTGTATCCACAGGGAAGAATGAAAAAACCAGAAACACTACCTATGTAACACATGTAGGTAATTATAAAGGACTGTGTGTGTGCATGTGCTGTTTATATATCTGCATTTCTGTGTTCTTCTTTTAGTTTCTTTAAAAAAAAAAAACAGAAAACCATTTAAAACAGTTCTGTAATTATAATATTATATTTTTAGATTTATAGAAAATAAAGTTGTAATATATATGATAATAATAGCACAAAGGAGAGAGAGGAGGAAATAGATATATTGAGGTTAAATTGCTATATGTCATTGAAATCAAATCAGGATTAACCTGAACTAGACTTTGACATTTCAATATGCATAGAAAAACTGCTTTAAATAAATTAATTTTTAAAAAATCTATCTATAAAATCAACAGAGGGATTGATATGATACAATAAAAAAATTTGAACAGAGAAGGCAGTAAAAAGGAAACAGAGGAATTAAAAAGACATGCAACATAGAAAACAAACAGTAAAATTATCATTAATTACATTAAAAGTGAATGCATTAAGTCCTCTGATCAAAGGGAAAACTGTCATATTGGATTTAAGAAAGCAAGATCCAGCCATGTGCTGTCCATAGGAGATACACTGTATACAAATACTCTGAGGTTGTAAATGGTCCTACCATGCAAACAGAAGGCATAGGAGAGCTATAGTGGCTATGCTGATTTCAAACAGCATAAAACTTTCTGATAAAGTTTCAATTTCAGTAATTTATAATACAACTGGTCAGAGAAAATGTAAGGATATAGAATACTTGAACAACACTATCATCAACCACCTTGTCCTAACTAACATTTATGTAAATTCTAGACTCTCGGTCAGGCCACAAAAGAGGTCTCCAGGGACTTCCCTGGCAATCCAGTGGTTAAGACTCTGTGTTCCACTGCAGGCAGTTGGGTTTGATCTGTGGTTATGAAACTACTCACAAGCCATGTGGTGTGGCTAAAAAGTTCCAAAACAAAAACAACAAAAGCCACCAAAATTTTTAAAAATTGAAATCTTCTTTGACTAATATTAACACAAAACAATAATCTCCTAATAAATGTTGTTTGTATTATATATATTTTTCATTCTTTTCTTTTTTCAGTTGTTCTATATTCTGATAATTAATATATGATCCTTATTAACAAAACCTTATTTTCCTACTCAATCTATCAATTTATGTCTACTAATGGGATTATTATATTTAATGAAACTTAAACTTTAAATTTAATAAAATTACTGATATATTTGGGTTTAAATAACAAGTTTAGAAATTGTATTCTTCCCACTTTTTTTGTGTGTACCTGTACTCTCATCTTATTTTTTTTGGAGGGAGATAGTAATCAAGAATTTTTTAAATTATTTATTTCCTTTTTCATTCATTACTTTTACATAATTTTAATGGTTATTTTGCACTACACTGGTGGCTCAGTGGTAAAGAATCTGCCTGCAATGCAGGATTCAGTTCAGTCACTCAGTTGTGTCCGATTCTTTGCGACCCCATGAACTGCAGCACGCCAGGCTTCCCTGTCCATCACCAACTCCTGGATGTCCATTGAGTCGGAGATGCTATCCAACCATCTCATCCTCTGTTGTCCCCTTCTCCTTCTGCCCTCAATCTTTCCTAGCATCAGAGTCTTTTCCAATGAGTCAGCTCTTCGCATCAGGTGGCCAAAGTATTGGAGTTTCAGCTTCAACATCAGTCCTTCCAATGAACACCCAGGACTGATCTCCTTTAGGATGGATTGGTTGGATCTCCTTGCAGTCCAAGGGACTCTCAAGAGTCTTCTCCAACATCACAGTTCAAAAGCATCAATTCTTTGGTGCTCAACTTTCTTCACAGTCAACTCTCACATCCATACATGACTACAGGAAAACCCATAGCCTTGACTAGACAGACCATTGTGGACAAAGTAATGTCTTTGCTTTTTAATATGCTGTCTAGGGCAAGAATACACAGAAGAACTGTACAAAAAAGATCTTCACAACCCGGATAAGCAAGATGGTGTGATCACTCATCTAGAGCCAGATATCTTGGAATGTGAAGTCAAGTGGGCCTTAGAAAGCGTCACTACAAACAAAGCTAGTGGAGGTGATGGCATTCCAGTTGAGCTATTTCAAATCCTGAAAGATGATGCTGTCAAAGTGCTGCACTCAATATGCCAGCAAATTTGGAAAACTCAGCAGTGGCCACAGGACTGGAAAAGGTCAGTTTTCATTCCAATCCCTAAGAAAGGCAATGCCAAAGAATGCTCAAACTATCGTACAATTGAACTCATCTCACATGCTAGTAAATAATGCTCAAAATTCTCCAAGCCAGGCTTCAGCAATACATGAACCGTGAACCTCCTAATGTTCAAGCTGGTTTTAGAAAAGGCAGAGGAACCAGAGATCAAATTGCCAACATCCGCTGGATCATTGAAAAAGCAAGAGAGTTCCAGAAAAACATCTATTTCTGCTTTATTGACTATGCCAAAGCCTTTGACTGTGTGGATCACAAGAAACTGTGGAAAATTCTGAAAGAGATGGGAATCCCAGACCACCTGACCTGCCTCTTGAGAAATCTGTATGCAGGTCAGGAAGCAACAGTTAGAATTGGACATGGAACAACAGACTGGTTCCAAATAGGGAAAGGAGTACATCAAGGCTGTATACTGTCACCCTGCTTATTTAACTTCTATGCAGAGTACATCATGAGAAACACTAGGCTGGAGGAAGCATAAGCTGGAATCAAGACTGCTGAGAGAAATATCAATAACCTCAGGTATGCAGATGACACCACCCTTATGGCAGAAAGTGAAGAGGAACTCAAAAACCTCTTGATGAAAGTGAAAGAGGAGAGTGAAAAAGTTGGCTTAAAGCTCAACATACAGAAAACGAAGATCATGGCATCCGGTCCCATCATTTCATGGGAAATAGATGGGGAAACAGTGTCAGACTTTATTTTTTTGGGCTCCAAAATCACTGCAGATGGTGACTGCAGCCATGAAATTAAAAGACGCTTACTCCTTGGAAGGAAAGCTATGATCAACCTAGATAGCATATTCAAAAGCAGAGACATTACTTTGCCGACTAAGGTCCGTTTAGTCAAGGCTATGGTTTTTCCAGTTGTCATGTATGGATGTGAGAGTTGGACTGTGAAGAAGGCTGAGTGCCGTAGAATTGATGCTTTTGACCTGTGGTGTTGGAGAAGACTCTTGAGAGTCCCTTGGATTGCAAGGAGATCCAACCAGTCCATTCTGAAGGAGATCAGTCCTGGGATTTGTTTGGAAGGAATGATGCTAAAGCTGAAACTCCAGTACTTTGGCCACCTCATGTGAAGAGTTGACTCATTGGAAAAGACTCTGATGCTGGGAGGGATTGTGGGCAGGAGGAGAAGGGGACGACAGAGGATGAGATGGCTGGATGGCATCAGTGACTTGATGGATGTGAATCTCAGTGAACTCGGGAGTTGGTGATAGACAGGGAGGCCTGGTGTGCTGCGATTCATGGGGTCGCAAAGAGTCAGACACGACTGAGCGACTGAACTGAACTGAACTGAACTAGGTCGGTCATAACTTTCCTTCCAAGGAGTAAGTGTCTTTTAATTTCATGGCTGCAGTCACCATCTGCAGTGATTCTGGAGCCCCAAAAAATAAAGTCTGACACTGTTTCCACTGTTTCCCCATCTATTTCCCATGAAATGATGGGACTGGATGCCATGATCTTCGTTTTCTGAATGTTGAGCTTTAAGCCAACTTTTTCACTCTCCTCTTTCACTTTCATCAAGAGGCTTTTGAGTTCCTCTTCACTTTTTGCCATAACGGTGGTGTCATCTGCACATCTGAGGTTATTGATATTTCTCCCAGCAATCTTGATTCCAGCTTATGCTTCCTCCAGCCTAGTGTTTCTCATGATGTACTCTGCATAGAAGTTAAATAAGCAGGGTGACAATATACAGCCTTGATGTACTCCTTTCCCTATTTGGAACCAGTCTGTTGTTCCATGTCCAGTTCTAACTGTTGCTTCCTGACCTGCATATAGGTTTCTCAAGAGGCAGGTCAGATGGTCTGGTATTCCCATCTCTTTCAGAAATGCAGGATACCCAGGTTCAATCTTCCCTGAGTCAGGAAGATTCCCTCGAAAATGAAATGGCAACCCATTCCAGAATTCTTACCTGGGAAATCTCATAGACAGAGGACCTGGTGGGCTACGGTTCTTGAAGTTTCAAAAGAGTCAGACATGTCTTAGCAACTAAACAACAACAGTAAAGTGGTTATTTTAGATTTACATTTCAAGGACAATGAAAAGACTATATGAAGTCTGAATTTATATCATTTTCATGTTACTGTTGTATAGTTTAATTCTATAAATATTTAAAAATTCAGAATACATTAATTCATGATTGTACAATATTAAGTAAAATATCAACTGATACTTGCCCATGCATTTATCTTTTCTATAATTTTTAAATTCATTTTTGTTATTTTGCATTTTTGTTTCCATCTAGGATGGATTTTCCTTCTACCTGAAGAACTCTTTTTATATTTCCTTAATGCAAATCTGATGATGAATTCTCTCACTTTTTTCCATCTAAAAATGTATTTTTAAAAATTTTTTAATGATAGAGATTTGTTATTCTTTGAAAATAATGTATCTTTTTTTCCTCTAGCTACTTTAAAAACTTTTAATCTTTGTTTTTCAGTCCTTTTACGTGGTATTCCTACATGCATTTGTGTGTAGGTATATGTGTGTATATCCTGTGTCTGGTTCAAAGTGATTCTCAAATCTGCATCTGATGTTTCCCTCAGGTTTGGAAAACATATAGCTATTATTTCTTCATATATTGCTATTGATACATTCTCTCTCTTCTATCTATGTGGAACTTCAATTACACATATGCTTAACCTTTTGACTGGGTTCCATATGCCTCATATGCTCTTCCAAGCTCATATAGGTGTTAGCAGAATTTATTCCTTCTGGGTATAGGACTGAGGTTGTGTTTTCTGAGCAGCTGCCAACTGAGATTGCTCTGTTCCTAGAGGTTGGCCACATTCTTTGCCAAATTGTCTTTTTATAAGCTCTTTCAAAATTTGACAGCTTACTTCTTCAGAGCCATCAAGGAAAGATCTTTTGATCCTTTTTGCTGAGATGAATTTTTAAAGATGAGTGTGACATGAATGTGACATCCATCACCTATGTTTTATTCTGTTTTGTAGAGGCAAGTCACAGTTCTGCCCACATTCAAGGAGAGAGGATTATACATGGGTGTGGCTCACTGAGGGTCACCTTAGATGCATCTGCTATTATATGTTTAACTTAAAGTTTTTTTTTTTAATTAATTTATTTATTTATTTTTATTTTACAATTCTGTATTGGTTTTGGCATACATTGACATGAATCCACCACGGGTGTACATGCGTTCCCAAACATGAACCCCCCTCCCACCCCCCTCTCCACAACATGTGTCTGATAATTTTAATACAGTGATTTTTATGGGTCTGTTTCAGTCAAGTGCTTGTTTCCTCTTTTTTTGAAATTGTTTTGCTCTTTAGCTTTTCAATCTTTTCTCCTGGTATGTTTGGTGTATTTTTATCACATCTTGGACACTCTATATCATTTGCAGATGTAAAAATCATTATACAGCCTGCAGGCTATGTAAAAACCACTGGTTGGCTCATGGGTAACTAGGCTGTAGTTTGCCTATCCCTGTTCTAAATTTAAAAAAATGTAAACTGTAGAAATAAATTGAGACTTTACATTATATTGTCCTCCTCTAAAAAAGATTTTATTTTACCTCCTGTTGGATAGTTAGTCAAAGTTCAGTTCAGTTCAGTTCAGTCGCTCAGTCGTGTCCGACTCTTTGCGACCCCATGAATCGCAGCACGCCAGGCCTCCCTGTCCATCACCAACTCCCAGAGTTCACTCAGACTCACGTCCATCGAGTCACACATGCAGGGATTAAGTAAAAGTGAGCTGGTTTCAATCTTTGTGAGGGTGGATTTATTTCCATTTTACCCTTTTGCCTAAGGTATAGACCACACATACGGATACTGCTAGATGCTCTGCTCAGCTTTTAGGCTTTTGACCAAAGATGACAGACATTAAGTCATGGTTTCACAAGGAAACTACAGAGAAGTGAGTATCCGGCTAACATTTCCATATATCTTTTCTTTCTGGAATCTTGACTCCTCCACTTTTCACTGACATAGAAGCTATATTTTCATCATATAGTCATTATAATATCATTCTAGGGAAAGAGGAAAACTAGTTCTTTCCTTAAATTCTATAGGAATATGAGGAGCAGCAAGGTGGAAAGAACCCAGGTAATGGTAGCTTATTAATCAGTTCTCTTAGTTAGTCTTAGCTGCTCCATTTGTACAATGGGGATAATAGTATTCAAATATGTAACTACTTTATCATGTGAGGTTATATATGCTGTGTACACACACATATATATATGTATATATATATACTGTGAGGTTATATAAAACATTATGAAGGATGCAGAATGAGAGCTGTCATTTGGCAAGATATTATTGTCATCATCATCACATCATTATATCATCACTCAATGATGAATAAACAGAGGCCCAGATAAGAAAAGTGTCTATCCAAACAGTGATCAAGTCAGTGGCTTATGTGGAAACTGAAACCTGGGTAAACAGAATTGCTAGTCTGACACTTTTTTCACCATAACCAAGGTGTCTTTTTAGATTGCTATCACTAGTAGTGCCACCATACAATTTCAAATTAAATTGTATCTAGCCACTATTTATTTATTTACTTTTGCTCTTTATTTTATTATTATTATTATTATTATTATTTTACTTTACAATACTGTATTGGTTTTGCCAGACATTGACATGATTTATTGAGAATTATTTTGTATCCAGAATTGTGCTGGGGTGACTTCTGAACCTGGATTTTAGGAATTTAAGTTCTGGTTTCACATTTATCACCCCAGTGTCATAGAAAAGTTACATAATGTCTTTATGCTGGTTTTCTATTCTGAAAACAAATATAATTATGTTACCTTATATATTTATTGTTAGGATTATATTAATATATGTAAATTGCAGAGCCTAGTACCTAGCATATAGTAAGCACATATAGAAAGTGTTAGCAACTGTTTTTATTAGTGGTAGTAGCCGTAGGTACTATCAGAGAACAAAAGATGAATGAGAGTCTCTGTCTATAGGTAGTCTCAGTCAAGTTAGAGATATGAGACCAATACAAAGAAAATGATTAAAGAGTTAAAAATATGGGACAATTCAATGTTAGCTTTTACATATTTGAAGGTTATCAACACTCATAAACACCTAGGTAGACTATGAATTAAAAAAATTTTTTTAAATTTTATTTTTAAACACAAAATAATTCTCAATAAACAGTGGCTAGATAGAATTTAATTTGAAATTGTATGGTGGCACTACTAGTGATAGCAATCTAAAAAGACACCTTGGTTGTGGTGAAAAAAGTGTTAGACAAGCAATTCTGTTTACCCAGGTTTCAGTTTCCATATCGGCTACTGACTTGATTACTGTTTGAGTAGACACT
The DNA here is from genome assembly GCF_014754425.2 of Oryx dammah. Taxonomy (NCBI): domain Eukaryota; kingdom Metazoa; phylum Chordata; class Mammalia; order Artiodactyla; family Bovidae; genus Oryx; species Oryx dammah. Next base: position 10,199,584 of record NW_024070212.1, read on the forward strand.
TTTTTATCTGGGCCTCTGTTTATTCATCATTGAGTGATGATATAATGATGTGACATAATGAATTTTTTTGTAAGTATATGAAAGGTGACCTGGCAAGACTGAGGCCCTGATGGAACTGAGTTAGAGGCTCCTAAATAACATAGGATATATGGTGAGCATATATCCTATATATTGGGACTTCCCTGGTGGCTCAGACAGTAAAGCTTCTGCCTACAATGCGGGAGACCCAGGTTCAATACCTGGGTCGGGAAGATCTCCTGGAGAAGGAAATGGCAACCCATTCCAGTATTCTTGCCTGGAAAATCCCATGGATGGAGAAGCTTGGTGGGCTACAGTCCATGGGGTTGCAAAGAGTTGGACACGACTGAGCGACTTTTAAATAAGTAAGTTATGGTGAGCAGAGCAAAGCTGAGAAAGGTCAGTTTGTAAAACTCCTTACAACATAATTCAAGGACTGGATTGATGATTCTACCCTAAGATTTTAGTCTGACTTCAAGTGTCATAGTATCTGATCATCAACCATGTGTGCAAGAGGCAGGAGGGATTCATGCTTAAACCCTGCTGCTGCTGCAAAGTCGCTTCAGTCATGTCCAACTCTGTGCGACCCCATAGACGGCAGCCCACCAGACTCCACTGTCCCTGGGATTCTCCAGGCAAGAACACTGGAGTGGGTTGCCATTTCCTTCTCCAAACCCTACTGGGCAATTATTGTTTCTCTTCTGCCACTTACAAAGAGTCATTCCACAAGATCTTGAGCCACTCTCCTTTGGCACCAGAGAAATGGACAGAGAGCAGGATGTGTATCTTAGCAGGACCGTGGCCAGCCCTAACAGAACTTGAAATCAGACTTTTTACCTACCCCAGATATTCCTCCTAATAACCAAGGGAACTCTCTGCTCCCAGACATTAATCTTGGGACTAGGAAGTGAGCTGCCTGACTAATAAGGTCTCCAGGTACTCTGCTGTTTGGGTTACGTCTTCTGCTATTGATCATTTGGGAGTAGTCGGTGCTCTTTTGGGGAAGGAGACCCCAGAGTTTGCGCAGACCATTTGCACATTATTAGGAAACCTCAAGCCAGAGTTACTGCTTTGTGACTCAGTGAGAAGCTTCTTCCAGGAGTACAGGCTGTGAGAACCTAGAGGAAATTAATGTTCAGGAAATTAATTGTCTGTCCTCCACTTCTAATCTCAGGCAATGGAAGAGAGGGATAGGCATTGTTTTTTTTCCTGTCCAGTATTTTTACATATTACATCCTGGGAGGTATCTAAAGATCTGCCACTTAAGGTGGAATTCCAGTTAAACTGTAGCTCTGCTCAGTAAGATGTTAGTGACCTTCAGATAAAAAGAAAAAGCTTATAGACTACTTGATAAAAGGGCAAATTTTTACACAGTGGTCTAAACTTAAATAATTGATCGGTTTAAATAACTATTAGGAAAGACTGTGCTGATCTGGGAAACTTATAACTATTTAGTAAAAATCCATATCTATTATTGCAGGCATTCAAAGTCCCAGAGTGGGGAATGCGACTCTTGAACATGAACACAGCTCTCTAGAAGACCCGAGAAACATGCCTCTTGGTGAGTTTCATTTCCTGGTATATAGAATATTTTTTATAGTATATATTCAGTTATCACACAGCCAGTGATAAGTCTATACAAAGGGGAACATGATCCTTCCTAGAAACTATTGTGATTTCTGATTTAGGAAATATGGATGTATAAACTAACATAGAGAAGAGAGACATAAGACTTCAAAGGCCTTCAGTTGGGTTCTGTACAAAAAGATTTTCAAAAATTTAAGCTCCATGAGGACAAGGACCATTCCTTGGTCATCTTTGCTTTCTGAGTATTAGCACAGTACTTACACCTTGTGACTACTCAACACAGAGGGCTACTGAAGAAATGGTTTTGTTTGGATTTGAAACAAAGTTTTACTATCTATGGGAAACAAACAAAACAAAGCAAAAAAACAGGGAATGATGAGATTTAAAAAAGCTCTCTTCACTAAGACAAAATGTAAATAGTGTATTCATCCACGACTGAGTCAGGAGCAGGATTGTTTCACTTTGGTGGTAGGGGGGAGTCATTTATTTGAAATAAAAAGTAGCAAAGACTCCACAGTCAAAGAAATTATCTGGATTTTGAGGTTTCTGTCCATCTGTACCTTCCTTATTTTTTGGTCTTTCATGCTTCCTCCTACACCCTAGATGAGTAATCCTACCCTTGCCAATGTTTTTCATTTCCCCATCCCACTCTGCACCCCGTTGCTGACTGTTCTATTGGTTAGAATCTCCCATATGATGGTGCTGGGGTTCAGTTTTTTAGAGTGTTAGCAATTAAGAGCTGTTTAATGCTCTGGAGGAGAGGGAAACAGAAATATTTTAGGCTACCAGCATGAGTAAGTTCTTCTGGCCAACAAAGTGAAATTAACTTATTCATCCTCAATAACCTGGATGAATTTCAAATCAAATGTGTGAGTATAGTGAAAACTGTGATTTTATAGTGGTGAATTCCAAACTAGAAACACAATCTGGAAGTCACAGATTAGTCTTAGATATATATTAGCTGAGGGGACTAACATGATCTAAGGGAGAAGTAAAATATTGGGCATCTTCAAGGAGATTAGAATCAAAGATGAAAGTCTTATTGTACCCAATTCATACCTTTGTTGACATAGTACATATAACAGTGTATGTTCTGTTCAATGTACCTCAAGAAAAATTTTTAAAGAGCAAGAAAAAGTCCATATGAACAATTGGAAGGTAAATAAGAAAACTTATAAAATCAAGACTAGAATCACAGGCTTATTTACATAACCTAGAATGCTAGGTTCAAGCCTGTCCACCCTATCCTGCTTCTCTGAAGTATTTAAACTGGTTTAAACATTTAAATACGTGGAAAATAAAAAGAAATACTAGGGAATTCCCTGGCCATCCAATGGTTAAAATTCAGTACTTTCACTGCTGAGGACTCAGGTTCTATTGCTGGTTGCAGAACTAAGATCCCACAGAAGAAAGTACTAATAAAACTATTATTTATTAAAGGCTCTCTCTGTGTTGAGTACTGTATCAAACTCTTCTAATATATTAACTCATGTAATGCTTATGTCAACTTTGTGGAGCATTACTGTTTTCAATATATAAATAAGTTTAAATATTATGCCTTAAGTTTAGAGAGGCTAATGAAGGAATTTAGGGGCTTCCCAGGTGGCTCAGTGAGTAAAGAATACACCTCCAATGTAGGAGACAAATGTTTGATCTCTGGATCAGGAAGATCCTCTGGAAGAGGGCATGGCAACCCATATCTGTATTCTTGTCTGGAGAATCCCATGAACAGAAGACCTGGCAGTCTACAGTCCATGGGATCACAAAGAGTCAGACATGACCGAAGTGACTTAGCATGCACGCATGTAGGAATTTGTGCAAGAAATCTCCATCAGCAGACTTTTTAAAAGAATGTTATGACAGCATTCAGGAGGAAGATTTGGACTAAGGTCAGCTGAAATAAAGGGGATTAATTAGGAAAATTTTTTGAGGTTGAAAGTTGAGTTTTGGTAAGAAGCATGGAGAGAAGACAGAGTGGAGAGAATTTCGGGAAGCACTGTCTTGAGGAACGAACAGGAAAGGAATATAATTAGGATCTATCTTAGCTTCCTGAATGGCAGTAATTGTTAAATGGTGGGTAATCAGAAGTAGATATGGGTTTATGGGCAATGTTAACTGTTCAAGTATGGTCTCCAATCGTAACTTGGAATATACAATATTGAAATGAAAAATAGAACATCTGTTACAGAACATCTTCTCTGATTAAATGTTTTATCTTTTCATACTTGAAGTGACTTGAAGGGGTAAGTTCATATTTATTTCATTTATTTCATTCTCTCCTTGCCTTTGGCTAGAATTCAGGGAAATAAGCTACATGCCTGCACGGTCTTTTTGAGTCTTTCATGATCACAGTAGATTTTAGTGCAGGACTTAGAGAAGTAAAGCCTAGGACAAAGGGTTCTGAGGAGAAGTCATCCTAGGACGCTTGCAGGACATCTGGTCTTGATAGTGCATTCTGACAGTGTTGATAGAATATCAGCCGTGAGTATCTTTTGTCTTTCACTTAGATCACTGTTCACCATTGAATGCTGAGGGGGCTAAGTCAAAAGTGCTGGAGGAGGACACTTGCTTTGGCCAGTTTATTTTTGACAATTGAATGAGTCTAAAATGATATGTCACCATCTTGCCTTGCATTTCCCTGATTAATACTGAGATTTGACTATGTCTTCATATGTTTATTGGCTGTAAGTATCTTCTCTCCTGCAAAAAAATAAGAGTGTAGGAGGAAGAACTTTAGAGCTGGGCTTCTTCCTGGACCTGAACTCACCTCTTCAATGGCTGGGTAATTATTTCTACAAATCTGCCTTTTGATGTGCCCTTCTTTTCTTTCTCAGATCTATTTCTGCCATAAACCCCAGGGTCCTGGGGTAAAACCTTTATAGTACTAAAGAAAAGAGGGGGAAAGTGATGGCTCTGAGCATGTGGTCTAACCTGAACACTGATGACTCTTGAGGGCTCAGGCATTGCTCAGAGAATGGACACCCCCTTCCCTGAAGGCCTTGGTCCAGCCTACTATCTTTCATGATTAATTCATCATACCTTTCTTTCCTTTGCTGAGCTCTTTTAGACCTCAACCTCCCTCAATGCCAAAGCCAAACTCCACTTCTGTGGCTGAGTTCCTTTTTGAAGGTTTCTCCAGCTTTGGGCGGCAGCACAGGCTTGGTTTGTTTGTTGTCTTTCTAACTTTGTACCTGCTGACTCTCTCTGGCAATGCTGTTATTTTGACTATTATTCGCCTGGACCGTCATCTTCATACTCCCATGTACTTTTTCCTAAGCATGTTGTCCATCTCTGAGACCTGCTATACTGTGGCCATCATTCCCTGTATGCTTTCTGGCCTCCTGAGTCCTCATCAGACCATTTCTCTCCAAGGCTGTGCCACTCAGCTCTTTTTCTATCTAACCTTTGGTATCAATAACTGCTTCTTGCTCACAGCCATGGGATACGATCGCTACATGGCCATCTGCAACCCTCTACGGTATTCGGTCATCATGGGTAAAGAGGCCTGTATCCAGTTGGCAACTGGGTCCCTGGGAATTGGCCTGAGTATGGCCATTGTCCAGGCAACGTCTGTGTTTGGCCTGCCCTTCTGTGATGCCTTTGTCATCTCTCACTTCTTTTGTGACGTGAGACCCCTGCTGAAGCTGGCCTGCACAGACACCACTATCAATGAGATCATCAACTTTTTTGTCAGTATTTGTGTCCTTGTTGTACCCATGGGACTGGTCTTCATTTCTTATGTCCTCATCATCTCCACCATCCTCAAGATTGCTTCAGCTGAGGGTCGGAAGAAGGCCTTTGCCACCTGCGCCTCCCATCTCATTGTGGTCATCATCCACTATGGCTGTGCCTCTATCATTTACCTGAAGCCTAAGTCCCGGAGTTCCCTGGGGCAGGACAGACTCATCTCAGTGACCTACACAGTGATCACCCCTCTGCTAAACCCTGTCGTGTACAGTCTGAGGAACCAGGATATCAAAGATGCTTTGTGCAGAGCCATGGGGCAAAAACCCCTCTCCTCTCAGTGAGGAGAGTTGTGGAAGGCCTTTTCTCTCATTTCGTAAACATATATTAATTTTAATGCTGTTTTAGTAATGCTGCTAAGTATGGGATCAAGAATAGACTGAATTGGGTGCTAACACTGGAGGCTTCCATTTGAGTTAGTTGTGCTTCTCTGTGTTCTCCTTAAGAGAGGATAGGAAATGACTTATCATACCCTTAAGAATACAGGGAAAAGATTAATCTGCTTGGGTCATTCATACCCATATTCTATCACACACTCATGTACATATCTAAATATGTCCTGAGAATATGTTGGATTATACAACTACAATAAGACACAAAATTCAGCAGAGTTCTAAAAAGCTAATGAATAAAGTGCTTGGAAACCACCTCAGAAAAACCTCTGTTGTGGTGGTTAAGGGCATAGGAGCAATTTGTGCAAAATTTTATTTAACAAGTAAGTGTGGAGACACATGCATGTCCTTTTCTGTGGATGTTGAAGGCTTTTTGTAATCTGATTTTGCTGCTTGCTAATATCCCACCACAGCCTGAGGGATCTTCAAACGGCAAACGAACAAACAAAAAACCCACTCTCCAAGTGGATAGAACTGCCCTAACTGACTATTTCTGGAAATGAGGAGTACAAATGTGGTAATGCAAAAGATCTCCAGCTACTGAGAGCATAGAGGTGGGTTGTCCAGCCCCAAGATGCCTAGGTAAAAACTAGTGAGAAAACTCCTTGGGAAAGGAGATCATGATGAACAGTTTAATGCTTTCACACCTCCAACACAGGAGAGAAAGAGGATGGAGGCTGGGAGGAGCCAAGAAGAATCAGAGTTCCTTTTGCAGAGTAGCCCTAAATCTTTGAAATAGTGTTATAAATGTAAGCACTTTAACAACAGCTTCTGAAGTCATTTATTAATGAGAAGAAGTCTGAAGCTTGATTTAATGAAAAATATTCCAGTCAGCTCCTAAGCTATCATGGTTTCCCAGCAGCTCAGTGGTAAAGAATCTGCCTGCCAGTGCAGAAGAGGTAGGTTTGACCCCTGGGTCAGGAAGATCCCCTGGAGAAGGAAATGGCAACCCACTGCACTATTCTTGCTTGGGAAATCCCACAGACAGAAGAACCTGGCAGGCTACAGTCCATGGGGTCACAAAAGAATTGAACACAACTCACCAACTTAACAACAAAAACCACCTAAGCTTTCAGACGTTAATCTTCAGAAATGTCTTCTTAGATATTCCCAACTTAAAACCTGAGTTTAAAAAACAGCATTTTATGTCTGAGCATCACAGAAGGTGAAAGCATATGCTCTGGTTCTCTCTCCCTCATCCTTTCACTCCACTCAGGCCTTCTATACTAAAGAACAGGTATAGTTTGCATTTCAGACCCAGCTTCTTCAGTCTCCAGAATCTAGCTGATCTCATGTGGTGATCCTGCAGAGGCAAAATGTCACTTGTAAGAGTGTCATGAAGTTAGCTAGGTGCTGAAAATGGGGCAAACCGATGGAAATTAACAAATCTTCTAAGTCAACTTAACATATCTAGCTTTGCTGAAAAACACTGGTGTATAAAATCTGACCAGAGATAAAAGAAAAAAATATCTTTGCCTTGGTGACCATATTTTTAGAAATGACAGAGTCAGTTTATTTCTGTTAGGATAGCCAGAAAACAGTTATATTTTTTTTCTTAGTAGTTCTGTTTAGTATAGATAAAACTGTTAGGTAAAGATCTGATGGCCAGTGACACACTCACTTCAATTTGAAATTGTATTTGGTAGCTGCTCTGGTGCGGCCCCTTCAGGACCCAAACATCTATTTCCCTAGCTGCTGGAAATGTCTTGGGCTGACAGCTTGCAGTTGAGTCCCACTTCAGGAACTACCATGCTAAAGAACTGCCATCTCCAGAGTCACAGCCCCTTCCCATGGGTAGCCTTTCCAATGACTTATCTTTTTCAGGGTATAAAGACTGGCAACCTTTCCTCAACTTAAGACAGCTATGAAGGGTACTCCCAGATTCCGGAATTCCTATCTGTGAGATGATTTGAGGTTTCTGCATGACTCCATCACATTTCCACTCCCCCTTCTACCTTCATCCCTCATGGGTGTTTATGCTGAGAGCACTCCTTAATACATTTGCTGCTTTCAAATCTCTGTTTCAGACTCTGTTTCCTAGAGATCCCAGTCTGAAACATGTTAGGATCCCATTTCTAGAACAGTGGTTGGTCAACGGAGACTCCAAATTTTCAGCCTTGATATGAGCTAGTGAAGGTAGAAAATCAGTGGTTCCTATATTTTAATTTTAAAAAGATGTTAATTTTCAAACATTTAATCCTATTAATTGAATGGTATTTGCTTTGGTTCAGCTTAGTCTGTGGCAGTGCAGTATTACCTTGTTGCAAACTGGTAAAAAAAAAAATAAACAAATAAATAAAAATTAGCATTTTTCTCAGAATCTACAGGAAGTCATTTCTTGGTCTTCAAAAATTTCTCTGTAAGCAAGTTCAATTTCATTGCATTCCTTACCTTGCAGTGAGATTACTGATTTGTCTCAGTGATAATTCAAAAATTGAAAATAACAGGGAAAACAGGAAAGTCTTCAAGAAGGGAAAGATTGTGGATGCTGTAAGTGACATATGCAAGTGGCTTTAACAGTGATCCTGGGCACAGTTACAGAGTAAAAGACTTGTGGTGGAATGTCATGGAAGCTGATAAGGCATCAGCTGGGAACCTGGGCTTGGTGACTAACTGCCCAGGGCTGGGTAGACAACTTAAGGCAAGGAGATAATACTCCTCTCTGAGGTTTTCTGGGGACCCAGGCTGGCAAGTGCCTCTGCCGTTCTCAACATAAAGCTCCCATTTCTGACTTCAAGGAGATGTTCTGGTGTTCCATGTTCCGTTTAATGAAAAGAAAGAGCAGAGCCTTTCTTCAAGTATTCAATTTCCTGAAATACTCACAAGGTGTATCTTTTGTCTGCTCCTACTCCTGAGGGCCATGGAAATTTGTCTTCCGCTGGCCAGTAGCAGGGAGCTACTGACTTGATATTCAAAAACAAATCCTTTATTATTGGGAGTTTGTGATGGTTTATGGCAGATAATTTGGAACAGCAACCATGGGAAAGAAATTTGCTTTATGAGCCAGTCTAGACCATTATGGGAAGAGATTGGAGGTAACAGAGGGTGAAGCTGGGATGAATTATTTCTATCTAATCATTTGGTGACATTCATACTATCTCTCTGTCACAGATAGATTATATATATATGTATATATACATATATATTAAAAGACATCTTTATAAGTGCCATATTTGGAGGGTCCACAGAGTACTCAAGATCCAACTATGTGTTCCACAGTCCCTACAGAATAGATGTATGACTATTGGGAAGAAAAATTGTGGAAATAAATGGTAGACCTAAGTCTGATACAAGCCTGAAATATAAATATATGGAAGAACACAGTGAAAGGAGAGAACGGTATGTGGAAAATGAAAGAAAATTCACACTGGAGCTTCTTGGGGAATGTGTTCTGAACCTTTGTGCTGGAGAGTCACCACATAGAGCCAGGTTCCCATGTAATGAAAGACAAAATGTCTGGGCTAAAAGGGAGCTTAGAGACCACCTAGTCCAAAGCTCCCTTGTTACAAAGAGGAAATGGAATCTGAGACTGATAAGAACTTGCCCCAGTCACACAGCTAGTTATCAACAGCTCGAACTTCTAGGTCTGTGTTCAGTCCATAGTGCTTGCAAGCTGGGGTGAGAATGTAAATGGAAGTAAAAATGAAGTGTTAACAGTCAAGACTCAGAAAGATGTATCTAAAGCTTACAAAGCCTGGGTTATCCATGTTCAATCTCTCTCAATTCTTCTGGGTCACTTAGCCTCAGACCAAATACAGAAGTAAGTAACTTGCTCTTCAGCCTGATGCATAGCTGTGTGTAAAACATCATGAGACTGGATGTTCTTAATGAATGTTCTGTATGACTCTGGTCCCAAGGCTGTAACTATAATAGACCTTCTATCTTTTCTTAAAAGTAGGGGAATATCTAGGAATAGCAGCAAGGAGCTTCCTATAGGGACTTTTCCTGGCCTATTGTTGCAGAAAAAATCCCTTCTCCACCCATAAAGCCTCTTTACACAAAGCCAAGTGCCACAGCCCTTTCCTGGGAATCTGGTCACTGTCTCATTGAAATTATTAAAAACAAAAAAAGCATGGACAGTGTTAAGGAGGTTCATATCAGTGTTAGGGCTCAATGTGGGTTGTCTCTAATTATGCCATGATGACATATTGAATATTTTGAATTAAAGTTACTTAAGAAGCAGGGTGGATGGATTTGGGAGTTTGGGATTAGCAGATGCAAACCATTATATATAGGATGGATAAACAACAGGGTCCTACTATATGACAGAGGGAACTATATTCAATATTCTGTAATAAACCATAATGGAAAAGAAATGGAAATGAGTGTGTACATATATAACACGAGGAGCTCAGCCCAGTACTCTATGAGGACCTAGATAGGTGGGATGGAGTGAAGGGATATATTCAACTATCCTTCAATTAAAAATAATAATAAGAAGAAAATCTTGTTTCTTCTTTTATTTAATACCTCAAGCCCAATCTCTGTTTAGATTCTTCATGAATTGAGCACTCCAAACCTAAGCTTCTCTGTCCTGTCGATTCCTTTCAAATGTATCATTTCTTTGTCTAAAAAGTATAAAGTTTGCCTGCTTTGGTCGCTTGTTAGGTCCCATTTCTATGAGACCTTTGAGCACATGAATTAAAATTTCTTTCTTTTTCTCCTGTTAATTTGTCTCGTGTCAACTTTATTATTAGTTCAGCCACGAGAACTCAAGGGGATGAAAGGGTTTCCCTCATGCCAACAGCAGATACCTATATTTTAAAAAAAAAGCTTTAATAATTTCTCTATTTTTTATGACCCCTTTGGAGAAAATGGGACTTGTCAGTCTTATGAATATTTACAAACGTTCCCCCTAGTTCACTTCCTTATGTTTTTAATTGTTCAAAAAAACAGATAAACTAAAGGTGCTCTGATCTCCCATTTCCTGTTGTGAATTCCTGGTCAGCACCGACAGTACCTTGCTCTCTTTTCTAATGCTTTCCCCAAGGCCCCACATAACTGTCTCCATGAGAAGAGGTGGGGCAGGGGTGGGAGAGAAAAGACTGGGACTTTGAGATCTTATTCAGTCTTGCACTTTTTCATTGTGAGAGTTATTATTATGAGCGAGTCTCTCTAAGATGCTTCGTTCAGGTACTGTAAGAGGATATACAAGATTTAATTTGGGGAGATAAGACAGAAGTGAAACAATCACAGGGAACTCTTAGATGGAGCCTCACCCCCAGAATTCAGGGGCTCAAGTCTGCCCCAGATTCTGCCAAGAGCTAAAAGTTCATGTGATAGTAAGTGAAGAGAGAGCATAAAAATGATCAGCTTCATCAGCACATCCTTCCCTGTCTTCTTGTTCGTAGGTCAGACTTACAATGGAGAGAACATTACAAAAGAGAACATTTCTAATCTAGGACTTCATGGTTATGCCTCAAAACTAGCAAGCCTCGAATACTTAAAAGTGTCACATTACATGGTTTCATACTTTTATTCAAGTTGTATATCTCTTTTACAGATTCTAATAAATGAATCTATTCATTTCTTTACTTATATAAATGATGCTTATTGAGCACTTCCTATTACATGCCACTCGATCAGTTTAATGAAGCAGTTCTATAAAGCCGTGAGCTTTTTCTATGTACCTTGTGAGTTGTCTTTGACAACTGAGAAGCGTTTACTAAAGCCAAAAACCTCTGCTATTGCAGAGGTTTCTTGAGGAGTGACATCAGTTCCCTGGGGGATCTGGTTTAGGCTGTGGGTCCGTAAATCTGTTGCGTCTTCTCATTCTCTTCATCTTCAAGAGTAACGTGAACTGCTTATGGGTCGAGATAAGCAACCCTGTGTCCACAGCAAACAGAATCACCACCAACAATGGGATAATAAATTGTAGCCAGAAATAGTTCCTTTGAGTGTACTCTAGAGGTAATAAGAAACGTAACTCAAATTAGGAATTGAAAAGTGAGATTAAAGTCTTCATCTCCCCTAAAACAAGGATCCAACATGGTCCTTCACCTTCTAGCATGAAATGACATCCAGGAGCAGAGACAAAACACTCACAGGTTTGAGTTCCTTAGTCTGTGCCCCCTGAAGCCCTAGGGAGTCCTAAGTATTTCCCCCACAATCCCTTGGCTTGTCTGGCCAATATGCCTAATGGGAAAGGTCATAGGAAAGATGATCCCTTCCTTGGAGCCTCACGAGACCAGTGTCCACATAGGACATGGAGGTGGGAAGCAGATAGAGTAAGGGCAGGGGGTCACCAGTGCCTTATTTCTCAAACAGTCATCATTCATTGCATGTCTGTTGGAAATTAAGATATTGGGCTAGATCATAAATATTAATAAGTTGGCTTCCCAGGTGGCTTAGTGGTAAAGAACCCACCTGCCAGTGCAGGAGATGGCGGAGACACAGGTTTGATCCCTGGGTCGGGACAATCCCCTGGAGGAGGAAATGGCAACCCCTCCAGTATTCTTGCCTGGAAAATCCCATGGACAGAGGAGCCTGACAGACTAAGTTCATGGGGTTGCTAAGAGTCAGACACAATGGAGCGACTGAGCAAGGCAAGCAAGGCAAGAAGTAAATTGCCTTTCAATTCCACTGTTTTGTGATTCTGCTATTCTATTTACAAAGTAGTGATTTTTTTGTGATTTTTCTAGAATTTTAGAACCCTAGAGTATTATAGCCAGAAATTACTCACAGGTCACCTAGACTGGTGACTCTCAACACTAGCTGCCTATTACCATTACCTGGAAGAGCTTTTAAATATTGATGACCAGGTGTCATTCCAAACTAATTAAGTTAGAAGCTCAAGGGCTGATATACAGACATCAGTATTTTTTTTTTTAATTCTCCAAGCAATTTTAATGAAGTTTAGTCCAAACCCTTTATTTTATAGATAAGGATACCGGAAGCACAGTGAAAATCAAACAACAGGTCTCAAATTAGTTAACAGAGAACTACCATTAGAAATTAATTGTGGCTTCTGGTCTCAGGTTTTTTAAGATTTTGGCATGAGCAAAGTGTACCAAGCAAATGTCTTATTTCCTCACTGCAAAGCAAATATTTTAAAGGCTCCTTCTTTTATATGAAATTTGGAAATGGCAGCCTTTCATTGACTACAGAGGCAGCCCGCCTGACTACTCTTTCCATATCAAGCCCTCTTTCTCATCTCCGAAATCACAGGCACACAGCCGGTTGACTTGGTTTCCTTTCCCATTCCTCATAGGCTAGAATAGACTCTTCAAGCTATAAAGAGTTTGTTCCTTCAACTTTGAAACTCTTTTTCTATTTGATAAATGTAAGTTTCTCCCCAGAAGCAATAGATGACTTTGCTTGACTAGTATTCAACAGTTTAAAAATCCATTTTACAACTATTGCATTTAACATCTGTAAACATTACATAATGTGAGAAGGTATTACTGTTGCCATTGAACAAGTAAGGAATCTGAGACAGAGACTAAGGGATATTCTCTACCCCTGGTCTCCTCATTGCAAATCTAGTAGACTTTTCAGGGAATCACAGTTGCTTGCATTCTATAGCTTCAACTGCATTAAGCTCAAATGTTCTTTCTCCTTTCCCCTGCTATGGACTCGTTCCCTTTCCTTCACCAACTTACGTTTTTTTACTATAATCTTGAGTTTATTAGAGGTGTAGTTGAGCCTCTGAATTCTGCCCACACAGTAATAGATGCCACTGTCCCCTTCTGTGACATTGGTGATGGAGATGTTGTGGTTCTCATACCAGTACTTGAGAGCTCTGTTATCCTTGTAGTAGATCACCTTGAAGGCATTCAGATTCTTCCAACTGTGGCACCTGAGGAAGAGGGACTCACCCTCCATCATCACCTCAGCAGAGGCCTGAAGGATCAACCAGTCTGAAGAATATTCATTAAGATATTTATTTAACAATGACAGATAAAATAAAAATAAGATAAATAAAAACAATCATGCAAAGAGTACATATCAGAAACCTTTATCATTAATCCATTTCTTGGCTCATAAGATCAATAAAAAGGAAACACAAAATAATGCTTATAGCCTGTCTCCTCTGTTGATAAATATTCTCTCCTCCTGAAAGGTAATTCTGGGGCCACAACATTGCTGACGCTTCTGATCAGCCCACCTATAGGAGGTCTGAAACCCATTATCCCTTTCAGCTCTATTGTTGCATTTGGTCACTAAAGGGGAAATAAACCTACTCTGCCTGGAGAGTCCTAGCCTAGCAGAGTTGTCCTCTCTAAACTTATAGGTACTTCCCGTTCTATTAATCACAGTAAGCCTCCAGCTTCCTCAGAACATGCATCACAATTTGAATTAATTATTTGTGTAACTATTGATTGGATGTCCATTTCCTCATTGGGCTCTCCACTTCAGAGGTCAGGATCATGTCTGTTCCTTTCATCATATCTCCAGTGCCTAATAATACCTAGGAATCGGTAGATTCTCAATGAATGTTTGTCAATAATGAGTCAGTAAAATATAAGAGTCAGGTTGTATGGCTAATGTCATTTTAAGAACTCAAAATTTAGAATAGAAACATGTCTAGGTTGCATAAGCATATTTTATTTAGGAGCAATCCTTGAGGACTTTTCTAGAATCGACTCCAAAAAAAATAAAGAAGCTATTTTACACTGCTTTAGTTTCTACTTAGAATTTGTACACAGATGTTGAAACATCTCTTTTCACTCAAGAGAAAAAATACAAAATATGCTTATACTTTAAAAATATTTATATTTAAAAATATAAAACAAAATATAAATGACCTAGCTGTTCAAATGAAATCATTACTTTGTTCACTGAACATTTACAAAGTAACCCACATATGCCTGAGCACACTGTACTAATTGTTGACAGTAGGAGAGTGATGAAGCAAACATAAGATTTGTTCTTAAGTAAAAGTAGAGTACAGGAGGAATGTAAAGAGATAGCTTTCAGAATCAACAGTACAACTTACTACTTTACCACATGTAAAAGAGATAGCCAAGGGGAATTTCGCTCTATGTTTCAGGAAGCTCAAACGGGGGCTCTGTATCAACCTAGAGGGGTGGGGTGGGGAGGGAGATGGGAGAGAGGTTCCAAAGGGAAGGGATATATATATATATACCTATGGCTGATTCATGTTGAGGTTTGACAGAGAACAACAGAATTCTGTAAAGCAATTATCCTTCAGTTAATAAATAAATAAATTAAACAAAAGAGTACAACTTAATATTCAGGTCATGACACATGGAAATGGCAAAGTAACTCTTTAAATCAAAGAGCTCTTTGTAATGTTCACATATCCAATATGCCATCTGACCATGTAATATGCATCTGTACCAAGTTAGAGAAGATAGAAATGAAACAGTCTAGTGGAGTAACATTGGGAGATTGCTAGAATATTGAAAGAAGGCAGAAGGGCAGATGGAGTAGAGGCTGAAGAAGAGAGATGAACCTGTATGTGGAGAGAGACCCTGAGTTCAACCTTGCTTTTCTAAGCCTTGGAATAACTTGCTTTCTCCCCATTTTCAGATGGGCCATTCCACACATGAGAGAACTGGTATTTCTGTAACCCTGGAACTTACCACTGATGACGTTTAGGTACACAGGTTCACTAATGTCAAGTCCTTTGTTTCGGCATTGGTATTCCCCACTGTCCTGCATGCGTGCTTTCACAATGTCCCATCTTGAATTTGTCACTTTCAAAGTGGTTCCATTGTGGATCCACACAGAGGACTCATCTTCAGAGGAACTGTTAGCACCACATGTAAGAGTCACAGTTTCTCCTCTAAATATTTTTCTCCATGGTGGATTCAAGGACAGCTTAGATTTCCAGATGGCTTTGAGAAGAACAGATTGTGGAAAGAGATATGGAAGGAGGGAAAATATCATTGAAATCTGTTCAGCTTCCAGAGTACAGACATAATAATAGTCAATCAATGGTCAATCTACCCTTAAACTGTTGGTGATAAGAATCTATCCTGAGTCCTAGAATTAAAGGAAGGAAGAAAGAATCTTGTGGTCCCACCTAGGGACCCTAGCTCCCAACCTAGGAAAAAACAGGACATGAATGTAAGATATTAAAAAACAAAGAGGATAACCCCTCTAATTTTCTTGATTCCAGTTTCAGTATCTGTAAATGAGGATTGAATTCTCTTTTCAAGCAGAGATTATGTCTGAGATGTTCATACATAGTTCAACACAATGACTACTACATAGTGAGTATTCATTAAATATTTATCAAGTTGATGAATGAGTGAATAATGGATGAATTAAGGTAGTGGACTAAATGAAATACATGGCCTCTCCCAGCTCTAAATTTTTATGACTATTTAATTGTGAGTGAATAGGGAATGGAAATTATATGTCAATTCTGGAAGGTACTGAGAATCACCAAGAGGATCAGTCTTAAAAGGCTTTCAGGGACAAAGAGATGTGGTACAAATCTGAACGAAGACTTCAGAAGTGGCCAGGTGGTGATGAGGAAGAGGTGATATGTTCAAAAGAGAACTAGACTTGGATTTAAGGGACTTAACGTTAGAATCGAGTGCCTTGTTGGCCATGTAACCTCCAACAAATTACTTAATCTGAGTTTCAGTATCCTCAATTATAAAATGGCAATAATAATAACAGGGATGATGATGTAAGAATTAAATGAGTTTATATCATGGTATCTGGAGCAGAGGCTGAGACAGATGCTCAGCAGACATGACTGTTTGCATAAAAGAGGAAAGGGTGACTTGAGAGAATGAAACACTGTGTGGGAAGCTTTTGAATGGGGGAAAGAAGGAACACGAGGCAGGTGGAAGTGTGATAAACAGGGAAGAGCAGATTAATAATCATTAAAAAATAGATGATGGGATGAAGGGAAAGGATGAAGGGCGGGCAATTTCCAGACCCATTGAAATACTGAGAGAACAAGGACAGAAGACTCACCTGCTGACATGCCATCTGGAGCTGCAAAATCCAGAGACAATAAGTTAGTATCTGACCCCAGCCTTCTGGATACCTGAAGACTGGGATCTGGTTATGATGCTGAGGTCTACATCCATGGAGTTTTAAGGGCCAACCATCTTTTTCAGGACTCTGTTCAAGGAAGAGAAGGAGCCTCTCTCCTTCCTCTGCTGTCCCTCCTTTACCCTCTAGGGAAAGCCAGCTTGATAGCAAGGACTAGACTTTCAGTCCGGCTTCCTCCTTAGATGATGCCCAACCCCCCTTCTTCTGCTATCCAGCTTGTCCTCCCTACAGAATCCCCGGGAAATGACCCACAGTTTGCTCATAACCTAGAAAAAGTCAGCAATAAAATTGTCAACTTTCCCTCACCAGCCACTCCCCCAATCTGTTCCGGCCCCTTCAGGGGGCTGATAACTCTACTTACAGAAAAGCAGCAGAGCTATCCACAGCAGGGCAGGGGCTCCCACGGGAATAGTAGGCATCTTCTCCATGGCCTCCAACTGAGCTGCAGAGATCCAGGGCCTTAGAATAAACTTGAAAGTAAAAAGGAGAAGGAAACGTTCTCTGTGTCATATCTGGTTAACGCATCAGCTGCACCTAGGTTTGCTTCCTTCTCTGGAGATAACATTAGGAGTGGTGCTTAAAAGGGCAATTTTATATATATAGTTTTAAAATCCTTTATTGACTTTTTTCTTTTTTTGATTGCACTGCACAGCATTCAGGATCTTAGTTCTCCAATCAGGGATTGAAACCATGCCCCTTGCAGTGGAAGTGGACGCACAGTCTTAACCACTGGACCACCAGGGAGGTCTCCAGGGCAACTTTATATTTACCCCCATACTCTCCATTCCACCTCCGTGCACACACCTGGAATCTAGTTGGAGAGGGGCAGAGGGGGCACGCAGGAACAAAACTTTCTTAAACTATCAATGTATAGTTATTTTGTTTGCAACTTAGAAAAGTGGGGTGCAGAGGAGAGAAGAATAAAAATAACAGTTAATTATTCACCTCATATAGATCAGGCACTACGCTAAATATACCTTATATTTCATTCATTTCTCAAAACAATTCTATGAAGAGGTACCATCGTTACCTACATTTTATAGAAAGGAAAATTGGAGCTTAGAGAGGTAAAGTCATTTATCTTAGAGTACTCCCTAGTAAATGGCTAATTTGGGACTCAAACATTTGAAAAATCGAATCCTAGAGTAAGACTCACAATCATGATGGTCTCCTGTTTATGCATGTCTACAAGTATGGCCAGAATTCTAGCTGAAATTCTGCTGTGGTTCTCCAGAGTTACCAACCCTCTTGTTACCTAATTTCCTGCTGATCCATTAGTGCACAAATCCACAAATTTTTCTCTGCTTCCCTGATGACCCACTGTCCGACCAGCCAAATTGGAGATATTTTTGGAAACTCCTTCTCTCCATGGGTCCTGATGAGGTCTACAATACAGGAAGGCAGATGTTAAACCATAACTTACAGGGATCTCAGTAATATAATTTATTTTATTTTATTGCTCCAGCTTTTGTCCATTTTTATGTTTCTAGTCCTCTAGCCTGATCACCCTTTCTCCTTTAAATCCACATCTGTTTTCTTCCCTCCAGGACCTCAATGACTAATTTTTAATTCTAGGTCAGAATTAGTCACCTTCTTCCAGGATTTGATATTGATAATGATACTGGAGATAATACCTCTATAAATATCTACACTGGCTTGCCCTCCACAAAGTATTTTTCATGTGTGGTATTTTTATTTGGCCCTTGCCAAAGCTCTGAAATAGCAGAAGCAATATGAAGTCAGCAAGGCCCCATTCTATCATGCCAGCTTTTGCATGCTGACTGTTTTATTTTTTTAATATATATAATTATATGTATTTCTGTATATATATGCTGTACTGGGTTTTCGTTGCTGCACATGTTTTTCCTAGTTGTGGCAAGCAGGGGTTGCTCTGTAGTTGCAATGCATGGGCTTCTCATTGCGGTAGCTGCTCTCGTGGTGGAGCATGGCCTGAAGGCTTCAGTAGTTGCTGCCTATGGGCTCAGTAGTTGCAGTTCCTGGGCTCTAGAGCACAAACTCAACAGTTGTGGCCCATGGGCTTAGTTGCTCCTCAACACGTGGGGTCCTCCCGGACCACATATCAAACCTGTGTCTCTTGCATTGGCAGGAGTACTCTTTACCACTGAACCACCAGGGAAACCCCACCAATTGTTGAATTAAGACTAACGAATTAAACGTAACGTCGCTGCACTTCAAGATCTAACCAAAGCTTTCAGCTTCTCTGAAATTAGAGAATATGAGTCTACAGATTCCTAAATAGAAAGTTTCAGATAAGAAAGATTGTGATCAGTCCCAGGCTGTGCAATATCTTAGTGACAGATCTTTAAAGAAAGCAGAGAGTTATTTTGGAAAGTGTAAGTATTTAAAGATCTGAATTCAAATACTCCTAAGTATTTATGTGGTTAGGGTTCACCTATAAAATAGAGACAATGATGATATCCAGGTCATGTCTTTATTATGTGGTTTAAGAAGGTAATAAACGTGTAAAATGCATTGATCAGCATCTGATATGTAAAAGATGCTCCATAAATCTATCTTTCCCCTCCTTTATTGTTGTTGCTGTTGTTGTTCAGTTGCTAAGTAAGGTCTGATTCTTTGTGACACCATGGACTGCAGTGCTCCAGGCTTCACTGTCTCCAGGAGTTCACTCAAACTCATGTCCACTGAGTCGATGAGGTCATCCAACCATCTCATCCTCTATTGCCCGCTTCTCCTCCTGCTCCCAATTTTGCCCACCATCAGAGTCTTTTCCAATGAGTCGGCTCTTCCCACTAGTTGGCCAAGTATTGGAGCTTCAGCTTCAGCATCAGTCCTTGCAATGAATACTCAGGGTTGATTTCCTTTCAGATTGATTGGTTTGACCTTATTTGCAGTCCAAGGGACTCTCAAGAGTCTTCTCCAGCACAATTCGAAATCATCATTTCATTGGTGCTCAACCTTCTTTATGGTCCAACTCTCACATCCGTACATGGCTACTGGAAAAATCATAGCTTTGACTATACAGACCTTTATCAGCAAAGTGATATCTCTGCTTTTTAACACATGGTTTAGGTTTGCCATAACTTTTCTTCCAAAAATCAAGAGTCTTTTAATGTCATAGCTATGGTCACCATCCATGGTGATTTTGGAGACCAAGAAAATAACACCTGTCACTGTTTCCATTGTTTCCCCATCTATTTGCCAGGAAGTGATGTGACTGGATTCCATTTATTACCATTATTCAATAAAGACTCAGGAGAAACATGCATTTCAGCCACCTCATGCAGAGTTGACTCATTGGAAAAGACTGATGCTGGGAGGGATTGGGGGCAGGAGGAGAAGGGGATGACAGAGGATGAGATGGCTGGATGGCATCACTGACTCAATGGACGTGAATCTGAGTGAACTCCGGGAGTTGGTGATGGACAGGGAGGCCTGGCGTGCTGCGATTCATGGGGTCGCAAAGAGTCGGACACGACTGAGAGAATGTATTGAACTGAACTGAAGGCTATGATTTTTCCAGTGGTCATGTATGGATGTGAGAGTTGGACTGTGAAGAAAGCTGAGCACCAAAGAATTGATACTTATGAACTGTGGTGTTGGAGAAGACTCTTGAGAGTCACTTGGTCTGAAAGGAGATCCAACCAATCCATTCTAAAGGAGATCAGTCCTGGGTTTTCATTAGAAGGACTGATGCTAAAGCTGAAACTCCAATACTTTGGCCACCTCATGCGAAGAGTTGACTCATTGGAAAAGACTGTGATGCTGGGAGGAATTGGGGGCAGGAGGAGAAGGGAACGACAGAGGATGAGATGGCTGGATGGCATCACCGACTTGATGGACATGAGTTTGAGTGAACTCCGGGAATTGGTGATGGACAGGGAGGCCTGGCGAGCTGCAGTCCATGGGGTCACAAAGAGTCAGCCATGACTGAGCAACTGAACTGAACTGAACTGAAGGCGATCAACAAATATACAGGATGTTTTACTTGATAACCAGTATGTTATGCTGATATAATTTATGTAACTAATCTCACTCCTCCCCATAGTGATGAAGAAGAGAGTATTATAGGGAAGAATAGAATGGAAAAAAATTGTTTGGGGAAGAGGAGGAGAAAGAAATGGGGAAGATACAATTTTTGAGGCATTGTCAGAAGGCAGTACATACATACCAAGATCCTAAAAGAGACGTTTCACCACTTTGTTGAGAGTTTGTCCAGGAGAGATGCCAGATATTCTTTTACCCTAGGGCAGCGATTCTACGGTAAAATTATCCTTCGGAGACAGTCACTTTACTGTGACTCAAAAAGTCTATTTTAAAGCTTTCCCCCAAGTCTTCAGTTATTCCCTGCTTGAATGGGAGGTGGACTGGAATTCAAGATGTACTACTAGTTCTTAATATAGAGAGAATAAGGTTTGTCGTTGACACAGTATTTTCATTTTCTCTACCATCCTAAAGCAAAGCTTCAGTGTCCAGCAGTGAAATGAAGGTAGTGTTTTGGTAGCAGTAATAGCAATGATTTAACTGATTCAACTAAAGCAGTTCATTAAAGCTTAAAAACAAACCAAGCCACTCATCCTCAACGCACACAACAACAAAACCAAAATTATCAACATCAGGAAGGATAAACCATATCCTAATTCCCATACTATAAAACCGCAGGTACCCAAAGGAACAAAGTGAGAATTCAGAAGGGACAAATACACACAAGATTACATCATAATTCTGCTCTACCCTAACATAACTGGTTGATTCACCAGTCAAGTCCCACACATCCTTTATCTTATTATAAAATTAAAATTCTCTAAATTTTATTGTCCACTACCTAGGTGGAGTGTGCTATTGATTTCTTGCATTCTGCCGTAGATATCAGAAACGTGCTCACTGGGACCCACAGATTTTGTCCTAATCTCACTTCTTATAATAAGCACTGAATCCAGACATTCATGTGTTCAACACTCATTAACAACGTCTCTGTCCCAAATTTTGACCCATTATTGGTTTTCAGAAACCTTAGTGGTTTGGGTGTTTTGTTTTGTTTTTGGCCTTACTGCACAGCATGCAAGATCTTAGTTTTCCAGTGAGAGATTGAATTCAGGCTCACTGCAGTGGAAGCACAGAGTCTTAGCCACTGGACCACCAGGGAAGTTCCCCAAACCTTTATCTGTTCTTTACCTTGTATCAGTGGGGAATTGAAACTCAACTTCCCATGCATGAACTATTAGGATCTACTCATTGTAAGGTGTCCAGATGAGGCATCTCTGTGGCACTTTGTAGAAAGGGAACAGTCTGAACCATAAGGTGCACTCAAGCAAATGTGACCTTTGCCTTATAAATACTATGTTCCAGCCAAGAGACCTAGAGGGCCTCTGACTTGCCTTTCTGCCTCCAACAGATACAATCAGTAAGTGACCTGATCTTTCCTTCAGAATAGACAGAACAGAATTATAAGCCTGCTGAAGAAGCTTCCTAGGAAGAATGGTAATGTAAAAAAAGAAGAAAAAGAAAGAAAGAAAAATGAATGCTGGACTATTATATTAAATTTAAAAATTAAAAGAAAAAAATTATTATCCAGGAATATTTTAAAGAGATTAAGTGTAAGACTGATTAGGTATTCAGGCTCTGAGCAGGCCCTGGAGTTTGATTCTCAGCTTAGATCACATATTGGTTACCTGGCTCTCCACAAGTTACTAAATCTCTCTGTGACTCAGCATCTTCTCTGGTTAAATGGGGATAGTGGCAGCACTTGTTGTTGAGGGTATTAAATGAGTTAATATAGTAAAAGCTTTATAAGAGAGGCTGGTAGATAGTAAATGCTGTGTATGATTTTATTACTGTTATTACAATCATTTTATTAGGATCCTTTGGACTTTGGAGCAGCAGAGAGAAACTCTTTCTGTCCACAGGAAAATGAGCAGGAAAGGCTACTAGTCCGGAAGGCAGTGCAGCCTGGATCACATAGGAGTAATTGTGCCTCAAGGAGACCCTTCCTCCACTCACAGGTTAGGGGGTAGAGGAGAGAAGTTGCTCTGTGGGAGTCCTGAGAGCATTACCAGGTGTGGTTCTAGACTAAGTACAGTTTTGCAGAGTCAGCCCTCAAGCCATATATAGTGTAGGCTAGGTTTGTTTTACCCTTCCTTACAGAATTACACAGTTTAAAATGGCAACAATTCTTGTTTTAAAGGAATCCCTTTTAGGCTGTTAGCAGATAAGGATAAGAGGTCTTAGTCCAGCCAAGGAGATTTGCATTTTAATAAGTAACTTTTGGAAGCTAGGAGAAGTAGCTTGTTGCTTGTCTCAGTGATGAGTGCGCAGGATACATTTTTAGCATTTAGTAGGCAACCCAATGTCCTGTAATACCCAGGGCAGCCTTGCATAATATAAAGAATTGTTCTGCCTTTACACTGTTTTCAAATGTCCATCCAGGTATTTTATAATTATTCAAGCCCTGAATCTATCTGACAAATAATGCAAAGCATTTTTACATTTTTTCATATATACTGGATTCTATAGGAAAGAAACTATTGTGTCCTCTGATGGAAGATTATTCTTGTGTCACTTGTAAACTGGCTTTGCCTTTTGGTGGATATAATAACCAAGTCAAAGTTTGGGAGGAGGGACGATTTCTTATTGCTAGCAGTAAATAGGGAGATCTTTCCCAAAACAGTATCTCCCCGAAGAGCAAAAATGGGGAAGTTTTAAGCTAAGGGAACAGATATATTCATGAAGGGGCTTGGGCAGAAGAGAATCAGCATACAATTGCGGCCAAAGTTGAGTACAAGCTTTAGCTGATTGAAGTCAAGAGGGTCAGCATCATTGTTCTGTCCTCCACCTTGGTTACTGCAGAACTCAAAGACCATATCAGATTGTTGTGTATATCTCTTAAGAAGGAACTAGAACCCTGTCTTATAGCTGAACTCTTGTTTCTTGACTGCTTTTCCTTTGTTCTTAGATTCCCTCACTTAAGATCATTGATTAGTGAGACCTGTTGAAGGGTAAACATTGTGACCAGGCTTAGATCACAAAATGGCTTCTCACGTTAAGAAAGTCAATCCTGGTTCTCTTTCTCCAGGGATCCCCTACATTATCTGCTTACATTTGGTTTTCCTAGAAGAGCATCCTTGGATCGTTCACTGTTTCCCCAAATCAGATCACCAACAGCCACACTGTTCCTGATCATTGTATTGTTACCAGATTAGTCAACTAGACCCCACCAGGATCCTAGCCATCCCTTGTCTTAGCCAGGGAGGTTCTTTTTCTTTTTGGATCTGTGCTGCCAATAAGGAAACTGATGTTGAGATTAGAATAGCATCAGCTTTATTCAATGGTCAAAGAATGAAGAAGCAGGAACTTGGCTCACAAATCAACATCTCAGCCTAGTTTAGACAGAGAAACTGTGTATGTCAGAAGGTCGAGGTGAAAGGAAAGGGACTGGAAAGTGTGGGAGGAATGTCCATAAGGAACCCAAGCACAAGGGTGTGGTTTGCACCTGGAACTGATGCAGCACTCCTGTTCAGTCCTTGTATGGGCTTTTCCAGTTGTTGTCATGGCAACTGTTACCTGTCACAGCACCTATGGGTGTGTCACTTAGCCTATGCTAATATATTACTATGAGCATAGATTGAGACTCTAGGACCACTTCTACGGACCACTAGAAGTCAAATCTTCTGCTGTCTTGGGTCTAGTTGGTTCTAATCAGTTCTTGCTTTTCTCTTTGCAGCTTCCTTCTGAATCTTAGATAAGAGCAGAGGTATGACTCTTGGGCAACAGTTTTGGTAACTGTATCACCAATACCTCACTGCTGTATAGGGCTACTATAGATGTCACATTTATCATGGATATACTTTCTTACTGTAAGTTATTTCATTTTATTTCTTTTTTATATTAAGGCTGGAAATTATATTGATTTTAAAATATGTGTGTGTGCATAGGTAGAAGTGAGGGATCCAGTTTCAAGTACCTGAAACTTCCACAATTTGGAGCATCTTCCTTAAAAACATGATTAGAAAATTATGAATACAGTATTAGGTATTAGAATGACTATTTATCTAAAACAAGAAAACAAACTCAACAAATTGCAAAGTATAAAAGCTGGAAAAGGACATCAATATTATAAAATCCAGAAATACTCTTCCTACATATCTTTACAACATACTCTGGTCTCCTCTTCACTGGACAGTGATATCACAATATCACATTTTACAGAATGTTGCTGCTGCTGCTGCTAAGTCGCTTCAGTCGTGTCCAACTCTGTGTGACCCCATAGACGGCAGCCCACCAGGCTCCCCCGTCCCTGGGATTCTCCAGGCAAGAACACTGGAGTGGGTTGCCATTTCCTTCTCCAATGCGTGAAAGTGAAAAGTGAAATGGAAGTCGCTCAGTCGTGTCCGACTCTTTGCGACCCCATGGACCGCAGCCTACCAGGCTCCTCCGTCCATGGCAAGAGTACTGGAGTGGTGTGCCATAGCCTTCTCCATTGGGAAAGAAGAAATTTTCCTCTACCTTTCTTGGTTTTCAGGCTGGGCTAAGAAATAAATTGACATGAGAGAGATTAATAGGAGAAAATCAAACAAAAGTTTAATATTATGTAGACACGGGAGGAACTCAGGAGAACTGAGAAACTCATGAAAAGGGCAAAAGCCCTCACCTAAAATACCACCCTCAGCTAAAGACAAAAAAGGTTGTGGAGGGTGTAGAGAGTCAACTGTGGAAGGTTACCTGGAAAAGCACAGTAAAAAAGGGTAAGATTGTTATGCAGGTTTAAGTCTGTGCCTTCTCCCTTAATAAGAATCTCTAGAGATTTTGTCATCCTCTTCTTCCTGTTTCAGAGAGGGAGACAGACTTTCGGATGGAGATTTCCCTTAAAAACGTTTCCTACAAAAGATTAACTTCTACTTGGTTTTCAGATTCCGCCCCCCCCCGCCCCCCGCTGTTTTCTACTAGAAAATAACCAACTTAAAATACTTAATCTGCCAAAGAGACATATTTGGGGGTAGCAATTTTTGCTTCTCTACAAGATAAACTAGAAATATAATTCATTCTTCAGCATCACTGATCTGCACTTATTTTGTATTATTGCTAGTTGAGGTGCATGGAAAATGTGGTTGCCAAGCAATAATTAATATTAAGTTTACACAGGAAAAGAGCTTTATTTGGGGTTGAGAATCGTGATTCTGGAGACAGAGATTTGGGTAGAACCTAAGGAGTGTTCCAGGGAAGAGAAAGAGTCAGGGGCTTGTAAAGATAAAAACTACAATGGTGCTAAATTGTCTAGCAAGAATTGTGACTGACTCTGAAGCAAGTCAGGCAATATTTGTGCTTACAGAATCACATGCTGTTTTAGAGCAGGGGTTCAATAAGTATCTTGAGAGGACAATAGGGCAAAATGATAGAATCCATTCAGACTGAGACAGGCATAAGCCTCACTTCCTCAGTGGCTTCCTGACTCCATCTGAGAAAACTGTTTTAGCAATAGTGACTCCATTTTCCTTTTTCTTTCACACCATTCACATCAGTAGTTCCACTCTTTGTAGTACTGCTGCAGGTTTGAGCTTTACACATACAGAAATTATGATTAATTCTATACTGCTTTATCCCCATCAAAAAAAGACAAAATCATCACAGTGTGCCTATAATTGTGTATTCTACATTATTGAGTAGATTCCTGATAGGAGATAACTTCCATTTTCACTAGATGGGGGAATGAACCAAATCCTCTGCCTACAATTTTACACACATCTGATGCTAAGAAAAATATTTTGACAAGATTAACATCTGACTCCAGATATTTCAACCTTGTCTTCCTTCACCGCCCACAAATTTCCAGTGTCAAATACTGGAGGATGCATTCAAGCTGCATCATGACCTTTGCCCCTCCACCTTTGCTGTCCTGAAGTCAGGACACCTGGCCCTTGGTGGAGTTTTTTTGATAGCCATTTCTACTCCAGGCTGGCTTGAGGTACTTTCCCATACCTGGAAGTGACTATGAACCATGTTGCACCTATTACACTGAACCAGAATTAAACACATCCTCAACTCAAGTTCGTCTTGTCTGTATTCCAAAAGCTTTCTGCAGCTACTCTCATGCTGCCAATAAAAAAAAAAGTATGACAGAGGGAAGTCTGATGGGGAGAAGACAGTGGTCTTATCCAAATGTAGCTAAAATATATTACTTTTACAAATGTTACAGAAACATATGATCTCTTCCAGCACCTGCTGATAGATTGGAAAGTGCAGAAAGAATAAAATACGATTCCTGAGTTTTCAGCTGTAATCATTGGGTAAATGTTGATACCATTTATTATATGGTAAAATCTGAGAAAGTACCAGATTTAGGAGGAAAATCGAGTCTTCTGGTTTGGGGATATTGTAGTTTGAAGTGTCTTTGTGATATCAAAGTGTTTATGCTGAGAAGCAATGTGAGGACTAGAGACATAAATTTGAAAATCATTGGCAAATTTATAAAGCCACTGGGAATAAGATGAGGTCAGTTAAGGAGAGAGGAAGAGTAGCTAGAAAACAAAGATGATTCCAGGACAAAGCATAAAGAATCCCAATATTTAGAAGAGAGATAGAATGGGAAGAGCCAGAAAAGAGACTAGAACGAACAGCCAGGAAAGTGGGATACATCTCAGGGAATTCAATCTCAGTCACTAAAACTGAAGAATATAGTTCTAGTGGAAATGATTGATTATAGAATCTTGTTGAGAGGTAAAATAAGAGAATAAAATTGTTCTTTGGATTTAGCAATATGGAAAATTTGGGGATCTTAACAACAGCAGTTTCAGTGGATTAGTAGATCAGAAGAAAGGTTGAAGGATGTTGAAAAGTAAATAAGTGAGAATGTAGAGACACCATGTGTAGAACACTTTCTGTGTTTTGCTGTGGAATGGTGATGTAAGAGGATGTGGGATTGAGAGAGGGTTTGGTTTTTATGTTGTTTTTGTTCAGTCATGTCTGACTCTTCGCAACCCCATGGACTGTAGCATGCCAGCCTTCCTTGTCCCTCACTATTTCCCAGAGTTTGCTGAAGTTCATCATGTCCATTGCATTGGTGATGCCATCCAACCATCTCATCCTCTGTTGCCCTCTTCTCCTCCTGCCTTCGATCTTTCCCAGCAGAAGGGTCTTTTCCAATGAATCAGCCAAAGTATTGGAGCTTCAGCTTCAGCATCAGTCCTTCCAATGTGTATGTTGGAATCAATGTTGACATTGGTTTCTTTAAGATTGACTGGTTTGATCACCTTGCTGTCCAAGGGACTTTCAAGAGTCTTCTCCAACACCACAGTTCAAAAGCACCAATTCTTTGACCTCTGCCTTCTTTATAGTCCAGCTCCCACAACCCTACATGACTGCTGGAAAGACCATTCAGTCCAGTTCAGTTCAGTCGCTCAGTCGTATCCGACTCTTTGCGACCCCATGAATCGCAGCACGCCAGGCCTCCCTGTCCATCACCAACTCCCAGAGTTCACTCACTCATGTCCATCGACTCAGTGATGCCATCCAGCCATCTCATCCTCTGTCGTCCCCTTCTCCTCCTGCCCCCAATCCCTCCCAGCATCAGAGTCTTTTCCAATGAGTCAACTCTTCACATGAGGTGGCCAAAGTACTGGAGTTTCAGCTTTAGCATCATTCCCTCCAAAGAAATCCCAGGGCTGATCTCCTTCAGAATGGACTGGTTGGATCTCCTTGCAGTCCAAGGGACTCTCAAGAGTCTTCTCCAACACCACAGTTCAAAAGCATCAATTCTTCAGCGCTCAGCTTTCTTCACAGTCCCACTCTCACATCTATACGTGACCACTGGAAAAACCATAGCCTTGACTAGACGGACCTTTGTTGGCAAAGTAATGTCTCTGCTTTTCAATATGCTATCTAGGTTGGTTATAACTTTCCTTCCAAGGAGTAAGTGTCTTTTAATTTCATGGCTGCAGTCACCATCTGCAGTGATTTTGGAGCCCCCCAAAATAAAGTCTGACACTGTTTCCACTGTTTCTCCATCTATTTCCCATGAAGTGATGGGACCAGATGCCATGATCTTCGTTTTCTGAATGTTGAAAGACCATAGCCTTGACTATATGGACCTTTGTTAACAAAGTGATACCTTTGCTTTTTGGATTTTATAGGAGAGGCTAGATATTTGTTAGCTGATAGGAAGCAGGGCAGGTAACGAGGGAAGACAAAGTTAAATAGTTGAAAGACTTAAGTCCTTGAATGGACAAAAAGGGAGAAATGGTGTCACTCTTTCAATTCAATTAAAAGGTCTGAACACAACACAGGTGTTTCTACTTTAACGTCATATGCATTTATTTTTAAAAGTCCTTGCATTCTGCAAAAACACACACTAAAAATAACAAGTCTTTTGGGGGAAGAATATTGTGGCAGATCATTCAAATCCTATAACCGGAGCACTAACAAAAACATTAGCATTTCTACTAAATAAATTAAATGGTTAAAAGGATATGTTAAATTTCTAATTAAGTGAATAAAATCAACAGTAGACATAGGGTTTGATCTTCTTCAAAGATAAAGGTAGGTTGATGGAAGAATGTCACAGGGAGAAAATGCATGCAAGCCAGAGAAAACTATGTAAGAACAGTCTCGAGACAGACATGCGGTAAAGCTAAGCCAGGAAGAAAACCTTTAAGTGAATGACTTTTGTGTAGGGTATTCTGTTCATTGCTGTGTTTCAGTGTGCTAATAAGATCTATGTTCAGCTACTATTCCTTGATAATAATAAAAAATTAACATGCTCAGAAAAATCTATTATGAACTAACTCCCACATTATACTGACATTATCCTTGGTTTACCAATAGTATGTGGAATATTTGCATTGCAGAAACATCTACTGTATCACAGAAACTGTATTTCTTGACTTGTTCAGCAGCTATTACATTATAGCAACCTACTGAACACTGTGCAGGATCAAAGATGC
Source organism: Oryx dammah (assembly GCF_014754425.2). Taxonomy (NCBI): domain Eukaryota; kingdom Metazoa; phylum Chordata; class Mammalia; order Artiodactyla; family Bovidae; genus Oryx; species Oryx dammah. The sequence continues at coordinate 10,229,216 of NW_024070212.1, forward strand.
AAAAAATGTAGGTCCCTCTACCTATAAGCACAACCTTCGCCCTAGAACTCAGTTATGCCACACACTCTAAACCTTTACACAAGACAAAACAATGGTTTAGTCACCAAGCAGAGCCAAAGACCTGTAGTTACTTCTCAAGAGTCATAGATAATATTCTGAGCTGTATCTTGTGAGCTGCTTTTTAGACATTGAAGCCGCCTCACCAGGTGGAAGAAGGTGACTGCATGATAAGAGGTTGATTACATGTTGACCAGACAAAAGCTGTGACATAAGCCACTCCGCTTCACGCAGTTCTGAGAACTGTCCCCAAGAAGCGGGAACAAATGCTGAAACTAGAGGTTCACAGTCCTCAAAACAACTAAAGAGGATGCTGGCCAGACTACCACATCACTGATACCAAAATGACTGTCGGAACTGCCTGTGCCATCCTGCCCCCTCCCTCCTCCCATACAACCCTGAAACTCCCCTTTAAAAACTTCTGCCCCCTGAGCAGCAATTGGAAGCTGACCCTCAGACACAAGTCCACCTTCTCTCCCAGTTGCCAGCATCTGAAATAAAGCTACCTTTCCTTTCCTCCTAACCCCCGTCCCTCGAGAACTGGCTATCAACCAGCAAACAGCCAGACCTGGGTTCAGAAACATAACCACATTTGACTTTGTCAAAATCTTGATTTCCACAAACAGAAATAAAAAAGGAAAAATTACAATGTGTTTCAATAAAAATAATAAACTTTTAACATTTACTATTAACATTTACTGAGAACTTACTCTATATCAGAGTGATTTAACCCAATTAATACTCACAGGAACCCTATGAAGTGGATACCCTTAGCATCCTGATTTCCATGAAGTAGAAAGATCATACAACTATTGAATGACAGAGCCAGGATTTGAAGCTTAGAGATTTGAAGAGCTAGGTTCTTTAAAATGTGGAAGGAAGGAAGGCATTCAACACGGTGCTCAAACACTTTTCCCACCACATCTGGGATTATTGAATCATTCCTTCTACCTCCAAAAAATTGAGAACTCATGGTCATCTTTTGCCTTAAGGCTTACGAGGCATTATTCTGAAAGAGCGTCTAATGTTGCTAGAGCTTATAGGAAAAGTCCAAAAAGAAGTGATGAACCTGAGAGGGGTTGTGCTAGGAGTTACTCCTTATTGTCAACATTCTGTGTGGCAAAGCTAAGCAAAGGTCCCAGGGGTTAGGTGAGAAAAACAGAAGGCAGTAGAGGCATGCTATCTTACCTGTCTTCCTCTGATAACAAGAGGCTGAGGGGGACTCCAATAGCAAGAGGCTGTGGAGTAGGCTGCCTGTATTGAAAGCTGAAGCAGATTGAACCTTGCTAGATGGATAATTGGAACTATGCAGATCAATGAACACAGGTCCTTCTGGAAAGTCTAGAGGTACTCCTGCGAGAACACCTACTTTTGAATAACTGACAAAGGAAAAAGAAAAATCAACAATGCTAAAAAAAAAATAGTGACAACTAATGAAAAGGGGACATTACTGTATCCGCACCTCCATTTATAGGGTGGCGTTCATTTCAGGAATAGCAGCAACAACAAAACAAGGAGCTGGTAGCTAATACACTGTGGATAATTGCTTTTCATTCTCCATTCTCTCTTCTCACGTTTCAGGAAGGAAGGCGATGATGTTGGGAGGAAAGGGGACTGTGTGGTCACCACCCTTCACTTCCTAGTACATCTCAAGACACTGGAGCCATAAGCCTATTCTATGCTTGGGGAAAGGTGGAAGGGTAGGGGCTGATGGAGACTGGAGAGAATTTCAAAGAAAATATAAATTTTGGAAATAGGAGGAGTGTGTTTAATAACTCCAATGATATAATTTAATAACAAAAAAACAGATTAGAAGTTTATTAAATTGGTCTACGATGTCATCACGGGAGCCTGCTGCCCAGCAGGCGTGGGGCTGCAGTAGGGGTTTTTGAAAAAAATTAATTTTATGATTATACCTCACAAGTTGAGACTTCTTTCCAAAAAGTTGTGTCTATGAAATGTAAAGGTTGGACTGCATGAACTGTAAGGTCTCCTCCACTTCTAACATCTGAGCCTTTTTTGGCAATTAGGATTGTAGGAGTTCAAGAAGATAAGTCACTGGAACGGTGTGGCCCTGTGGCGGTTCCCAAAGAGCAGTGATTCCCGCTGCCTGGTTGATGAGTCCTTCATTCCCCCGCCTGGTCTGCTAGGTTGATAGTTCAGGATAGTAACCTTGCCTTCTATGATACTGTCTCAAAGCTGGCATAGGTGAAAAGAAAAAGCCACAGGAGGTGGTGGTAGATTTGAAAGAAATCGAAGAAAGAAAGGAGTTTAAAGCAGAATACTGAAAGGATGGTGGGATTGATGATAACCATGGGACATCAGTTAGAAGTGACTTGAAGAAGAGATAAATGGTATTTTCAATTTCCTATCAGTGGGGCTTCCCAAATGGTGCAGTGGTAAAAGAACCTGGCTGCCGATGTAGGAGATGTGAGTTTGATCCCTGGTCGGGAAGATCCCCTAAAGGAGGAAATGACAACCTACTCCAGTATTATTACTTGAAAAATTCCAAGGACAGAGGAGCCTGGCAGGCTACAGTCCATAGGGTTGCAAAGAGTCAGAAATGACTGAGCACACCAGCACACATCAGTTTTTATCCGAAGTCCCAAAGTACAGAAAAATATCAAAGTTTTAAAATAGGAAAATACTTTAGAGAAAATTTAAATGTCTTTATTTTAAGGATTGAGAAATCTGAACATCAAAGCACGGTTTGTGCAAGTTTTATATCTAAGCCATTCATCAGTGGCAAACACAGAGCTAAATTATGGGGTTCTGTTTGTTTGCTTGTTTGTTTTGGCTGAAGGTTTAGGACTGAGAAAAGGATGAGAGACTGAGAGCTCTTAGGGACTCATAACTCAATATGGGAGAAAGAGTGATGAAATGAATAAAGAAATGAACAAAAACATACCAGGCAGAGAATTAAATCAGAGTGATGTGACTGAGTAGGTGGTTAATTTCGATATTTAGGTTAATCACATACTGAAATGAAAAGAGTGCAGTAGAATCTCTCTTAACAACCCCAAGTTCACTGGCTCACTAGAGTAAAAGGCATTCACTGTCCCCTCTGTAAAACAGATGGACACATACAAGTACAGTGCTTAGTCACTCAGTCGTGTCTAACTCTTTGTGACCCCATGGACTGAAGCCCGCCAGGCTCCTCTATCCGTGGGGGTTCTCCAGGCAAGAAACCTGGAGTGGGTTGCCATGCCCTTCTCCAGGGGATCTCCCCAACCCAGGAATCGAACCCAGGTCTCCTGTATTACAGGTGTATTCTTCACTGTCTGAGCCACCAGGGAGGCCCGTATGCTAAATCACCCATATGCTAAATGGTAAGCTTCTCTTTAAATTTAGAAAGGCCAAGAGATAGTAATGGTATCACAGAATGAACGCGGAAGAAAATTTCAAGATAAGGTATAATTAGCAAGCAGTGTTGAATGGATCAGAGTTATCAAGTAAGGGAAGAAGCAAAAACAGCATTTGGTAATTAGGAAAACCTTGGTGTAGCCCCCATCATCCAGAGTCTGTCTCAGCCACACAAGCCCCAAATCTCAATGGTCAACTCACTAAAACTGACCAATCTCTGAGACGTTATTCAAACTCACAAGATAATTCAAAATGCCAATTCATTCATTTTTGATGGTTATTAATTCAGGTCAGTCATCTCCAAGTGGCTTTTGCTTCCCTGGTGGATATAAGTAATTTAGTATATTAAAATGCACATCAGAAGGTTACTTATTGTTCCTGTAATACTCTGTTCTTACCTTATCAAAGCATGTGTCAAACTGTATATGAATTGCATTGTCTTGTTTCGCGTCACATACTATGTATGTGTTTGATTGATTGTTCTTTTTACCTTGTGCTTAGCATGATGCAGAGCATGTTTAGATTTTCAATAAATATTTATTTGAGATATAAATGAGCAATTAACTCATTAATTTTTTCTATAATGATGTTGCAACCTGATAAATTATCCTCTTCTTTCTTAGAGATAATTGCTTTAAAAAAAAAATCTCTGGAAAAGTACTAAAGACATTCTAGACAACTCTTTTATCTCTGGTTGTTCATCTTTCATGGAATCACTAATCTCTTGCATCTCTTTGACATACTCTTAAATGAATTCCTATGGTAATTAGTATCATAGAATATTTTCTTTTATAACAGATGTCCTGCCAGCCCTATTGAGATATATGAATACTGCAGTGGGTAGCCATTCCCTTCTCCAGGGGATCTTCCTGACCCAGGGATTAAACCTGGGCCTCTTACATTGCAGGCGGGTTCTATATTGCTTGAGCCACCAGAGAAGCCCAGACCTTTCAGAAACCACAAGCAATTTGACTGTCTGTAGTACATCCATGGATATGTACTTGACTATGTGGACTAGTTTGAAATGTGTTACTCAGATTGTATGGCCAGAATGAAAAGAAAATAAAAAATGCCAGATTCTTTAAATTATCCATCACTCTCTTTCCTTCAAATGCCATCATTTACCCCTTATTTCTAGATTTTTTTTCTCCCACTTAGAGAACTTTTTTCTGAATTTGCTTCAGTTTGCAAGCACCACTCCCACTCCATGCTATATCTCTGCCATCTTACATCTCCACTAATTATGAGACATAGGCTTCCTGGATTGTGACTATTTGTAGTCATATATCACCAACAAATCAAAAGTGAATGGTATTTTTTCCCTGGATGTAATGGAATGCCCACTAGACTCAGAAATAGAGGACCCAGTTTGAATTTTGACTATACTCTGTTCTACCTTGTACTCTTGGCCTAATTGATGAAATAAACTTCTATACAAAAAAAAAGTATATGGAATAAATGTAGAAGAAATGACTTGACTTGATTAGAAAAGCATTGTTTTCATCCCCTAATAAAAAATTGATTTAGCCAAAAGTCATTAAAGATGAAATGATAAAAAATTGATGGGATCAATTTGAATAGAGCATCAGACTGTTGCTCCCTGAAACACTGATCAATTTCACATTGCTGAGAGTAGTATAATCAAACAATATATGCCTCCTGATGAGGGTTGCCAGATAAACTATGGGATGCTGAGTAAAAGTTGATTTTCAGATAAATAATAATTTTTAATATAAATATGACCCATGATATATTTGGGATATTCTTATCCTACAAAAGTTACTTGTTGTTTATTTAGAATTAACATTTAACTAGGTGTCTTGTGTATGTTTTACTGGAAAATACCAAGGAAAGAAGAGCCTGGTGGACTACTGTCCATAAGGTCACAAAATGTTAAACACAAGCATGCATTTGTATATGGATGTGTTAAATTTGATAATCCTACTTGATATGGTACAAGATTTTAATATATATTATATAATCTTGCACAGCTATATCTAACTACATATGGTTTAATGTAGTATAATACATTTTATAGTACATATGTTTAATATAGTTTAATAAATTGAACTTACCTCTAATTAAAACTTTAGAACTGACTTTTAATCTGCAAAAAACACAGGATATAGAAGAACAAATTAAATGATACAATGAGTAAATTGATATCCAAAAGTGAAGTTTTGACCTGGTTTTTACACCTGTCAATGAAATGGAAAAAGATTTGGGTGGTGGGGAGGAGAATGGCAGAATGCTGCAGATCAAAGATATTCAAAAGAGGATGATTTTACCCCCAGGGGATATTTGACAATATTTAGAAACATTTTTTGGTTTTCTCCAATGGTTTTTCCAGTGGTCATGTATGGATGTGAGAGCTGGACTATGAAGAAAGCTGAGCACCGAAGAATTGATGCTTTTGAACTGTGGTGTTGGAGAAGACCCTTGAGAGTCCCTTGGACTGCAAGGAGATCCAACCAGTCCATTCTGAAGATCAGCCCTGGGATTTCTTTGGAAGGAATGATGCTAAAGCTGAAACTCCAGTACTTTGGCCACCTCATGAGAAGAGTTGACTCATTGGAAAAAACTTTGATGCTGGGAGGGATTGGGGGCAGGAGGAGAAGGGGACGACAGAGGATGAGATGGCTGGATGGCGTCACTGACTCGATGGACATGAGTTTGAGTGAACTCTGGGAGTTGGTGATGGACAGGGAGGCCTGGCATGCTGTGATTCATGGGATCGCAAAGAGTCGCACACGACTGAGCAACTGAACTGAACTAAACTGAACTGAATGTAGGGGAGGGAGAAGTGATGATACTAGCAAGCGGTAGGTAGAGGACAGGGAAGCTACTAAACACTTTTAACCTTACACAGCGATGGCCTCCCCCCTCATGCCCCTTTCCCCTCCCCAAAAAGCAACAAAGAATTATGAGGCTTAAAACATCAACAGTACTTCTGGTTAGAAACCCTGGTATAGACTAAAAAAGACCTTGAAGACTTACCAACCACATGTAATACATGATGCTCATTTAAGTCTTGAAACCATACTATAATATAGAGTACTTCAGTGATAGAAGGCAAGATAGCTATTTAAGAATAATACTGTAGAAAAAAATTGCTATTTATATGGGAAAGGTTCATAAGACATTGCTAAGAGAGAAACAGGCTGCATATAAAGAATATGTATAACACAACCTCATGTTGTTAAAAAGAAGCACAGGCTACAAAAATACTGTGTGTGTTAGTCATTCAGTCATCTTTGACTCTTTGAGACCCCAGGAACTATAACTCTCCAGGCTCCTCTGTCCATGGTGATTCTCCAGGAAAGAATACTGGAGTGGGTTGCTGTTCCCTCCTCCAGAGGATCTTCCCAACCCAGGGATAGAACCTGGGCTTCTTGCATTTCAGGCAGGTTCTTTACCACCTGAGCCACCGGGGAAGTCCAAAATAATACAAAAATAATAACCATCTCTTTTTTTCCATAAACATAAGTGTACATGTATAAACAGTTACAAACATATAAATGCATAGAAAAATAATCTGAAAACCAGTCATCAAAATGTGTATAGGGGTGGGACTTCCCTGTCCAGTGGTTAAGAATCCATCTTGCAATGCAGGGGACAAGGGTTTGATCCCTGGTCTGGGAAGACCCCACATGCTGAGGAGCAACTGAGCTCATGTGCCGCAACTCTTGAGCCTGTGCCCTAGAGACTCCAAGTCGCAGTTACTAAGCCCTTGCGCAGCACCGGCTGAAGCCTGAGTGCCCTGGAGCCCATGCTCCACAAGAAAAGCCACCGTAATGAGAAGCCTGCGCGTCACAATGAAGAGTAGCCCCCACTCTCCACAACTGGAGAAAGCCCACAGGCAGCAATAAAGACCCCGTGTGGCCAAAAAGGTAAAATAATGAATTAAATGTTTGAAAAAAATTCAGTGTTCGTGTTTCTAAGTTCGAGATCATAACTAATTTGCATTGTCTTATTTTTCCTTTCTTGTGTTTATATATGGTGATTAGACATCTATATTGCTATTTTAATCAGAGGGAAAATACAATTATTTTAGAAAGAAAATTCTTAGAGTTGAAGATCCTTACGGCCATTCTCTTTTACATTGCTGTTGTTCAGCCGCTCAGTCGTGTCCGACTCTTTTCAACTCTATGGACTGCAGCACATCAGACTTCTCTGTCTTTCGCTATCATCCAGAGTTTGCTCAAACTCATGTCCATCGAGTCGGTGAAACCATCCAACCATCTCATCCTCTGTCGTCCCCTTCTCCTCCTGCCTTCAATCTTTCCCAGCATCAGGGTCTTTTCAAATGAGTCAGTTCTTCACATCAGGTGGCCAAAGGATTGGAGCTTCAGCTTCAGCATCAGTCCTTCCAATGAATATTCAGGATTGATTTCCTTTAGGATTGACTGATTTGATCTCTTTGCTGTCTCTCAAGAGTCTTCTCCAGCACCACAGTTTGAAAGCATCAGCTCTTCAGCACTCAGCCTTCTTTTCTAAAAGAGCTTCTCAAGCAACTCCCAAGGGTACAGATGAGTTCAGTGTCTCAATGGATGCACATACAATTTGCCAAGAAGATTCCACCCTGGCTCACTAGGGGCTTGAGAAGGTAACAGGAATAGTAGTAGTGGTGTTAGTTGCTAGTTGTGTCTGACTCTTGGCGACCCCATGGACCATAGCCCGCCAGGCTCCTCTGTCCATGGAGTTCTCCAAGCAAGAATACTGGAGCGGCCTGCCATTCCCTCTTCCAGAGGATCTTCCCGACCCAGGGATCAAACCCAGGTCTCCTGCATTGCAGGCAGATTTTTTACCACGTGAGTTAGAGGGAAGATCAGGCCAGAGTACAGAGACCTTCTCAATGAAGAGGTCGTGGTGACCCAGAAACTCAACTTGCTGAAATGGAAAGCTATTGCTGTTTCATTCTCTTTCTAGAATAAGCCAAGAATGAACCAAAGGGAACAGGAGGAATGGGTATGAAAGTATCTTCTCTCCAAACAAAGAGATGGATCTCTCTAAATGGGAGAGTTAGGCTTAGATGTATGTCAGTGAGGTGTTAAGAAATTGACTGTAAGCTGAAACTGGACAAGAGAAGCCCCGGCTCCTGTAACCCTCTCCTTGCCATGATCTGATTTGAATAAGTTTCAGGAGGTTGGCTGCTTTCTAATACTGAAAAGCTAAAATTTAGGGTCTTCTCTTTGTAAGCTCATCCAGTAACCCTATGGATTACTGGACTAAAATCAATGCAGTATTAGTCTGTGAAACTTTCAAAATCCCCCAACAGTTAGCAAGCAAATGAGAGCATCTCTCTCATCTACCACCCAAGTTCCTAACAAAGCCCTTGAGATAAGCTCTAGGGTTCTCTCATCCTTTCCTTCTTAGTACCCTGGAGGGATTTTGAAACAGATGGTCCCAGGAGACTTGGGGTAGAGGGATTTGCTCGTCTTGGAGGAAATACTCCTGAAATCTGGAGTTCAACAGACTGCATTTTTTCCCCCTGGGTCACTTCTCAAACCAAAGGGACCATTGTCCCCAACTTCAAGGAATACATAGCAATAATTTGAGATTCTCTAAGAGTTGGAGACGTCAGAAAGACTGAACATGCTTTGATACTAGAAGAGCTGAGTTTTTCTTGCTTTGTGGGTTTTAGCTTTCCTTTTAAACACCTCTTGAATATATGGTGTTTTCACCTGTTTCCTCTGAATAGATTCAGCCTTTCAATGTCTTTTAAAGGTCTCTGTCTGAAAAGTGACTCTTTTTCCTTATTGCTAAGGTTTGGCACAGCAAGCAGCTGTTGGCAGAACTAAGTGAAAATGGAATGCCATGTGTATTTTCTAAAATATTATTATTTTCCCTCTATGATTTGCAATATTTTTTGGTTGTATTGATTCTCATGTTCATTAATATTATATTTCTTCATGCTCATCTTGTTGTGGTAATGGATTCAAGGACATGAAATTTAGCTGAGACATTACAATGATCTCCAAGTATTTAAAACATTATCAGATTGAAAAGGAAATAGAAGGTGGGATAATGTATGGATGTGGTAAGTTGCAGGGAGACAGGTATTGAGTCAATAGGAAGTAACATTTTCTAAGAACTAAGACCATTCAAAAATAGAATTGATGACCATATATCTATGTGGGTCTGTGTAATGAGGTAGTATGCACCATTAGAAAGGAAAAGAGTAAGATAGATTTACAGTACTGGTATGGAAAATATTCAAGATATTAAGGGGAAAAAAACTAGCTGTAAATTGGTATATGCAGTCTAGTTCCATTTGTACAAAATTGAAATGATACAGAAATATACATAATTGAACATAGAAATTTTCTAGACAGAAATAAACCAGGTAAAATAAACAAACAAACATAAATTATGTTTACTTCTGGACCAGAGAATGCACAGCAAGGAAACAGAAAACTAACTTTTCTAGTTATGCCCTTCTACTCCGACAGCTTTTTTTTCTGCCTTAAGCATTTTTATAATATGAAAAGCCCAGCTTTATTTCTTTAAGTAAACTTAATTTCTTAAGAGGCGGATGCTAACTTGTAAGAGAATGAATTTGCAATAATTGGAAGCAGAGTTTGGCGGCTATTTGTGAGGAGTGCTGTGCTTTTAAAATTATCTCGTAACTCTAAGGTCCTATGATTCAGTTATATTTGAAGGACTTGAAGCTACATGAATTTTTCCAACTTGTTCCAGTTGGAAGCAAAGACTTGGATGATGAACACGGTTAACCCCTTGCCTAGGATTGGTTGTTAGGTCTAAGCAGAAGATGATGTCTCTAGAAGGAAATATTTTTATATTTTCTCACGGAGAGATATTTTGGCCAAAAGATCCAGAATCCAAGGAAACAGAAAGTGGTTAGGAGTGTTGCATTTTTCAGTGAGGTGAATTCTGTAGAAGGAGGCTGCCATTTTGTTTCAGTTATCCCGACCTTACCATCCTGGCGTCATCACCCACCTGTTCTTTTTGTCCCCATTTCCCCCTAGAGGATAAAGGGGGAGGAGATGGAATTGCAGGTATGCACAAGCTCAATTCAATCTTCACTCTCTTATAGCCTAGCTTATTTTTCTTTCATGCCCCTTAATATAGGTAGGATTGATTTTTCCAGTTATATAAGCTTTGAATTTTATCTTGCTCAGTAATACATCATGAATCTCAGTTAAACAGAAGTGGTTAAGGATTAGCCCATCACCACATCTCAGTGGAAAAGGAACACATATTTGGTCTACATTTTCTCTGTTATTGAAAATCTTTTCTATTTTTCTGTTTTTCAAAATCTGCCCTCATTTAACTACTTGAATCCCACAATAACAAGAGTCAAAATTGGTTCTGTGTTTATTTCAGATTTTAATATTTCATTCATTATGGATTTTTGCATTCATTTTTTAAAACACTGCATTAAAATCTTATTCATCTTGATTACTGTGTTGTTTTCTTAATTTTTAAAATATTTTTGGTATTCCCTTAAATTCTGCCTCACTTGCTACACTATTTCCAGCACTGTTCAGGAAGATTTCCTTTTTAGCAACTGTGGCCTTCCTTTAAAAACTGGAAGTTAATTTCCTTTCACCTTTGGGTGCTCAAATTTCTATAAAATGCCTGTTTAGAGACTTTAAGTTAGTGGTACTTTATACTGTCAATTTTTTCTTCTCCACGGTAAATTAACCCACTGCTTTCCCCCTTTCTTCTCAGTAGTCCTCTCTGCAGCCTCATTAGAAAGTTCCATTTTGGCCAAAAATTTAACAAATTTGCTTTGTGTTTAGAAGAGAATAATTAAGAAGAAAATCTTGATTACATAGAGAACATAAAAAGAAAATTAATTTAATTCATTACTCAGAAAAAATATTTTTAATGTTTTGTTATGTTTACTTTCAGACTTTTTCAAAAGCATGTGTGCTGTTGAATGTGTTTCATTCTTTTGTTAATTCCTTTCCTTTGTACAAAATTTGATCTATTTGTCTATCTCTGTATCTATCTTTCTATTGAATCTTTCCATATCAGCCCCTTTTTTAAATATAATGGCTCTTTGGTTGCCAGCAGATGGATATAACTTATTTAAGCATACATTATTTTTTGTATTCATTATTATATTATAAATAATATCATAAAAGCTTTTTGTATATCCAGGTGCTTATCTCTGATAATTTACTTAAATAATTGGAAGTGGAAATGTAAAGCCAAGGAAAATGGACATGCATTGACACTAATATGCTAGTATTTCATATCCTTGTTTCAGTTCAGCTCAGTTCAGTTCAGTCACTCAGTCGTGTCCGACTCTTTCCGACCCCATGATTCACAGCACACCAGGCCTCCCTGTCATCAACAACGCCCGGAGTTCACTCAGACTCACGTCCATTGAGGCAGTGATGCCATCCAGCCATCTCATCCTTGGTCATCCCCTTCTCCTCCTGCCCCCAATCCCTCCCAGCATCAGAGTCTTTTCCAATGAGTCAACTCTTCACATGAGGTGGCCAAAGTACTGGAGTTTCAGCTTCAGTATCATTCCCTCCAAAGAAATTCCAGGGCTGATCTCCTTCAGAATGGACTGGTTGGATCTCCTTGCAGTCCAAGGGACTCTCAAGAGTTCAAAAGCATCAATTCTTCAGTGCTCAGCTTTCTTCACAGTCCAACTCTCACATCCATACATGACCACAGGAAAAACCATAGCCTTGACTAGACGGACCTTGTTGGCAAAGTAATGTCTCTGCTTTTCAATATGCTATCTAAGTTGGTCATAACTTTTCTTCCAAGGAGTAAGCGTCTTTTAATTTCATGGCTGCAGTCACCATCTGCAGTGATATTGGAACCCCCAAAAATAAAGTCTGACACTGTTTCCACAGTTTCCCCATCTATTTCCCATGAAGTGATGGGACCAGATGCCATGATCTTTGTTTTCTGAATGTTGAGCTTTAAGCCAACTTTTTCACTCTCCTCTTTCACTTTCATCAAGAGGCTTTTTAGCTCCTCTTCACTTTCTGCCATAACGGTGGTGTCATCTGCATATCTGAGGTTATTGATATTTCTCCCAGTAATCTTGATTCCAGCTTGTGCTTTTTCCAGCCCAGCGTTTCTCATGATGTACTCTGCATATAAGTTAAATAAGCAGGGTGACAATATACAGCCTTGATGTACTCCTTTTCCTATGTGGAACCAGTCTGTTGTTCCATGTCCAGTTCTAACTGTTGCTTTCTGACCTGCATATAGGTTTCTCAAGAGGCAGGTTAGGTGGTCTGGTATTCCCATCACTTTCAGAATTTTCCACAGTTTATTGTGATCCACACAGTCAAAGGCTTTGGCATAGTCAATAAAGCAGAAACAGATGTTTTTCTGGAACTCTCTTGGTTTTTTGATGATCCAGCATATGTTGGCAATTTGATCTCTGGTTCCTGTGCTTTTTCTAAAACCAGCTTGAACATCTGGAAGTTCGCGGTTCACGTATTGCTGAAGCCTGGCTTGGAGAATTTTGAGCATTACTTTACTAACGTGTGAGATGAGTGAAACTGTGTGGTAGTTTGAGCATTGTTTGGCATTGTCTTTCTTTGGGATTGGAATGAAAACTGACCTTTTCCAGTCCTGTGGCCACTGCTGAGTTTTCCAAATTTGCTGGCATATTGAGTGCAGCACTTTGACAACATCCTCTTTCAGGACTTGAAATAGCTCAACTGGAATTCCATCACCTCCACTAGCTTTGTTCGTAGTGATGCTTTCTAAGGCCCACTTGACTTCACATTCCAGGATGTCTGGCTCTAGGTGAGTGATCACACCATCATGATTATCTTGGTCTTGAAGATCTTTTTTGTGCAGTTCTTCTGTGTATTCTTTACACCTCTTCTTAATATCTTCTGCTTCTGTTAGGTCCATACCATTTCTGTCCTTTATTGAGCCCATCTTTGCATGAAATGTTCCCTTGGTATCTCTAATTTTCTTGAAGAGATCTCTAGTCTTTCCTATTCTGTTGTTTCCCTCTATTTTTTTGCATTGATTGCTGAGGAAGGCTTTCTTATCTCTTCTTGCTATTCTTTGGACCTCTGCATTCAGATGCTTATATCTTTCCTATTCTCCTTTGCTTTTCGCTTCTCTTTTTTGCACAGCTATTTGTAAGGACTCCCCAGACAGCCATTTTCCTTTTTTGTATTTCTTTTCCATGGGGATGGTCTTGATCCCTGTCTCCTGTACAATGTCATGAACCTCTGTCCATAGTTCATCAGGCACTCTATCTATCAGATCTATGCCCTTAAATCTATTTCCCACTTCCACTGTATAATCATAAGGGATTTCCTTTAGGCCATACCTGAATGGTTTCGTGGTTTTCCCTAATTATCTTAAATTTAAGTCTGAATTTGGTAATAAGGAGTTCATGATCTGAGCCACAGTCAGCTCCTGGTCTTGTTTTTGTTGACTGTATAGAGCTTCTCCATCTTTGGCTGCAAAAAATATAATCAATCTGATGACCATCTGGTGATGTCCATGTGTAGAGTCTTCTCTTGTGTTGTTGGAAGAGGGTGTTTGCTATGACCAGTGCATTTTCTTGGCAAAACTCTGTTAGTCTTTGCCCTGCTTCATTCCGCATTCCAAGGCCAAATTTGCCTGTTACTCCAGACGTTTCTTGACTTCCTACTTTTGCATTCGAGTCCCCTATAATGAAAAGGACATCTTTTGTGGGTGTTAGTTCTAAAAGGTCTTGTAGGTCTTCATTGAACCATTCAACTTCAGCTTCTTCAGCGTTATTGGTTGAGGCATAGACTTGGATTACTGTGATACTGAATGGTTTGCCTTGGAAACAAACAGAGATTATTCTGTCGTTTTTGAGATTTCATCCAAGTACTGCATTTCGGACTCTTGTTTAGACACTTCCAAATTTTTCTAGTTTTCACATAGTTTTTCAGCTTTTCCAAGTTTTTCCTAATATAATCTCATTCTAAGAGTGAGGAAAATGCATTAATTACTTTTAATAAAAGCAAAACAAAAGTATCTTCTTCCTCATCTGCTTTGTAATCTTGATGTTTCTCAGGCACTCATGGTGCAGAACAAATTACACTGGCTTTAAAATTAAAAGTGTGGATCTAAGGAGTTAATAATTGTGGCTGAATCACCTAATCCTATGTGTTTTTAGCTTCCCCACCTGCAAAATGGAGATAATTCTTATCTAACATATGAGACTGCTATGCTGTTAAATAATATTGGTAAAAATTCTCTATAAACTAAAAAGTGACATAAGGGACTATTATTATTGATATTATTATTATTAAACATTTTTATTAATGAAAACTTTCTGATCCCTAGTAACTCCCCAGTAGGAAATAGTTGTACAAACTGGTTTCCCTAAGAAACCTGTTTATAATTCTGAAGGCATCAGAAAAGAGAATTCAGAGTCTAGTAGTGAGTCAAACTGCTTGTGAAAATCCAAATCCAAACGTAAGGCAGCATACACACAGAAATACACATTGTCCATGAGAACCAGTTACATTGCAGCACTGAGCAACTGAACTACACTGTAGACAGCTTGGCTCTATAGGTCATATTTAGTTCTGAGAAGACTTGCTGGGCAAGAGGAGTCTTGGAAAATAAAGAAAGCAAAGTGGCTTGTTAACAAAAATGTGTATGTGGCGGGGGTGGGGGTCGGGTCGGGGGCCATCAGATTGGAAGCTGCTGAATAATTTGTGAAAAGGGTTCATGAAAGATGCAAACAAGTGGGACAGGGAGAAAGCAAACACTTATGTCTTGTTGGAGCAGATAGCGTTGTCTTGTTTGGCAACTTAACAGGGAAGATACTTGAGAACATGCCTTAAACAACAGAGGAAGAGTTGTGGGCAAAGTTAGAACATTTAAGTTAAAAAAAAAAAATCTGAAACTGTAATCCAAAGAAAATCTTTCCAAATTTAACTACACATTCCCTATTTCTCCAGCCTCCATTTTTCCCAACATTACGTTTCTAACACACCAGGAAATCTTTTCCACGTTTGACCCAGCCTTCCTTCCTTCTATCTCATCCCATCTCCATTCATTCTTTTGTATGAGTCTCCATATGTGAAATTGTTTCCTGATTGTGTTTTTCTATCTTTTAGGTGAACAGCAGACCCCATTAACCAGGCATCCATCAGGAGCAGATCCTAATTATTTCCTTGCCTTTGTGTTCTCCCGCTCAGAGCGCTGGGCACTGTGTTCTGACTGCTTGTCCTAAGTCTCCTGGAATTTATCAATGAAGACAGAGAACCACACGGGGGTGAGGGAATTTATTTTCCAGGGTTTTACCAGTTTTCATGAACACAAGCTCACGCTCTTTGTGGTTTTCCTTACCTTGTACCTTTTGACCTTGTCTGGCAATGTCATCATTGTGACAATTATCAGCACTGATCGACACCTTCACACCCCCATGTATTTCTTCCTTACTGTGCTTTCCACTTCAGAGACTTTGTACACATTGGTCATTGTACCTCGGATGCTGTCCAGCCTCATAGGTCTGAGCCAACCCATCTCCTTGGCTGGCTGTGCCACCCAGATGTTCTTTTTTATCACTTTGGCCATCAACAACTGCTTTCTGCTCACAGCGATGGGATATGACCGCTATGTGGCCATCTGCAACCCCTTGAGGTACATGATCATCATGAACAAGAGGGTGTGTGCCCAGCTGGTATGGGGGGCCTGCAGCCTTGGGTTGTTTGTGGCCACAATTCAGATTTCTTCTGTGTTCAGGCTGCCCTTTTGTTACAGAGAGGTGGCCCATTATTTCTGTGATATCCGCCCGGTCATGAAACTCTCCTGTGCCAACACCACTATACATGACATAATTAATTTCCTTATCAGCTCACTCGTCATTGTGGTGCCCATGGTTTTGGTCTTCATCTCGTATATCCTCATCATCTCCACCATCCTCAAGATCGCTTCTGCCGAGGGCCGGAAGAAGGCCTTTGCCACCTGCGCCTCCCACCTCACTGTGGTTATTGTCCACTATGGCTGTGCCTCTATCGCCTACCTCAAGCCCAAGTCAGAGAACATGAGGGATCAGGACCAGCTGATCTCAGTGACCTACACAGTGTTCACTCCTCTCCTTAATCCTGTGGTGTACACTCTAAGGAACAAAGAGGTCAAGGATGCCCTTTGCCGTGCTATTGGCAAAAAAACTCTTGCTTAGAATCTTTGGTAGTCTGATATATAGCCTGTCATATTCTGGGTATTTTTGTAATCACACATACAAAAAATTGATCCTATCGTTCTTCCTTTACCTAGACAGAGTTGCACAATTTGGTGGCAAGCCTGAATGAAAGAATTAAGAGTTTCCCTGACTTGAGTTTTGTTTTTAACACCATTCTCCTATACTCTCTGTTCATCTGAGAGGTTACCACCAGAGACATGGTCAGGGGCTGCTCACCAGGTGGAAAGCTGGTAGGGAATAATAAGCAAGAGGGTGGCTGATTGTTTCCACTTTGTTAACGGCAGAAAAGTGGGCTGTGTGACACCGGCTTGAAGCAATGGGTTGAAAGATCAACTAAAATGTCAAATAGATATTGAGCTCTAAAGCCTTAGTGAGAGTGTGATCAGTGAACAGGATGTGTTGAAAGCACAGTCAAAACCACCTTTCTTACTTATCATCACTTTTTCTTTTGGACAGTGGAAGAGTAACATTCCAGAAGAAATATTATCAGCCTAAAACATTCTCACCTACCTTGGAGACCCATGACATTTTCCCCTCAATTTTGTTGAAGCTCACATTGGGACTAGTTTTGTGTATTTATATGTTAATATAAAGTAACAAAAGATGGTAATGACAGCCCTATGTGCAAGACAACAAGAAAGACATAAAGAACAGACTTTTGGACCCTGTGGGAGAAGCCAGGGGTGGGATGATTTGAGAGAAGAGCACTGAAACATGTATATTACCATATACGAAATAGATGACCAGTCCAAGTTCGATGTGTGAAACAGGGCACTCAACACTGGTGCCCTGGGATTACCCAGAGGGTCATAGACTGATGCGATGGGGAAGGAGGTGGGAGGGGGTGTGGGATAGGGGGACACATGTACGCCCATGGCTGACATGTCAATGTCTGGCAAAACCCACCACGATATTGTGAAGTAATTAACCTCCAATTAAAATAAATTAATTAAAAAAAATAAAAGGGTTCACTAAGGACTATAGCATTATCTTGACCAAAACATATTCTCTAGGTCTGACCCAGACTTTTGTGGGGAGAAAAAAAAATTTTCAGAAAATAAACAAAAACAAAAAAGTAACGTCACACCCAGCAGCCGAATTTCACTGGAGTTACACATGCTTTCTCTGGGAGTAACATGTATGTTATATTGTATTCACAAAGTGAAGTGACGTCGCTCAGTCGTGTCCGACTCTTTGTGACCCCATGGACTGTAGCCTACCAGGCTCCTCTGTCCATGGGATTTTCCAGGCAATAGTCCTGGAGTGGATTGCCATTTCCTTCTCCAGGGGATCTTCCCAACCCAGGGATCGAACCTGGGTCTCCCACATTGTAAACAGACGCTTTACTGTCTGAGCCACCAGGGAAGTATAGGGATATCTGAAGATCTGTTCTGAAATGAAATTTGATAAGGGACTTCCCTGATGGTCGGTTGGTTAGAACTACATGATTCTACTGCCAGGAACCTGGGTTTGATCCCTGGTTGGGGAAGCAACATCCTGCCAACTGTGTGGTACAGCCAAAGGAGAAATAAAAAGAAATTAAATTTATTAATACCAGCTAACTCTGGCTGTCTTAAATCTGGAAATTAGTCCATGATTGTCATTCATCTCTACGTGGAGCCCAGGGTGATACCTGGGTCTTGCCTTTGCCCTATTCATTTCTACACTGATGAACTTGTTTTCTGTGAACTGCTGGGTACCTCATTCAAATTCTGAGATCAAACACTTGTCTAAACAAGAGTCTGGGAGTCTTATTGTTATTGCCAATCTCTTCCAGTCCATAAAGGGCTGATATTAAAAGGAAAAAAAAATTAATCCATGTCATCCACCCACCACCTCTCTTCTTCTTGAGGACAGTTGAAGTGTCCCCATCAAGGATGTACTGAAAGCGCCTGTCAGAGGACTTGGGAATCCCTAATGGTACCAGAGCCAAGAAGGGAAGTCTTCATGTTCGTGGGACATTACCTGAAAGAATAAAAGCTTTGCCTCCCCAGAGCAACTACCTGCAAGAGAGTGAATGAGAAGAGGGGTCTTCAAGGCAATTAATCCTTGCCTTCATTCATGTTCCCTGAGAACACCTCTGAATCCTTTCTGAGCTAGGTTCAAGGGAAACACTCACAACCTTGCTTCTGAGACAGCCCGATTTGAGATTGTCTCTTAAGCAGTCCTGCTCATGAGAGCAACCCATTCCTAACAGGCCCCTCCCAGTGGTCACATAATTTTTATAGACTGATGAACTTTTTGCACTCAGAACCTCGGTGAGGCCTCTCAGAACTGTCCAGGGCTCTAGAATATTGACACGCATACTGAAAGCCGTGTGTTCCCTGGAGTTCCTATAGCTTGACACTGAAGAAAATGTTGTAATGTTTGCAACAACAGAGACTATACTAAAGGTCTACCTGACCCTTGTGTCTTTAATGTAGTTTACACCATCTTAACAGAGCCAGAAAAATTGAAATCAATGTATTTAATTTCAAAGAGACTATGTGGATGATTATTATCAAACACAAGTCATGTCTGAAGGGAGTGAGGCTTAAGCCTGCAACTTGGGCTTCACCACCACATAGCCCTTAGCTTGATAAATCAGGGCCTTCCAGTTCAAGATGTTGCTGGTGTAACAGGTGGAGCACAAGTTCCTTAAGGAGACCACATGATCCCATAAGGACACATCCCAGATCTCCCCAACAAAGGATTGTTTGGCATCAAAGTTTCCCCCAAATGAATCCTGCTCCTGACCCAAGATGATTTTTGCATCTTCTCGCAAAGTGTACCCTCTCCTCAAGCCCTTCCTCCCCACGGGCCTACTGTTCACCCAGAGTTCAGCAATCCCAGAGACAGACTCCCAGCTGACACAGAGATGGACCGGGCCATAAGGGGGTTGGGGGACCTTGAAAGTGACCTTAGTGTTCCCGATGTACAGCTCGTACTCTCCCACTTTGCGGACAAAGAGAAGCAGCTCATTGTCTCTAGACTTGGTGTTGTAGGAGAAGAGGCTGTAGGGGCGAGTGAGGTCTGTGAAGGCTTTCAGGCACAGAGTGAAACTCCTCAGCGGCTTCCTCACCCTGGGAATCAGGGTCACGTAGGCAGTGTCTGATTCTTCAGGGAAAATGAACACCTTCCCTCTCAAGTCTGTGGAGGAGAAAAAAACAAAGCAGTATGACAAAAAGTCTTCAGTTCTCTTGTTTGATTTGCTCTCACTGCAGATCATGGACTGCTTCTTGATAGAGTACATTCAGCATTCACGAGGTGCCTATAAGTGCATTATTTGCATAAGCAAAATGTGTTAAAAGGCAGGTTTTGATACAGTTGTTCTGATAGAAAGGAGAATTAAAGGTGTCCTCTAGCAACCCCCACTGTCATCTGCTTTGCAGGTTTCATCTAAGTAGAACACAAACTCCAGCCACAGAAAATGAAACAGCTGGCTCCTGGAGTGTAAACGTTAAAGTTTGTAGCATCCTGTCCTCTCCCAATGCTGATCATCTTCTGAGATGTCAGTGATCTAAATATCACCCGATGCGTGATGTCTGACCTTGTCAGTATACAGACCTGGAGTAAAATAGCATAGTTAGCCAGAGAGTGGTGTTGTGAATAACTTTTCACTGATAGTGATACAATAGAGAAGTGTCTCGAACTTGAGAAGACGGGGTTGTGCTTAATGGATATAACAGAAAGGGAGGGGAAAAAAGGGTGCCAGAACATTAATGCTCTTTAACTGCTAATAAAAACCAAGCTTTTTTGGTAGCACTTCTGCATCATAAATTTTTCCCTTAAACTTATCTCACTCAATCATCATAAACAACTCTTTGCTAGTTTGATGTCATTCTTATACACATTTCATAGGTGAAGAAACTGAGGATTAGACTTCAGCAATTTCACAAAAGCAGCAACTCAGTTTGGGAGAAACTGGTTCTCTAAGTAAAGTCCAAGATTGTTCTAAAGTTTTGTATTTCTCCTCATGTGGCCCAGACTAAAAGATTGAGAAGGATCAGAGAATGACCACCCTAACCCCTGTAATATCCTCTTTTTCTAATAAAAGGTTTGCATAGCCATTCTTGTTCTCTCAGGTGAGAGGTAATGGTGTTCCCATGTAATAAGCATAGCCAGCTATTCTTTCTCTAGTCCTGGGGCTTCCTTGTGCCAGGCATATCCTGAGTCATAAGCATCTGGGGTGGTTTTAAAAATATGTCTGAAATAGTTCTCCTCTCCTTGATTGTAGGCTAACTTGCTACTAATGAATAGAATACAGCAGAACCAAGACAAGTGACAGAAGATTAGATTATGAAAAGACTGTGCTTCTTTCAAGCTGCTTCCAAATTTTATTTCTTTTTAAATCTTTTAAATTTAATTTTTATTTTATATTGGAGTATAGTTGATTTACAATGTTGTGTTATACAGGTATATAGTTTCAGGTATACAGCTAAGTGTATGTATATACATATATACACATATATATGTATGTATATGTATACATATACATACCATTCTTTTTTAGACATTTTTCCTATATAGGTTATTATACAATATTGAATAGAGTTCCCTGTCCTATATGGTATGTCCTTGTTGATTATTTATTTTATATATAATAGTGTCTACATGTTAATCCCAAACTCCTATTTATCCCTCCCCCAACTCATTTCCCCTTTAGTAACCATGAGTTTGTTTTCTATGTCTATGAGTCTTTCTGTTTTGTAAATAAGTTAATTTGTATCATTTCTTTTTAGATTATGTATATAAGAAACTTCATATGATATTTCTCTTTCTCTGTCTGACTTACTTCACTCAGTATGACAATCTCTAGGCTCATCCATGTTGCTGCAAACAGGATTATTTCATTTTTTTAATGGCTGAGTAATGGTCCATTGTACTATGTATATGTATATATACCACATCTTCTTTATCCATTCATCTAGGTTCCTAGGACATTTAGATTGCTTTGATATCTTGGCTATTGTAAACAGCACTGCAATAAACATTGGGGTGCATGGATCTTTTCTAATTATAGTTTTCTCTGGATATATGCCCAGGAATGGGATTGCTGGATCATATGGTAGTTCTATTTTTAGTTTTTTTAAGAAAGACTACCATTTTGTGCTGCGCACTTTCTCTCTGTTCGATTTCTCACTGTTGGAGAAGCTAGTTGCTATGTTATAGGCTGCCTAATAGAAAGGTCCAGGTGGCAAGGAACTAAGGGCAGCCTCAAGCCAACTGCCAGTGAAGAACTGAGACCCTCAACCCAACAGCCCATAAGGGCTGAATCCTGACGATAACCATGTGAGTGAGCTAGGAAGCAGACCCTCCCCAAGTCAAGTCTTCAGATGAGAGGATGTCTCTGCTTGACTGACTGCAACTCATGAGAAACCTAGAGTCAGAATCATCCAGATGAGCTATTCCCTGATTCTTAACCTGCAGAAAGTATGAGACCAATAAATGTTTGTTGTTTTAAGCTGCTATGTTTTAAGGTGATTTGCAATACTGCAAAAGGACTTATACCATCCTTCATTCACCTGTTCCTCAAAACAACAGCAACAGCAACAAAGCGTGCTATACTTCAGTCCCCCTGAGACTTGGAGAAAACTTCATCCAGACGAAACTTAGGACCTACCTTTCTGTGTCATGCCCCCTGGGAGAAAGGCGAGGAGCAGGACACCCAGAAGAAGCGTCTCCATTCTGTGCTCCTTGGGTCTTCAGGAGTGGTGGGAGGAAGAGCAGTGGTCAGGCCAATGGAGAGATGCCCACTCTTTGGCTTCTTATATTGTGCTTTTAGAGGCACTGCCTTTGCTCTGGCAACAGAAGGTGAAGCTGTAGATGGTAAATATTAACTGAAGCAGGATATAATTTAGAAACAAATTTGTTTACTTTTTGGTCTATTGTTTCAGTTGTAGAGTCTTTTCTTTCTCTTTTAACTGTTCTGTTTCCTGCTGAGCTGTGCAGTTCATGTCTTCCCACAAGAAAAAGAGGCTCTACGCCCTCCTAAAAGTGTGAAAGTGTCAGTCACTTCAGACACATGTCCAACTCTTTTGTGACCCCAGTGGACTGGAGTGGGATCTTCCCAACCCAGAGAGTGAACCCAGGCCTCCTGCATTGTTTAGAGACTGGGGTATCACCATGGAGAAACGGATATTTACTGATTGAGGTGGCTGTGAGCTTCAGGGTCGTGGGGATCTCCCCCTTGTGATCTTGATGATGAAGCTGCCAAGTTGTCTGTAAAGGAGCTCCTAGATTATGGGTGTTAAGATAACGGCCTCCACCTGGAATCTGGACATCAACTGGAAAATAAGCTCAAAGAGAGTGTCTTTGGGGGTGGATTAACTGAGCCCATCTTGAAAGGGCAAAGAATAGTGCTTAGACACTGAGAACAAGCCAGTTCATCAGAATGAACTAATTTAGGTGTTTCCAGGCTGATGAGAAGAACTAAAGGAAATTATCTAAGGCTCTTGGTTGCAAACAACAAAAGACATTGTATTAGTTGTGACAGTTTATTTCTACCTAATTAAGCTGTGCAACCAACCACCTCAAAACTCAGTTTTTAAAACAATAAACAATCATTTAGTTCATGAGTATGTGTGTTGTCGATTTGGGCTTCGGGATTTTTTGGTCTCAGCTGGGTGATTAAGAGCAAGGCAGGTAGTTGGACAATAATATTATATGAGTCATAAATGGTGTGATGGAAATTAAAGAATTTTAAAATCCTTGTCTTTTTTGTATAATTTTAGGTTGGTTTAAATCAGTCTTGATTTCTCCTACTCTTCTTTAACTCTCAAACTATATTCACAATTACATATAAAATCAAGAATTTTTAAAATTATCTTTCATAGTATGTTTATATAACAAAATAAATAAGTCATTTTTCATAAAATATGTTACTTTAGATCAATATATTACAATTAAAGTTACACTTCAAGTTAATTTTATTAAAGCCTTTACTAATATTCATGCCACATATCTAAAAAGACAAATTTGGCTCACCCACATTTAATAAGTGCTTCACATTATTGAATTAATTTTAACTATGAAAGCAAGAACACAATTTGTGGACAGATTCAAAGTGACATTTGTGTACCTCATTTCATTTGGGGATAGAAATAAACATATTAAAATGAAGTTCAAAGTTGAACTACTTTTTGCTATATCAGAAATATATGAAAATATCTTTGATGATTTTTATTTGTATGTCTGATCCCTGTGTTTAGAGACTAAACACACACCCAATTTAAAAAATATAAAACTATTATTGCTAGATTCTAAGTACAGTCCTCCATCAGTATCTGTGGGGGATATCCCCCATATTAAAATTCATGGATGCTCAATTTCTGTGTATAAAATGGTTCAGTATTTGCATATAATAGACACACACCCTCCTGTACACTATGAATCATCTCCAGATTACTTACAATGCCTAATGCAATGTAAATTCTATGCAAATAGTTGATGCATGGTGAATAACCATGGTGAATTCAAGGTTTGCTTTTTTGGAACTTTCTGGAACTTTTTTTCATAAATATGATTGAACTGCAGTTAGTTGAATCCATGGATAGAACCCGTAGACATGAAGAGCCAACTGTGTTTACCTTCCAAGGGCTTAATTAAGTGCTAATGACATCTTGATGTGCTGTGCTGAAGAATATTTATAACATTAGAATCTTTTTGTCAATCAGTATGGATAAATTTCAAAAATACATAAATTTAAAATAATACCATATGTTTATAATTAATTAGTGCAGACAGGTACAATACATAAACATGCAAAGGAAAAATACACACATTCTCAGTGTGGTTACCTCTGCAGAAGCAAGAAGTAAGGAAGGGGAAAGAGTGAAGGGAGTTTCAGATTATATTCATAAATGTTACCATCTTAAAAAAAAGAGATAGGAAACAATTATGACAAATATGGCATGGCAAAAATATGGTATGTATAGTATTTGTTATAAAATTTTATAATTTGGCTCTTTTGTAAATTTAAAATTTTCACAGATGTTATTTTTTGTTTTTAAAGATAAAGTATCAGGTGAATTTTGAGCGATCATTTTTATAGTTCTTATTTATGTGCTATATTTCAATATGAATATTCCTTACAACCCATAAATTTAACCAATGATGACTTAAAGATACAAGTTAAACAAATATATGACTGATGGGGAAAAAAAGAGTGTAAAATGGCATAATGATCAAAATCTCCAAGTCTCTTGCAGTGACGAATTCTCAGGGTGGTTGAGTCATGAACAAGCACTTCAGATCATAGCTAACTACCAGACCTGCTCCACTGACTTCCACTGGGAGGTTTTCAGCAGGTTCCTTTTTAAATGGACAAGGTCAAGGGACTTCTCTGGTGGTCCAGTGGTTAATACTCTGGACTTCCACTGCAGGCTGCACAGGTTCCATCTCTGGTCCCACAAGATCCCACATTCCTCGTAGCATGGCCAAAAAAATTAAAAATAAAGGAAAAAGGCCAGAGGTGACCTACATCATGAACCATGTCAGTTTTCTGATGAGCTTCCAGTCCTTCCTATTTCCATGTCCTATTTTCAGTCTTGTCCCAAGACCTGGCAGCCCAGACAGTAAGTGTTAGTGAGGCTGTACCCTGAGGAAGACATTGAGTCGGTTTTCTTGTCTAACATGCCCAGTCTTCCTCAGGAGAAAGCAGGAAAACCCTGGCAGAAATGCTCAAGGAGAATACAGACATCTTTCTTCATTTCTCTATGCATTCATCATCTAGACTTGACCCTAATCAGCTAGAAAAAAAGCTTGTCTTTGGAAGAAGGGCCTAAGAAACTGGGGGTTATGTCTACCTTGCTAGGACACTGTGTTCATTGACTGTCCTTCAGCTCTTGGGATTCACTTAGAAGGGAGGCACAGGCAAGTAGGTACTGAGTCCAGCTGGGTGGAAGCTCCCAACCTAGAAAAACCAGGGAGATACTGAAGGGTTTTTAATAGAGGGAGACAGTTGGAGTGGAGACAGGAAGAAGTGGCAGAAAAATGTGGGAAATGATTTTTTTTTGAGCACCAGTGATCCTTATGGCCAGAGAAAAGAGAGCTGGCTTGACTGCTAGGTTGTAACACTTTTATCTTTAGTTCAAGAGAATGAGAAATGGTCTGGGGCCTACTTGCCAGAAAGAGAAAATGCTGTGGGGAAATCAGCCTTGACTATTATTCTTCAGGCCCTGGTTTAGGTTACTTCCATGTGAGAAGTAGTGTCATGGAAGGAGCACTAACTTTATTTCAAAGATTCAGCACCCTGCCCCACTTATTTTAGTTGAAGTATAGATCATGTATAATATTAATTACAAGTGTACAATATGGTGACTTACAATTTTGAAAGGTTATTTATGCTGTGTCACTTCGGTCATGCCTGACTCTTTGAGACCTATGGACTCTAGCCTGCCAGGCTTCTCTATCCATGGGATTCTCCAGGCAAGAATACTGGACTGGATTGCTGTGCCCTCCTCCAGGGGTTCTTCCCAACCCAGGAACTGAACCCATATCTCTGGTGTCTCCTGCACTGCAGGCAAGTTCTTTACCCACTGAGCCACCTGGGAAGCTCATATTCCATTTATAGCTATTATAAAGTATTTGCTAAGTTTCTCATGTTGTACAACATATCCTTATAGCTTATTTTATCTAATAGTTTGTACCTCTTAATCCTCTACCCCTTTATTATTGAGTGACTTTCAAGAAGTTAAATATTTCTTGAACTTTGGTTTCTTCATTTATAAAATAGAAACGAAAAAAATGCTACCTCACAGAGTCTTTATGAAGATTAAATGAAATTAGTTATGAGATTAGATATTTAAAATGCTACAAAAATATCTGTAGCTAAAAAAATAAATAAATAAAAGATTTCTCTTCTCCTATAGTATATAAGTCATTTTTCTGGTTTCCCTCCAGATATGAGTTCTGACAAGAGTATAAATTCTATAGAGAAACAACTGGTCACACAGAAAAATATTCTGAAAATTTCATTCATGACAATCTGGCTTTGAAAGAAGAGCTGGTTTCATCTTTATATGAGGAGTGTCCTTAAGAATCTTATGATTATTACATCTTATGGGGAAGAGAAGCAAAGGTCTCACTGGATATGCTTTGTTTGAAAGGTACACTTTGATTTAGTAAATTATAGATAGATGTGTACTGTCAGTCATACCTCGCCAGAATAAGGTTTTATTCCTTATATTTCTCTAAAATAAAAACAGACGAGCACACAATTATTAAACTCTCATCTCTATCTTAAAAGGAGATATGTTCATAAGATTTTAACCTCAGCATTTGAGATGACAACTTTGGGGACATTAAGCCAATAGAGATTTGGCCCTTTTCTTAGGAAGAGGTGACTGGAGGTTGTGAAGGACGCAACACAAAAAGTTGTATTTACATCAGTTAAGTTTTCTACTTTCTCCCCAAATAGGAATTACAAGAGAGACTCAGGAAAGCCAAGTCAGTTCAACAGACTATGACTGACACCATATTTATCTATCACCCTCCATACCCAACTGTGTGTGGAAAATTCTCTGACTTTGAGGGTAAACTGCCCAGGAGAGCTCTCTTTAATGCTGTCTCTTTAAGGACTAGATCTGAGATTTGTCCTATAGGATTGCACGCTCTTCTCGAAGGACGTATGTGCCATCTATTGAAATGACATCATCACCATGAGCTACGAGAGACAAAGGGAAGTATAGAGTCCACAAGCCTTTGTTCATTACCCTCAACAAACAAACTTGTCTAAAGACTTCCCTGAAATTGAGTTGATAGACCTAAACAAGTAAGATAGGAAAAAATACCCTCATAAGGTCGTTGATTCCTCTATCACATATAAATAAAATATGTTTTTGTAAGTCTTATGTAAACTCCAAAATACAATAAGCTCTATGTGGAGATAGAACATATGGTAAACATAAGTCATGAAGCTGGTAGGATAATTTTCATTTTATCTCCTGTTGACATTGTTTAGTGTCCTCATTCTAAAAAAACCCTACACTCCAACCTGTTACTAAAGCCTCTGTTCTGCAGCATCCAGTCCAAGACAATACAGTTTTTCAACATCCACATAAAATTGAGGAGCGTGGTTTGTCAATTGGGCATAGAGAGGGCATTGTCAAGCCTCTCAAAAACCCTTCTGCCTCAGTCCATCTGTGCCAACTGAAATCAACTTCTGCCACCACAGAACTCCTGGGTAGAAAGAAAAGGATCCCCAAGTGAAAACAAGATGCTCAACTGGACAGGAAGAAAAGATCGCCCTGAGGCAGGAGTGGGATTCTTTTAGAAACAAATTTGATAGAGTCAGTTCTTTAAAGGAAAGATTTGAGATTAGTACTATAGGATTGTATGCTCTTTTCAAAGAAGATATGTACCAGCTATTGTGATGTTGTTGTTGTTGTTTTTCAGTCGCTCAGTCGTTTCTGATTCTTTGCAGTCCCATGGACAGAAGCCTGTCAGGCTGCTCTGTCCATGAGATTTTCCAGGCAAGAATACTGGAGCAGGTTGCCATTTCCTCCTGCAGGGGAGCTTCATGACCCAAGGACTGAACATGCATTTCTTGTATCTCCTGCACTGGCAGGCAGATTCTTTACCACTAGCACTATCGCGAAAGCCCTGGAAGCTATTGTGACTACATCATCACAAACTGGCAGGTTCTGAGGTTTTCTTTGTATTCATATAAGTTTTTGTTTTTATATAATTTCAGATTTACAGAAAAGTTGCAGGAATAGTACAAAAATTTCCATATACTTTAAATAATTTATTATGGTAAAAGATGCATAATATAAAATTCACCATTTTATCCATTTCTATTAGTAAGTATATATCAGTAGTATTAAATGCTTTCATGAAGTCGTGTAATTGCCACCACTGTATGTTTTCTGAACTTTTCATCATTCCAAATGGAAACTCTATACCAATTAAACAATAATTCTCTTGTTTCTCCCTCTCCCAACCCCTGGTAAAGTCTACTTTATATTTCTATAAAGTTGCACATCACAGGTACTTCACATAAGTGGAATCATATATTTGTCCTTTCTTATCTGGCTTATTTCACTTAGCAAGATGTTGTTAAGTTCAATCCATATTGCAGCATGTATCAGAATTTCGTTTCTTTTTACAAATGAAAAATATTCCATTGTATGTACAGACAACAGTTTGATTACCCATTTATCTCTTCATGAACATTTTGGGTTATTTCCACTTTTTGGCTGGTGTGACTATGCTGTGAACATTGGTGTACAAGTATCTGAGTCCTTGTTTTCATTTTATTCTAGGTATATGCTTAGGAGTGAAATTTCTGGATTATACAATAAATTTATGTTTAAGTTTTTGAGGAGCCACCAAACTGTTTTCCACAGTTGCTTTATCATTTTACACTTCCACCAATAATAAATAAGACTCCAATTTCTCCACATCCTCATCAACATGTATTATTTTTCATTTTTAAAAAAATTATGTATTAACCATGCTAATGGATGTGAAATGGTACCTCATTGTGGGTTTAATTTACCTTTTTCTGATGGCTAGCTAGTAATATTGAATATCTTTTCAGGTACTTATATTGGCCATTGTTTATCTTCTTTGGAGAAATTTCTATTCAAATCTTTGTCCATTTTTGAAGACTATACATATGTGTATATATGTGTGTGTGTGTATATGTATACATACATATATGTATATTTGTACATATACATATTTACGCACATACACACATATCCATTCTAGATATCAATACTCTGTCAGATACATGCTGTGCAAATATTTTTTCTGTTTATGTGGGTTGCCTTTTCTCTTTATATTTTTATATCTTTATATTTTTCTTTGATGCACAGAAGTTTTAAATTTTGATAAAGCCTAATTTGTCTATTTTCTCTTTTGTTGCCTGTGCATCTCATGCATATCCAAGAAGTCACTACCAAATCGAGTGTCACAAAGATTTTCTTCTGTCTTCTAAGAGTTTTATAGTTTTAACTCTTATACTTAGGTCCTCGATTTATTTTGATTTGTGTTTTGCATATAGTATAAAGTAAGGATCTGTTGTATGTGGATATCAAATTTTCCTAACATCATTTGCTTAAGACTCTCATTTTCCCTTTGAATTATCTTATTGAAAATCAATGAATTGCATATGCAAAAATTTATTTTTAAGATCTCATTGCTAGGTCTTCATGTAGGTCCTTATGCCTCATATACTTTTCACTTGTATTTCTTAAATGTTAATATTTTACCATGTTTGCTTTATAGCCCCCACTCCATACTCTCTCTGTCACTCATACACACACACACACACAGGCACATACACAAACGTATGTGTGCTCATATATATATGTATGTTTATATAATTTTTATCTACATCTTTTTCTAAACTGCTGGAAGACATTTACAGACGTGATGTTCCCTGAATTTTTCAGTGTGTATTTTCTAAAAACAAGGATATTCTCTTATATTTTCTATTCTCAGTAGAGGTGATGTCATCTTCAAGGGGAAAAAATTGATTCTATGAGAGGGAAAAAAAAGGAAACCAGAGATACTACATATGACCTCTGGCTTTCCAAAGCTCAACTATATCCAACAAAATCATATTTCCTAGCTTTCAGTTTCTCTTATTAAGGAGAAATTAACTTAAATATCACTTTATTTAGTTTCTCTTTGGTAGACAGGATACAATAATTTTTTAAAAGAATTAAGAAACACCATGTTCTATAATCACACACTTATTGAAATCAGGAAATTAATAATGATATAATATTCTATTGATTTGTTTTGTTTTTACATTTCACCAGTTATTCAATTAATATCTCATAAGACAAAAGAAAATCCTAGATCACCCATCACATGTCATTGCTGTGTCTCTTTAGTATCTCTTATCAGAACAATTCTTCACTTTTTAAATTGTATTTAGTGACATTGACATTTTGAAGAGGATAGGTCAGTTGTTTCATAGAATGCCCCTTAGCTTAGATCTATCTGGTGTGTCTTTAAGATCGGATTCAGGTTGTGCCTTTTTGTCAGAAACACCACACAAGTGGCACTGTGTCCTTCACAGTGCCCTTTTAGTCCCTTCTCTCTCTGAGTGAGCACTATTCCAAGTGCTGGGCATACAGCAGAGAACAAGATTTGGTTTCTGCCCACATGGTGCTGACATTCTAGGAAGGAGTTTGCAAAACACTGAGAAACGTTACCCATAGAAAGAAAAGACTTAGGGGTAGCACTGGAAAAGAGCTGGCCTGTTCTTTACAGTCCCACTTGATTGGACAAACTCTATTGGAAAAGTATCTAATCCCAAAGCAAAAATCTTTCTGTCTGTCTGTCTCTGTCTCTCTCTCTGAGTACTACAGATGAAGTGGGTTTCTCATGGAAGTGCTGAGTTTCCTGTTACTCAAAGGACAAAATTATGTAATGGTTATCATTTGACCTCTGCTGTGAAAGATCCCTTTGTTGGGGAACTGACCTGGTCTCTGTGCCTTGGAAAAATAAAAAAGTTTATCAACCCTAATAATCTTATCTGTAAATTGGAAAATAAAAACAGTTGGTACTTCAAAGAGTTATTGTAAAGATTAAGTTCAGTAATACATGAAAAGCTTTTGGCTCAATGCCTAGCATTTAATAAGAGCTTAATAATTACTGATTATATTATAATTTTTATGAAAAAGACTATTTGCTTAAGTTGTTATTTTTCAAGAAGATTGTTTACTAAACAATTCTTTTAAAAGGACAGCCAACATGGGAGGAAGCTTGCACTAATATTATTAAGTTGATTTCAACTATGCCAATTTTTAATTTTAATTTTTACTTATGACCATCAAGTTTGCATATGCAATAGCTTCCTAGAAGTACAATAGGTCTGGGTACCCTGGGTCAGGCTGACTTGGGGGATATTTTCTTTCTGTTATAGTTAAGTTTAATTACGTGGCTAAGCTCTAAATGAACTGGGAAGAGTGTACAACATTAAGGTGGATTTACTAAGAAGCTAATGAGGGACATCCCTCAAAGTCCAGTGGTTAAGTCTCTGTGCTTCCAATGTTAGGGGGACAGGTTTGATCAATAGTTGTGGAACTAAACTCCCATATGCTTCCCATGGCCAAAAATAAATAAAGAAATATGCATAGGGTTTCTGTTGGCCAAATGAGGAGGGGCCATTCTAAGTAATAAACTATTAGTGGCTCACCAACTCAAAAAAAAAAAAAAAAAGCTAATGAAACTTAACCTTCTCCTTCATTTGTACAGACCTCTTATAAGAATCCATCTTTTCTCATTGAAATAAACACTCATTTTCATGTACTCAGAACCTGAACACTTCCCTGTTGATGCCTGTACAGAGAACTGGGGTCAAGTTCTGGCTATCTGCTTTATGTGATGGGAAAAAATATATATATATATTGGTTTTAAGATCTCATCTCAGACTCTTTTCTCAGAACTTCATTGTGTGGCATATAGCAGATAAAATATAAAGGCATAAAAAATGTTAATTAAGGCTATTTCTTTCTTCAGAGGCTTGTCCTTTCTCTCTGAAACAGAAGGTCTTTTCTATAGAAAAAATGCCTTTTTTTAGGTCACTTTGTGTCACATTGGTTGATCTCTCAGTTTCTCTTCCTTCCTGGATATCCCAGGTCATTGTTTGGGGAAGGACAAGTAACCAGAGATTTGAAGCTTTTGTACATAGAAATGCTGTACATAGAAACGACCTGATTTTTGGTGACCTCTGAAAACAGATAATAGAGGAAAAGGTGTAGAGAGAGATTCAGAAATTTGGAATAGATGATGACTATAAAGAAATGTACAATGAGAGGTTGTAATGAATGAAGATTGTGGAAGAATTTTAAAACTTATCAGATATTGACAATGAAACAGTTAGCAGCATGACGCTAGCAGTAGAATCTTTCTCTATCTGCTCCTACTATCAGTTTTGCTACCCCAACAAGGATCTAGCTGGCTGCTATGTTGTGGTATGTTAGAGAAATGGGCTGGGTTCCTCTTCTGTGTTAGTGTGGGATCCAGAAAAGACAATAGCTACAAGAGGTAAGGGTAAGGGAGACCAGATAGAATCAAGAAATCAGAATTTGAAGCAAGCCTAAAAATAAAAATCCTGTTGAATTTGCAGAAATTATGAGGATTTTAGAGTTCCCGAGAGACTGAATGGTAAGTTTCAATCAATTTTAAGTATTTGTGTATGTCAAAGGACAGGGTAACCCTGACTAACCTGTGAGATGACCATGTGAATGAACAAACATTTGACAACCAGGATATGTTTAGTGAATATTGAGATTACCTTCCCCGGGCTGATGGGTGAACCAACGACCATTAGGGGAAGGGGAAATGTGTGATCCACAATCCATGTGTGACTTTGATTGGTTTCCTGTTGGGAAAGACAAAATTAAACCTACAGTATGGAGAAACAGCATGGACCATGGAAAGAATACCATTCCAAGAGCTGAGGTGACTTTGAGCCAAGTGCCAGCTTTTCATCTAATTCTGTAAGACTCTGAGCAAGCAGTTCACTTTTTAATTTCTTTACATACCAGATATTCAAATCACTTTCTCTCAAATGTTAGACATCATCTTAGGATTGAACTTTTCCTTCCATTTTTCTTTCTTATAGGACACCCATGTTTCTTTTGTTTTACTTTGCTTTGAGCAGGCGACCTATATTATTCCAGGCATCAATAGATGCTTTAGATCATAGCTATGGCTTACTGCACAGTTGCACTCATCTCACACACTAGTAAAGTAATGCTCAAAATTCTCCAACCCAGGCTTCAGCAATACATGAATCATGAACTTCCAGATGTTCAAGCTGGTTTTAGAAAAGGCAGAGGACCAGAGATCAAATTGCCAACATCTGCTGGATCATTGAAAAAGCAAGAGAGTTCCAGAAAAACATCTATTTCTGCTTTATTGACTATGCCAAAGCCTTTGACTGGGTGGATCACAAGAAACTGTGGAAAATTCTGAAGGAGATGGGAACACCAGACCACCTGACCTGCCTCTTGAGAAACCTATATGCAGGTCAGGAAGCAACAGTTAGAACTGGACATGGAACAACAGACTGGCTCCAAATAGGAAAAGGAGTACGTCAAGGCTGTATATTGTCACCCTGCTTATTTAACTTATATGCAGAGTACATCATGAGAAATGCTGGACTGGATGAAGCACAAGCTGGAATCAAGATTGCCAGGAGAAATATCAATAACCTCAGATATGCAGATGACACCACCCTTATGGCAGAAAGTGAAGAAGAACTAAAGAGCCTCTTGATGAAAGTGAAAGAAGAGAGTGAAAAATTTGGCTTAAAGCTCAACATTCAGAAAACTAAGATCATGGCATCCGGTCCCATCACTTCATGGTAAATAGATGGGGAAACAGTAGAAACAGTGTCAGACTTTATTTTTTTGGGCCGCAAAATCACTGCAGATGGTGATTTTAGCCATGAAATTAAAAGATGCCTACTCCTTGGAAAGAAAGTTATGACCAACCTAGAGAGCATATTAAAAAGCAGAGACATTACTTTGTCCACAAAGGTCCATCTAGTCAAGGCTGTGGTTTTTCCAGTAGTCATGTATGGATATGAGAGTTGGACTACAAAGAAAGCTGAGCACAGAAGAATCGATGCTTTTGAACTGTGGTGTTGGAGAAGACTCTTGAGAGTCCCTTGGACTGCAAGGAGATCCAACCAGTCCATCCTAAAGGTGATTAGTCCTGGGTGTTCATTGGAAGGACTGATGTTGAAGCTGAAATTCCAGTACTTTGGCCACCTGATGGGAAGAGCTGACTCATTTGAAAAGACCCTGATGCCGGGAAAGATTGAGGGCAGAAGGAGAAGGGGAAGACAAAGGATGGGATGGTTGGATGGCATCACCGACTCAAGGACATGGGTTTGGGTAGACTCCAGGAGTTGGTGATGGACAGGGAGGTCTGGTGTGCTGCGGTTCATGGGGTTGCAAAGAGTCGGACACGACTGAGTGACTGAACTGAATTGATGGCTTACTGACTATACCTAATGCCCTAGTTTTCATTGCTATTCCCCAAATATTGTTCTTTTCTTCCCCCTAAATAATTCTCATTGATTAACCTCAATATATGTGTTTCCTCTGTCCAGACAGAGTATTCCTTCTTCAGAATCTTCCTGATCCTTCATCTTAATTAAGTCCTGATCAGTGATGCCTATTGCCACCAATTACCATTGGCAGAGAGGCATCATAAGCTTTAGAGATAACTTTTTTCAAGTATCCAGAAATTCCTACCTATTTTTTGTTTGTTTGTTTTTGTTTCAAATGAGTTCTTCGGCTTTGGCAGGCAGGAGAGATGGTGATGGTAAGGATGAGGAACTATTCAAAATCAAATTTGTGTAGGCTGGCAAACATACTGTTGTTGGCTTCCCATCTGTTAGAACAAAATTATAGGAATTGCTGATTAAACAAATATTTTCCCTTTCAGGTTTGCAGTTAAAAGATGAAGCGGCTCCAATTGTGTCAAGCGGCTGGTTTCAGTTTAGTGGGAGTTCCCTTCTGCTTGTTTATATTGATAAGGAGTCTTAGATGCTAAGTGTCTGTGGCATAATACATAGAGCATTCTTTTCATTTATTCAAAATACAAGTTTATTCTTATTCTAAATGAAAAGGAATGGGAATGACAGTAACTAACAAGATTCTACCTCTCAATATTGTCATGTGGCTATGGCAGTGTTATATTTGAAACTCAAGGAGAAAACAACTGTGATCCAAACACCTAAACATGCAGGCCCAAAATAAATGAAGGTATTTTTTTTTTTAACTGCCACATTCACTCTGAAGTCCATCCATCTGCTTCAGCATCCAAAAATTAAGCACATGTCCTGCTTAGCTATATAATAAAGTGGCAAACACACTGCACCACTAACATCACAGAGCAGTTGCCCGTGAACTAGACTTCTGACGCTGGGCCCCAGCTTCACTTTCTCACAGGTCATCATCTTCATCCGGGAGAGCAGTTGTCTGAGCAGCCTCCAAATCATGCTTGTACTGTGCTGCCAAGGCTGGGTCCATGACCATTTCTGGTGGAGGCGAGAGCAGGCATGGCAACAAGCTCCAAGTTAGGGACTCTGATCAGCTTTCCAGCAAGCCAGAGGAAGGGCTTTTCAAAATTGTAGTTACCTTTGGCAGCAATGTCATAATACTGAAGAGACTTCTTTTGGTGGAAGACTTTGCCTTAACCTTTCCGTCCTTAATATCCACCTTGTTGTCATACAACACCATAGGGGTGTTCTCACATACTGGTACCAGATCTTTATGCCAGTTAGGCACATTCTTCTAAGCAACTCTTGATGTTACATCAAACATTATAATGGAACACTGAACTCGTATATAATAGCAATCTCCCAGTCCACCAAATTTCTCCTGGTCAGCTGTATCCAATGCGTTGAACACAACAGGTCTTCTGTTGATATGGAACACATGAGGATGGACCTCAACACCCAATGTGGCTACATACTTCTCAAATTCACCAGTCAGATGACATTTCAAGAATGTAGTTTTTCCTGTACCACGATCACCAACCAATACAAATTTAAACTGAACTTGGAGTTTTCCTTGGGCAGACATCTCAGTGTTACACAGCTCTGGTCTCTGCACCCTCACGGCCTCTGTGGTAGGAGAGTGAGGAGAGCTCTCTGCCAGAAGGCTCCCAAAACCTCATCCTCATGGCCACTGCCTGCCACTGCCTTAAATATAGCATTCTTAAAGGAACAGTTACCAGAACAGTATAGGACCTGGTGCCTCAATGGTATAGAATCCATCTACAATGCAGGAGACACAGGAGACATCGGATGGATCCCTGGGCTTGGAAGATCCCCTGGAGGAGGGCATGGTAACCATCTCCAGGATTCTTGCCTGGGAAAATTCCATGGAGAGGATCCTGGAGTGCTGCAGTCCATGGGGTCACAAGGAGTCAGACAGGACTGAGCACATACACACACAAGACAAATAGCATGCTTATGAGAATAATACATTAATTCTTATCAGAAGAGAATAGGCATTAAGTTCAGTTCAGTTTCAGTCACTCTGTCATGTCTGACTCTATGTGACCCCATGGACTGCAGCACACCAGGCTTCCCTGTCCTTCACCATCTCCAGGAATTTGCTCAAACCCACATCCATTGAGTTGGTGATGCCATCCAACCATCTGGTCCTCTGTCATCCCCTTATCAGGTCTATGTAAGTAATTCAATTATTTCAGAGTTTCTTTCAATATCACCTCTTCCTTGAAGCATTCTTTGAAGCCTCATCTCACACTGAGTTCATCTTCTTCTGAGTTTAAATCTTTTTCTTTTTTTTTTTTGCCTTTTTCTCTTAATTTGCCCTTAATTGAATACTACTTATTAATACCTGATTTTGGATGAACTGCCTATTCAATTATAAGCTCCTTTATGAGAAGAACAGCCTTTTATGCAACTATTATATCCAGGTTGTGCTGTCATAGTGTATATAAGGCATATAGGAAATACTGAATTAAGTGTTTGGGGGAGTCCAGGGGTGGCATTATTTTTCTTTGACTTTAGTACTAGTGACAATTTATCAGACTTTCAGAATAGAAATATGTCCAGGTCACCACAGTTAATAGAAGCTTATCATAAGGATAGATGGGAAGGTAAGGAGGAGAGGATAAAGCAGTTAAACCACCAGACCCCACATGTGACTGGAACATCATTCATTGCTTGTTCAAGATACATTAATAAATGATTCATTTCAAAGTAGGTGCAACGAACCATCAGCAATTCTGCAAGTATTCCATGTGGCTGACAACTCCTTCGTCTCCCCTCTCCTATCTCTATCTACTTTTTTGACTACTCTTGACTGCTCACCCTCTTACTCTCTCTGTATGTTTCATTGATTGAATGATTGATTTAATAAAGATTTGCTGAGCACTCTCTGTGTTCTGGGTACTCTACAAAGCTTTGGAGAGGTAAAGGAGAGAAAAGATATAGGTCCTTTGAACAGAATTTACAGCCCAGAAAGAAAGACAAATAAATTGGTAATTACAGCATTGTGTGGTGAATGCTATGATGGGGGAAACTGAGAATATAAAGGAAATGCATGGAAGGAGGATTTAATTCAATTTAAGGGGTCAGGAAAAGTTTCCTGTAGAAAGTAACAGCCAAGATAAGCAAATGAAGAGAAGGAATACAGGTGACTGTGATGTTTATTACAGGCAAAGAGAAGAGTAAGCATGAAGACCTAAAAAGATCACATAGTGTTTGGGAAACAGAAAGTAGTTTAGTATGACCAGAGCATGGAGTATAGGATGGTAAGCAGGGGGCAGAGGTGATAGAAAGCTAAAGAAATAATGCCTTAAAGATAAGCAGGGTCCAAATGATTGAGAGTATTAATCGTGTCAAAAAGGTATATCTATTCTAAATGCCCCTGAAGAGAAGACACTGGAGACTTTCAAGGATGAAAATGACACGATCCAATCGACATTTGGGATACCTTCACATATCTTCCTGTGAACAGTTGGAAGAATCAGAGCAAGACTTGACATGAGTCCAATTACTGCATTTTTTCAACGTCTAAAAGAGACGTTAGGTGTAACGAGAAAGAAAAGGGAGGGGGAAATATTTAGGAAGTAGAATGCTGGGCTCTGGACTCTTTTTATATGAAGTTTGAGAAGTGACTGGTAAGCCTCTTGATGATGCATCTGCCCTCCTCCCTGAGCTAGTCAGAGAGACCTCAGGGCAGTAGAGTCATGCAGCCCAAACACAGTGCCACTCGGAGCTCTTGCATGGACTATTGAACAATCTCCAACTTCCGGTTCTTGAGGGTGGGAAGGAAAAAGGAGATACTGGCAGAGTGAGATGGTGAGTAGATCTGCAGAAATTGCTCTGCTCCAAGAATCATGAAGAATTTTAATCTGAGGGCAAGTAAGAGGGTTGTTGAGGATAGAAAGGGTAGCAGAAAGCCAAAGTAGCTGGTTCTTGCCTTTTCCAGAAGTGCTGTGGATGACTGCTGCTGCTAAGTCACTTCAGTCATATCCGACTCTGTGCGATCCCATAGATGGCAGCCTGCCAGGCTCCCCCGTCCCTGAGATTCTCCAGGCAAGAACACTGGAGTGGGCTGCCATTTCCTTCTCCAGCTGTGGATGACTGGGGAAGACCTAATGCTACCCAAGATGCTCTTGTCCTCCATAGGCAGGTGTGTGAGTCACATGGTAAATTGAGGCATTTGGATTCCCCTTCATTCTCAGCTTAATGTCTAGCAGTTCCCTGGGAGCAAATGAGAGTCACGCTGTTTTCTCCAGACCAGGGCATCCTAACATTTGAGTAAGGGGTCCTCCTCCTGATGGTTAGTCCCCATTTAGATTGGCCCATGAAAGCTGTTTTTCAGATCTCCATTTTAGTACCTCCATTTTAACTTCTTTTAGTCTTCTGTGTAAGCAGGTTTCACTCAAAATAAAGCTATGTTTCAGTATGATTATTGTGTAATTCTGAATAAAGATAGCCTCTACCACTAGCAGCCACACTGTAATATTATGTCCTGATGGCTTACAGGCCTATATTATTATGCTCTTATGAAACTATTTTTGGTGAAACTGAAAAAGAAGGAGGAGAAGGAGAAAGAGAAAGGGAAGAAGAAGGAAGGAGAGAGGGAAAGGAAGGGAAAGGGGGAGGAGGAGGAGAAGGTAAAGAGGAAGAAAGAATACTGTTATTTAAAACAACAGATTCTTCCTGAGGAAAAGGAGGTTGGATCTTGTTTAAAATAATCTGAAGGACCCTGATGGTCTTTTGTGGCACCAGACCTTTGCCAAGCACTATAATGGATTTTGGTACAGCCAATGAGGGCCTGAGGAACTGAGCTTTAAAGAAAAGACTAGAGAGAGTTTTGTTCTGAATTATAAAATGAAAAGAAATAAAAGCTGTTTTGAGGTGGAGGGTGGGAGAGTGGATATGAGACAGAAATAGGCTAGGAAACCATGGGGAGAAAGATGGGAGGGAAAAGGAACCAACAAGATGGTGAGAAGCCTGTGGATTCACTTAGATGCCTTGAACTTTAGCACTCTTCACAGGAGTGTGGCTAATATAACTTTTAGGGCTGGAATGACCAACATTCATTTGTAGGTGTGAATTTCTGCAAAGATTTTTATATTCTACAGCTCTCTCCCCATCATCCTGAACTTTTAGTAAAATCTGATGTATACCATATATGAGAAGCTTTAAGCAGAATAAAAGGGGAATTCCCTGGCTGTGCAGTGGTTAGGATTCCACATTTTTCACTGCCAAGTGCCAGGATTCAATCACTGATTGGGGAACTATTAATAAGATCTTAGAAGTAATCTATGCAACAACAAAAAAAGAGGAAAAAAATAAACAAACAAAAACCAGAATAAAAGTGAATTCTCTTTTCCAGAGGAAGCCACGAATAGAGCAGCATGTTTTAGACATGAAGCCATCTATAAACTGAACTACTGCAATGGGAACCAGAGGTAAATATGAAAATGTAAACTTCTGAGAATTCAATGAAATCATGTAGCAGGTATTGGACTTTCCATAAATTACCAAATGGGGATTGTGAAAACTTTTTGAAAGCAAGTGTTACCTTAGCTAAAAACTTGGATACAGTAGTCATAACTTTTAAAAAATATATATATTTTTATTTGAAGGATAATTGCTTTACAGAATTTTGTTGTTTTCTGCTCAGTATCAACATGAATCAGCCATAGGTATACATATGCTCCTAATATGTGAGTCATGGAAAAGTACAAAATGATGCCCACATATATCTAAAATATATAGACTAACCATAGAGAACTAACACTAGGGAGTATCAAATAGTGAGAACTCACACAAAGGAAACCACTTGAATACAAGACCCAGCATCACCCAACCACCAGTAGCATGCTGTGTAGGTTGCATCATCTAAACAACAAACAAAACAATAATACAACCCAATCATCTGCAGACAGGATTACCACCTCACTCAGCCTTGCCCATCAGAGGAAAAACAAACAAACAAACAAAAAACTTAGCACAAATCTCACCCTATATGAAGCTTATGTCAACCACTGGATCAAACTTAGGAGGGCAGAAAA
Organism: Oryx dammah; assembly: GCF_014754425.2. Classification (NCBI taxonomy): domain Eukaryota; kingdom Metazoa; phylum Chordata; class Mammalia; order Artiodactyla; family Bovidae; genus Oryx; species Oryx dammah. The sequence continues at coordinate 10,269,819 of NW_024070212.1, forward strand.
CAAAAGGAAGAAAGAATTCAACCTTCAAGCCTGGGAAAAGGAGACCTCAAACACAATAAGTTTAAATATATATATATATATATATAATGAAAAGGCAAAGAAATACTACACAAATGAAAGAAAAAACTGGAAACACAGAAATCCAAATAAATGAAGAGGAAATAGGCAAACTACCTGAAAAATAATTCAGAATCATGATAGTAAAGATGATCAAAACTTGAAAACAGAATGGAGAAAATGCAAGAATCAATTTGAAAAGCCTAAAAGAATTAAAGAATAAACATACAGAGACAAACAACACAATTACTAAAATTAAAAATACTCTAGAAAGAATCAATAGCAGAATATCTGAAGCAGAAGAGCAAATCACCTGAGCCAGAAGATAAAATGGTGGAAATAACTGCTGAAGAGCAGAATAAAGTAAAAAGAATGAAAAGAACTGAGGACAGTCTCAGAGACCACTGGGACTATATCAAACTCACCTACATTCAAATTATAGGATGCCAGAAGAAGAAGAGAAAAAGAAAGGGTATGAGAAAAACTTTTAAGAGATTATAGTTGAAAATTTCCCCAACATGGAAGAGGAAAAATTCAATCAAATTCAGAAGGTGCAAAGAGTCCCATATAGGGTAAACCCAAGGAGAAACACGCCAAGACATATACTAATCAAACTAACAAAGACTAAACACAAAAAAAGAATATTAAAAGCAGCAAGAGAAAAGCAGCAAGTAACATGCAAGGGAAACCCCATACACTTAACAGCTGATCTTTCAGTAGAAACTCTGCAGGCCAGAAGGGAATGGCAGGATATATTTAAAGTACTGAAAGGGAAAAATCTACAACCAAGATTACTCTACCTGGCAAGGATCTCATTCAAAATTGATGGAGAAATAAAAAGCTTTTCAGACAAGCAAAAGTTAAGAGAATTCAGTACCACCAAACCAGCTTTACAACAAAAGTTAAAGGGACTTACATAGTCAAGAAATACAAGAGAAGAAAAAGATCGAGAAAATCAAGCCCAAACAATTCAGGAAATAGCAATAGGAACATATGTATCAATAATTACTTTAAATGCAAATAGATTAAATGCTCCAACCAAAAGACACAGACTGGCTGAATGGATAAAAGAACGACTCATATATATATTGTCTACAAGAAACCTACTTTGAACCTAAAGACACATATAGGCTGAAATTGAGAGGATAGAAAATATATTCCATGCAAATGGGAAGCAAAAGAAAGCTGGAGTAGTTATCCTCATATCAGACAAAATAGACCCTAAAATAAAGAAGATTACAAGAGATAAGGAAGGACACTACATAATTGATCAAGCGATAAATGATCAAGTGATAAATCCAAGAGGAAGACATAACAATTGTAAATATCTATGCACCCAATTTGCATATCTGAGGTTATTGATATTTCTCATGGCAATCTTGATTCCAACTTGATTCATGGGGTTGCAAAGAGTCGGACACGACTGAGCGACTGAACTGAACTGAACTGATGCACCCAATACAGGAGCACCTCAATACATAAGAAAAACACTAACAGACATAAGGGGAAAAACAGACAGTAATAGTAGAAAATTTTAACACCTCACTCATACCAACAAACAGATAATCAAAATGGAAAATTACAAAGGAAACACAAGTCTTAAATGATACATTAGATGATATGGATCTCATTGATGTCTTCAGGACATTTCATCCAAATGCAGAAGAACACACCTTCTTCTCAAGTGCTCATGGGACATTCTCCAGGATAGGCCACATCTTGGGTCACAAATCAAACCTCAGTAAATTTAAGAAAATTGAAATTGTATCAAGCATCTTCTCCAAACACAACGCTATGAGACTATCATTATTCGTATATCAATTAGTATATCAACACTATCAGTTACAAGAAAAAAACTGTAAGAAACACAAATATGAGGAGATTAAACAATATGTTTCTAAATAACAAACATGTTACTGAAGAAATCAAAAGGGAAATCAAAAATTTCCTAGAAACAAATGACAATGAAAACATGACAACTTAAAACCAATGAGATGTAGCAAAAGCTGTTCTAAGAGGGAAGTTTATAGCAATACAATCCTACCTCAAGAAACAAGAAAAACATGGAATAGACAGCCTAACTTTACACCTAAAACAACTGGAAAAAGAACAAAACCCCCAAAAATTAGTAGAAGGAAAGAAATCATAAAGATCTGAACAGAAATAAATGAAAAAGAAAAAGAAACAATAGTAAAGATTAATAAAATTGAAAGCTGGTTCTTTGAGAAGATAAAATTGACAAACCTTTAGCCAGACTCATCAAGAAAAAGAGAGAAGAATCAAATCAACAAAATTAGAAACAAAAAAGGAGCGGTTACAACAGACAATGCAGAAATACAAAGGATTATAAGAGACTATTATGAACAACTATGTGGCAATAAGATGGATGACATGGAAGAAATGGACAGATTCTTAGAAAGTTCCATCTTCCAAGGCTGAACCAGGAAGAAATAGAAATTATGAACGACCGAATTACAAGCACTGAAATTGACACTGTGATAAAAAATCTCCCCTATCCACCCTCCCCCCCAAAAAACCTCAAGACCAGATGGCTTCACTGGAGAATTCTATCAAACATTTATTTAGAGAAGAAGTAATGCCTATCATTACCTTCAAACCTAAACACCTTCAAAACACCTTCAAAAAATTGCAGAGGAAGGAACACTTCCAAACTCATTCTACAAGGCTACCATCACCCTGATACTAAAACCAGACAAAGACAGCACAATCAAAGAAAACTACAGGCCAATATCACTGATGAACATAGATGCAAAAGTCCTCAACAAAATTTTAGCAAACAGAATTCAACAACACACTAAAAAGCTCATACACCGTGATCAAGCTGGGTTTCTTCAGGGATGCAAGGATTCTTCAATATATGCAAATCAATCAATGTGATACACCATATTAACATATTGAAAGATAAAAACTATGATAATCTCAATAGATGCAGAAAAAGCCTTTGACAAAATTCAGCACCCATTATGATTAAAAATTCAAAAAATAGGCATAGAAGGAACCTACCTCAAGATAGTAAATACCACATATGATAAGCCTACAGCAAACATTATTCTCAATGGTGAAAAACTGAAAGAATTTGCCCTAAGATCAGGAAGAGACAAAAGTTTCCACTTTCACCACTATTATTCAACATAGTTCTAGAAGTCCTAGCTACAGCAACCAGAGAAGAAAAAGAAATAAGAGGAATCCAGATTGGAAAAGAAGTAAAGCTCTCACTGTTTGTAGATGACATGATTCTGTACATAGAAAACCCTAAAGATAGTATCAGAAAATTACTAGAGCTAAGCAGTGAATTTAGCAAAGATGCAGGATACAAAATCAATACACAGAAATCACTTGCATTTCTATATACTAATAATGAAAAATCAGAAAGAGATATTAAGGAATCAATCCCTTTTACCATTGCAACAAAAAGAATTAATTGTCTAGGAGTAAACTTACCTAAGGAGACAAAAGAACTGTATGCAGAAAATTATAAGACACTAATGAAAGAAATCAGGTGACATAAACAGATGGAGAGATATTCCATGTTCCTGGGTAGGAAGAATCAATATAGTGAAAATGACTATACTACCAAACCGATCTACAGATTCAATGTGATTCCTATCAAATTACCAGTGGCATTTTTCACAGAACCTGAACAAAAAAATTGACAACTCATATGGAAACACAAAAGACCCCGAACAGACAAAGCAGTCCTGAGAAAGCAGAATGGAGATGGAGGAATCAACCTTCCTGACTTCAGATTACACTACAAAGCTACAGTCATCAAGACAGTATGGTACTGGCACAAAAACAGAATTATAGACCAATAGAACAAGATAGAAAGCCCAGAAATAAACCCATGCACCTGTGGGTACCTTATTTTTGACAAAGGAGGCAAGACTATACAATGGGACAAAGACAGCCTCTTCAATAAATGGTGCTGGGAAAACTGGACAGCTACATGCAAAGAATGAAATTAGAACACTTCCTAACACCACACACAGAGATAAACTCAAAAGGGATTAAAGACCTAAATGTAAGACCAGAAACTATAAAACTCTTAGAGGAAAACATAGGCAGAACACTCGATGACAAAAATCAAAGCAAGATGCTCTGTGACCCACCTCCTAGAGAAATAAAAACAAAAGTGAACAAGTGGGACCCGATTAAACTTAAAAGCTTTTGCACAGCAAAGGAAACTATAAGCAAGGTGAAAAGACAACCATCAGAATGAGAGAAAATAATAGCATATGAAACAACTGACAAAGGATTAATTTTCAAAATATACAAGCAGCTTATACAAATCAATACCAGAAAAACAAACAACCCAATCAAAAAGTGGGGAAAAGACCTAAACAGACATTTCTCCAAAGAAGATATACAGATGGCTAACAAACACACGAAAAGGTGCTCAACATTGCTCATTATTAGAGAAACGCAAATCAAAACGACAATGAGATATCACCTCACATCAGTCAGAATGGCCATCATCAAAAAGTCTACAAACAGTAATTGCTGGAGAGGATGTGGAGAAAATGGAATGCTCTTGCACTGTTGGTGGGAATGTAAACTGATACAGCCACTATGGAAAGTAGTATAGAGATTCCTTAAAAATCTGGGAATAAAACTACCATATGACTCAGCAATCCCACTCCTATGCATATACCCTGAGGAAACCAAAATTGAAAAAGACACATATATCCCATTGTTCATTGCAGTACTATTTACAATAGCTAGAATATGGCAGCAATCTAGATGCCCATTGACAGATGAATGGATAAAGAAGTTGTGATACATATACACAATGGACTATTATTCAGCCATAAAAAGGAATGCCTTTGAGTCAGTTCTAATGAGGTGGATGAACCTAGAACTTATTATACAGAGTGAAGTAAGTCAGAAAAAGATAGATAAATATTACATTCTAATGCATACATATGTAATACAGAGAAATGGTACTGAAGAATTTATCAAGAGGGCAGCAGTGGAGAACCAGACATAGAGAATAGACCTATGGAGATGGGGAAAGGAGAGGAGAGGATGAGATGTATGGAAACAGTAACATGGAAAGTTATATTACCATAGGCAAAATAGTTAGCCAACAGGAATTTGTTGTGGAAATTCCATAGCAATATGGATTCCACAGAAATATGGTTCAGGAAACTCAACCAGAGGCTCTGTATCAACCTAGAGGGGTGGCGTGGGGAGGAAGATGGGAAGGAGGTTCAAAAGGGAGGGGATATATGTATACCTACGGTTGATACATGTTGAGGTTTGACAGAAAACAACGAAATTCTGTAAAGCAATTATCCTTTGATTAAAAAGTAAAACAATTAAAAAAAATGAAAGAGATGCTGAATTCAGAAAATATATACTTATTTCAAGAAATTAATTTTTATTGCTTTCATTTCAGAAAAAATACTAATTATATCTTCTATCAATATTTTCACATAATCAGTTCAGTTCAGTTCAATCGCTCAGTCGTGTCTGACTCTTTTCGACCCCATGAACTGCAGCACACCAGAAGTCCCTGTCCATCACCAACTCCTGGAGTTTACCCAAACTCATGTCCATTGAGTCAGTGATGTCATCCAATCATCTTATCCTCCCTCTGTCATCCCCTTCTCCTCCTGCCCTCAATCTTTCCCAGCATCAGAGTCTTTTCAAATGAGTCAGCTCTTCCCATCAGGTGGCCAAAGTATTGGAGTTTCAGCTTCAACATCAGTCCTTCCAATGAACACCCAGGACTGATCTCCTTTAGGATGGACTGGTGGGATCTCCTTGTAGTCCAAGGGATTCTCAAGAGTCTTCTCCAACACTACAGTTCAAAAGCACCAATTCAATTCTTTGACGCTCAGCTTTTTTTATAGTCCAACTCTCACATCCATAGAAGAATGCAATGGCACCCCACTCCAGTACTCTTTTGCCTGGAGAATCCCATGGACGGAGGAGCCTGGTAGGCTGCAGTCCATGGGGTCAGTAAGAGTCGGACACAACTGAGCGACTTCACTTTCACTTTTCACTTTCATGCATTGGAGAAGGAAATGGCAACCTACTCCATCGTTCTTATCTGGAGAATCCCAGGGACAGGGGAGCCTGGTGGGCTGCGGTCTATGGGGTCGCACAGAATAGGGCATGACTGAAGTGACTTAGCAGCAGCAGCAGCAGCTGACATCCATACATGACTACTGAAAAAACCATAGCCTTGACTAGACAGACCTTAGTCGGCAAAGTAATGTCTCTGCTTTTGAATATGCCATCTAGGTTGGTCATAACTTTTCTTCCAAGGAGTAAGCGTCTTTTAATTTCATGGCTGCAATCACCATCGGCAGTGATTTTGGAGCCTCCAAAAATAAAGTCTGACACTGTTTTTACTGTTTCCCCATCTATTTGCCATGAAGTGATGGGACCAGATGCCATGATCTTAGTTTTCTGAATATTGAGCTTTAAGCCAACTTCTTCACTCTCCTCTTTCACTTTCATCAAGAGGCTCTTTAGCTCCTCTTCACTTTCTGCCATAAGGGTGGTATCATCTGCATATATGAGGTTATTGATATTTCTCCTGGCAATCTTGATTCCAGCTTCTACTTCCTCCAGCCCAGCATTTCTCATGATGTACTCTGCATATAAATTAAATAAGCAGGGTGACAATATACACCCTTGATGTACCACTTTTCCTATTTGGAGCCAGTCCGTTGTTCCATGTCTAGTTCTAACTGTTGCTTCCTGACCTGCATATAGGCTTCTCAAGAGGCAGGTCAGGTGGTCTGGTAGTCCCACTTCCTTCAGAATTTTCCACAGTTTATTGTGATCCACATAGTCAAAGGCTTTGGCATAGTCAATAAAGCAAAAATAGATGTTTTTCTGAAACTCTTTTGCTTTTACGATGATCCAGCAGATGTTGGCAATTTGATCTCTGATTCCTCTGCCTTTTCTAAAACCAGCTTGAACATCTGGAAGTTCACAGTTCACATATTACTGAAGCCTGGGTTGGAGAATTTTGAGCATTACTTTACTAGCATGTGAGATGAGTGCAATTGTGTGCTAGTTTGAGCATTCTTTGGCATTGTCTTTCTTTGGAATTGGAATGAAAACTGACCTTTTCCAGTCCAGTGGCCACTGCTGTGTTTTCCAAATTTGCTGGCATATTGAGTGCAGCACTTTCACAGCATCATCTTTCAGGATTTGAAGTAGCTCAACTGGAATTCCATCACCTCCACTAGCTTTGTTCATAGTGATGCTTTCTTAGGCCCACTTGACTTCACATTCCAGGATGTCTGGCTCTAGGTGAATGATCACATCATCATGATTATCTGGGTTGTGAAGACCTTTTCAGTATAGTTATGTGTATTCTTGCCACCTCTTGTTAATATCTTCTGCTTCTGTTAGGGCCATACGATTTCTGTCCTTTATCGAGCCTATCTTTGCATGAAATGTTCCCTTGGTATCTTTAATTTTCTTGAAGAGATCTCTAGTCTTTCCCATTCTGTTGTTTTCCTCTATTTCTTTGCATTGATCCCTGAGGAATGCTTTCTTATCTCTCCTTGCTATTCTTTGGAACTCTGCATTCAAATGGATGTATCTTTCATTTTCTGCTTTGCTTTTCTCTTGTCTTCTTTTCACAGCTATTTCACATAATACTTTCACATTAAGAGCAATGCCAAATTAGATCATTTTCCTTGAGTTATTGTGGTACTTAGGTAGCTTTTATTAATTTCAATTTGTAGAAAATTTTCTGTTCTGAGTTACTACTGACTAGAACTGATAGGAAAGTATTTAAAGCAAAATTTAAATTAAAATGAGCTATAAATTTTAGCTATTATGTTCAAAAGTAATGTCAAATTAATAAATTATATCTATCACATAGTATGTTACAAAATATTTCAATTTCATCATATAAATTACTATCACTTTTATCACAAGTTTTTGCTACCTCTTAAAATGATATCTTGATCCATACAATATTACTTAAGTTCTTCTTTCAAAAATTTCAATGCTGGAGTATTATAAAGAAAATGAAAAATGGCAATATGGAATCATTTCTCTAACTGAGACTATACTATTATCCTTAATGGATTTAAAATAGTCTGCATAGAAATTAATACTAGAATTCTTAATATTTGAATATTAGCCTTCAGATTTCAGGAAATTTCTTTATTTCATCTTTATAACCCTTTTAGGGGATATCACTTTGGGGGATAATCCTTTGCTGCAATATGACTTTTGTTGCATATTTCACATGTAGTTTCTTTTGACAGAAGAAAACATTTTCTCTAAAATTTTGAGGAACGTTTCTTTACCCTTTAAAAATATTACTTGTTTACTGTTTATGGTGTTGTTCATAAGCTTTTGCTAATGTAATTAATACAAACAACATTTCTTGTAAAATAACTATGGATAACACAAGCTGAACTTTATTTTCAGCTGAAGATCATGACTATCTATTTAAGGGTCTTCTTTTGTTTCATTTTAACTCTTCTAATACCTTTCCTTGCTTAACCTAAGTTTAATTGTTTTACCAGTGATCAGAATGTTCCCACGATGCATTCAACAGTAGTTTAGGTGAATTTGATAGGCATTTGAAAACAAACAAAAAAAAGCTATCTTTAGCAGATGTAGAAAATATATAATTTTGAATTGTTCCAGCAAATGTTATTTCTATTGGCACAGTTGAGGACATGTCTTCAACATGTTTTAATGACAAGTTTAAACTATGCAAAGTATATGGCACCCAAAAGTCTTCTGAATTTTGGCTAAAAATCTGGCATAGATATATTAATTTGGATTGAATTCTGCCTTGTTCAAAATATTTTTATGATGTCAAAATGAAGAGATGACTATTTTCCAAAGTCTTCATCTAATAAAACTCAAGAAGTTTAGTATTCCTCAGCCATGAAATTTGCCAATTTAATGAATGTAATTTTCTTCGTCTTCCAATGGGTACATCAAAATAACATTTAATATTTCCAAATCGTAGGTTGATTTGAGTAATTCTGTTTTTCATTCTCATTGCTTGTATTAGTGATTAATTTCCTTTTAGTAAGGGACATGGAGGAAAATAGAAGGATTTCATTTCACCTGTTCAAGTTGCAGACTTGATAAGAGTAGTTTTCTTGCTCATGTGTATTGTTTTCATAAATAATAAAATCCTTAATAAAATTTCAATGTCATAATGACAAATTTTATGTGGGTCATGCATGTCAGGATATGTTCATTTTCACTGTTTGAAGTGCTAAATAGATTATCCTCTTTTCTTTTTTTCTTTCCAGCTTTTTTCCTTTATGAGCCTGTTTGTTTTTTTTTTTTTTTTTTTTTGCTATCCCTGCTCCTTTATTTAGATATAATTAACAGATAATATTGTGTAAGTTTAAGGTGCATAACACATTAAACTTTGTGATACCTTTGTATATTGCAAAGGATATTACCATGTCATTAGCTAACACCTCCATCATGTCACATAATTGTCATTTCTTTTTTTGTGGTGAGAACATTTAAGATCCACTCTCAGCAATTTTCAAGTATATAATATAGCATTATTAATTATAATCACTGTGCTATACATTAGATTCCCTAGAACTTATTCATCTTATAAATGAAAGTTCATACCTTTTAACCAATACCTCCCCATCGCCCCCCCACCCATCCCAGCCCCTAGCAACCATTAATCTGTTTTCTATTTCTGAGCTTGATTTTTAGACTCCACATACAAGCAGTATCATACAGTATTTGTCTCTTTGTCTGGCTTATTTCACATAGAATAATGCCCTCAAGTTTCATCCAAGTTGTCAAAAATGGCAGAATTTCCTCATTTCTTATGGCTAAGTAATATTCCACTGTGTGTGTGTGTGTGTGTGTGTGTGTGTGTGTGTGTGGTGTGTGTGTGTGTGTGTATCTCACATCCTCTTTATCCATTCAACTGTTGAACAGTCTCAAATTTCTTAATTTTTATCACATTTTTTATTTTTGACTTGTACCTATTCTCACCAACCTAAACTTTTAAAAAAAATATCTTCCTTCAAGCTGTACAAGATTTGAGCATGTTTCCACCAAAAATGAAAATTAAGGTAGATATAGAAGATTTGCCAAACAAAATAACCATTATATTTTCAAGAAAGTAATTTTCTCCTAAAGTATTTAAATATGTTAAAATTAAAAGGCAAATATGAATGATAATTGATAAATACAAAATTTTCCATTAAATTGTTTTAAGTTTATCTAACAGAAGAAACTTTAAATCATATTTAATAACTTATAAAATAAAACTATTTACAATTTTAGAGATCAGAGTCCATTTATTTGCCAATGTAAAGAATCAGTACCTTGTTTTTTTAAATATTATTTATATTTTGTTGGCTATAGATGTCTAAACTTAAGAGTAATGTAAATTGCTTAACAAGCAACGCATTTCTCATCTGCCATGTGTAACCTGGGCTAGTTGGTGAATCTCTGTGGAACTACAAATTGGTATGCAGAAAGAAGCAACCAAATGGACAATTGGCACTACTGGGAAATGACCATCTTTTATACAAGAACTTACTGCATTCATGTTATCAGAGAGGACAAGTTTGACAAGTTAATTCATTTGGTTTTTTCTGTCTGCCATTCAAACCTCTTCTCATTCCAGGCTGTATCCACCTCAGCACCATAACCCACCAACTTAATAATATTTGGACACAGTTGCTTTTTTATTTTGAGGACAAAGGGCAAGAGGTGTGGATCAGCATTTCTCTGGGGGAGTAAAATGTGTCAGCCCTAAGAGTAGATGTTCGGATTGTTAGTCCTTAGGCTATCACTGGACACTAGATCTTCAGGGTATGGGCACCCCTGTGTTTTTTAATGTCCGTTTTAGGCTACATTTATGATATGAGTCCCTCTAAAACATGAGGTATAAGGAAGAATCCCTTTGCCAGAACAATAATCTTACTGACACTAGAAATTGTCTTGAATATTGAGTATAGCTTATTAACATTGGTGATGAGAAGCCATACTCTTTTTGGCTTTACTTTATTGTCAGCTATAACATCAACAGCCTTTTTATATATCTTGAATTTCAATCTCCTTTCCATGCCTTTGGATTTCATCCCCTCTTATCTTTTTTTCCTCCTGCTGGAAATAAAATTCTGCTTTTCTAGGAACTGTAGCTCCCTACCCCTCATCTATGTTCAGGGGATGGACTTTTCTGATGGACCAACCTGGAGTATTCACCAAAGACAACCTTGGAAAAGATGGGAACCCATAACCATGCTTGGCCATCAGAGTTATGATTATTTCAAAGATGGGCACACAGTCCCAGCAGGGATAGTTTTTTTCTCAGAGGTTGATATGACCTCTGAGATTTCTCTGCTTCAAACATATGAGCATTAATGGCCATATAAGCCTAGAGATGCTATCAGCTATTATTTCTACAATCTAGACAATGGCTACCTCAGAAAAAACCAACACAGAAGAATAAGAGCCAAGAGATTAAGAGGACAACTGATGATGTCACAGCTCACCTGCTGTGGATTTTTGAGTTGTATGAACAATTGCATGCTTTTATTTTTGAATTTTTTTTAAAAAAATTACCTAATTCAGGGTGAATTTCTGTCATTTATCTCCAAAATATTCCAAATAATACAAAGCCTTCCTCCCACCTGGCTTCTGGTTTTGTTCTTTCACATTCTTCACTTTAGCATTTTCAAGATGGCTTTCCCATTCAAGTCTTCGTGAGGCTGAGTAAAAGTAAATGCCGCTAACAATGATTTAGTGGTTTTCCCCACATAAGGAAACAGTTATTACATCTTCTACTGTTTAATTTCTTAGAGATGTGAATCATTATCCTCATGATTATGACTGAAGAAATATCTGCTCACAAGGTTTCAGTATCTTGCCCAAGACAGTGGGAAAATTGGAGCAGAATTTAGAGCCTGGAAGGACTGACTCCAAAGACTAAACTGTCCATCCCCCTTATACTGAATCATCATTTAAAAAAAAGACAAAATAAACCAATAAATAACCTCCTCAAACGATGCATGGTTTTGTTTTTTTTTTAGACGCCCTAGATCCAGCTGTTTCTTGGCTTTCTCTTCCTGGTTCCAAGATTCTCTTCACCACCATTTCTCCCAGTTACTCCCAACACTTCTTTTTCCTAGTGCTTAAAGACCACTGAGTTAATAACTAACAGTTTTCAGGCTTTCCTTTTAAATGTACTATTTTTCTGATTTTTTGTAATATCCTCAAAACCAAACATAGTCCCTGGCATGTGGTAGGTGTTCTAGGCCACGGGTCTGTAGATACATGTTGGGGAATTATTTGGGCCACTGATTACTTTTTTCCTATAAGATAGCTCTTTTCAGTTCATTCAGTTCAGTTCAGTTCAGTCGCTCAGTCGTGTCTGACACTTTGCGACCCCATGAATCACAGCACATCAGGCCTCCCTGTCCATCACCAACTCCCGGAGTTCACTCAAACTCATGTCCATTGAGTTGGTGATGCCATCCAGCCATCTCATCCTCTGCCGTCCCCTTCTCCCCCTGCCCTCAATCCCTCTCAGCATCAGGGTCTTTTCCAATGAGTCAACTCTTCACATGAGGTAGCCAAATTATTGGAGTTTCAGCTTTAGCATCATTCCTTCCAATGAACACCCAAGACTGATCTCCTTTAGGATGGACTGGTTGGATCTCCTTGCAGTCCAAGGGACTCTCAAGAGTCTTCTCCAACACCATGGTTCAAAAGCATAGCTCTTTTAGCATGTCAAAATTATTACTATGTTCTCTTTGAGTCTCCTCTCTTTCCAGAGTAAACTTTCTTAGTCCTTTCAGTTCTTTCTAAGACATGTTGCAGTTGAGGCAGTTTTAGGCTTACTGTAGTTTTGTAAGTTGGAGAAGGAAATGGCAACCCACTCCAGTGTTCTTGCCTGGAGAATCCCAGGGACAGGGGAGCCTGGTGGGCTGCCGTCTATGGGGTCACACAGAGTCAGACACAACTGAAGCGACTTAGCAGCAGCAGCAGTTTTGTAAGTGGGGCTTCCCTAGTAACTCGCCCCATAAACTGCCTGCAATGCAGAAGACCCCGGTTTGATTCCTGGGTCAGGAAGATCTGCTGGAGAAGGGAAGTAAGAAGATCCAATTCTTTAGGGAGATTAATTTGGTATTCATTTACAGGATGGCTAGAAGGGGAAAGAGGCAGAAAGCCAAAGGTCCAGTGACGTTCTATCACATGAACAAGTTACAAATGTTTCATGGCTCTTATCACATATGATATTCATTCATTTGCTGTTCTGCACAGTTAAACTGTAAACTACATGAGAGCAAATACTGTCTTGTTGTTTTACTTTTTGGAAAGTCCAACAAAAAGCACATGATCCCCTACTTGATATTCAGCTTATACATGGATTTTAAAGTCAGACTACTGAGGTTCCAATCCTGAATCAGCCACATATAGGCTCTAAGCCTTGGCAAGCTACCTAATTTTCAAAACTCTGATTTACTTATCTTTAAATGGGGATAATAATCATTTCTTTCTCATATAGTCATTGTGAAGATCAAACTACGTAATCCATAGAAAGTGTTTAGCCCAATGAGTGGCACAGATGAGACACTCAGAAGTGCCTCTTGCCATTGTTGTTGTTATTAACATAGAGGTCCTCAATAAATATTTTTAAATGATTTAGTTATCTGGTTCCAGGCTCTTGCTTTTCTTGTCCCTAAAACTCTCCACCCATTCCATTTCCTAATGTCCCCCACATTTAATCAACATATCAGACAGAAGGCAACCAATGAAATGTCATGAACACTGGTCACCTCCCTTTAGCATGTTAGCTTTCTTATTTAATTAGGAGTTAACTCATATTGTGTTTGCCAGACCCCTAGGCTTTCCCTGAGTTTAACCATAAAGAAGGCTGAGTGTTGAAGAATTGATGCTTTTGAACTGTGGTGCTAGAGAAGACTCTTGAGAATCCCTCATACTGCAAGGAGATTAAACCAGTCAGTCCTAAAGGAAACCAACCTTGAATATTCATTGAAAGGACTGATGCTGTATAAGACCCTAATTCTGGGAACAACTGAGAGCAGGAGGAGAAGGGGGTGACAGAGGATGAGATCGTGGGATGGCATCACCCACTCAATGGACATGAGCTTGAGCAAACCCTGGGAGACAGTGAAGGACAGAGAAGCCTGGTGAGGTGTAATTCATGGGGTCTCAAAGAGTCAGACACAACTTAGCAACTGAAGAGCAACAATAAAGCTTTTTCAAAATATATCATTTATCAGCTTGTCTTGGGAAATCTAAGGGTAGAAATGATGAACTCACCAGGGTAAAATCTAGCATTTCGGGTAGCAGCGTCAGCTCCAAAGGTGTGGACCTGGGGGCAAGATGGAAAAGACATTGTTTCCTCAGTGACCCAGGAAAGCAAGAAAAATAACTCTAGAATGCAGGCTGGGTGGGGGGAAAGTGAAAGTGTTAGTCCATGTCTGACACTTTGCAACCCAATGGACTATAGTCCGCCAATCTCTCTGTCCATGGAATTCTCCAGGAAAGAATACTGGAGTGGGTAACCATTCCCTTCTACAGGCAATCTTTCTTCTCCAGAGGATCTTCCTGATCCAGGGATTGAACTCAGGTCTCCTGCATTGCAGACAGATTCTTTCCCGTCTGAGCCACCAGCTGGGGGAGAACAAAAGTTAAAACTAGAAAGCAGGATAAAGACGACAGTAAGGGCTTGTTTTTATGTGTCAGCAAACACCAAGCTGAAGTTATAAAACGGTACTTACTGTGATTCACCCAGACATAGTTTGTATCCAGAGAGCTTTGCATGTATCGTCCTAAAGTGTCTTTGTACTCTGAAACAGCTGTAGGGGAGGGGCAGAGCAGGAGAAGTGAACGGGAAAGGATGTGGGTTAAGGGGCTTACTCTTTGGAGAAGCAATTCCCTCTTACGTTCTGCGGTGGTGGTGGAAATGTACTTAGAGGCCACAGAGCCTGATGTTAGAGAGCTGCTTGGGGCGCCTGCGTTATCATATGTTTGCAGAAGATCATGTGTTCACCAGGCCAGATGGATGCTACCTGTTTCTGTGCCAACATCCTGAACTTGTGGGCACTGAGCAGCAGCCAGAGGGTTATGCTCTGCCTAAATCATGGTTGTGGGCCTGAGCCGTGCCACTAAACTAAAAGCACTTCTCCACGCCCTTGTTCCTGCTCTCTCTGTGTGGATAGAGCCCACAGCCCCAGAACTAGTGGGCAAACACCAATACCACCTTGATCTGAGGCATATCTGAGACTAAACTAGGAAAGCCTCTTGTCTAGAGAGGGGACTTGATCTTCTTTTGAATAAATCCTTCTTCAGGCCTGGGATCATAAACATGCATGTTATTAGTCGCTCAGTCATGCCTGATTCTGCGAACCTACGGACTATAGCCTGCCAGGCTCCTCTGCTCATGGAATTCTCCAGGCAAGAATACTGGAGTAGGTTGCTATGCCCTCCTCTAGGGAATCTTCTCAACCCAAGGATCAAACCCAGGTTTCCTGCGTTGCATGTGGATTCTTTACCATCTGAGTCACCAGGAAGCCCTAAACATGCATAATAAATATTTATTTATTTATGGAGTTGATTCTTTAATGAATTAAAAGATTGCTTGAGACGTAAGCGACTCAGGTTCAATCCTTGGCTCTGGAAGATCCCCTGGAGGGAGGCATGGCAACCCACTCCAATATTCTTGCCTGGAGAGTCCCATGGACAGAGGAGCCTGGCAGGCTACTGTCCATAGTCGCACAGAGTTAGGCACAACTGAAGTGACTTAATAAGCACGCAAGCAATATTTAGACCCCTGTTTCCTCTGACCTATTCAAAGGTAAAAGTCCCTTTTCTGTCAAACTCAAAGCTTGAGAAAATACCTTAGGGGACCCAGTCTTGTCTCCTGGGCTGCATATAAAAACACTCTAAAAACAGAAAATAAAGTCAGAAAAAAATTGTCTGATCTCTATTTGACTCTCTCAAAGAATGTTTAAGGAAATCCCATTCAGAATCCACATTTCTGTTACAGATGAAGCATTCCACAAACAGCAATTTTGCTCATGTTTTTATTTATTTATTATTTTATTGTTGTTCTGTTTTATAATCCTCTCCATGGAGTTCCACCTCTACTGGAGCCCTGCTCATGTTTTTATTTATTTATTATTTATTTTATTTATTATTGTTCTGTTTTGTAACCCTCTCCACAGTTCCACCTATACTGGGGCTCTGTTTTGGAACCTGAATTCCTTTTGTGAAAGCTCTTATCTGAATCACACAGCGAGTCCTTATCAGCCAGGACCATAGCTTACTTTTTATCAGATTGGCTTCAACCGCTTACCAGAGACCAAAGCAGCAGAACCGTGGAACCCAGGGAGTGAAAAGGGTTTTCCTCACCCCCAAAGTGAAGAGCAATCAAAGTGGCGCTTGTAGGAGGTTCAAATTCTCTAGACTAAATGAAGAAACATTGTTTGAATGAGGCTGTGATGAGAAAACAACAACCCACCCATAGTAGATGGGTTCTTATACATGTGGAGGAAGTAGCCACCTCTAAATGTGAATGTAAAAGAAGGTAAATTTGTACAATTTCTTTGTCATTAGGCAAGTAATATAATACAAATGGAGTAATAAGGTTCTATTTCCTTACCTTCTACAAGAAGCACTGAAAAGAAAAGTGTATGTCTCTAGCATTCACTTAAAGAAGCAGTTCGATTATTCAACTATTGAGAAATATACCTTGACAAGAGGCAATCAATTTACCAATCAAGAGAAACTTTTAACACGTTAGCTTTTAGGAACATCCCATTCTTTAAATTCTGAATTCTACAGTCACTAAATAGTTTTATGTTCTCTGCTTTGACAACAGTGTGACCTTAGTAAAGGCACTTAAATTTCTGGGCATATCTTTAAACATTCAATGAAAAGGCTGGACTAGATAATCACTTTATGATTTCCAAAATTGTACTATTCATAATTTTATCTCCTGAGTAGAGCAAACTACCAGGAGTCTAGTATAAGCGCTAGTTACATCTTAAGATTTATATGCAAACCTCGTTTTATTGAACTTTGCTTTATTGTGTTTTGCAAATAGTGCATTTTTTTTACAAATCAAAGATTTGTAGAATCCCCGCGTGCAGCAGGTCTACCGGCCCCACAGTTCCAACACTATTTTCTTACTTTGGGTCTCTATCACATTTTGGTTATTCTTGCAATATTTCAAACTTTCCCATTATTCTTTTATTTGTTATGGTGACCTGTAATTAGTAATCTTTGATGTTACTATTGCTAAAAGATTATTATTCTCTGAAGGCTCAGATGAAGGTTAGCATTTTTTGGCAATAAAAGACTTTTAAAATTAAGATATGTACATTTTTAAAAAGACAAAATGCTATTTCACATTTAACAGACTACAGTAAGATATAAAAATAACTTTTTATGTGCGCTGAAAAAGCAAAAAACTCTGACTCTCTTTAGTGCAATATTTGCTTTATCGTGGTGGTCTGGAACCTACAATATTGCTGATGTATGTGTGTGTGTAATATCATTTTTTCTATTTAACTATGTTGCTACTTCTATTTACCTTTAGTCTAGACTGATTAGCCTACTTCTTTTAGGCTTCCCAGGTGTTGCTAGTGGCAAACAGCCCTCCTGCCAATGCAAGAGACATAAGAGACGCATGTTTGATCCCTGGGTAGGGAAGATCCTCTTTAGAACAGCATGATTGCTCACATTGAATATCATATTATAATTTATGTAGTGCTAGCAGGCTGGAAGACAGGAACAGGGCATAATCATCAATGAGTGTGGGTTCAGGAGCCATGTCACCTGGGTCTGATACCTTCTACACTACCTTCTAGTTGCATGAGGTTGGGACAGTTTCTGTTACCTCAGTGATGTCAACTACACAAAAGAAAGACAAAAGGACTACTTACTTAATAAATTAATACAGGAATGTGCTTCAGACAGACACACAGCCCACAGAAAGCTCTCAGTGACCGTTACCCACAATCTTAATTCCCATTATCGCTTCCATTGTTCTTCACAGCACTGAAGAGGCATGTCCAGCGACCCTTCAGAAGTATCTGAAGTTGAACTGATTGCCAAAGGTCACCCAATGCAGAAATGTCTAGTGATGAGAACAGACCCCACGTACTCTAGTGTACAATCCAGGGATCTCTCTATACACTGTGCTTCCCTGTGAGACCAAGGACTAGAGTTTGGCCACTGGCTTGTCTGATGAGCTTCACTTCAACAGAATCTGCCCAGTAGGTCAGACAGTACACCCCAGGGCTCCATTAGCAATCTCAGAGCTCTCAGCTTGAAAACCTTTGAACAAGGCTTATAACTATAGAGTTTTCTGTGCAGGGCACAAACCAGTACATAGACTGCTACCTTGACTTTCTTTTCACTGGAAGTAATTCATCTCTTCTTTAAATAGCTGCATCACTTTATCTGCTCCTCTTTCACATGGCATCACTTACTTCCCAGCACACATTATGGAATCCTGCACACATCTTATCAACTCGGCTACACTGCTCACCCATTGAGTAAACCACTGCTGCCTTATTCTTTTAATTTTTTTTTAATTTCATAAACTATTGCTTTCATTTCATTTATTTATTTTGTGGTTGCCCTGGATCTTCTTGTACACGTGGGACTTTTTCTAGTTGCAGTGAGTGGGGCTACTCTGTAGTTTCTGTACACAAGCTTCTCATTGTGGTGGCTTCTCCTTTTGCAGAGCACAGGCTCTAGAGTACATGGGCTTCTGTAGCTGTGGCGCAGGGGTTTAGCTGCCCTGAGGCATATGGGATCTTCCTCGACCAGGGATCAAACTTGTATCTCCTGCATCAGCAAGCAAATTCCTAACTACTGGACCACCAGCAAAGTTCTGCCTTATTCTTTCAAGTAATTAATTAATTAATTAGGCTGCACCAAGTCATAGTTAAGGCAAGCAAAACCCTCCATCCTCATTGCAGCATGCAGGATCTAGTTCCCTAACTAGGAGTAGAGTCTGGGCCCCCTCCCAGAGAAGACAATGGCACCCCACTCCAGTATTCTTGCCTGGAAAAATCCCATGGATGGGAACCTGGTAAGCTTCAGTCCATGTGGTTTCTAAGAGTCGGACACAACTGAATGACTTCACTTTCACTTTTCACTTTCATGCATTGGAGAAGGAAATGGCAACCCACTCCAATGTTCTTGCCTGGAGAATCCCAGGGATTGGGGAGTCTAGTGGGCTGCCAACTGTGGGGTCGCACAGAGTCGGACACGACTGAAGTGACTTAGCAACAGCAGCAGCAGCTGGCCCCCCTGCATCAGGAGCTCAGAGTCTTAACCATGAGACCACAAGGGAGGTCCCATGTTACTGCCTTATTGTTTTTACACCTGGTTCTGTACTTTATTACTACCTGTTGCTTCGATGGATGGATGAACAAATGAATGTATACTTCAAGGATTGAAGTGTTTGGGACCAGAATCAAACTCTTACAGAGAGACACAATTTTATTCAGCTCAAGTCAATTTTGAGTGGTGAAAATGTCCCTGGCACTTTACCAGATGTTATAGGAGATCCAAAACATATGTCATATTCTCTTAAAAATTTTTTGGACAGGCAAAGACTTATCTTCCTGAAGAAATTACACCCGAGGGAGAAAAACGGAAATGATATGAAAGTCCTGGCAGTGCTTAAATTAGAAGGCTTCTCCAAAATTTCATTTTAAGTTAGTTGTTGGAAATTTGGAGTACACTTACCCATGAAAACATTGTCGTAAATTGTGGTCTGTTTTCAGTATTGGTCCACAACGTCTTGCCAGAAAAGTAAAGATGGAAGCGTCTTCAGAATTTATCTGGTTAAGCCCTTTTATTTTATAGAAGATACAATGTGACTTTCTCAGGATCACACAGTGAGTGAACTAAGACTAGAATCTGAATCTCTTGACTTCCTATTAAGTATTCACTTCACTAACACTCATTACTAATGATGGAAAAAAAACCATCATCATGACGGTGCACTGAATTTATATATTTATCAAACATCCATTATGTGGCAGACACTGCAAATGCTTTTTCACCCAAACTACTACAGACATCCATACATACAACAAAGTCTGGAAAATTCTGGAAGAGATGGGAATACCAGACCACCTGACCTGCCTCTTGAGAAACCTATATGCAGGTCAGGAAGCAACAGTTAGAACTGGACATGGAACAACAGACTGGCTCCAAATAGGAAAAGGAGTACGTCAAGGCTGTATATTGTCACCCTGCTTATTTAACTTATATGGAGAGTACATCACGAAAAACGCTGGGCTGGAGGAAGCACAAGCTGGAATCAAGATTGCCAGGAGAAATATCAATAACCTTAGATATGCAGATGACACCACCCTTATGGCAGAAAGTGAAGAGGAGCTAAAAAGCCTCTTGATGAAAGTGAAAGAAGAGAGTGCAAAAGTTGGCTTAAAGCTCAATATTCAGAAAACTAAGATCATGGCATCTGGTCCCATCACTTCATTGCAAACAGATGGGGAAACAGTGGAAACAGTGACAGATGTTATTTTGGGGGGCTCCAAAACCACTGCTGGTGGTGACTGCAGCCATGAAATTAAAAGACGCTTGCTCCTTGGAAGGAAAGTTATGACCAAACTAGATAGCATATTAAAAAGTAGAGACAATACTTTGGCAACAAAGGTCTATCTAGTCAAAGCTGTGGTTTTTCCAGTAGTCATGTATGGATGTGAGTCAGACTATAAAGAAAGCTGACCACCAAAGAATTGATGCTTTTGAACTGTGGTGTTGGAGAAGACTCTTGAGGGTCCCTTGAACTGCAAGGAGATCAAACCAGTCCATCCTAAAGAAAACCAATCCTGAATATTCATTGGAAGGACTGATGCTAAAGCTGAATCTCCAATATTTTGGCCACCTGATGTGAAGAACTGACTCATTTGAGAAGACCCTGATACTGGGAAAGATTGGGGGCAGGAGGAGAAGGGGATGTCAGAGGATGAGATGGTTGGATGGCATCACTGAATCAATGGACATGAGTTTGAGTAAACTCCAGGAGTTGGCAACAGACAGGAAGGCCTGGTGAGCTGCAGTCCATGGGGTTGCAAAGAGTCGGGCACGACTGAGCGACTGAACTGAACTGAACTACAGACATAGGCATCATCCCTGACTGCTCCATCTCCTTTCTTTGCTTTCTCTCCTACCTTGTCCTGCTGATTTTACTGCCTAGATATTCCTCAGATCCATCCCCTTTTCCGCATCCCTAGCATCACTTTCTTAGTTCAGGCCATTTATCTCTTATCTGGCTGATTATAGCAGGTTTCTATACAATCTGAACAAGTTAGTGATGGACAGGGAAGCCTGGTGTGCTGCAGTTCACGGGGTCTCAAAGAGTCAGGCACGACTGAGCAGCTGAACTGAACTGATACAATCTCCAAAGTGATTTGTCTTCAATATCTTAAAAACAAACCAGATCATATCATTTCTCTATTCAAAATATTTTCATGTGTCTACACAGCCTATAGGATTAAACGTGTGCTCCCTAACTTGTTTTTCGAAGGTCCCCATAGTGTAATTCCTCCCTCCCACCCCTGTCACTCTTTGCCTCCCACTTGGTGCTACCGTTATTCCCACCTGCCGTCCTCTGCTTGACCATGATGTTGTTCCTCCCTGTGCTAGCTCAGGTTCTCCCTTCTGCCTGGATCCTCACCTCCCTGCTCTTCTCACCTGTCTGGTCCTTAGGTACCCATTTCACTGTCTCCGGGTTACTTCAGACCATCCACTGAGTACAGATTCTTTAACTCCTTACCCAGTGGAGTGTGATAGAAGAAAATCTGAAACAATCCCTCTAGGACCTTATTAAGTGACCAGAGGGTTCTAAAGACTTGAAGTTTCATATGGGAGGTTAATAAACACATGAAAAGAAGTTCAACATTGCTCATCACTAGAGAAATGCAAATCGAAACTACAATGAAATATCACCTCACACCAGTCAGAATGGTCATCACTAAAAAATCTACAATAATAAATGCTGGAGGGGATGCAGAGAAAAGGTAACCCTCTTGGACTGTTGGTGGAAATGTAAATTGATACAGCCAGTATTGAAGACAGTATGGAGATTCCTTAAAAAACTAGAAATAAAACTAGCATATGACCCAACAATTCCACTACTGGGCATACGCCCCGAAAAAAACATAATTGAAAAAGACACACATATCCCAGTGTTAATTGCAGCACTATTTACAATAGCTAGGACATTGAAACGGAGAAGGCAATGGCACCCCACTCCAATACTCTTGCCTGGAAAATCCCATGGACGGAGGAGCCTGGTAGGCTGCAGTCTGTGGGGTCGCTAACAGTCGGACACGACTGAGCAACTTCACTTTTACTTTTCACTTTCATGCACTGGAGAAGGAAATGGCAACCCACTCCAGTGTTCTTGCCTGGAGAATCCCAGGGACGGCGGAGCCTGGTGGGCTGCTGTCTATGGGGTTGCACAGAGTTGGATATGACTGAAGGGCCTTAGCAGCAGCAGCAGGACATTGAAACAGCCTAGATATCCATCAACAGATGAATAGATAAAGAAGCTGGTACATATATACATATATACAATGGAATATTACTCAGCCATAAAATGGAATGCATTTGAGTCAGTTCTAATGAGGTGGATGAAACTAGAGCCTATTATACAGAGTGAAGTAAATCAGAAAGAGAAAAAAATGTCATCTCTCAGAGCATACATATGGAATCCAGAAGACGGTACTGATGAACCTATTTGCAAGGGAGCAGTGGAGACAGAGACATAGAGAACAGACTTACGGACAGTGGGCATCGGTGGGGAGAAGAAGAAAGTGAAACGGAAGGAGAGACAATGGAAACATATACACTACCGTATGTAAAATAGATAGCCAGTGGAAACTTGCTGTATGACTGGGAGACTCAGGGCTCTGTGACAACCTAGAGGGGTGGGATGGGGTTGGAGGTGGGAGGGAGGTTCCGGGGCGGGGCGGGGGGGAAACATATGTATACCTTTGGCTGATTTATGCTGATGTTTGGTAGAAACCAATACAATATTGTAAAGCAATTATCCTTCAATTAAAAATAAACAATTTTTTTTAAAAAAGGGTTCAAAAACAGACTTGGGGTCTCCAAGAGCATTGCCTAGGTGAGAAGCCTCAAGTGCTGGGTGCACTGCCTTGACTGGGGGAACTGGGAACAGCGTCTCTGAGGCAGAGAGCAGATTGCACACAGTGATGCTGAATCCCCAGAGAGCAACGGTGGCCAGGTTTCCAGATGTGGATGGCCAGCTACCCTTGCGGGAGGACTGTCCCCAGCAGCCACTGCGGGAGTGGTTCTCGAATGTAGGTGCTACTTCCAGGCAGCCTGCTCTCTTGTATCCCAGCCCTGACCTCTCCTCTCTAAGCTGATCTCTCAGAGATTTAGGACCCTAGCCCTTTTCTCTCCTGTGTCTCCCCCAGGTCTTCTTCCCTCTTCTCACAGATCCTCTCTAACAAGGGATAATTCCATTTTCTTTATTTAATAGGGCATTGGACCCCAACAGGCTCCATACATTTTTTAAAAAAACCTATTTAGGAGGTTATGGTCTGGGCCTCCACTGCTACCTGGCAATTTTTCCTGTTCAGTCTTTAAACCCAAAGGCTGATCATTTTCCCAGTCAGGGCAAGAAGGGGTTCATTTTGTGCCACAATGGTATCTTTCTAGTTAGAAAGAAACTGGTGACATTTATTTACATTCTGCTAAATTTTCTGCTGGGCTTTCCAGGTGATGTTAGTGGTAAAGAACCCACCTGCCTATTCAGGAGACTCAAGTTCAATCCCTGGGTCAGGAAGAGCCTCTGGAGGAGAAAGTGGCAACCCACTCCAGTATTCTTGCCTGGAGAATCCCATGGGCAGAAGAGGCTGGCAGGTTACAGTCCATAGGGTCACAGAGTCAGACATGACTGAGTGACTAAGCACAAACTTTCTACTAAGCTTTGAGGCTTAGTTCAACATCACCAGAAACTGACCGGAAGCTACTCTAGCAAGCAGTATTTTCTCTACTCCCCTCCAACTGGGCTGGGTGTTTCTGCTCCATGTCCAGGAATAGGCAGAGCAATATCTCTCATACAGCACTTATCACAGTGTGTTGCAATTACCTGTTTATATGCCTATCTCTGCTACACATCTGAGTTCCTAAGAACAGGGGCTATGTCTTATTTATCTTTGTAGTCTTTATACCAATAAGTGTCCGTCACGTAGTGTGTGTATGTGTGGGCTCAGTCGTGTCTGACTCTTTGTGACCCCATGGACTATAGCCTGCCAGACTCCTCTGTCCGTGGGATTATCCAGGCAAGAATACTGGAGTGGGTTGTCATTTCCTCCTCCAGGGGATCTTTCCAACCCAAGGACTGAATCCTTACCTATTGCGTCTCCTTCATTGGCAGGCAGATTCTTTACCACTGTTCCACCTGGGAAGCCCCTGACATATATTAGACGTTCAATAAATGATTGTTGTTGTTTCACTGACTTCCTTTGCTAACTGGAGTAAATAAGAGAATTGGCCCCTGCCCTCAAGGAACTTAACCCCAATTTAACATTGATCATTGCTACTATGAATGATGATTTTTTTCCTGATAGAAGATCTTTTTCTGAGACACCAAGAATTACTATGCAGATGGGAAACACATAGAAACATATTTACTTAACCATCAGATCAGCTGACTGGGTGTGACGATTCAGCATCAGCCAGAGGCCTATGATAAGAAGTCTACCAGGAGCCCAGGTATCATACAGTCTCTGCAGGGTTCTGGATGAGATATACATTTTGTGAAAGAGTGGTGAGTGCTCTGACCCACAGAACAGAGTCAGATACCAAAGGGGGTGTTTAACAGATACTTCTTTCAAAGAAGCTCCGGAAATATGCTAAAGTCTAGAGAAGAGCTGATGAAAAAAAAAAAAAATCTAGGAGAGTCTCAGGAACACATGAAAGGTGTTTAGAATAGGAAGTCTTCTGGGAACTTTCAGTCTTACAGAGGAGATGAGGCAGGCCCTTGTGCAATAGGCATATAGATATCTTTCTAATCTCTTTTTTCTGAATTGCAAAAATTGGCAGAGAAACAAGATCTAGTGGTGATGAGGGACTTCCACTAGCAGGACGTCTGCTGGAGGTCTCATGCAGAGCAGCTGATGAGTTCTTGCCTTGCCTTGCTGACAACTTAATCTCTCAGTAGGTAGAAAAAGCAGTGAGAGGGAACTGCTACTCAGGACTTAATTATGACCAGTAAGGAAGATCTGGATCGTGATGTATATGATATAGGATGCAGGGAGGAAAGTGCCTATGGCATTTCTGAAAACTAAGAATAAATGAGATGGTAGCCTCTTACTATAATGAAATATGGCAACCTTATCAATTCCTTTCGGGAAACAGTGTATGGATAAATTAGATAAAATATTCAGATCACTGTATCCCAGACACCAGGAGAGCAGATTTCTGGAAGTTCAGAGCAAAGGATTGTAATCTCTTGACCCATGATGTAAAATAATAAAGGAGCTCCGCTCTTTAATGGTATGGGCACTTCTAAGAAATGAAATTCAAATAACATTACTGTTAAGTCATCCTGATAAAAAAAGGAGTAGGCAGCTAACAAAACCCATGGGGCTTCATAAGGAGTACTTTGATGAGCTCAGATTGAATAAAGCCCTGCACAAAAAGTATAAGGAATAAAGTGTAAGTTATAATAAATCTAAAAGTGCACACAGTCCTATAAAGACAGTAATATTAATGCCTGATATTTACTGAGGATGTGCTCTGTGACAGGTGCTGTTCTCGGCACTTTACATATATTGACTCTAGGATCCCTCAGAAGAACCTTATGAAGTAGCTGTAAAATTTACCTTGTTTTTACAGGTAAAGAGTCTAAGAAGCAAAGTGGTTAAAGTTATTGACCCAGGATCGAAAAACCAAAAAGTTGGGATTCGAATCCAAGCAAGCTTACTCCAGAGTCAGCACTCTTCACCTCTATACTCTACTTTTATCTACTTCACAACTCTTCTTAGGCCACTGAAGGTAAGGTAAAGAGCAGAATGCATAGGTTTTGGCAAAATAACAATTAGATATGGCTTTTGAAGGGGATGTTCCTGTAACAGGAAGAAAAAGGAAATACTGGACTTAATGGAGGAGACAAAAATGGGAACAGATATCAAAGGAAAGGCAGTCCTCTTAAACTCTTATTTTGTTGTTAATTTCCTCCAAGGGGTTGGGGGGGAGCGGTTAAGTTGTAAGAGGTAGATTAAACATGGTCATAATGTAGAAACAAAAAAAAAAAAAAGAAAGTAGAAAGTTTCTGATGTTCTAAAATAATAGCTGTTCTAGGGTTCTGGGGATTTTAGCTGGCCAGAAAAAGAAACAAGACTCCTTTGTGATGCAAGGGCTTCCCAGGTGGCGCTTGTGGTAAAGAACATTCCTGCCAATGCAGAAGATGGAAGAGACGCAGGTTTGATCCCTGGGTTGGGAAGACCCTCTGGAGGAGGGCATGGCAACCCATTGCAGTATTCTTGCCCGGAGAATCCCATGGACAGAGGAGCCTTACAGGCTATAGTCTCCATGGTCGCATAGAGTTGGACACGACTGAAATGACTTAGCACATATGCACAGCACACAGGGTGCCCAGGACAGGTAGGGTAAAGGGGTGATAAGTCATGGAAGCCGGCACCTTAAAGAGCACTCAATTCAGCTCTTTGTCTCATTGCACTCCATACAGTTGATCAGATTACGCTCAGTGCTGGGTAGGATGTTTTGTGGGAAGCATTCATCAACCATTCCATACATGTCCAAAGGAGGAAAAACTAATGGTAGAGAGTAGAAGCTGTGCTGTATGAAGACCTCCTGGAGGAAACAGGGCCCCCAGTAACTATAGATGTAACATTTGCATGGTACATCATCATATGCAAAGTGCGTTCACACACATCACCTTTCTTGATCCCTGTAATATTCTTCAGCAGTAAATACTCGGCCTATTCAACAGAAATAGGAGGAAACCAACATGCAAATTAGTTTGCACCAAAGGCTCTGCCCACTATCCCAGCTCCCTCATGGCTGCTGTCTTCAACTATCTGAAGGGTCGTCATGTAGAAGAGGGATTGGGTTTATTCTGTTAACTATCTGGGATTCAAAGGGGAAGGAATTTCCCAGAAGGATGGCACCTGACCCCGGAAGGTTCAAGTAGAGTTCAGAGATCGGCTCATAAGATGATGCTACTGATTGGAGTTTGGTCTGATACCATAGTGGGCCTCAGACTTAAATTTCATGAACAAAACAACTATAGCAGCAGTAACAATAACAATAATGATCATAAATGGAGGACTGACATAACACTCTTACCATCTGCCTCTATTCTGATTATTTAAAAAAAGGAAACTGAACACCAAGGAGAGAACCTACTATTACATTGCATTTTTTGTTTTCACATTTTGCTGTAGACTGGTTAAAAAAAAAAAATTGTCACAAACTGAAAACAGTCCACAGACCATTATTTGGGAAACATTGGATTAGAGGATTTTTAAGGTTCTTTCTAATTCTAAAAATTGTACAACTCTAAATCATACACTTTGTTACCTAATTACGCCTTTCTTATACTTTAGCTAACATCTTGAAAGCATTCTCAGTGCCAGGCAATGTGTTAAGTTCTTTACATGTCAGTCAATTTAATCCTCCAAATAATCCTATGCCATTGGTAGTTGCTGATCCACTGTCCACGGAGACCGACTCAGAGAAGTTCTATGACTTATTCCAGGTCACACAGCTGGGAATTCAACTTTGCTCTCTGACTTCATTGCCTCTGATTTCATCAATAGTATTCCATGCTTTTATTATTAAATATGAACAAAATGGGGCACCCCAGGTGATCCCAGTGAAGGAGCCCACATGCCAATGCCGGAGACATAAGAGACATGGGGTTGATCCCTGGGTTGGAAAGATCCCCTGGAGGGGGGCACAGCAACCCACTCCAATATTCTTGCATGGAGAATTCCATGGACAGAGAAGCCTGGTGAGCCACAGTGCACAGGGTTGCAAAGAGTCGGACATGACTGAGCATGCGAGCATGCATGAATGAAATATTTCAAATATCTTCCTAGACTCTAAGTTCCTAGATGGCAGGGTGTATACATTTTTAGCTTCTGAATCCCATAATTGATGTTAGCACAGTACCTCTACTGCATTCAACAAAATTAGAGTATTTATTAAATAGCTACTGTAGTTCAGCTCAGGGCTTCCTGAGGCACACACAACATCTTTGTTGATTAGTTGATCAGCAAATTAGTATAGGAGAATGTTGACTCTAAGGAACTGGTAAACACACTTCTCATTTCACTTATTTGCTAACTGAGTATTCAAATGCACAAGGATCATCAGCAAGGAGAGTCTTTTCTCTGACTTACCAACTGAAAGAAGGAAAGCTCCAAGGTGCTATTGCTTCTCAGATTCTCTCCTAGTGCCAGAGAGGATAGCAAGGACCCTGTCCTTTATTTCCTATGTTTTCTAAGCCACACCAGCTGCCTGTCTTACAGCCAGAAAGACCAAATAAGCTCCCCTCTGTGTCTTTGTGAGCCTCTGCACCAGTAAAAGGCTGTTGCGAAGAACCCACTGTGAGCCAAATAGCGGGGAAAACTGATTCTCCAAGAAAAGGGGCAAGGAGTTGGGATTACATGGTGAACAGGAAAGATTCTAAAGGGACCAAGAGCCTGGTGGTTGACTTCACAGTTACATTCATATACTGTTTATGATATGTTCACTGTCCTGAGTGCAGAAGGGGCTTTATTGTATTGCACCACTGGCGGAACAGTGAAAAATCATGTAATTTGCTAAGAACATCCGATCAGTGTAGTTGTTACCTTAGTCTGAGCACAGCAGATGTGACCAAACAGCCTGTACTGGCTTGGGCTGAGGACAGGGGCTCAGGCGAGGCTGCTTGAGCAAGGAGCTGTCCATGCTGCCCGTCTCTAGGCCACTGATATGGAGCTGGGTATTCCCGAACCTGTCAGCACTGCCCTTCCCACAACACTGATCCAGGGTTCAGGGACTGTGGGCGGGTGAGAACGAAAGTGAGAAGAGCAAGATCTATCCATGACAACCTGAAGGTGGCAATAATCACATTTACTTGAAAACTGCCTGAGAATGAACTACATGTTCTTGTGCGGATATGCAAATGCATGTAAATGTATGCAAATAAGAGATCATCTTAAGTCGTTTTTCCATCTGGATGCGGCCTGTTGTGGCGAGGCCGGAGGAAGTGGACTCTAAGTGATGGAGTCTGTCCAGTTCTCCCTGTGGGCCAGGGGCCAGGGGTGTCTGGGGAGGCATATCCTTTGTTCTCCTGGCCACGTTTTTCCTATAGCTAGGATTTAGAATTTGGGGACCTAGCTTGTGATGATCAATCAATATATAGTGCACTGATTCAGTATGATCTGATGTGGAAAAGATGGGTTTTTTGTTCTCTGTCCCCTTCCTCATCCCCAGCCCCTCCCAGTCCCAACCTGTTCCAGACCATGATGTCGGTATCACAATAAACAAGGAAACTTCCACAGCCTTGAGCCTCATCCATCAACTAAAAAACAAGAAGGCAGAACCTGAGATACTTTAAGGTCCCTCCCAGGAGGTCAGATCTGAACGTCTGGACTCACTGATGGAAAATATAGCGAGAGGGCTGTGCTGTGATGACTTACCATCAGCTGGATGCAAGAGAGAAAGAAGAGAGGGCTTTAAAGTTGAAGTCCTTCTGAAACACAGACCTGGGTTCAAATCTTTAGATTTTATTGGTTCTTAACAACTTATGCTTGAACAGGTTACATAACTTCTGATTAGAAATTTCTACATTCTTCCCTTTTGGTACCTAACTTCTGTCCTCTGTACGTGTGTTAATTCATACAACAGATATTTAACATTTAAAATGCATACTTGGTGTCCAGTACTGGGCTAGGTTATAGAAATTGAAAAATATGGAAGCCATCAGCTCTGCCCTTAAGACACTTAGTCTAGGAGTGACAGACAGGGACAGAGTGAAGTAACACAGAGTGAAGTAACTATGGTGCCCAAGAGACTTTGGGAGCATGGAACAGGTCCACCTAACTCATAAACCCAGCCTAAGAGCTCGTGGAAGATGATGACAGGTAAGGGGACACCTGAGCCAAGTCTCGAAGAACAATTTTAGGCACTGGCCAGACAAAGGGGAAGTGTGGAGCAGCCCCAGGCGAAGGCACAGGGACCTAAGGGAAGGCGGTTTGCTTTGGGCAAGTTGGGCATTGTGTCTGGAGCTCAGCATGACTGGTGAGGCTAGAGAGGAGGTTCAGGACTCTAGGTGTCATGCTGAGGCTTGGCTTTCCTGTCGGATAATGGGCTCTTCAGAAGGCTGGAAATGTTAGTTCCTCTACTTGCCCCAAGAAGCTGGACCTGCATAACTCCAGTCAATGGCCTACACTGTGGACCAGAGCCAGCAGTACTGCTAAGGTAACTTGCCCTTTGTTTCCTTACTCATTGCCTCTCTTAAGGGAAGGCATGCTTCTTGGGAGCTTCCTATTAAACTGGCTCAGACAGCTTCTGTTAGCCCTTTGGTCACAAGGCTAAGTGGAGACACAAGGAAGGGG
Source organism: Oryx dammah (assembly GCF_014754425.2). NCBI lineage: Eukaryota > Metazoa > Chordata > Mammalia > Artiodactyla > Bovidae > Oryx > Oryx dammah. The sequence continues at coordinate 10,300,508 of NW_024070212.1, forward strand.
TAGAGGGGTGAGTCCCAGCAGTGCAGCTTGTTATGTGTACTATCGCTTTTGTAAAAACTTACATTTTGGTGGAATGGCCCAGAAGGTAATGGACAATTTTCCCAACTGCCTGCAGGGCAAATTTTCTTTAATACTAATTGCAGTGTATTTCCTCCTAGCTGTAACTCATTTTACAGCTTCCACATCTGCCAGTTCATCTTTATGTCAGATCCCTAAGCTAGGCAAGCCAGTGTCATTATCTGCTTTTTCTCAGGTGGGAAAACTATAGTTCAGAAAGCTGATAAGTGACATGTTTAGAATGCCATGATCCTTGTCTCCCAGTTCAATCCAATGCTCTATTCAAATGATGATTTCTCATACATTTTGTATTTTCCCAGGGAATTAAAATGACCCATGGAGTTGCTAATTGATGGCCTGGTTTCCTAGGGAGTTGTCAATTCTGGTTTTTTAAATTTATCTTATTTGAGATCATCTGAGCCCTGGAATTTCTTTGGAAGGAATGATGCTAAAGCTGAAACTCCAGTACTTTGGGCACCTCATACGAAGAGTTGACCCATTGGAAAAGACTGTGATGCTGGGAGGGATTGGGGGCAGGAGGAGAAGGGGACGACAGAGGATGAGATGGCTGGATGGCATCACGGACTCGATGGACCTGAGTCTGAGTGAACTCTGGGAGTTGGTGATGGACAGGGAGGCCTGGCGTGCTGCGATTCATGGGGTTGCAAAGAGTCAGACACAACTGAGCGACTGAACTGAACTGAACTGAAGACATAGCAAGGGGCTTTCCAAGTGGCAAAGTGGTAAATACACTGGTCCATTCAGGAGATGCATGAAGCCATGGCAAGGGGCAAGAGCAATTCGGTAAGCAATTGCTTAGCTCTAGCACTTCTATTTATTAAGGCTAATTCTGGTGAACAACTTTCTTAAATATGTATTTAGGAGTCTCTGCTTTCTTTTCATAGGGCCCCTTCATCTTCATAGAGCCCGTGTCAGAAAATAATTCTTAGGCCAAACGAGGATCTGGAGAGAAGTAGAGCGGAAATGATGAGTTCTGACCACTAGAGGGACCCCGGGCACCAGCTACAATTTTTTTTTTTTTTTTTCCTGCAGCAATTGATGCCTGGAAAGGTACACACCTCCTGGAAAAATTCAGGTCAGGTGCACATCTGGCTAAGAAGCCCTTCATTGTTCTACAAGCCAGGTCTGGAAGAGACCAAAGCACCCCAGCTCTTAGCCAGAGGATTTTAATTCGAGGATGCAAGCAAAGAGATTAAAATCATCCCAAGTGAGACCCAGTCACCGGAATCAAAGCATTTTAGTCTAGCTCTTTCATTTAACCTATCACCATAGGGTTTTCAGAGTCTCCTGATCCCAACTATTTGAATTCAGGATATCTTGCCTTGAGTCAAGGGCTATTGAAAACCTCTCCCCAGGTGGTTCTGTTGCACTGCTAATTTGGGGAAAAGCTGCTGGACTCGTTCTGGATCTATCCCAAAGCATGGACTATCCCTGGAAAATATTCTGACGCTTTGTTACTGTCCAGCCTCAGCTTGAGTCCTTTCTGTAACAGTGAAATGCTGACACAGTATCAGTTCTATCCTCTTATGCTCCTCTGTGACGCCAGTTCTTTTCTCTAGCAGCAGCATTTGTAATTTATCTATGTGCTTAGTGTCTCTGCTTCTCTTATTTGTCTCTGAACTTGACAAAAGCAAGGCTCTCATCTGGTGCGCTCATCACCGTGAAGCAGGAACACAGAGCAGTACAGAGCACACTGTGTGTGTGTGCACCTGTTATTGTTTTACATTGTCAAGAATGCCACACCCCATCCCTGAAATCAGCAGTCCTGTCGTGGAAAGCCGTTCCTAACCTTCAGTCAAAATCAATCTCTGTTATTTTTCCCCATCCTGTGTTTCTAGTTCTAAAGCTACAGCTACATATATGTCTAATGTTCCTCTTAAGGACAACTCTTCAGGTACACAATAACAGCTATGTATTTTTCTACACTTTTCTGATGTCACTGCCCCGCCCGCACCGATCTGTGTTCTTTTAGCTCCTTTGTATGGAACAGGCATAGTCTTTGGAGTTGCATCATCTTGGCCTCCCCCTAGGAAGAGCTCTGATTCATGAGTGACTCAACATGTGGTTCCCAGAGCCCTTGATTTCCAGAATGGCCTGTCCTGGGCAGGTGAGGGTGGTATATGCCCTCCCTCATCCTGGACACTGTCTCTTAATGCAATTGAATTCTGCATTAGCTTTTTGGCTGCTATGCACACTATTGAATCATCTTTAGCCTGTGGCCAAGTGAAACCTCTAAAATCTTTTATTTTTTCCAAAAGAACTTCTGTTGAGCCAGGCCTCTTCCATCCTGCTTTTGTACAATTGATTTTTTAAAACACAGGTTTTGCATTAATCAGTTAAATTTTGTTTAATTTCTGCAGAATTCTTTTTCTATCTCAGTGACCTCCCCTGCAACTTACTCCTTTCACACTTTCAGAGCTGTCCATAGACCTCCTTCTGTCAATCAATCAAGAATGCAGCCCAGTTCTGGGGCCTGAAGGAGTGGATTAGAGGAGAAATATGGTCATGTTTTTGGAAGCTTCCATGCTGAGAGTCAAGAGAGTCCACTTCATCCTCACCTCTTTCTCAGGTCACAGAGAGAAAAGGACCAATTGGTTTGTAAATAGCTTTCTTTTCCAATGCTCCACACCCATTCCCTTCTCTTCTGGATGACTGGCCTTCATTGCCCTGGCTTCAAGAATCCACCACACCCACTTTGGAAGAGTGTGGAAGGAAAAATGTCCTTTATTTTTGTATCTTCTCTGTATCTGTACATAAAGAACATTCTGGATGTGACAGTGAGACAGAACCACCCATTGGCCAGGGGCTTTGGTTTGCTGAGGGTCTGTAGCTGGTGAACAGTAGAATGGATGGAGTTGTGTCTATGTGACTGAGGGCCTTGTGGAACTCCTGTGTGCCCTGGGATCCAGATATGTTCAGAGTTATTCTGAAGAGGGCTGAGGAAGCCAGAGAACCAAGAAAGAAAAGGGACGGGGGGAATAGATGGGTCTGGAGAGATGCTGGTATCCAAGATTGTGTCTCATGTGTCTCTGAGACCTCTCACAGTGTCTTTAACTTAGAAAGCACTCAGTTCAGTTCAGTTCAGTCACTCAGTCATGTCTGACTCTTTGCGACCCCATGAATCGCAGCACGCCAGGCCTCCCTGTCCATCACCAACTCCCGGAGTTCACTCAGACTCACGTCCATCGAGTCAGTGATGCCATCCAGCCATCTCATCCTCTGTCGTCCCCTTCTCCTCCTGCCCCCAATCCCTCCCAGCATCAGAGTCTTTTCCAATGGGTCAACTCTTAACATGAGGTGGCCAAAGTACTGGAGTTTCAGCTTCAGCATCATTCCTTCCAAAGAAATCCCAGGGTTGATCTCCTTCAGAATGGACTGGTTGGATCTCCTTACAGTCCAAGGGACTCTCAAGAGTCTTCTCCAACACCACAGTTCAAACGCATCAATTCTTCGGCGCTCAGCCTTCTTCACAGTCCAACTCTCACATCCATACATGACCACAGGAAAAACTATAGCCTTGACTAGATGGACCTTAGTCGGCAAAGTAATGTCTCTGCTTTTGAATATGCTATCAAGGTTGGTCATAACTTTTCTTCCAAGGAAAAGCACTTTTATTCCAAGGAAGCACTCAATGCATCCTTAAATGGAATGAATTACACACCCCTAAGTGTATAATGATTATATACTGCTGTATATTACCAAGCCTTCCATGGTGGCTCAGATGGTAAAGAATCTGCCTGCAATGCAGCAGACCCAGATTCGATCCCTGGGTGAGGAAGATCCCCTGGAGGAGGACTTGGCAACCCACTGCGGTATTCTTGCTTGAAGAATCCCATGGACGGCCAAGCCTAGTGGGTCGCACAGAGTCTGACATGACTCAGCAGCTAACAATTTCGCTCCCTTTCATACATAATTATACAACCTTAGGTGCCTTCATGGAGAAAGAAATGGCAATTCACTCCAGTATTCTTGCCCGGAAAATTCCACGGACAGAGGAGCCAGGGGTCTACAGCCCATGGAATAGCAAAGAGTTGGCCACACTGAGCAACTGAGCACAAGCGCCTTAAAGGTTAACCTGACAAAGTGCCCAGGACTGCAGGGAAGTGCATGCAGGCATGCTGGCTACAGAGGCTGGAGCTGGAAAGAAGGACGCAGAGCTCAGAGGGCGGGGAGGCCCAGGGCACAGGGACACCTAAACTGGAACTGAAGAGGAGAAGGAGATAGAATGGAGAAGAAAAATCAGCAGGGGACAGAAATGGCTTCTAGGTCCAAGGAGGCTGTGTGTGCTCCCACTGAGGGTGATGCCATGTAAGGAGGTGGCTGGACTCCAAATTCAGTTCCAAGCCAAAGGGAGACTGTCTCTGAGAACTCAGGGGAGTCTCCCGGGACTCACTTCTCCGCAAGAGAAGATGAAGAATGATAGCTCTTCCCGGCTGTCTGAGGCCCACAGCTTTGTGGTGTCCACTGCAGCTTTGTCGCAAAGGAAAGCATGCATCGTTCCTCCAACATGGCTGGGGAGCTGTGGCGAAGACCCCCTCAGCTCCAGCCACCCGAAAGTTGACCCAGAAAACGGATTTCTAGAAATCATGTGCTGCCAGCCCTCTGAACTCTTCGGCCCCCAAACAGTTTGCACGTTGTGGAAAGTATGGCCTGTGGGACCGAGGGAGAGGAGTTCCATTTTGGAGCAGTTCTTCTGTGCTAATTCTTTCCTTACTTATTCCTCTTCCCCATGGGACTGTAAACCCTGCAGAGTGGGGCACCACACTTTATTTTTATACAATTAATTATTTCTCATATCTGAAGTGAAGTGAAGTGAAAGTCACCCAGTCGTGTCCGACTCTTTGCAATCCCATGGACAATACACTTCATGGAACTCTCCAAGCCAGAATACTGGAGTGGGTAGCCTTTTCCTTCTTCAGGGGATCTTCCCAACCCAGGGATCCAACCCAGGTCTCCTACATTGCAGGCAGATTCTTTACCAACTGAGCTATCAGGGAAATCATTTCTCATAATACGTTTACGAGCTCTATGTTCCAATCACAAGACAGGGAAAGTTCTTGCACTCTTGGTGCTTGTTTTTCCAGTGGGGAGAAGGGTAGATTATCAAGAAGCTGGCAAGCAAACCAATAAAGAGACAAGACCATTTCAGTGCGTGGTACAAGGCACCATGCTGGAAACGTCCTAGATGAACTGGTGGAGAATCACTCGGTGCATGAGGTGGCTGGGGGCTACAGCCCACTGGATGTCAGGGAAGGCCTTTCTTGGAGGAGGTGAGATTTGCATTGAGATCTCAAGGATGAGAAAGTCTCAGTCACAGAAAGAGCACAGGAAAGAGAGTCATGGGCAGAAAAGACGTCAAATGTGAAGACACTTAGTGGAAAGCGGACTTGCCCGTTCAGAGAACAGACAGTGCCCTAGGCCATGGGCCTCCAGCTTAGTGAGCGTGGAGGAGCTGATGGAAGTCCCTTTAGGTAGAGGGAAGGCATGTGAGTTTAGCTCTGAGTACAGTGCGGGAGAACTAAACACCAACTTTGGAATGGAATATTCTATTTTCCTGACGAGAGATTTCACAATTTTCACCAGATTTTCCAAGACACCTGCAACATTCCTCCCCCATACATTAATAATGCATGACATAGAGGGAGAAAGCCCAAGCCCTTCAAACACATGCAGTTTGGAGTCACATGCAGTGTATTCTTCTAGGAGGTGGAGAACTACTCAGGAATAAAAAATAAATAAATAATAACTCTTGAAGAGGGCAAGGATGAAATTTGGGACATTATCTGTGAAATCTTAGGGAACAAGCAACTTCGATCCCTGGGTCAGGAAGATCCCCTGGAGGAGGGCATAGCAACCCACTCCAGTATTCTTGCCTGGAGAATCCCATGGACAGAGGAGCCTAGTGAGCTATAGTCCATGGGATCGCAAAGAGTCGGACACAGCTGACTAACACTTCCAAATGGGGTAGAAACGTACCTCCAAATGTGGGAAGAAATGGCAGTTTGGGGAGTGCTGGAGATCTCCTGGAAGAAAACGAGTTTGCAAACAACTGGACAATGAATCAGAGATATTTGAGAATTACCAGGACTTCTTCCTCTCTTTTCCATACCTGTGTCTACAAGGTTTCTAAAAGTCTAAGGGTGACATGAAAATGACTAAAACCACCCTAAAACTATGCCTCAAATTTCCCTAAACGAATTTTTTCAAGAGCCTCTTTCCCCTGGTGATTCCCTCTTCCCTTCACCAAATAGCTGTACGGAGGATGAAAGCTGACCCGCATTTTGGCCGAATGGATTGCTAACCTCCCCCAGCCACCCCTTGAATGCCCCCAGTCCCTCCTGCCCCAATCACCTAGAAGACTTGCAGAGATGATTTGGAAGGACTTGGACTTGTTAATTAACCTAAACAGTCACATTCGTCTGCAAGGTGCATTCTTGTTAATTAAAACTGCGATTCTCCTTGTGCCCAGACGGCGGGCTGCTGTTGTCAGAATAATTAGGTAGCATACGATGGTTTTCATGCAAATCCCTGACAATTAGAGCTGGCAATGAATTGGGTTTGAAATCCCAGTGAAGTTTTCAATCAGAATTCCTCTGAGGACTCTTTCTTGAGGAAGGTAATGATGGGGCTATGGTTTCAGGGAAATAGAATGTAAGGACCAGGTATTTGCTTCTGAAATCCTCTGGGAGGGGCTCCAGTGAAATCAATGAACTATGGGCATCAGTGCGATCTTCCATCTTCCCTTAAGAAATAAGTCTCTCTCCATAAAGAAGTAATGCAGAGCAACCCTCCCTAGAGTATGTGTATGTTCCCAAGAGCTTGCTTTCTGGCTGTATTCTTCCTGAGAGGATTTTTTCTTTAGCCAGAGGCCCAATAATTCATACAGAGCTAAAGTCCCTGCCATCCCTGAGATTAAATTCTTAAGGGTTCAAAGGAAATAGCAGGTGTATTCCTGAAGGGTTGCAGAAAAGATGCCTGAGTCAGAGCAGTTTGGAAGTGGTTGGTGGTGTGCAGTGGGTTAAATGGACTGGGATAACAGGACCCCCAGGAAGGCCCTATAGGAATGATTAAGGCCAGGGTTAGACTTACAGAAGAGCTACCCGAATGCAATGGAGATAACACAAGGAAAGGCCAGCACCCAGGGGAACTGGGGCAAAGCAGAGGGGATGGAATGGGAAGGCAAAAGTTGTGGGGACACATCTCCAACCAATCCTTTCCTCTTATCAGCTCCAGGCTTCTGCCTCAGCCTTTCCTTTGTGAGAGATGTAAGAGGGGCAGAGTATCTGAGGGTCTTTCTACCCAGGCTGAGCAAGGAGGGATCTCTGCCTGGAGGCATGGCTGAGGGGGTAGGTAGATAAGACAATCCAAATGGTCTTAAATTAAGCCTCCTTTCCTTCAGGTTGGCACTGGAAGATTTGGCAAGTTGAAAATGCCCTCTCCTCCCCCTTAACTAGGTCAGCGTCCGAATCTAGTAGCTTGTAAGGGAGTTGGCCAGTACCTGAAGGATTGAGAGAGTGGTCAGGTGCTGGAGGGTGCAATTTATGAGAATAGGCTGGGAAGGGAATTACAACAAAGAAAACACTGGGATACATTCATAAACTATGACTGGAGATCTTAGCATAATTTAGGTTTGTAATTTATCTCTCTTTTCTCTATTTTCTCTGCCTTTCTTTCTGTTCCAGTATGTCTCCTGCATCTCAATTGGTCCCTAAATCCCGCCTCTCAATTTAGGATGCACCAATCAGCAGCTAATCTGGTGGTTGCTAAGAGACGGGAGGTGGGGGGTTGAGAGGATTTGTCACTGCACCCACCCAGGAAAATTCCTCCTGCCTTTCAAGTCGCCTGCCAAGGATCCTGTAACTCATCTCTGCCCTTCTCCTGCATTCTCCTACTTATCTCCAAAGTCCAAAGAGTCAAGCAGAAATGATCTGGGGGGAGAAACCACATATAGCCCATCTTTGAAAAGTGACAGGCCATACCTAGAGTCAGGGCTTCCCTTGTGGCTCAGAAGGTAAAGAATCTGCCTGTAGTGCAAGAGACCTGGGTTTCATCCCTGGGTTGGGAAGATCTCCTGGAGAAGGGCATGGCAACCCACTCCAGTATTCTTGCCTGGAGAATCCCATGGACAGAGGAGCCTGGAAAGCTACAGTCCATGGGGTCGCAAAGAGTTGGACACGACTGAGTGACTAACATCCCTAGATTCAGATAGATGTAAGGTACCTTCTCAAATCTCCCCAGTGTTTAATTGGGTTGGAGGGAGAGACATATTTTTTGTGTGGCATCTCGGGTACAGGGTGAATTTGTTGGTGCCATCAGAATTGGTTTCCTTTGGGCTTCCCTGGTGACCCAGTGGTAAAGAATCTGCCTGCCAAGGCAGGAGAAAGGGGTTCGATCCCTGGTCCGGGAAGATCCCACATGCCGTGGACCAACTAAGCCTGTGTGCCACAACTACTTAGTCTGTGCTCTGGGGCCCAGAAACCGCAACTACTGAACCCCAAGCACCCTAGAGCCTGTGCTCCACAACAAGAGAAGCCGCCTCAATGAGAAACCCGCACACTGCAACTAGAGAGTAGCCCCCCTCCCCACCGGCACTACAAGTAGAGAAAGCCTATGCAGCAACAGAGACCCAGCACAGCCAAAAATAAAAAAAAAAATACAGTTGTAAGAAAGAGGCTGTCCCCCCTTACGGAGAGGGGCTTATTCATGGTCCTTCCTATCATCACCTAAACTTGACTGAGAAAAAGCCTCCAGGATGCTGATGAAGCATCCAGACAACCAGGGTGGATATTTGGGGAAGAGGTCCCCAGGGCAAAAGGGTATGGTGGGGAAGGCAGAAGGATATTTTTGTGTGGGGAAAATGACTTATTTTGAGAGCTAAAAGGTATTAGAAGGGAAATTTGGGGGATTCCAAGCAGATGGCCCAGCCAGATCAGGCCTTTCCTCATCAAGTATCTTACGCTTCACGGTAAAGAAAACTCATTTGAGTTAGGAGTGAGTTACAAATCCTGATTCCATACCCTGAGAACAAGGATGGAGAGCAGAATGAGGTGGAGGGGAAGGCCCGAGAGAAAGAGAGAGCAGAGCACTCACGCAGGAGCATGCAAGTCAAACTCTGATAGAGAGGCACGTATACACATAGGCATCTGTTATTACTCCGCTGTGTCCAACTCTGTGCAAATCCCATAGACTGTAGTTGGCCAGGCTCCTCTGTCCGTGGGATTCTCCAGGCAAGAATACTGGGGTGGGTAGCCATTCCCTTCTCCAGGGAGTCTTCTCAACCCAGGAATCGAACCCAGGCAGATTCTGTACCATCTGAGACACCAGGGAAGCCCATCAGTTATTACATGCATGCATCTAATATGGACACGGGTTCTAACAGATTTACACAGACAGACGCACACACACACATGGGGATTAGGACTACGCTGAGCAACAGGCCTCAGAGAGATGACTCCTGGGAAGTGGCTTCAGAATTATCTTGCTAGGTTCCCTGAGCTAAGTAAGGTCCTCCAGGATGCTTCTCTCCTCCACTCCTCCCCTCCACCACCCTGATCTCTAAGCAAAGCCAACAGGAAGACAGAAGGCATACAGAAGGCAGAGAGGAATGCTGGACAGGCCAGGCAGAGAGGAGTCGTGTTCTCAGTTCATCTTCACTCGTCTCTGTTTTTCTCACTGCAGCGGGATCTCTTCTTTCTTTACTAGCTAAGCCATCTCTTCTACCTTTTTTTTTTTTTTTTAAGATTTAGCTGCTCTCCTCAAATTCTGGTCCCCCTGCTCTTGCCCTTTGAGATGGTAGTAACCCCACACCTCAAGAGAACATCTGTGTGCCCTGAGGATGTTTGCACCTCATTCACTTTCTCCCCAGGCCAGCCAGAGAAGCAGACACTGACAGCAAAGTCTGGTGTGAAATGTCTCTCTCTCTCCATTCTCCTCCTTCTACTTTACGTCCCCAGACAAAATAAGAAACCACCAGCTTCATTAAAAAAACAAAAAAACCCCCAAAAAACAGCGTAGACTTTAATTCAGGTTGACAGGTGGGCAGAGAGCTGGGATTTGCCTCCAAGGGTGTCCAGATGAGAAGTCTGTGTTGTAGGCAGAGGCAGGGAGGGTGGGGAGGTGTGAGTGGCCTTGTAGCAGACCCAGGCAAGGAGCAGGGGTGTAGCCACGCAGTGCGATATTGCCAGGGCTTCTGCCACATCCAGCAGCATGTCCAGGGCCTGCTGGACTGGACATGTTGACAGCATTATGGTCCTGGACCTCACTAGGGAGTCCAACCCCAGAGCCATGCCCTGAGGCCACCAAAAAATGAACCAGAGCCACAAGCCATCAACCCATGGGCTTGGCGCCCTGCCCAGCACCATCTTCAGCCCCTTGGTTCCCAACAAACCCAGTGGCAACAAGACAAAGATGACAAAGCAGGCTGCAGCGTGTACGTACCGCAACATTTCCCACTCCCCGCTGAAGGCCACGATGCAGAGCCCTTGGGAAGTGTCACTGCCCAGCATGACTGGCAGTGACAGGAGGGCAGCCACTCCCCAAAGCCCCACAGTGATCCCCAGCCTGAGGCCTGGGACTTGGCCTGCACCCAGCTGGGGGCCCAGGCAGGCATGGTACCCTATCAGCAGAGCTTGAGCAAAGGCTGAGCCATAGGCGACCAAGTGAGCCAGGTGGCACAGGGAGGTGATGAGAGCCCCACTGAGCCCCTGTGCCAGGATGGGCACCACGATGCTGAAGAGGGCACTGCCCACGGCCAGCTGCACCAGGGTAGGCCTGTCCTGGTAGAGCTGCCAGCGGAACAGAGGTCTGAGAAGCGCATAGAGGACGGTCCCACTAGCCAGGATGCCCAGGACGCTGACAAGGATGAAGAAGGGCAGTGAGGAGTAGTCGAGCAGCGGGCAGGAGTGGCAGGGCGCAGCTGCTTCCACGTCGGTTTCATTATAGTCTGGATAGTAGTCCTCTGTAAAGTCACTCCAAATTTCCTCTTTAAAGGCCAACTTGGTGGAGTTGTCATCAGCCACCTGGAGGACATCCCCAAAGGGACAATCAGAGCTTCCAGCCATCCCTCTGAAGGGGATCCTGGGAGCTGAGGGCAGGAGGTAGGGAGAGAAGGGCAGCTGGAAAGTGGGGGCTGCAAGAGCTGGGTGCAGGGGAGAGGGTGGGAGAGGACAGGACTGAGCAACTCAGGAGGAGCCAAGAGTCATAGGAAAGCAAGGGACGGGGAATGGACAGCCCGGGAGAGAGGAGCAGGTCTGGATGCAACTGACAGAGAGAATGAGGAGGCAAAGAAGGGGGACCCTGGACACGGGGAGAAGAAGGGGACAAGGAAAATGAGGGAAGGGACAAGAGATGAGAGAAGCAGCGAGGTATAAGACCCGAGGGGCAGACAGAAGGGGCAGTAGGAGGCAGAGAGGGAGGGGCTGTGGGCTCAGCCCCACACTCACCCGGTAAAGACAGTTCCCCATGACGCTGCTGGGTGCAGGGCGGCAGAGAGATGGGCTGGGGTAGTTCTGTCAGTGGCTGTGGTTCCAAGATAAGCGCCAGGGACTAATGAAGGCCATCAGCTCTGGGCAGGGCCATGGGGCGGGCAGTGCATTCAGGAAGTGTTTACCCCACGCCCACCGCCTGTCTGAGCCCCAGAACCACTTAGGGCACTGACAGCGGGGGCTTCCTGTTTTGAGATTGGAGTCCGCTGGTGAGGGCCCACACTCAGGAAAGGAAAAAGGTGGGGACCAGAAAGTGGGTATTTTTCCAAAGGTGGAAAGGGAGGCTGAGAAGCCAGGGGGCTTTCCAGCACAAAGGGATTCTTCAAGCACAAGGAAGGAAGAGGGTGCCAGAGGTGAAGTGTGAGACGGTGATAAGAGACGTGCTGGGAAATTGGAGGGAAAGGGCAGCTGATGGCTCTCACTGTTTCTCCATCCCCTTGAACTTGATCCAAGGAAAGATAGTTCAGAAGCCACGTGTTTGTGGGAGGGGGTGTTAGTGGTGCTTGTGGCTGGATCCATGTGATGCCGGCAACCTGAGCGGTGGGAGGGGGCTCCTTGTGTATCATTCATGGTGTAGGCATGTACTTACCTTTATGCGTGGCTGTGTGTTGTGTGCTCGGTTCTGGGCTGAGTGCTAGGTGTCTGGGAGTGTGTGCTGCTCTCTGGGTCTGGGTGTTTTGGTGTGAGAGGAGGGGGCTGGGGGGCAGCTGTTGAGGTTGCATAATGAAGCTGCTTCAGGGAGCAATTGGGCCTTTGCCCGGCCACCTATGGGCACAGTAAATGCATCTTCCATACCAAGAGGAACACACGATATGACAAGTTAAAGCAGGCTCTGGGGGACAATGGGATAGCATACTTTAAAATGGGACTGTTGCCTGTGGTGCAATCTCTATTCACATTTCTGTTGGGGGATATAAAAGTCCTGGAAATGCTACACTGTCCTGGCATCTTAGCAAGATGTAAAGTTTCTTATGGTGGGGAGAGTATTTCTCGCCAGCATCCTGCAGGAGGATCCCCTAAATGGACATTTCTGCTCTCTGGTGTGCCGTCCCCTCAGCACCCCGTTTCTCACATGACTTCTGCTCTCTTGTCCTCCCACCCGCCCCTACCCTGCATTTTCTTTCCTCACTGGGGGACGCTTAGTCTGGACATGGGGAAGGGTGACTCAGAGCATCTGAGTTGGAACGAGAGGTTAGTTAGGTGACGCTACTTCATTTGTCCAAGAAGGCGCTGGGTGTCATAGTGCTAATTCTGCCAAGTCCTCTTCCCTGCACACTCAGGGGTGGCTGGAGGCGGACGCAGAGGCGCAGAGGAATGGTCACCTTGCCGGGATGGTCTCCTTTCTCCCGGGACACTAGCTTCAGCTTCAGGTTCAATATGAAGGGGATTGAAAAGGGAGTTTGGGAGTCTGTTGAAGCGATCCTGGAATGGTGTTGGAGGTGTCCTTTTTTTCCAGCAAGGCCTGGCAGAGGGCAGTGGGGAGCAGTCAGCTACCCCACCCAACACTGGAATGTAAGGACCTGGCCAAAGGGCACGAAGGAACGCTCTTCTTTCCCACAGAAGAGTTCGGTCGTTTCCATACAAGACGCCCTGGAGAGAGCAGCCTGGCAAGGCACACACTGCCCCTGGAGGCAGCAGGTGAAGAACAGCCCTTACACACACGCATCCCAACAGGAGCAAGAGTGGCAAGAAGGAGGCAGCCGAAGGACACGGATAATCCAGATATATTGAGGGTGGCCCCTCTGAGATCAGCACAGGAGAGTTAGAAAGATTATAAAGATACACGGTGCCTCCCTGCTCCCTGCCCCGCCCCCCACCCCCAGACAGACACAGACAGCACGACGGCCCGTTTCCCCCCGCCCCCCGGTACAAATATGGCTTCTGTGTAATATGGACAGAGTGGTTCAGCTCAAAGAGGAAAAGTCATTTTCCCAAAAGCGGGTGCTGGGAGGCAGGGAGCCCACAGGCCTGGGGCCCTAGGCTGCCTTGCTGCTGTAAAAGGAGGGGGCCCAGGGCCCTAACCAGCGGCTGGAAGATTCACGACAGTATTACCTGAACTGAAGGGGGTGGGCAGACCTGCTGGCTGCAGCTGCCCCCACTTTGCACGCCCGTGGGCTGTCAGGACAGCAGGACATGCTGGAGGAGGGTGAGAGGGGTGCCAAGGGGCACCCTGGGTCTGAGGCGGGGCGGCCGGCAGGCAAGGAGGGCGCGTGGCCTCGTTTCCATGGCAACCGGCTTGGCCACAAGGAAGACAGAAAATCAAAAGCAGGGATGGAATGGAGATGGGAAGGAGACAGGCAGTTTTGCTCCTAGCCCTCAACGCACCGGGTACAGACTATGGGGACAAGAAGTGACAGCGGTCATTCCAGGGTCAGTGCCAGCGGGAGGCCTGAGGGATGCATAGCAGAGGCTTTGGCACTGACTCCGTGGCTCCGAGAAGGGGAAACGGAGGCAGAGGTTGAACGCCCTGTGTTTCAGGGAGAGATGAGATGGACGACTGAGCAAAAACACACCCTGGGACTGTTTTCTCCATAACAGATGGGTGCTGGGGACGGCATGGAAATACCAGGAAGGAGTGACATCCCAGGTGAGGTACACAGCCTGCCTAGGGACTGTCAGCTCCCACAGCCCTCCTCCACATGCCCCGAAGCCCCCCACCTGCCCAGGAGCCCCTCTGCCTCTCACTCACATACACATGTGCACAAACACACGGACACACACGGACACACACATCACTACTCCCTTCGTTTGGGCAGGAAACAGCGCAGTGCAGTGAAGCTCCTTTTAGTATTTCTGTTGTTCTGTCTGCCTGGCTGCTGAGGGCGGGCGGGCGGGCTTGGGGAACAGGAGGGGGCAGAGGGCAGCACAAGACAGGGAGGCAAAGTTGCTGAGCAGTGCCTAAGACCAGTGGTTGCCGTGCAACAGTCCAGGGCTCCAGTGGGAGAGAGTCAGGGGACCCTGGGCGGGGAAGCAGATGCAGTTTAGGGCCCAGAGCAGCACCTCCCCCGCAGCTGCTAGAGCAAGGAGAGGCAGCCTTGCTCTGCTATCCCCCAAGGGTGGCTCCTGGGAAAAGGGCCTGGCTTCATTCACCATAGGGGCCTGGTGGTGGGGCGCGGGGGCAGAGAGGGCCATCTCTGCCATCCTTTCTCTCCAAATCTGCCCTTCCTGCAGGGACCCGCGTCCTCCCACGTGGGGAAGCCCTGGGCCCCCATGTGGCTGCATGCCACCTGAAGGTCACATCTCCTGGGCTGCCCCCATTCACTCCTTTCCTGTTAGGGTGGGAAAGGGGCGTCAGGTGGTACCTTCTCTGTGCAGAGCTCAAGGTGTGCGACTTACAGAGGAAAAGCCACCTCCTGCCTCTTGCTCACAACCTCCCCAACCCTGGAGAAATCCAGGAAGAGGCCCTCATGATGGAGGGCTGGTGAGAGCCCCCCACTAAACCAACCCAGCTCCTTCCTGCCCTAACCCTCTCCTCATCCTCCTCCTAACACTCCAGGTTTTCTGTTTGTGTGTGTTTCTTTTTGTTTTTTTTTTTTTTTTTGCTTTCCTCACCCCAGGGCCCCTGCCCCTCCAGCCTGGAAACAGATTTGATTTGGGATTGTTACAAAAATAATAATAACCCAAATGCAGAGAAGCCACGGAAAGGGCTGAGGGCAACCCTCCCTCCCCACCCGCCCTCCCCATTCCAAACCGAGTACAAAACCGCACCCAAAGCAGACATTCTGTACAGGGGGGTGGGGGAGGGGCTGGGGAGCAAGCGGGAGGGGCGGCCCTGGGGTCGCTCTGTACAAGTCCAGGTTGGTGGTGGCCCCAGACGTCCCCATGGGGTCCCTGGGGGGGCGCCCCTAGATGAAATATTCCTTCTTGTCGTCCCCGCCCGACTGCCCGCCTTCTGCATTGATGATGGCTGTGTCCGCATCTGGGGCATCGTCGGAGCCTTTGGCCTCGTGTGTCAGGTAGGTTCCTGGGGAGAGAGAAGAGGCTCCTTCTTTCAGGAGCAGTTTCCGAATCTCGGAGGCCCCCCTGTCCACTTTCCCACCCACTCACGCACCCCTTGCTTCTGTAACTTTCCTCCTACCTAGAGCTTTCTTCTTCCCCACCTGCCCTAATTAGCATCTTGCTGCTGCTATCTCTCACCTGAACACACTACTAAGAATTGATGAACCTTGCTTTTAGTCTCATCTGTAACACAGGCGAAAAAAAAAAAAAGGTGTTATGTGTGTGTATATATGTGTGAGTGTATGTGTGTATACACACGTGTGCTCATACAGTGGTAACAGGGAAGCTGCGATGTCGGCTCCACGACAGCACTGCTGAGATCTGGCTAGCATCTAACCAGTCCACAGAGTCAGGCTGCTGGCCAGGGATTTCCCTGGGTGTTCAGTGGTTAAGATTCTGTGTTCCCAACGCAGGGGGCCTGGGTTCAATCCCTGGTCAGGGAACTAGATCCTACATACCACAGCTAAAAAGATTTCATGTGCTGCAATGCAACTAAGACCCAGGCAGCTAGCTTACAAGAAAAAACAGAGGGCTAAATCTGAGAGGAAGGCATATGAGGAGAGGGGAGGGAGAGATGGCAGAGATACAAGCTGTTGCTGCTGCTGCTAAGTCGCTTCGTGCCCGACCCTGTGCAACCCCATAGACGGCAGCCCACCAGGTTCCCCGTCCCTGGGATTCTCCAGGCAAGAACACTGGAGTGGATTGCCATTTCCTTCTCCAATGCATGCAAGTGAAAAGTGAAAGTGAAGTCGCTCAGTCGTGTCCGACTCTTCGTGACCCCATGGACTGGAGCCTACCAGGCTCCTCCGTCCATGGGATTTTCCAGGCAAGAGTACTGGAGTGGGCTGCCATTGCCTTCTCCAAGAGATACAAGAGAGGAGAGAAAAAGAAAGCGATGGTATGGGGTTAAGGGGTGAGGAGCTCAAAGGACAAAAAACACGAGGCTGAACCGAAAGGAGCAAAGTGCAGGAAGAAACAGGAGGGGGATGCAGAGTTCCGGCAGTTCTGTCTGGAAGCGGAGCTGGAAGCAGAGCGGCATGGGAGCAGCAGCTGACTGAGTGGGAAGGTTTGACTTTACTTGGATGATCACCAAGTGATCAGGCTTGACTATGGGGCTGGCCGTGCTCAGTTATCACAGGGTGGCTGTGTTCCTTCCTCCCACCAACGCTCCGAAGGTTTCGGACACTCCAGCCCACTGAGACTCCGAAGGCCCTTCCTTCAGCCCGCTCCTACCCTGCCTGCCCCTGGTGATCTCCCCGTCCACTCTCAAGTCCTCCTGGTGCTCCTTCGTGCCTCTGACCTTTGTGTCGGATCAAGTAGTGACCGAGGAAGATGAGCAGGATGAGCAGCAAGAAGACGATGAAAGCCACGATCCCTCCAATGATGGCGTGGTAGGTGCTGGAGGACGAGGGCACCGGGCTGGGGTCTGGGGGCAGAGGGGAGCACACAGTCAGATCTGGGAAGAGCCTGTGCCTTGCAGCATGTCTGACCAGGCCATGGACCATCTTACACCACAGAGAGAATGGAGCGGCATCGTCCAGCAAAAGCGGTATGTCTCCCGACACCTAGTTTCTTACACAGTATCTGAAACATAGTATGTGTTTTTAAAAATGTATTCAAGTATAAATAGATATGCTCACATTTAACCTTCTGAGTTCGTGAACCTGAAGCCTGACCTTGGTCAAAGATCAACACACTTTGATCTCTACATCATTTCTCATCTTCTCTCTCTCTCTCTGTCAGTGTCTTTCTTTGAATTTCTGGGTTATCAGGATATTTTTTCCCTATCCCCCATACCCTCTTACCTCCTGTCTGCTCGGTATTCTGAGCTGGTTTTTCTAGGGGGGCTTCTCAACCTAATCACGCATTGTCCTGATTTCAGATTGGAAAGAAGCAGTGAGAAAAATGCTGGAGACAGGAATAGGCTCGTGAACTGTGGACAGACGGTGGACTGTGATTCCCTGTATAAAGAAAACTGTTCCTTCTTGTCAGGGAGTCTAGAGTTCCAGCAAGACCCAATCTTCCTCTCATCAGAGAGGTCTGGGCTTCCATCTTCACTTCCCCACCATCCAAAGGTTTGTGGAAAGGACAAGGACTGAACTTCTTCCTCTGAGTTCTGATGGTCTGTGTCATCAGATACAGAGAATCTGTCCTCCACAGCAGTGTCTATAGAGGACAGATTCCCAAGCACAGGCTTGGCCAGGCATGCCGAGGAAAGCCACAGTCACAGTCAGAGCCCCACAGGTCTGAGGAGACAGTGCGCATGCCTGGGACACAGTTCTGATGTGTCCAAAATTATACGAGCTTTAGTTAAGGCTCTCCCACCCATGGGAGAGCTACTATTATTATTATTATTTTTCATAAATTCACTTAGAGTCTTGATGCCTCAGTGACTGCTCGTACATTTTCCCTCTCCTACCGCATGTCTCCTCTGGCTTGGCTGGGCCAGCTTTTTAGCTCCTTGCCTGTCTCCACCTTATTTGGGGAAAAAAACAAATTATGCTCTGGTTTTTATGCTCTGCTTGGGAGGGAGGGAGAAGAAGGTCCCTGCAGCTTTATGATAGGAGGGGTGGGTGTGATGGTTCAAATTGGAGGAAACACAGTGAGGTTATCCACTGTTCCTTTCCCCTACTTCTGAGAGAATGTGAGATATAACCTGTATTAAAAATCAATTCTAGATAATTATCCCAAAGACCGTAAGAATGAAAATTCCCTAGGAAAGCCTAGGTTGGCATGGCGAAAATGACCTCTGGGTTCATTAATTACAGGTTGGTGTCTCTAGGTATTGCTAAGTCACTTTAGTCGTGTCTGACTCTGTGCAGCAGCCCACCAGGCTCCCTCATCCCTGGGATTCTCAAGGCAAGAACACTGGAGTGGGTTGCCATTTCCTTCTCCAATGCATGAAAGTGAAAAGTGAAAGTGAAGTCGCTCAGTCGTGTCTGACTCTTAGCGACCCCATGGACTGTGGCCCACCAGGCTCCTCCATCCATGGGATTTTCCAGTCAAGAGTACTGGAGTGGGGTGCCATTGCCTTCTCCGGTCTCTAGGTATAACTCCATTTAATTTCACTGCCTGTAGTTTGAAGTCAACCCGGTTTGGAGTTCTCTCTGGAGGCAGATGCAGTAACTAACTCTACCACCAGGTGTCAGCACTGGAAGCAGACCAGTCAGAGAGGACTGGGCTTCTAGCGCAGAGTGGTGGGATCAGCAAGAGACCAACCGCAAGGGCACAGGAACTTTCCTTCGCTGCCAATGGTCATCAGAGTTGGTCTGGAGAGATCTGGGGGCAGACACAGAAGCTCAGTGCCTTGTCCTTGCTCCTGGCACCCTACAATAGCTTTGTTTGTTGTGCTGAGCAGCTCCTGCGTTGCTGAGGTTTGCCCCTGGAGGCCCAAGACCTCTGGTCTCTTATCCCTGGGAGGCCTGATTGCTATCTCCACACTGCTTTAACGGACATTTCATGTAAGGGAGTCTCTGATGTTCCCCTGACAACGCATCTCCCCTATTCTGAGGAAAGCCTGAGTTTCTAGCGGGACTCAGTGTTACTACGTGCTGAATGGTCAGTTGCTTCAGTTGTGTCCGACCCTTTGTGACCCTAAGGACTGTAGCCCGCCAGGCTCCTCTGTCCATGGGATTCTCTAGACAAGAACACTGGAGTGGGCAAGAATACTGGAGGCCATTTCCTCTTCCAGGGAATCAACCCCTGTCTCTCACATCTGCTGTGATGGCAGGGAGGTTCTTTACCACTAGCACCGCCTGGGAAACCTCCATTGTTATTGGGGGGGGGTGCTCTTCAAAAAAACCTCCCACGAAGAAGCCTAGCCTGTCACTTTTCTTGAAGCTGAATTTTGTAGTCACACCTTTGGGAAGAAGTTCAGAGAAGAAACATCATCTAGTCTCTCTAGATGATATGGCATCTGAGAAAAAGATTCTAACTATCTCTCCGCGTAGTACAAATTTCTGTCTGTTTTCTGCATGGATTCTCTATAGCATGTCAAAGATCCTCAGAAAAGGAGACGGCAGTAGCAGCATCCGTCCTGTATTAGTCCCAGGAGGAGTGACTCTGAGGATAGCCCTGCTGCAAAGGCAGATGTCTCTATAATCACACATGAGTGACTCTGGGGCCTGGGCACACAGAATTCTTATTCTTGTTACCAGGTGAGTGCAAAGATTGAAGGATGGTATCACCTGGGTCATTGCTGCTAAACAAAGGCAGATGAAAGTCCACCATCCCATCGATTTTCCCTTATTCCGCATCCAAGAGTGGACCCGGAGCCTAAGTCCTCGGGCCCTCCAGTGGTGGACTGTTGTCCCCCTAGACCACTCCCAGCCACGGTCTGGGAAGGCTATCAGGAGACGGAAAGATCCGAGGACCAGAAAGCAGAGGAGAGGAGAAGGGGTCTGCTGGACGAGAGCTACGGAGGGCTCACCATTCACGTTGAGGGTGTAGTAAGCCTTGTAGCTGCCCATGTTACTGGTGGCTGTGCAGCCGTAGGTGCCACTATCACTCTTGTTGAGGAAGGGGAAGATCAGGGCGCTCTCCTGGGCCATCTTCAGCGGTGGCACGCTGCCCTCCTTCTCCCACACATACTGCTGGGGGCTGTGGAGGCAGAGAAATCCGGAGTGTTCAGGAAAGAGCAGGGCTGGGAGCTAAAGGAGGAGAAAACAAAACTGCAAACAGGGAAGTCAAGGACAGTGGGATGGGGGCTTGAGCAGTTCAAGGGGCCAGAGACACTGAGCTGCTCAGGGGGAGGGGGAGGTGACCCTTTGAGGCCCAGCCTGGGAACGAGGGATACTGCCGAGCTCGTATCTAACTGTGGCTTGGTTCCTTACGGGAACCTCAGGGGCTCAGCTGGGGAGCAGCCCCTCCCCACTTCTGCTGCTTTGCAGGAGAAACAGTCAGAAGATGGGCCTTGTTCGACAGTGTCAAGGAAAATGAGAGGCTCAGCACGAAGGAGACAGGAAGACTTGAGGTGAAGTCTTCGTGTGCAGAGGTGTGTTAAAGTCCAGGAAACGGATCCTCTTACACGGGATTGCCACGTCCCTCACAGTGGAGCAACAGCTTTTGGCCCTCGCGAGGATGTGGAGGGTCTGGCCTTATCTTCGCTGTCGGTGTGTCTGCAGAGAAGGAAATGGAGTCAACGTGAAACTCCCATGCCATTTAGACCGCCTCCATCTCAAAACCATCCAGTTATGCATGTCAGCGTCCACCTCTAAAGGCCTAGGAGCCCAAGAGGCTGTGTAACCAAGGCCACCCCACCCCCACCTCTATGAGCAAAGACTACTACTGCCATTGGATGTACAAGAACCCTGCAGAAGTAGGGTCCTGTCTGTCCTTGCTAGGGACCCGAGGGATGTCTTAACAGAGAGCTGAGAAGGGGAATCACGGGATGACCTGTGCCTAGCACATAGGTGGGACTTAATACATATTTTTGACAGAACAAATAAACTTGAATTTGATCACTGATTGAGCTCACAATCTCTCCATCCTCTCTGCAAGGCAGTTTAAACAGGAAGCACTGCTGTAACGCAAAACATCATTTTTAGGGGGCCGGTCCAAAAATGAAGCAAGAGCTTGGAAAGAGCAAGAGATGGGGGTCATATTTTGGCTACAAAAAGGCACTGACACAATATAGAATGGCTCTGGGAAGGAATAATGGCAGCTGCCACCAATGCCGGAGGGCTGCTTAGGAGGCTGGGTCCAGATGGCCGCATAGAACAATACAACCAGATGCCGGTTTAGAACAACAGATAAAGAGGCCGAGCTCCCCCTAAGGATAGAGCCAACCTTACAACCGGTTAATGAACGTGTTTCAGTCCAATCAAACAGGACAAAGAGAATCAGGCCAGGTGAGAGAATGGGTGTTCCGGGGCCCTGCAGCCAGAGAAACCTTCAGTGTGGTACCTGGAGTATAGCATTTGTTGACTGACTGCTGATCACATGGAAGCCAAAAGGGTCCCTGGAGAGTGACTGCCAGATGGCCTGGTACCTAACAGAGAAGTCTTTGGGACTCAGACACGAGAGGGCCTTCTTTAGCCCTGGCCAGGGGCCAGGACAAGAAGCTCAAGGTCAGGGGCTTTACACTCAGAACTAATAATCAGAGGAACAACTTAGAGCAATATAGACCTTTGAAGTTTGCAAAGTTCTTTCATTATATAGTGTTTCATTTATTCTTATGAAAATTCACTGAAGTAGACAGGGGCCACCCTGAGATTAAATGCTTTGGTGACAGTGACTCAGCTAGTCAGCAGTCACCGAAGCTGGAATCCAGGCTGTCTGCTTCCAGATTGAGAATCTGCTAAATGGACAGTGACGCCACCCCAAACTGCACGTTCAAGTGTCAGCAATGGGTCTGGCAATTGATTAAAACAGCACTGGAGTCAGGCCTGGATCTTCCATAAGAAAGAAGTAAAGGGTCTGAGTTCTTTGAGAAAAGTACCCAGTCTTTAGAAAAGTTAGGACAAGAAATGCATTATTTTGTAACTCATTATCTTCTGCCTTTGTACTTTATTTTTTTTCCCCTTGATTTATCTACTCAGAAAAGTTCTTTTTGAAAATTGCTAAATTTCCTATGTTTTCAAGGCAGATTCCATAAAGGGATGGGGATCCTTAGAAAGGTTGGGAGTAGAGATTGTGGCAGTGGTCATTTCAGGTCAGAATCCCCCAAACCATAGAGCTGGGGCAGATGGGGGGAATACTGGGGAAACTCTAGGACTAACGATGCCAGCGAGAGTGGTTTTCCTACCATCTCTTTTCTTGAACTCATAGTATGTTAGACCAAGAGGAAGCTTTTGTGATTCCATGTCCATCTTCTCATTTACCAAATAAAGAGCCAAGCTCAATGGGTTAAGTTCCCTAACATCACTCAGCTAGGAAGTGGTGGAGGGGCAGATGAGAATCTGTGTCTCCTGACTCCTGATTTGCTATGGTTACTGCTATAATTTACAATTTAGATGCATAACACTGGCCTAACCCAGGAGACGGTAAATTTACCTATTGGGCCAAATCCCTCCAGCTACAGGTTTCTGTAAATAAAGTCTTATTGGAACACAGCTATGTTCACTATTTACGTATGATCTATGGCTATTTTCCTGCAGCAACAACAGAGTTAATTAGTTGAGACAGAGGCCACATGGCCCTCGAAACCTAAAATGTGGACCATTGCTGGAAAAAGTTTGCTGACTGTCGGCCTACCACTGGCACACTTATTCTTTTCCCTATTTACTTATCTGTGCCTGGTTCTTCATATACAGTCACCCACGCTTTTCTTTTCTCCGTGCATATGTGCTAGGTCACTTCAGTTGTGTTTGACTCTGTGCGACCCTATGGACTGTAGCCTGCCAGGCTCTTCAGTGCATGGAAACCCCATGGAGTGGGTCGCCTCCTCCAGGGGATTTTCCCAACCCAGGGATTGAACTCACGTCTCTTAAGTCTCCTGCACTGGCAGGTGGGTTCTTTGCCACCAGTGCCACCCGGGAAGCCCTTTCTTTCCCCCACTTTCCATCTTCACCCACAAGCCCACGACATACATAAAACTTCTATGCGTTGAGCGGTGGATCTGTCAGCTCCCTTTAGAGATTCATGGTTCACAGAGCACACAATGTCTGCGCCATCATCCTCCCGGGTGACCTGGAAGGTGACTGAGCTGCTGACGGTGAAGGTTTTGCCATTGGGATCTTCCTGTATTCGGGTAGATTCCCCTAGAGAGCAGAAACAGACCCATGCGCACACACACACAGACAGAGTGGGCCCTAACATGCGGGGATTGTGTGGGCCCCACCGCAGATATACAGATGGTGCATCTCGACTTAGACAGACTTAGGGAGTTGTGAAATGGATATGTACACACAGGGAGGATGGAGGCCCCAACACATGCACACACATTCAAACACAAGTGTACACAGAGTATCTATCATTCCCTTCTCTTCTGCTACACCGTGGCTTATGTGCACGTATACAGACAGACAGACATGTACCCCTGTCTCCCTCTCCTCCGGGCTGCCCCAGCACCACCTCCTCCTATCACCCCCAAGGCAGGAGGAACTTACCATGGAGCTCTTGGTCACCCTTCCTCCAGGTGAGCTGGGCTGCAGGTTTGCTCCCAGAAGACTGACAGCTTAAGGTGGTTGTATCCTTTTCCCGTAATGATGACTTGTAGCCACTGATTACAGGCTTCTGTGGGATTCCTGCCACGAACAGGGGGTGGCCAGGATAGGAAGGAGAGGCACCCTCAGCTCTCCCTGCTGGGATGGACTCTCAGAGGGTTAGGATATCTGGGTTCTATTTTGGTTCCTGACGGGTAGAAGGCTAGAGAAATAATCTTTCTCTTTGGTCTACCTCCTGAGGACCAGGAGGAAAGACCGCCCCAGAGGGAAAAGATACAGTGGTGGGAGATTTACTGTACCTGAGCTGATACATGACCCAATGCACTAAAGCACAACCGGCTGGCCACAGACATAGTGTGAGGCTCAGGGAAGCAAAGAAGGAAACTGAAACATGGGTCAAGATGAGAGCATGCAGACAACGAGGGTACTTGTCTTGGAAGTCAAAATCATACACTGAACATATTTCTCAGGTTTGTGTCTCATCACACAGTCATCAGAGGTAAGTGGAACAGACACTAGCATCCTTTTGTTATAAGTAGGAAATTCAGGCTCGAAGAGAGTTAAAGATTTGTCTGTCCCAGAGCAAACAGTAAGTAAAGGAGAAAAGATGAGAATTACACCCAGCACGCTTTGCATTTCATTACATTGCAATATTAACACAGGCTGAACTTTCCCAACATGCTTGGAGACTTGCTTGGCTCTAGGCTGCTTCAGAGGCCCACCCAGGGAGATCTGTTTGCAAGGAAGCACGCCGTGGAGACATCGGGGTTTGGGAGCCTCACCGAGCACGGTGACGAGGGACTTGGCAGTTCTCACGGGCATAGTGAAGATGGAGCAAGTGTATTCACCCTCGTCGGCCAGGGCCACGTTGCTGATGCTGATGCTGAGCTCGTGGGGCGTAGACTTAACCAGCTGAATCCGATTATCTCGAAGGGCTGGGGGAAATCGCGAGAATTGGAAGCAAGACTTTTACTGGCACGTTTCATCTTTATCTTCCAATCCCAGCCAGTTTTTTTTTTTTTTTTTTTTTTCTGAGAAAGGGTCTAGCATGGTTTGGGGCAGGGGAAAAAAAGAAAAACAAACTGCTCCTGAGTTTGAGCAGTCTTTAGGATATTCAGTCCCTTTCCTAGGCCCTTGGGCTCAGTAGCCTTAGAGATACTCAGAAAAGTAGATTGGGTATGTGGGCTACCTTGGGGCAACACTGTCATCAGCCGACTCTAGGGCTCCTTTGGGGTGCCCTTTAGTTTGGGCAGGACCCTATAGGACCATGCATGACCTGGGTCAGAGCCATGATAATGAAGTTTCTCTCGAACCAGTTGAGGAGCCCATGGCCTGTTGATTCCCCAAATAGCTTCCCTTCATGTTTCTTAGCCTCTGGACTGCAGGGACATCTCCTCTCAGCTCTGCAGCCCCGTTCCTCAGCCCATGGGAGGGAGATAACTCATAGGACACTACCTCTCTTCTCCCCAAAGTAGAGAGTCTGCTGGGCAGGGTTAGACCACTGTAGGGATGAGTCCTCATGGTCTTTCACTTGGCACTTGAGCACCACGGTGCCACCAGCCACCACTGTCTCATCAGATGTCCAGGGCTGACTGTCTGCAGGAGTAGAAGAGGGTTAGTTTCCAGATACAGTGCTGACCCCTCCACCCATTTCTGGGCTAAAGTCCACCTCATCTAATTACGACCATCCAAGGCTCATGTCTTTGTATTCTTTTTAACACATCACGGGGGAAGGAATAGGGGTGAAGGTGGGGATAGGGGAAGACAGACCTTACTTCCTCTTGCTTTGAATGCACAGAAAAAAAGCCACTTGTTGAATATTTGCTGAATGAACTGACAGGGCCACAAACATGGAGAGGAATAAAGGCACCCAAAATCTACAAACACCATTCCACATGTATCTTTTCTGATAGAGTGCTACCATTCACCTTTGAAAACACACATACAAATCTGTCATTCTCTTTTACCTTCCTGCCACCACCTGCATATGAGAGCAAGAACAGGAGAAGCAATTGTGACTAATAATCCCCAAACTAAAGGTGAAGAAAAGGCCAAGTCGGCCCTTGGGTTGCACATTCGTTTACCCAAGAGTTAGCTGATAAAACTGCAAAATAAACAAACAAAAAAAGATAAAACAAAACAAAACAGGAACATTTTGACACAGACTTCTCAATTCCTCCAACAATAACTTCCCTTTAGTCATCAGCTCCCTTAACATATTCCTCTCGGTATCAGTGCTACCCACTTCCCAAATCAACACACAAACCCAACTCACCATCCTGATGTTATTTTAAAGAAGAACAGATTAAAGTTTTCCCTTGATGTGATGGAGGGACGTGGTTTCTAATCCCTCTCTCCTTAGTCAAGTTAAACAAAAGAAGATAATAAGATAACATATGGATGAGGCCTTTGAATTTCAAATATGCCTTCCAACCGGTTCGAGCTATGAGCTCCTCAGCCTGTGTGACACTTGCTTCCTTCACCCAATATTGTCCCATGTGCCCCCCAGCATGGAATGATTCCCAGTACTGATTCCCTCATCTTCAGGTCTGACTTCCTAGGACCCAACAGCTCTGACCTTCCAGCTCTGATTTCTGAAACATCCACACAATTTCTTCTATCCTGCTAAGGTATTTAACCAGCAATGTCATCTGTGATTGGGAAGCAAAGAAACATACTTCCTACACTCCCTAACTGAGCACTTTTAAAACATCCCCACACTCCCTATGGCACCAGCCTTATCCCTTCTTTATCTGCTTTCTCCTGTCTTTCTTGGTCCCCAGAGTTGCATTTTCAATGAATATTCAATGAGCACTCCTGGCACAGAGGGGCCCCTGAGGAGTGAAAGTGACCTGCCAGCGTTGACACCAAGCACCAACAGCTCTGGGTGGCTGTCTCCAGAAGGGAGCCCAAAGCCTGGCTGGCAGTTTTAGCATTTAGACTCATAAAAATTAGGACGGACAGGGATCTTAAGGCTCATGGTATCCAATTCCCTCATTTTACAGATGGAGACAATGAGGCAATGTAGGTGAAGTGATTGCTTCAGATCATGCCCCTGATCGATGGTTCCAGTTAGGACTAGAATCCTCCTGACTTGCAAGGCAGTGCTCTTTTCTCTGGAATGCTCCTCAGGTAATCGCCTAACTTGAGAACTAAAACTACAACTCTGATATTAGTGAGCCAGAGACTGGGTGGGCTGAATAAATGAGGAAGTGACATATTCCTTAAATATTTCAACGGAAGGGTTGGGAAGTCTTTCATTTACTGCTCACCATATAGTGATTTTTGACTAGTAATCCCATTGTCCCTTTCCTTTTGAAGAATTCTACCTCAATCGTGTCCTTCTAGATCCTCTTTATTCTGCATAATACAGTCCTCCCAGAATCATTTGATTTTTGGAAAAAGGTGTAGGGGAAACAGAGGTCTCTGTACTGGAGCGAGGGAAGGAGGAGTAGGTGCCAGAGAAGTTGGTGGTGAACTAAGTACTAAAATGTCAGATGGAGAGGAGGAAGAGTTGTGTGGTAATGAGGGGAGTGAGCACACGGGGTGGAAGCAACATGAGTGAGAGATGATTTGAGAATGGCTGAGGGAACTGAGGGACATTGAGATGAGGGGGCCTGGATTCTCACCTTGACTGGCCAGCATGTCAGGGCTGCTCCAGACTGTGGAGCTGATGGCCTCGTCGAGTGGAGCCAGAGTTCCCAGCTCCAAATTCTGCTCTTGCCAGTAGCCTGGGGAGAGAGTCTCCATCAAGGATGAGCCCTACATGTAAGCTGCTGACGTTTGAGATCTGTACTTTCGTTGCTGGGGATGGGGGAGAGGACTGGCCCCTATGAAAAGCACGTTCACCGGGGTACCTAAGAGAAGGTGGTCTTCTCACAAAGGGGAGAGATTAACTAGAGTCTTGAAAAAGGAAGTGAAGTCCTTCTTTGAAAGGGTGAACTAAGGAGGATGCTAAGCTTTAGCAGTCAATCATATAATGTTAGAGCCAACAGTGAGCTTAGAGATCGTCGGGTCCAGTTCTCCCAGTTCACAGAAGAGGACGATGAGGCCCACAAGGGTTAAAAGTGAGTTGGTGAAGGTCATACAGAAACGTGAAAGATAAAGGCTCTTCATTTCAGATCCAGGATTCTTTCTGCTACACCATATTCTCTACTAAAGCAATGACAGGTTTAATAATTAGAAGATTCCATTTAATCCTTTAAATAAACCAGTTAAATAAGCATATTGGTATTATCATTTCTACCTCACAGAGAGGAGACAGAATGAAATGACTTGCCCAAGGTCCTACAAACAGAAGAACAAAGACTGGAAATTAAATGCCTGCTTCCAAAGCCCAAGCTCTGTTTCAAGGAAAAACCCTTAGCACTGAAGACAAGAGACCATAGTTGGGGCTGCAAGTTGCCCCCCGCCTTCCCAGATTGTTACCTTCTATGCAGAGTTCAGATTCTCAAGTTTTCCTCCTCCGCACTCAGTCCCACCCACCACTTTATATCACTGACTCTGCTCCCTCATCTGGCACAACACACGCCCAAGGCCTGAGTCACGGCTCTCTTCCTAAACCCTTTTGTGAAGTAGTGTACAGTGTCCATGGCCTAGTCCCCCAACTCAACCTGAGGGGCAGAGGGACAAAGAAATCAATTCGCAGAATCGCTCCGGGATCGCCCGTCGTAAACCCAGAAGTAGCCAATCACATACGCTAAACTCCATGACGTCATCGGCTGCTGAGCAGAGTCCGGAGGGGCTCCTTGTCCCGCGGCCGGAGTCCCGGCAGAACTTCGCCAGTCGTCACCTCCTTGCGCCGGCTCCGGAGCCAGTGGAGGTGGGGGTTGGGAGAGGAAAGGACGAGAAGAGGGGGGTGGGATCCAGGAAGATGGGTGGGGGTGGGGTGGGGAGGGTACGGGGTGGCACGGGTGGCAGACCAAAAAGAGAAGTGGGAAATGGGCTTAGGGTCCACGAGAAGAAAGGGAACGAGGCAGCGATCTGCCGAATCAAAGGGAAAGAGGGGTGAGGGACAGGAGGGCGTGGGGGAGGGGAGAAGGGAGCCAGACGGGGAAGGGAGCAGGGGTTAGAAGGAGTGCTAGCCTCCGGAGAGGGCTCTAAAGACAGCCTCGGAGACGCCGTCGCTCTCCACTCTTTCTCAGACATCCTGCAGGAGTTTGGAGACTTGACTCTATTCCCGAACAGGAGAAGCGCTGATGCCCAAATGGGGAAGGGGAGTACAACAGAAAAAAGTATCCGTAGTAGGTAGAAGTCGACAGGAGAGGGGACGAGGAAAGTGCTGATGAGGAGAGGCAGAAAAGATGAAGATGGGAGAAAGAAAGGCGGCCAGGATGAGGTCGCCGAGGGTGCTCAGAGACTCTCCCCGGGGGCCAGGCTCTCACCCTGCTATCTTCTGTGGACCTCAAGCATGGAGGCAACTGGAAGTTGGTGAGTGTTTCATGGTATTTTCCAAGTAGTCTGTTTGTGGGTCCTTCAGTGGGAACCCAGACTGGTTGTGCTAAAGCTTGGCATGGTGGAGAGACAAGGAAAGCCAGAGAGGGGTCAGTGCTCAACCCTACAGTATTGGTACCCAGTATACAAAGTAAGCACTAAACAGACCTTTGCTCAAATGGAGAAAATAGCCTTCTCTTACGCTGGCATAAATGCTTTCAGTTTTCAGAGTGGACTTCCAACCATGAATTCATGTCAAAACAACCTTGAGAGAGAGGCTGCCAGATAGGGTCCCTTTTTAGAAGTGAGGTCTGGAGAGGCTCAGTGACTTACCTAAAGGCACACAAATAGGGCCCCTTTCAAGGATCCTCTTTCTCCTGCTGCTTGGTGCTCTTAAAGCTTTTCAGCAGCTTCTCTTTCTTACAATGTTTCAGCCCACTGTATTGCAATTTTCTTTAGTTATCAGCCTCCTTATCTAAACTTTGAGTTGGTAAAGAGGGCAAGAGCCTTCCCTTTTTCACCTTTGTGTCTTCAGTACTTAGCCTATAGTGGGCCCTCAATACATTTAATTGCCTCTGGTAATTCATTCAGTCACAATTGGCACTCTGCTATGTCCATTCTCACTCAGGCAGAGCATGTCTTCTGTCCAAACAGCATGGATTTAGTCTTCATTCTATTGCTCCTTATTCCATTTGTGCTGTTTTCGGCCTTCTCCTCCATTGCTTTTTTCCTTGCTTACAT
Organism: Oryx dammah; assembly: GCF_014754425.2. NCBI lineage: Eukaryota > Metazoa > Chordata > Mammalia > Artiodactyla > Bovidae > Oryx > Oryx dammah. The sequence continues at coordinate 10,330,347 of NW_024070212.1, forward strand.
TACATTCATCCCTCCCCTCCTCCTGCATTTTGCTGGCATTTTTTTTTTTCCTGCATAGGATAAATAAGTGAAATGATGATGTTGGTCATTCAAACCAGACTGAATCGTTTATTTGAGGGGTCTGATAACTAAACAAATAATCTCTAATAAATGGCATGTTGGGAATATGCTTGATACATTGTCTCTGTAGGTTTATAAGGAACTCATTCTGGTTTGCTATATTTTAAGAAACTCATTAAGAAATAGCTCTTTTTTTTTTTCCTGCGAGGGGTGATCTTTTCCCCTTTAATTCTCCAAAGTACTTATGATCTCCTGTCTCCTCTTGAGAATTGTCTGTTAATATGCCTGAAAGTTTTCTTGCTGTTTTTATAAAACTGTACACCTGTAATGATAAATTCTGAATAGCCACTCTCCTGGGAGCAGATGAGTGATTATATAATGTTATTCATAGAAACATGGATAAGTGGCATAAATTATAACCTGGATTGTGAAAGCCTTGTTCTTTGGATTTAGATCTTGCCAATCGTTTATGACATCAGCATAAATTCCCTCAATGGGCTCAGACTGGAAAGAACTTAAGAGAGTGCTCTGAAAAGGTGGCATGCACTTTGAAGTGGAGATAGTGACAGTTCTCTTCAGGCAGGGTCACTGGACAGAAATGTAGACTTTGAGACCATAAGCCCATTAGAAAGGGGAGGCCCAGGTTACTCACGTAGAAAAGCTGATAACAGAGAGAGCTCCAGTCATATACGTCATGTCGTTTCCCTGCTTAGAAACCTCCACTGACTTCCCATCGTCTGCACATAACATCCACAAGATCCTGTGGTCTGATGCCAACGTGCCTTTCAGCTTTGTCTCTTGTTTACTTCACTCAGCCCATATCCCAGACATACGATGCTATTTGGAATTCTTTCTGTAAACCCTTTGCTTTACAGCAAAGTTCACGTTCCCACAGTCACCCTGTTGATAATGCCCCTCACCCATCTGCACACATCTAAGCTCTAACCATCCTTAGAAGCCTGTTTGTGGCGCTTCCTTTAAGAAGGCTTCCCTGATTGCCTCAGGTGGAAATCATTTCTGATTTTGTTGTTGTTGTTACAACATTTTATCTGCTTTTCTTAAATTATGCATCAATCTTTACTTTGAGCTAAAAGTTTGGCTTCCCTCCTAAATTATAATAATTCTGCAGGTAGTGTTGATATCTGATTCATCTCTGTATTTGGTACCAGCCCTATTGGAGCATATTGCACTTAGAAGGTGCTTAATAAATATTTCCTTAATGAATGAATCAAAGATGCTGAACACCTTCAGTTGGGGTAACTAGGTTCAACATATGCCCATGAAGAGGAAAGAGCAAATCAAACAGGCTAGGAAGAAATGAACCAAGGAAGATGGTAGATATTCCAGAGGCTGAAGCTCTAGAAGGTTACAAGATGGTTGGGGCTGGGGGTGGGGTGGGGGTGGATCTCTATTTATTGATTACCTTATATGTGTCATTATCCAAGCCAAGTGCTCTGTTTTCATTATTCCAAAATAACCTGTGTGTATGTGTTAGTCACTCAATCGTGTCCAACTCTTTGGGACTCCATGGATTGTGGCCTGCCAGGCTCCTCTGTCCATGGTATTTTCCAGGCAAGAATACTTGAGTGGGTTGCCATTTCCTCCTCTAGGGCATCTTCCTGACCCAGGGATCGAACCCAGGTCTCCCACTTTGCAGGCAGATTCTTTACTGCCTGAGCCACCAGAGAAGCCTGAATAACCCTTTAATAGATATTATTATGCATATGTTAAGGATGAGTTAACTAAGACTTAGAAAATTTAAGTAACTTTTCTATATGATAGATCCAATAAGTACTGAGATAGGGCAGCCTTTAAACTTAGATATCTCTGACCACAAAGCCCAGACATTTTTTTGCACATCTTCACTACACTGCCTCCCTTTGTAGAAGCATGTGCTTTGTGTGTGTGGTGGGGGGCAGAAGGTATAGTTGGAAAGATTCCTTCCTACATTGCTAGCCAAGGTTTGTTCACCTAAACAATACTCACAACAGTCACCTGCAATATGATAAAAATTAACAGTGTAGCAAGTTGGAAGTGGGAGCTTGTGGTGTTGGTATGATTTATACGCACCGAGTTATATTTTCAATTGGATTCCTTAGTGCATCTTCATGTATACCTTTGGGGGCTCACCTCAAAGAGCTGGGATGATTCTTCAGTTAAGCAAGCAATAGATGTGTCTGGTTAAAACAGAATCCCCTCACATTTTCATGGCACTCTAGCTCTAGGCTATGAACTAAGATTGCCTTCTTGTTTGCTCTCAGTTGTCTGGGGCCTTTCTTAATGCTTGGCCTATTTACCCATGAGTTCCAGTATCTTCAGGACTCCCAGCATTTTAAAGGACTAAGTAGTCCTTTCACTCTGATTCCTTCTGAATGATTGTTCATATCAAGAGAAGCAGAGGTGGAAACTGGAGACTTACTAATGTGCCTTTTAAAGCATACATTGACACCTGTGATTTTGTCTTTCACCCATAGTACAGGGCCTTACACATAGTAAGTACTCAATAAATATTTATTGAATAAATACATGAGTAACTGAAATGAATAAAAATGTATTATGTTTCCAATTTAAGTGATGATAGTAGGGAAGTTTATGTGCTTAAAGTTTATTGCTTGGTTGATGTATTTTCCCTGCCCTGTCTGTTTTGGGAATCCACACTGCATGGGCCTTAGGGCCATATATAAAGTCACAGGTGCACATTTGGGACAGTGGGACAAGGGAACAGAGCTTCCCTGCATAACCACTGCTGGCCTTGCAGTGCTTGGGTCCAGAGCTCCACTCCCCAGATTATAGAGAACGCCAGCTCCTTGAGTAGGAGTTAATGGTGATGGTGATGGTGATGGTGATGATTCAGCATTTCTCTAACTCCAGAGTTAAAAATATTCTTCATCCCAGCCTACTTGTTATTCCTCACGACTACCATGGCAGGTGGGTGGAGGAGTGTTATCTCCAAGGGAAAAACACCCTGGGGGCTGTGGCCCAGAATGCTGAAGGGACCCACTTTTAGAAGGGTTTCCCCACCCCCATTGCTGGGCTCCCCGGCCAGGTGATCTCACTCTTGATTCTTCCCTGACCCTAGCTATGTAATGGATTCTTACATATATTTCTGAAGGGAGTGGCCATGACAAGCTCAGAACTAGAACTCAGTGCCTGCATCCTTCCCTTATGCCCAGAGCCATATTTTTCTTTAATAGTGAATGTCTGCTTCTGAATTTGGAAGAAAGTGGACCAGTCTCATCTGAGGCCCAATTTAATCCATAACTCCAAGATTTGGGAAGGGAGTTACTTTGACCTACGTAGCTTTAGACCATAACATCCTGGTCACAAAGAACTCTCTTTAAACGTCATTTTTCACACTTGCTCTTGGGTTGCCAGGAATTCCGTTACTTCTGCAGAAGTCACTGTGTAATTTCCTAGTCGAAGACTTTGAGGGCATGAGTGTCAAAATGTTCTCTCTCACTTCCTGCTCTACATTCCTGTTTAACTTTGTCTTCCCCAAGTCCCCAGTTTGCTTCTATTCCCAATATTACAGAGCAGTCAGATGAAAGAAAGCTGGGGCCATAGAGGTAAGAGTTATTTTGTCATCATGGCTTGTCTGTTTTTTCAGGTGTACTTCCCTTCCTGTGGCTCCTCAGGGCAGGCTCCTGTCCCCTCACAGACAACATGATCCCCTAATGGATCTCCTCACTCAGCTCAGGTATGCTCCAGCTCACATCCACTTCAGAGCCTCAGAGCTCAGTCACGCTTCAGCTGCCTGCCTCCTGATCGGCCTCCTCTCCAGCTCACTGCCCCCGCCACCCCTCTCTCTGGCTGGGCTGCTGAGACCTTAGCTTCTCAGTGTTCCCTCCTTCCCTCCGTTATTTCTATTGTTTTCTGACTTTCCCTCCTGGAGTCTTGTTTATCTACTTTCTCTCTGGCTCCCAACAGCCTCTTAGCCCAAAGAAGTCACTACCCTTTGGGCGTTGCTTTACTCTCCCTGGGGCAGGGAGAGGGGGGCGGGGGGGGGGGGGAGCGTACAGGATATAAGTCAAACTGGATGGTGAATAGGGTAGGAAAGAGCACTTTCCCTGTAAGGAGTCTCTAACATACTGATTAGCCACAGTAGCTTGGTAAAGTGTAGCCAAGAGAACAAGGGATCTTTATAGAACGAGGGATCTTATTCTGTTAGGTGATCCAAGAGACTTAGGTTTGGAAGGGACGAATCTGGGCTCAAACAGGTTTATTATTGTAGGCTGGCAGACACCTTTTGGTTGCATCCTAAGCAGTTGTTAGAAATGAAAGGCTTTTGTTTCCTGGCCTTGGAATGGTGTGGCACTTAGCTTTTCCAGGCTGAATGAGGAGGAGGGGATCTTTAGGGTAGTTGGCTAGTTGACTAGCTTGCCTGCAGAGGGTATGAGGTTGAGGTTAAAACAAAAAGCACATTGTGGTGTTAACCCTCTTTTCACTAAAAAACAAACAAACAAAAAACAGTTATCCCAAATGTTTTCTCATATCCAAGTGTTTTTAAAAAAAACCCACATTTAAGATGCCATGAGTAACTATATCTGTTTGCTAAAGCCCTGCAATCAGTTCGCATATTCTGGTCATTTCCTACTGACCCCTACTGGCCAGAGTTGGTTATTCCTAAGATCATTTTGAGTCTTCCAGATGAGAATGTAACTGATGTCCTTTCTGACTCCACTACCAAAGTTCAGTAATTCCTCACCTTCTTTTCTTGCACCTCTTTCTTCCCAAAATATTTTCCCATCTATGATTCTTAGGTTTCCCTAGTGGCTTAGATGGTAAAGAATCCACCTGCATTGCAGGGGACCTAGATTCAGTGCCTGGGTTGGGAAGACCTCCTAGAGAAGGGAATGGGTACCCACTCCAGTATTCCTGCCTGGAGAACTCCACAGACGGAGGAGCCTGGCAGCTTACAGTCCACAGAGATGCAAAGCGTCAGACACAACTGAGTGACTTTCACTTTCACTATGATTCTTAGTGACTTTCACTTTCACTATGGTTCTTTTAGAGTTGATAAAAATCCCAAGTAGTGTCTAGTGCACACTTTCTGTTTTAAAGACGAAAAACCAAGGTTCACAGAGGCTTAGAAACTTCTAAGTGTGGTCACATAGGCAGTTAGTGGTAGCTGGGTTCATAACCCCAGTCTTCTGTCCTCATTGTCGGTCCTGGGCACTAGCTAATTTGGAAGTTAAGTTACCATTTAGTGTGACTTGACTTCCAGTGACTTCCTCTCTTCCTGCCTCCCATCTCCCTCTGCATTGCTGTGAGGAACCCTAGGACTTTGGACCTCCAGGGAAGTAACTCTGCTAAATGCTGGGCAGGTTAGAGAAGTTGGGGTGAAATGAGGATGCAGAAGGTGCGAATAATGTCACCCTACAGATGTCACCATCTTCCTGGCAGATTCTTACAAAAGAGGAGGCCATGGGGCTGAAGCCACTTCCGTGCCCTTAGGAATGAAAAGGGTGATGAGGAGGGTGGGCTGTGTGAGTGTTAGCATTTGTGTGGAGAGCTGGGGGATGCTAATCTGATTGTGATGTGGGAGACAGAGACTAGACGGGAGAAAGCCGCAGAGGAGCTTGTCCTATTCTTGAGCTAGTGACAGAAAAAATCTGGAGGCAGAAGTGGGCTTGCAGTAGGCTGGGGCGGGGGGGCCCTCAGAGACTTAGTTAAGATTCTGAGGAGCAGAGACTGGGAAGTGGGTGGCAGAGAAGGAGGTGGGGACAGCTGTTGCTTTGATTTGCTATTGAGTCAGTGTTCCCAGTGCATTAGCACTGGGAGGGAGCCCCGGGCTGGCCCCCAACACAAACAAGCCCCTCTGGAGCCAACACAGTGTTGTAGCGAGAACTGCAGTGGGGAGACAAAAAAAGGAAGGGGATCTAATCCCCAAAGAGCCCCTTCCTTGCCTTAGCTCCTGCCTTCCAGGACTGGGCTCTGTGCTCCAGACAAGCATCTAGTGTTCTGTACTAAGAGGCTGGGTAGGGTTGATGAGACACAGCAGAGCGGATGGCTTTGTAAGAGCTGCTGGGAGCACAGGTTCTGTGCAGGGGGTTGACTCTCACCATTTACTTCTCAAGCAAGCCCCTAAGGTCAGGCATGAAACCAACCTTGAAGCATTTTAGAAGCATCCTTTCACCCCCATCTCCTCATTCCCTTCCCACCATGTTCACATCCTCAGAAAGCAGGACAGATATGACCTGGGTCTGTGTTCTGGTGCAACAGAGAGTCAGGAGGCCAGATTTTGAACTCTTAGATGTCCCTTGAGCCAAGTGTAGGCACTTTATACCCTTTCTCTGAAAGTGAAAGTGAAGTCGCTTAGTCTTTGCCCGACTCTTTGTGACCCCATGGATAGTAGCCTGCCCCAAGCTCCTCCGTCCATGGGATTTTCAAAGCAAGAGTACTGGAGTGGGTTGCCATTTCCTTCTCCAGGGAATCTTTCCGAACCAGGGTTCGAACCCAGGTCTCCCGAATTGTAGACAGACGCTTTACCATCTGAGCCACCAGGGAAGTCCATACCCTTTCTCTAAGTGTATGTAATTGCTCTCACACATCTGTAATAGAATTGGGAAAGAATCGCCCCATCTTAAGAAAGTACTTAGGAAAGGAAACATAACAGAGTCAGTGTGGAGTAAATGAAAACATAATTAAGTTTAACTTGTTGGAAAATATGTTTAGCCATGAGAAGCAGGAACTGGGAATGGGCAGAAAAGCCCAGGAACACTGGGGAGAAGTAAAGAACAGATTCCCTAAGGAATATTCATCCAGGTGCCAGAGCCTGGCTCCCAGTTGTCCAGAGCCACAAAACCTGTCTGAACAGAGGAATGAGTTCCCTTCTCAACAGGCTGTATCTTATTCTCCTTTGCTCTTAATGTCGCACTGTAGATAGTTTAGGCTGAGGGCTTGGTGTGGTGGGATTACAATGCTGTGGAAAAGTTTAATTTGTTAGAAGTCAGGCAAGAGAGCATTCTGGGGCTCTGCCAGCTCTCATTTTACTGACTTGTTTTTACTGTTTCCCTTCACCGGGTGATCAGAGTCAGGGTGTGGATGACAGGTTCAGGGCAGTGATTAGGAGCATCACAAGGAGAAAAAACTGCTCTGCTCTGCACACCCACACTGCTCTGGGTCCCCCTCTTCTGCCAATCCCAGCTGAGATTTAGTCTCTTCTCTTCACTTTTCTCACCTAAAAATGTATTTTGCAGCAAGTGGCACATTATTCAATTAGCCTTATTCTGTGCCTTCCTGGGAATTTAGCTCTTTTGTGAGACAGATACATTCCTTCAAACCTACAGACATCACAGTCCCTGAAATGGTCATTAATTCTGCCATCCCAAAGTTCTCCTCTCTTCAAACTGTCATTGAGTGTCTCATCTTTAATGTGGATGTACATTCTATCCTGTTCCTCAAGATACATATATATTTCGACCTGGTTACTCTTTTTTTCCCCCTTCAGCACGTGTCCCTCAACACACACATGATGACTAGTTTTCACTCTTTGTATCTCTGTTTTCCTTTTTTTTTTCCTGTCATAAACATAGCTTTTCTTATGACCCAGATACAGAGTCCTTTTTAGAAGCCTGTTATTAATCAGAACCCCTTACGTCTGTCCAGCAAACCATATGGTTTAAACTCAGAGTTTCTCCTCAAAGCAGAATTCAGAATCCTGCTCAGGCTCCCCAGGAGAGGGCCAGAATCCTCTTCTCCCCAGGGCTGAGCTCAGTCCATCTGTCACTGACACTGGACTCCAGGGCTTGGAAACCAGAAGAGAGTTGGCATGAAGCACCAAATGAGGATAAATGAGAATGTGTGAGGCCCATGGGCTAGTGATGGTGGTTTTTATATTTGGTTGAGATTATAGGATGAGATGAGTGGAGAAAACATATAATATGTGTTTGGAAATATCTCATCCTTAAGAACTAGAGTAAGAACTAGTAAGAACAAGTGAGTGCAGTTGTCTCATGCTTTGTTTACATTTGCGGAGGGACAAATGATTAGGAGCAGATGGTAAAACAGTCCTCTCATTTTATGATAATGAAAAAACCTTGCTCTTCAAAGACTGACCTAGGCTAGGCTAAGTCTCAAGTAACTTGTCGTCTAGGTATTTGTTAGACTCTTGCTGGGTTTCCAAGGAGGGTTGGGTATTTAAGTTAGAGACTCAATAAACCAGTTCACCTTCTGAAGCTTTTTCACTCTGAGGCTTTGGCTGGAATTCTAGAATCCAAATGGGAAGTAAAGAGCTAGATCCCAGAAGAAAAAATGAAGGCAAGAAGCAAGGATCTGCATATTCCCAGTAAAACCTGGTATTGGAAGGACTAGTTTTCCATTCTACCTTGCTGATATCTGCGGCTGTATGAAGGAAGTAGAGGGCTAAGTAATGGTTAGCTTAGAGATGAATGGCTGAGATACCAGCCTTCATTTCTTTTTTTTTTCCCCTCGGGTGAGGTGATATGTCTGACCTTTTTTGACCCTGAACTGGAAGTAAATGAGCCAAAGGTGCTTATAATTAGCAATCAATACACAATTAGTGTAGGTCTAGCTGGGGTAAGGAAAAATGAATCCTGAGAGAAAATAACATTTTAGTTCTGTATGTTATTTAGCTTTCTTATCAGTCTCCTGGAGACCTCTGGGAGAAAGATGGAGTGAGATGAGAGGGTTAAAGAATTCCAGAGGTAAGCGCTCACACATAAAAATGATACACATATTGAAAAAAAAATCTGGAATCTCTGCATTAGAATCCTTTCAGAAACATGTCTGCTCTTTATGAGAACAGGGGGCTCAGGGAGATGAGTAGATGCGAGATACTCCAGCTGTTACCATAACCCTAATTCTGTCTTCTTGAAAGCTCACTCATGGAGATAAATCACTTCCATTACCTGTCCTTGAGGAATGAAATTTCTCCTTGTTTCAAATAAGGAAATGGAAGGGGGGTACTGGAAATTAATTCTGGAAACCTGTCTCTCCAGCTTCACTCTGTATAGGTCATTCGTAAGTGTTAACTATTATATGAACTATTATGCAGAATTGACAGGCGGAAATCATCACTGAGGGGAAGAGAAGCTTGTATAGCTCTGATGTGTTGGGAGGAACAGGCTGTCTAGTCTCAGACTGGCAGGGGCTGAGCATTCTTGGCTCCTTGCTGCACTTGACGTCATCAGCTTATTGGCAGATCACCCAAAAGAGTAGCAGAGTCCAGTTTAAAGATGCATCTTCTGAGATATGGCCAAGGACTTGGACTCTGGGATAAGATGGTTACATTAAGGCCATTTAGTCTATACAAGATGGCTATAATGATGAGGAACATGAGTCATGGATTTGGTATTTATTTTCTATGCCTCTCCCATATTGCATTCTTCTATTATCTATTCTGAGGTGCCAACCTAGATATTGTCTTTATGTTTACTGCTAAGGCCGAGGGGAAAGGGAAAATGAGCGTCATGACAGGACAGTTTGAGTTGGTTGTCAGGCTCAGAGTGGTGTTAAGAGGTGTGTACTCATAACTGAGTAGGACTCATTTTGCATTCTACATGTATAGTGTGCATGTGGTAACCACATGAGCAATGCTGTCTCAATCTAAGCCATGACTGTTTGTAGTTCTGTTTTAAATCTATGAGTCCATGTATGGCAAAACATCCGGTTCTTTGGAGGCCATTTGAGGTCACTGTAGGCCCTCATCTCCTGAACATTGCAAACACCACTTTTCTACCTCAGAATTATTTGTTTTTTCTATCCCCTTCCTATAGGTGATTAGGTGGTTATGGAGACTCTCCAGATGGTCTTGTTCCCCTCTTGCTGGTAGAGCCAGTCGGGAATCATAGCCAAGATCATGTGTGTGTTTGCGGTAGGAGGAGGGAAATCCCATCCCTGTTTTGAGGGCTGCACTGTGAAGAGTAAAGAGATTAGGAATTTGGATGGGGAGCAGGACCACGGAGAGCAGCAAGAAGAGCCGGGAGTGTCCCCGTCAGGGGCTAGCACCATGGAGAGCTCAAAGCACCTGTGGTTTGTTCCACAAAGAACAGGAAAACCAGGATCATGGGTTAAGGCAGCCAGATCGCAAACAATCCAACAAGAAAGAGCAGACATCAGGGCTTTTGCTAGGATCACACCACACCCATCATTTACTCTCAAAGGCCTTCTCGAGTACTTTGTTTGAACACCACACATGCAACCCAGAGATGGTGCTAAAAAAGTGAGGACCGCCACCGGACTGAGTTTGTCAACATAAGCCTCAGTAATTATAGAAATTACATAAGAATCAGTGGTGGTGGAGAGAGTTTTGATTTGCTGCAACCAATTATGAATGACATTAAGAGTATCTTTTAATGTGGGAAACAGTGCCACAAAGCCTGTGTCTCCTCAGAGACAATAGACATAAGGAAGCCAAAATGTGTATTATAGTTAGCTATGGTATGGGACCTGGAGAAGGAAATGGCAACCCACTCCATTATTCTTGCCTGGAAAATCCCATGGACAGAGGAGCCTGGTGGGCTACAGTCCAAGGGGTCGCAAAAGAGCGGGACAGGACTTAGAGACTAAACAACAAACAAAGGGTATGGCATGTGTCAGTCAAATGCTCTAAGGCACCCCAAATTGATGTGAACAGCCCAATCTTGATCATACATGGAAAAGCATAATGGGTTATGCCTTGTAAAAAGGGCATTGTCCTCAGGACTTAGAGGTCTTTGTGTTAGTTGGGAAATTTGGCGACTCTCTTTAGACTTAGGGAAATTTTGGTAAAGGGACAGATAGCTCTCTCTTTCAGTGCCTGTTGCTTCAGTGAAGAATATATAGCCTTAATGAGCTTATATTTTGTAAAAAAGAAAAATCTCAGCAGTTTCATGTGTTCAAGACTCCTATCTTGGTGCTAGAATGGATGGATCTCCTTGTGGGAACAGGGTTGGATTGGGTTTCTACTTGGGTTGTAAAATCCCTGAGCATCAGCTGGTTCTGACCTGGTAAAAGATCATCTCTACTGCTGACAGAGGCAGGTCTTTGATCCCAGACTTGTTCTTCCCTATTTTTCAGTTACATGGAGTATTTGCTCTTAATTTGACTGAGTTCTTAGGGACCTGAATCTTTTTCTGATGGCTTGCTTTTCCAGGCTTTTTTTTTTTTCTAGTGGTTTGTTTTTCTCTTATCTCTTATAAGCATTCTCATGAGGACTGCTATTCTCAGAGTTTATGGATGGGTCTCTAGGACATGACCTCATCTTGGAAACAAAATGTTCCAGTGCATGGACCTATAGCCAGTGATGAAATGGGAAGTGTTAACTTGTAGCATAAAAGATGAAAGGAGAAGATATAATTACCGAAACTTCCTAATACCCTGGCTTTTTCATTCAGTAGTCAGTTAGGAATTGGTGCATTCTACAGCTTGCATTCATGGGAAACCTGGAGCCTAGATTACCATTCTTCAGTAAAATTCCATTACTGAGAAATAGATGACAAAAAGGGGATTGTTGACTTGGTTCTGTTGGAGTAGGAAACAACAAAGAATGTGACTAGCTTCAGCCCCTGGGGTTTAATTTCTGTGATTATAACTGTGAGGGTTTTTCCCTTAGGTTATTTTTTGTGACCTAAGGACAAGAAGCTTTTGATTCCAGTACATATTATTTGGACTCCAAGAAAGCAGCGATGGCAAGGGGTACCAAAATCACATCTCAGAATTTCAGAGCAATGGCACAACGACCTGGTCTGCTGTTTCAGAGTGACCAGAACACCAAAAAGATGCCATCTGTGGAATTTTATGGCTGCAGAACTATGAGTCATTCTTCAAGTGAATAGTGACTGTCTCCAACAAGGCATTGTTGAAATTAGATTTGGACCTCCTTTCTTGCTCAGTTGGAAGAGGAGAGAGAGGAAGAGAGAGAACAAGAACCTAAGGATAGTGAACTGTCTCATTTATTGTCAGTCTAGGGTAGAGGATTTCAAACTGTATGTAGCAGAACCTCTGTGCCTTAAGGATTAGGGGAAATACAGGGGAAGTCAAGAAGAAGGGCAGGAGGGTTTCAGGACTTATTTATCTGTTTCAAAAAGAGTAATTTTCCTTTGATCTGTTTCATTTATTTGATAAAGAACCTTCACATCTTTAAAGATAAAAGTGAGAAAACCACTGTGCCAGAGGAACTACCGAGCCCAGCAGTGCCGCCAAGCCCCAGGGAGAACTCAGGACAGAGTCTTTGGTGTAACTGCTGGAATAGGCAGTTGATATGTACAGCTTGGGTCCCACATCAGACAGACTGGTTCTGTATGGAATTAACTAAACTCTATGATACCAGTGTCTCTGATACTTCCAGCTTCTCTGTGCCAGAAAATGCCACGTCTGGAGGGAGAGCATCTCCTTCCCAAGGATTCCCAGCTGCAACTGGGAAGAGAACAGAATGAGAACAGCTACAGCAGCAACCAGGAAAAGAAACTGGGTGCAGTAGGTCTGCCAGGCAGATCCGTGGGCAGCTCTAGAGCGAATGCCTGCTGGACTTCTCCGGCACATTGGGCATGATCTCTACACTGGGCAGCTGGCCAGGGGGCTGCAGAATGGACGGCAGTGGACAGAAGGTCATTGGGAAGGGAAAGAGGTTCATGTGTGAGGCAGTGCACTCCAAGGTTAAACTGCTATATCTTGATCTGAAGGAAAGGGAAGCTGCCCACCTGTCTGTTTCTGTACCAGATCAACTCACAGAGTGCTGGAAAAAATTTGAAAAAGGAAAACCAAGGGAGGTTGGTCGCAATGTTGAATGTCGAACAGCTCACCAGAGAGACAACCACAGGATACATTAAGTTCATGGGCCTTGTAATCCCCCAAACCTGGAACTGCCAACTTCTGCCAACACTAGAGGAGAAATGTGAGAAGGAAGGGGCAGGTGGCTCACTCAGAATGTTTAAACCATTCCTGAGTTTCAAACCACGGCACTAATGGTCAGGTTCAGATAACAATTGTTTGCCCTTCTCCAGCCTCTCAATCTCTGTTCAGTCTGATGAAATCTAAAAAAGTGTATGTTGTACTCCAGGGAGCTGTGTGCTGCTGCTGAGCTCCCTGCCCAGGGCCCTCCGGAACCCCAAGTCAGGGGTCCTAGACACACCTTCTGTATGAGCCTGGGCAGAATGGTCATCAGGACCACCACCCCGGGGGTATTAAATCTATACACCTGCTTCCCACATCAGAGTGGGCCTGTTCTGATCCCAAAGCTAGGAAGTAGAATTAATTTGGATAGAAGATGGTACATGGTTGTGTCTCTTGTGCATCAGTGCATCCTGAGACATTACGACCAGACATATGTCCACTGTCAGGACCGATAATGCTCCAGAAGGACAATGATACTTGATTGACTCTTTTTTCTGGGAACAGATCTTCTAAGCCATCTCCAAATTCTCAATCCCTCCTCCAGACATTCTCCACTCAAAATGTATTGGCTACCACTCTTCCCTCAAGCCACTGCTATGAGAGGTATATATATATATTTATAAGGATAAATCATTTCTTTTCCTCTAAATCTTAAGCCTGAGTAGGGGCTGAGCCCCCAGATTGAGGACTAAGAAAGAAGAGTGCAGTTGGTGAAGAAAGACCTGGCTAGTATACAGATTACTCTCTTCTCCTGTGTTTGTTTATATCCTAGAGTTGAAGAGCTGACAGCTTTCTGGGATGACTTCGTTCTGTTGAGGTTCCAGCCTGCCCCATCAGTTCCCATTGCCAAACAGAGGCAGTTTGGGTCACACTTGTCTCTCTTAAACACAGGTAGCAGAATGGGAAGGCCAGAGGCTGCAGGTGAAAGTCAAGGCCTAGTAGAGAGTCCTTATTTGGGTACGTGCACCGCACCCAGCAACCTCTCCTTTGCCTTGCACTTAGACTCTCTTCACCTCCTCAGTGAGTAGGGTCAGCATTACAGCCATCCAGGGGAAGGGGGGTTCCACACAGGGGAGAGAAGGGGCCTCTGTCCTGTGGTGACTTGGGTAGGAACTCCCTTGGGGAGTGTGAATGGATACAGAGTAGAAGGAGCCAGCCTGCAAGCTGCCCAGTGTCCCCGTAACACCAGAAGCTCCTTCTTCATGATGGAGATAGGACTTGGGGAGCAGGTCAGGGGAGATGGAGCAAGTATTCTTCCAGCACCCTGGCTCTTCGCCTGTTTCCTTCAGATGAAATTCTCTACATCATCCTCCCCAGTTTCAACCCCTCCCCTCTCCACCCCCGCCCCGCCCTGTGCCCATCCCTGCTGGCCACTGGGTCCATCGCCCAGGAGCCGCCTCCCCTTTCTCCTCCCCTGCGGTTCTTTCTGTTTTTCGTTGGCATCTGGCCGGGCATAGGCCACCACCCTCCCCCTCACTCTCCCCACATCCCTTGGCTCCGCAGAGGTCCCGGTCCCCCTTCCCCTCCCCCAGCCAGTCCGCCTCTGCCAGGGGCGGAGGAGACTGGAGGATGCATTCCTTTAGACCCTTCACCGCCTGCCCTCCCTCCTCCAGGGACCTGAGGCTCTGAGCTGTGCCTCTCTTCCCGGTCTCCCTACAAACTGTCCCCTGCCACCCCACTAAGCGTCAGCAACCTTTAAGAAAGCTGAGGTGCCCCACAGCGCTGACCTACATAGCCCGGTCCAGGGCGGGAGGGGGCCCCTAGCCCCCTCACCCCTGGCCCCGCCTCCGTTCTCCCCCCACTCTCTTCTTTCACTTCTCTACCATGACTAACCCAAGAAGGTTTGAGTTCCTGACTGAAGCAGAGGGGGCTAGGCGAGACACCTTACCTCAAATTTGGAAAATCAATTCTCAGCCCAGGAAAGCTTTGGGTTTTCCATGCATCCTCCTCCCCAAATATCTTCAGTCTTCCTTTTGCCCAATCTCCCTCCCGCTACTCCCCCTCCTCCGCTCCCGTCTGGGTTTCTTTTCCCAGCTTCTGCCACCCTTAGGGACACTGCCATCCGGGGGCCCTCTCCGCCCGGTGTTGTTGTTTTGCTCCAGAGAGAAGCCCCCCACTTCCTTGCCCACGCCCCCCTCCACAGCCTCACCCAGGCCCCCTTCCGTGCCCACTTGGAGCTCCGCCGCGGGTGGGGGGACGGTCGGGGGGGCAGGAATGTTTGCATACAGCAGTTCAGGGGACCGCACTGGCTACCCAACCCCTCCAGACATACATACACAAACAGCCGACACACGCCCTGACTGAAACAGCGACAAATCTCACTCCGCCCCCAACACACACTGACACAGACATACACACAGATACTGACACAGAAACGCAGCCAGACACCAACACAGACGCGCACACCCAGACGCACACGGACAGCAACACAACCAGACCCCGGGCGGCTTGTCACAGACCCAAATCTGCGACTTCACACGCAGACACACTCGACGGTGTACAAGGAGGGGGCATACGCGGCACACCCCACGGTTCACAGAGACACGGATGCTCGCAGACAGACACAGGGTATCAGGAGCGGCTGGCGACTCGAACCCCGCTTCCAAACAAAGCCAACGGGCTCCCTCCGCCCCCTCCGCCGGTCGGAGCCCCCGCCCCGGCCCCTCCCCACCTCCCCTGGCGCCGCCCCCTCCCTCACTCACCGTCC
The DNA here is from genome assembly GCF_014754425.2 of Oryx dammah. Lineage (NCBI taxonomy): Eukaryota > Metazoa > Chordata > Mammalia > Artiodactyla > Bovidae > Oryx > Oryx dammah. The sequence continues at coordinate 10,345,948 of NW_024070212.1, forward strand.
TGGGAGAGGTTGGCCCCGCCGGGCGCCCAGCAGCAGGCGAAAAGCAGGAGCAGGGGCAGGGCGGAAGGGGCCCCCATCGCGCTTCCCGGCCGGCTCCCTGGCAGGGCGCTGGCGAGCCTGGGTCCCTGGGGGCTGGAGCTGGGGAGGGGGGTAGACGACGCCACTGACCGAAAGGGCGCCCCCGAGCCGCTTAGGAGCCCGGGGCCGAGGCGGGGACCGGGAGGGAGCCGGCGCTGCTGCAGTCGCGGGGATTAAATAGGGCGCTCGGAGCAAACCATTCGGTTGGAGGTGGAGGGGGGGTGACGGGGGGCTGGGCTGGGCGCGGGGGGGACCGGCTGCCGCATTCCCCACTCCCCCCGCCTGCCGCACCCCCTCCGCGCCGTCGTGGTGCCTTCCACCCTCTCCCCCGGGAGCTCCACCAGCCCGGCTCGGGCGTGGAGCAGAGGGAGCGAGCTGGCTCAGCAGTGGGACCCGGCGCCCACCCCTCCTAGACTTGGGGTGGAGGGAGGGGAGTCGGGCAGGGCCTGGGGCCAGCTGGCGGGAGCTGCCACTGCAGGCCTGGGCAAGGGCGTGCCCACTAGCCCCAGAGCTTCCAGCCCCGCCCTCCTTCCTTTGGCAACTGGGGATCCCCAGGAGTGGGATGCCCCTAGGGTGCCCCTACCAACAGTGTGCCCCTACCAACAGTGTGCCCAGGGACATCTCTACAATGGGTAACCAGTTACCCTGGTCTTTTTCTAAAGCACTAACATCCCTAGTTCCTCTGACGAAAGAGCCCCTACTTAGACGTCCAGCAATAATTTGTGGCCCCAGGCAATTTCCTTTGAAAGGCATCTTCCAGCAAGCCCCCAGGCCATGGGAATCAACACTTCCCTCAGTCCCTCAAAGAAATCACTCCCAGTCTAAAAACAGCGGTTTCCCTTCAGATTCTGCCGAACTGAGCAGGCTACAACACAACTCAGTGGTTTCCCCCCTTAATCCTTTCTATTCTCCGACTTTACTCCCAACCTTTTCCAATATGTTTCTTCTTTATATTTCAGAGGGTCTTATCCTTCCTTTTTCAAGTTTTAGTGAGTAAGATTCTAGGTGAATGGTGTGATCTGTAGATTCTCAGGAAGCTACTCTCTTAAGGACCTTACGTGGCTAATGCAGTTCTTGCCCCTGAGGCCAGATACAAGATGAATGAGAGAAGTAGGGTGTCTGTACTTGCTCTTGGCTCAAGAGTTCGAAGCCCCCAGGGTTTTCTTTCTTTCTTTCTTTTTTTTTAAATTGTGATTGAAGATCTCTGGAGGAGTCTTGGTAGATCTCAGAAAGAGATCCTCCTGAGTCAGTTTTGCTACAACTTACCTCTTAGGTATACACTCCTAAATTTTAGAATCTCTGAATCAAAGAATTTTATGTATATGAGTATTTTTTAGAAAATATTTGGTACAATCCTTATTACACATGTGCAATTGAGATTCAAAGGGTATGAAGTGATCTATCCAAGATTAGACTGACAACAGTAGAAAACACAAGTGTTGGCCAGGACATGGAATAATATGATTTTTGAAATGCCCTCTGGTCTCTTGGATAGTATGTACAGATGTGAGGGTTGGACTATAAAAAAGGCTGAACACCAAAGAATTGATGCTTTTGAACTGTGGTGTTGGAGAAGACTCTTGGGAGTCCCTTGGACTACAAGGAGATCAAACCAGTCAATCCTAAAGAAAATCAACCCTGAATATTCATTGGATACTGCACTGAAGTGCCAATACTTTGGCCACCTGATTTGAAGAGCTGACTCATTGGGAAAGACCCTGATGCTGGGAATGATTGAGGGCAAGAGGAGAAGGGATGACAGAGGATGAGATGGTTGGATGGCATCACTGACTCAATGGACGTGAGTTTGAGCAAATTCTGGGAGATAGTGAAGGACAGGGCAGTTGGTGGGGTGACAAAGAGTTGGACAGAATCTAGCAACAGAACAACAACCAATCCTGGAAGGCCAGTTTTGTCCCTAGATGAGAGATTTGGGTGCCTGTCTTCTAACTTCTGGGTCCATCCCCTTTCTGCACTGGCTCTGCATCACCATGCTAATCTTTAATATTTGAGTAATCTTTCCCCCTCTCTACTGGAAAAACCATAGCCTTGACTAGACGGACCTTAGTCAGCAAAGTAATGTCTCTGCTTTTGAATATGCTATCTAGGTTGGTCATAACTTTTCATCCAAGGAGTAACTGTCTTTTAATTTCATGGCTGCAGTCACCATCTGCAGTGATTTTGGAGCCCCCCCCCAAAATAAAGTCTGACACTGTTTCCACTGTTTCCCCATCTATTTCCCATGAAGTGATAGGACTGGATGCCATGATCTTCGTTTTCTGAATGTTGAGCTTTAAGCCAACTTTTTCACTCTCCTCTTTCACTTTCCTCAAGAGGCTTTTTAGTTCCTCTTCACTTTCTGCCATAAGGGTGGTGTCATCTGAGTATCTGAGATTATGGAGGTTATTGGTTTTTCCAGTAGTCATGTATGGATGTGAGAGTTGGACTGTGAAGAAGGCTGAGCGCCGAAGAATTGATGCTTTTGAACTGTGGTGTTGGAGAAGACTCTTGAGAGTCCCTTGGACTGCAAGGAGAGCCAACCAGTCCATTCTGAAGGAGATCAGCCCTGGGATTTCTTTGGAAGGAATGATGCTAAAGCTGAAACTCCAGTACTTTGGCCACCTCCTGCGAAGAGTTGACTCATTGGAAAAGACTCTGATGCTGGGAGGGATTGGGGGCAGGAGGAGAAGGGGATGACAGAGGATGAGATGGCTGGATGGTATCACTGACTCGATGGACGTGAGTCTGAGTGAATTCCGGGAATTGGTGATGGACAGGGAGGCCTGGCGTCCTGCGATTCATGGGGTCGCAAAGAGTCGGACACGACTGAGCGACTGAACTGAACTGAACTGAATCTTTCTCCCTCTCAGAGAGCTTTTGCAGCTGTCTGTGATGGACTTAATGTCTCTGTCCCCTCGTAACTCAAGGATAAGGACGTGGAAAGAAAGTAAGTCGCTCAGTCATGTCCGACTCTTTGAGACCCCATGAATGTAGCCCACCAGGCTCCTCCATCCATGGGATTCTCCAGGCAAGAATACTAGAGTGGGTTGCCATTTCCTTCTCCAGGGAATCTTCCTGACCCAGTGATCGAAGCTGGGTCTCCCGCATTGCAGGTAGATGCTTTACCTCTGAGCCACCAGGGAACAAGGATGTGGGAGGTACTCTGTAATCAGTAAAGCTCTATACAAATGTTAGTCACTGATGGAGAGGACAAGAGAGAATATTCTCCAGGAAGACCCTTAAGGATAGCCAGAAAGCTGCCCCTCTGTTTTTCTTTTCACTGTTTGTGGAGTTTACTCATGGTTTCTGGAAGAGGAGCTCTGCCTACCTCTTGAACATTTCTTCAGTGTCTGGGTGGTTATTAAGAAATATTTATAAGACAGTGTTTTTACCACCTTGGGTTGTCTGACTTGTCTGCCTTGATTCATCTCAGTGACTCCAAACTGTCCTGCTGCATTGGGGTTCTCTGTCTCTTTGGGGGTTCTCTGAGTCAGAGATGGAAGGGGAAGTGTGCTTGAAAGATACAATAAGGACACCTGGTATAAGAAAGAGGAGAGGCTGTGCTATGGGATAGGCAGGAGGGAAGATACAGGGGAAAATGGACCTTCTGACTAAGGTGGGATTAGGTTGGCGTGAATTTAGTCATGCAGCAAAAAGGAACGAGTGGGTGTGTTTTCAAAGAGAGAATGAAGCTTCAGAGAAGAATCATGCTATCCTAGTTAAAGAGTCTTGATGGATAAAGAGTATTATCTTTGGAGCTAGAAGTTTTAAAGATCATCTGAGTGGGATTAAGAGAGCACAGGTTAGTGTTGGGGGGAATGAGAGTGGGGATGGGTGGGATTGGGACGCTAGGATGTAGGATTAGGTCCCAAGCTTCTGTAACTAATCACCTTTTCCATCTGCTGCTCTGCTGACCCGCTTCTGCCTGTCCTTTAATTCTCTAATGACTCTGCTGGTCTGGCCCCACCCTCTACTGTAACTGCAAGGGAAGAGAACCAAGGGTGGGAGGAGAGGGGGAGAGCTTTTGTGGAGAGTATTAAGCCTGAGCAAATAAGACTCTGGAATGCTCTTTTCCTACTAGTTCCTTCTCTCTTTTCTGCATCATCAGCATCATCTTGGCAGCACTTTAGGGTCTGGGAATATGAAGCAGTCATTGGCTTTTAGAAATACAGGATAAAAGAGTATTAGAATTGTAAGGGACCTTCAAGATTACCTAATGAATACCCCTTGTTGAACAGATAAAGGAAATGAAACACAGAGGACTTAGGTGACTTCTGTGTTCACACAGCTGTGGAGTAGAGGGGTTACAGTATTGGATAAATAAGGCAGATATACCCATGGGGGCAGGAGGGATAAGGGGAGTCGTTTTTCTCTGGGAGTGTCCACTTTGAGGAATTCTCACTCCTGGCTATCTCAGAGTGAAGGGGTCATGTCTCCTGCAGAGGCAGATGGATCCATTTGGAATAGCTCCTTACCTCTAACCATGCTAATGCTCTTTGTCCCTGGGCACCCAGCCTCTTACGGGCAGTGCATTCATTAGGAATAGAGTTTTACAAAGAAAGCCTGAACTACAAGGATTATCCTCAGCTGGAAAACAGGTAAAATAAAAGTATCCATGTTGCATTGTGATCACCGTGGTTACTTTTCACTGTAAAATGCTATGATACACAATCAGTGTATCCCAGAGACTTGCAGAGTCTAGAGTGGGTTGTCTGTGGGATTCAAGAACTGGTCACCACAGTGAGAACTGGGGGGAGCAGAGAAGGGGAGTGGAGAGAAGGCTGGCTCCTGGGTGCCCTTGTCCACTCAGCAGTAGCCTGGGTGGCTGGGGGTGAGGAATGTGGCTCTGGCACCGGTTCTGGGCTGGATGCAGCTGTGTGGGCCCTGGGCATTCCTTTCCCCACGTGGCTCCTCTTGGGGATGGAGGAGGGCAGGAACTTGGCCTGAGTGGGGGTGAATACTACATATTCATCTAGGAGGGGAGTGAGAGCACCTGCAGGAAAAAACCTCCGAACCCTGGCTCAGTTCTGCTTTGCCCTCTAACCCGTGGCCTCTGTATGACTTTTTCTTTATCAGTAAATTCTACACAGGTTTCCACATTTGCTTTCCTCTTTCATCTTCCACCCAAGTAACCCAAGATTCCTCATACTGCTTCTTATTTCTATTATCCAGTTTTAATTAACCCTATCCTTAATAAAAATCTTTGTATGTGTTTTAATTCTAACCTTAATTGAATTCCAATTTCAACCCTAACCCTAATCTTTCATAGACTCTAACTACTAATCCTAATACGAACTCCAATTTAATTGTTAATTTTAAGCAGCATCTTAATTCTAACCTGTTGTAAGCCACCAATTTGGGACAGCAACTTGTTCATAATAAAAACGGTCATAGGTGCCATTTTTGGGGGGAATGGGGAGTGGGGGAAGCTTTCCTGGTAGCTCAGCTGGTAAAAAATCTGCTTGCAATGCAGAAGACCTGGGTTCCATCCCTGGGTTGGGAAGATCCTCTGGAGGAGGGCGTGGCAGTATTCTTGCCTGGGAATCCTCATGGACAGAGGAGCCTGGTGGGCTATAGTCTATGGAGTCGCAAAGAGTCGAACACAACTGACAACTAAGCGCATACGATTTTTTGGAGAATCTGTTGTACGCCAGACTGCACTGGGTCCTTTACTTGCACGGTATGTCATTTAATACCTGAAATACCCTAATGTGGTTGAGATTATTAGCTGCATTACAGATATGAGGAAACAAAAGTTTAATGAGATTATGTAATTTGTAAACAGTGAATCCAAACCTACTGTTGGTGTTCATTTCTTTTTCTGCTAACAAATGCTTTCTGATTGGGCTTTTCCCAAAATCCTAACTAATTTTGACTTGAATAACTTCTAAATTACTGAATGTCTTGAGAGTATATTATTAGTTAAGCTTAAAAAAAAAATAAATAGTGGTACAAAATAGAAACCAAACAAGCCAACAAAAAGCCCAAATTCTCCGTGCCCAGAAATCCCATTGCCACTTTAAAACATTAAAGTCATGTGTTTACAGAGTTAAAATAATCAAACTATGGAAAGAAACTAAAAGGAAAAGGCTTCTCTCCTCCCCAGACTTTCCATGTTGAGCCACCCCTGGGGGCATTGTTCCCATTGGAGTTTTGCAGCACAGCAGTCCTACCTCCCATAGTGCATCGGGAAAGCACTTAAAGTCAAAATAAACACCTACCAGTGAAATCACCATATATATGCATGTGACTTAAGCATGAAGCTCTCTAGACAATTTGAATTTATCGTGAGCAATAATTGTTAAAGGCTAAGGATCTGCCAGGTTCCATGCTAAACTTTTTATTGTCCTTTTTAATATTCACAAGTTCCCCTTGCGGTGTGCCTTTACCCCTATTTTACAGATGAGGACAGCAGGGCCCAGAGAAGCCAAAATCACAAAAATGTTGAATGAGAGACACAGGTTTCCAAGACAGATCCGTCTTACTACACAGCGTCAATTTTTAACCACTAGACTTAGCCAAGGAGGCTTGTTAGAGTAGAGGTCATATGAGCTTTGTTCTAAAGGAGAGAAGGGGAGTTGCTTGATATTAGAAAGGAGGATGACCCATAAGACTACAGATGGACTCAGATCGATATGGGAGGAGACTATTCAAAGGGGAAAGGAGCAAGATAGCTAGCAAAAGGGGGGAAATGCGTGAAAGGGGAGAGCGTAATAGGGGAATAGAGCAAATATGAGTGGAGACCTGGGAACTTTCATGTGATGAATTCAGGCAAAAATAAAATCAGGTAATACGTATGTGTGCCACTGTTGCTTCGGCTACAGGCTGATTGATGTATATTGGAAAGACAGTAGGCACGTATAATCATCCACAAACGAAAATACACATTTTGGGTACATGGATATCTGTGGCCTCTCCAACGAACGATCTCTGCACCCCTCCCCTTACATCCTGGGTCCCAGCAATATCAAAGGGCTTGTAATTTCCCGAGCTCTCTGCATTGTTTCATGCCTCAGTGTCCTTATGCATACCATTTTCTATACCTGGATTGCCCATCTCATTAAGCCTGATGAAACTTGTGCTTGTGTTTATTCATCCAAACTTTGATTAGGTGTCGTTGACTCTGTGAAGCCTCCTATACAGAATTAACCACTCCTTGCTAGGTGCTACCATTGTGTTGAATATATCCTTCCACTGTTACACCTTTCCCTCTGTGTTGTGATAGTCTGTCTACATGTTTTTCTCTTTTGTGAGCTCACGGAGGGCAAGAATGATATTTCATGAATCTTATTATTCCCAGTGCTTAGCTTAGAAAGAGAAAAAGTAGTTGATTCTCAGTTAATTCTATTGAATTAAGCTGCAATGATATATTTACAAACACACAGGCTTGATCAATTTTTTTTTCAGAAACACAAACATGTATATAATCTGATTTCGTTGGTATATTCCCTGAGTTTGTATGTGTTCATATAGATACAGTGTGTCCCAAATTAGGTGAATGACTCTAATACACATATTTTCATCCACTTACTTAAGATAACATTTTGTAAATTCTTGGAATTGACTTAGAGCCTGCCATTTCCTTTTGCATATCTTCAGTTGTGGAAAATTTCCATCCTTGGAGGTTAGCTTTTAATTTTGAAAATAGCCGAAGGCCTTTGGGATCCAAGCCTTATGGATAAGTGACAGTTCATGTTGGGTAATACAAAGACAAGAGTTGCCTATTAAATAATAGTAATGGCTTAAAGGTTGACTAATATTTTGGTTTTGAAAGCAGTTCCCAGAGTTCTAGAAAATTCCTGAGCAGTGGCATTCTGATCTATTTGTTAGTACAAACAAAATCAAATGAGGGTTTTGTCATTTTATAGTCACACTTAAGTATAAGAAGACAAAAAAAAAAATCATTTGTCCAGAACAGAACTCTTTTATCATTCATTCATAAACTTATAGTTTATTGAGCTTTTATGTGCAGTACCCAGTGCTAGTTCAAAGTGGCTGTTTTGACCCAGCTGTTCTGTTGCGGTCTATAAAAAAAAAATCTATAAACCCAGGTTTCATTTTTATAATTACAAAACAAAATGATCAGTGGATGCTCTTACCGTATCTCCAATTCCCACCCTGGTTTTGAGCCTCATGTTATCTGAGAGGAATAATGCAAGGGTCAGGGATAGGATAATCCTCATAGATGTGAAGTTCATGTTGATAAAGACCAAACTGACACTAATGGCTTACTTTTTGGAATCATAAAGTAAGAGTGAATATTTTAAAGATGCCATGTCTAGTGCTGGCCTCTAGAGAATACAAAAATAAGTAAGTCATGAAACCTACCTTCAAGGAAGTGATAGTCCAGTAGGAAAGATAGGCGAATGCAGAATCACTATACCATGTGATAAATACTACAGTGCAGCGATATATAAGGCATCTTAGAATCAGGGAGGAGGCAGGGATTACGTTTATAGAAAACCTTAGTAAATGACTAGGGAGTTGGCCAACTGTGAAAAGGACAAAGGGTATTACGAAAGGGAATATCATCCAAAAGCAAGAAACAGAATAGTCTGTTGTGGCTAGATTGTGAAGGGAGTTTATGCTGGAGATTGCTCTTTATCCTGATGACAAAGAGTCACTGAAGGGTTTTAGCAGGGAAATGTCAGGGCCGGATTTGCATGGCAGAGTTGTAACTCCGGCTGTAGTGGATGGGTGGACTGGAGGCTACATAGCATCTGACTCAGAAGCCTGACCATTCTGGGGACCACTAATCCAGCTCCATAGCATTGAGTAGGGCCCACTGAGGGTGGTTTTGTCTGATCCTATAGGTAGTGCAGAGATAACCCCAGGCTACTGTAGTTGGACCCAGAGGTCAATATGTAGACAATGCATAGACGATGCCGTGGAGCATACAGACCCAAGCAGTGGCGCCAAGCAACGTTAAGTTGTGTGCAGAAGGGGTTGGGTACCCTGACCAGCTGTCCCAGCTCGCCAGAGGCATTTTCTAGGACTGTCAGTGCTAAAATTGGAAAAATCCAGACAAACTGGGATGAGGTTGGCCTCCACACAGTTCCTGGCAGAAACAGCCTGCATTTAAGGGCAACCATTACTCAGACCATCTCCCCAGCAAGCAGTTGGGGTCATCTTCAGGCCAGGCTGGACAGGAAGAAAAGTTGAGCATGCTCTTTCCCATTTTAGGGGAAGGTAGGGGTGGGACGGGATGGGGTAGTCATGAGTCTGAATAGCTAGGCCAGTTGAGCAGGAGGGAAGAAGAAAGGCTAAGTAGGAGGCAGTGGGGAGGAGACTGGGTTTTGGTACCAGATCTCACCTCTGTTCTTTGAGATCTGGGCTCTCTGCTGGTGGTAAGAGAGCTCTCTGCAGGCTCAAAACAGGATTGCAGAGAATGAATTGGATGTATATATTTAGCTTTTCATTCATGCATGGAGTTCATATACAGTTGACCCTTGAACAACACAAATTTGAACTGCCCTGGTCCACTTACATGTGGAGTTTTCCCAACAAACATACAGTTAGCCCTCTGTATAGGAGGTTACAGAACCTGACCATGCGGAGGCCAGCTGTGAAGCACATGAGCATCTGCAGGTTTGGTATCCTAGGGTGGGGGCGGGGGCCTTGAACCAGTCCCTTGTGGATACTGAAGGGTGACTGGTCACACAGTCCTTCGATATCCATGGAGTACTTCCTGCGTGCCTGGCACTTTGCATATGCTTACATCACTGTAGTCTTTTACACTAGCCCTGTATCTTGTAGGTATTAGCATTTCCATTTTACAGGTGAAGAATGAGGCTCAGGAAATTTGGTAACTTCCTACAAGTTACACATTAACTGATGGAGTTCTTGGTCATCCAGAGAAACTGATATATCTGCCTGTGCCTGATCATAAGACTTATGTGGAAAGTGAAGTGAGAGTCACTCAGTCCTGTTTGCGACCCCATGGACTACAGTCCATGGAATTCTCCAGGCCAGAATACTGAAGTGGGTAGCCTTTCCCTTTTCCAGGGGATTTTCCCAACCCAGGGATCGAACCCCGGTCTCCCTCATTGCAGGCGGATTCTTTACCAGCTGAGCTGGTACTCCCAAGAATACTGAAGTAGGTAGCCTATGTCTTCTCCAGCAGATCTTCCCAGCCCAGGAATCGAACTAGGATCTCCTGCATTGCAGGTGGATTCTTTACCAGCTGAGCCACCAGAGAAGTCCTGGTTAAAAATAACACAGGTATCCTGGAGTTTCTCATTCCATAGGGTAATAATACAAATTCCTGACCTCACTGCTACTAAGGGCTCCCAGATGAGGCCTCCGTCCTGACTTCCCTGAGAAACAGCACACCACAGCTTGTGGATCCTTACAAGGAACTCACTAATTCCGGAGAGAGCTATATCTGTAAATAGTCTATTGTGTTAAGTTTTAAAACCAAAACATATCACCGAATCTTTCAACACATAATTTCCTCAACTCTTCCTCTCGGTTGTTTGTAAAGCCCTCTGCAATCTGGCCCTGGCCTATGTCTCTGACCTCGTCTTACCTTGTGGCCACACTGTCACTCCTAGCTTGTCCTTTTTGTATCTCTAACACCCAAGCTCATGCCCACCCTAATCCTTTGCACTGGCTGGTCCTCCTGATCTTAAACTTCCCTCTCTGCTCTATGCAAAGCTGCTCTTGCTTGCACATCTCAGTTTGAATGTCTCCTCCTCGGAGAAGCCTTCCCATTCCCTTGTAATCCATTAGCTCCTCTGCTCAGTCGCCAGTCGTGTCTGACTCTTTGCAACCCTTTGGACCGTAGCCCACCAGGTTCCTCTGTCCATGGGATTTTCCAGGCAAGAATACTGAAGTGGATTCCTTCTCTGATCAGTTAGCATTTTCTGCTGTTTTTAAAAATAATTTATCATTGGTTTATTTGTTGTCTGTATTCCTTCTCCCAGAAGATATAAGCTTCGTGAGGAAAGAAACCCTGTCAATTTATCTGCCAAGTTGTGTTGGCAGAAACCGAAAGGACGGTGCGCATTAGGTTGCTGCCACGTAATCGGTGCTTATTAAATGTTGTTTGAATGAATTCATGGAAGAGGACTCTCTCCTTCATCACATTTGGAGAAGAGTGTCCACATTCTTTCATTTGACACATTGATTTTACAACCAAGAACCTCCTACTATCATATAAGGCTTTTTTTTTCCTCTGGTTCATGACAGAAGACCTCTCTCTTTCCTAGCCTTTAGGACACGTCTCTCTAGAGGCTGCAACATTGTTAGTAAATTGCTCCTCAACCTCCTATATGTCAGGTAAAGTGTCCTAATTCTTAACCTTCTGCCAATTCCTTTATCATTTCAGAACCTCTTCCCTGATTCTTTCCTCTTAGATAGTTGAGTTCAAAACAGGTCCCGCGAGGTAAGAGAGGCCGTGGCTGATGTTTATGAGTTGAACATCAGACACTGTTCCAGGCTCTCTTGTATATTGTTCTGCTCCCCTTGATTTTTAAGCTGTCTTCCTTGGCTGATTCATGATCATCTGTGATCCATGTTGGGCCTAAGACCTTTCTAAGCCCTGAAATTCCAGAGCTTGCTACCCCTCCAGTAGCATTCTCTTGCCAGGTGACACTTGATGAGATTTGCCAGCAGAGATTCCAGTCTGAAGGTTTCTTTGTGGACTAGTACCCCACTACCTCTCATCACCTGAAACCCTGGTTAGTGTGGTGTGGACAAAGGAGGCCAGTAGTGGCTGTGTGTCCTTCTAAGGAAGTTAAACAAGCTCTGGGTCCAGCTGCAAGGAGCCATTCCTGACTTCTTATAGCATAGTGCAGGACAAAGCGTGGCTTTTGAAGTTGGACTTTCCTGGGTTTGAATATCAACTGTGCCACTTCCTTTATTTGAGATCAATCTTTTCACTTGTTAAGCATTCCACTTTGTTATTTTCCATCTTGTCATGCAAAACTCCTAGCTAAGAATTCAACCCATGTTAGTTACCTCTCTGTGCCCCTTCACCTTAGAGCAGATGTGTGCAGAATATTTCTCTGTTCTACCTGGTGTGCAATACAATCTTGCTCTGTGCCCATTTTCTGAATAGAAAGCGTTTTTTGGGTCTAGGTTGTTGATCAGTTGCTACGTTGTATTCGAAATCTTTTTGACCCCATGGATTGCAGCACACCAGGTTTCCATGTCCTTCATCATCTCCAGGAATTTGCTCAAACTCATGTCCATTGATTGACTCAGTAATGCCATCTGACCATCTCATCCTCTGTTATTCCCTTCTCCTCCTGCCTTCAGTATTTCCCAGCATCAGGGTCTTTTCCAGTGATTCAGCTCTTCACTAGCCAAAGAACTGGAGCTTCAGCATCAGTCCTTCAGTGAATATTCAGGGTTGATTTCCTTTAGGATTGACTGGTTTGATCTCCTTGCATTCCAAGGAACTCTCCAGAGTCTTCTCCAACACCACAATTCCTTGGCACTCAGTCTTCTTTGTGGTCCAACCCTCACAGAACTACATGACTACTGGAAAAACCATAACTTTGGCCATACAGACTCGTTTGGTTCCAATAACCTGTTCACGCTTACCCAGAGCGTTTCTGTTTAGCTTGCTCTCTGCTACCCTCGTGTGGTCACCCTGGCCTATCGCCATTCCTGGTCCTCTGCTCCCTCTCTGTGGCTGCTTGGTTGTAATGCAGGCTCTCGCCAGATTCTTGGCTGAACTGGCTCCCAGCTCCTCGGAAGCATTTTTCAGTTTAACTTCAGTCTTTTCTCATCAGGTACTACTATCTTAGTTCTTCTAACCTCTTCTGATGCTTTTTAATATTCCTCTCCTCTCTTCAGAGATTCTGTGAGAAATGTATCCTGAATGTTACAAGTTTGGGTGGCAGTAAGACCTCTTCACGGAGAAGGCGATGGCACCCCACTCCAGTACTCTTGCCTGGCAAATTCCACGGATGGAGGAGCCTGGTAGGCTGCAGTCCATGGGGTCGCTAAGAGTTGGATACAACTGAGTGACTTCACTTTCACTTTTCACTTTCATGCATTGGAGAAGGAAATGGCAACCCACTTCAGTGTTCTTGCCTGGAGAATCCCAGGGATGGGGGAGCCTGGTGGGCTGCCGTCTATGGGGTCACACAGAGTCGGACACGACTGAAGTGACTTAGCAGCAGCAAGACCTCTTCAAGGGCTTTTCAGGTGGTGCTAATGGTAAAGAACCCACTTGCAAATGCAGGAGACATAAGAGATGCAGGTTCGATTCATGGGTCAGGAAGGTTCCCCTGGAGGATCAGGGGAACTATATCAACTGATCTGTATGAACTGAATGGACTGTGGCCTGCCAGGCTCCTCTATCCGTGGGATTCTCCAGGGACCTGGGAACATGTCTCCATGGATGCGTTCAGTCGCTAAGTTGTGTCCGACTCTTTTTGACCCCATGGAGTGCAGCACACCAGGCTTCCTTGTCCTTCACCATCCCCAGGAATTTGCTCAAACTCATGTCCATTGAGTCGGTGATGCCATCTGACCATTTCATTCTCTGTTGTCTGAATGAGTGAACATGTCCATGGAGAATTCCATGGACAGAGGAGCCTGGCAGGCTACAGTCCGTAGGGTCACAAAGAGTTGGACATTACTGAAGCAGCTTAGCATGTATGCACACAAGACCTCTTAAGTTTTGGATCCTGTTATCTGTTGTCCTGTTCGACACCAAGTTATCTGGCCTAGGAATGCTGAAGGAGCAGTATGTTGTCATAGGTTGCTTAATCATAGAAATTCCCTCCTTTTGCCCTCAACATCAGAACTTTTTAATAAGAGAGAATATACCTATGCTTGCTTTGCTGAATGGTGATGGTGGAGCGCAGATAGACCCACAAAGCCAGTGCTTCAGAGGGAAGGTGTGTGGACAAAGGATATATCTGCTTTGTCTCTCTTCTAATTGCGAAGCATGCCTAGCAAAGGTAATGAAGGATCACTTTGTTTGAGAAACTTTGTGGATAAGAGTAAAGGGAAATAAATTCAGTAAGATGACTAAGCCAAATTTGAGAGGATAGGATGTGAAAATCAGACACTGAAGAGTTTTATCTTTATCCCAATGTCAGTGGCAAAATTTTTTGAAGCAGAATGTTATGTGAATGAATTGCTGTTAATCGTCAGATTCAGTGCAGCAAAGATGTTAACTCTTTTTCCCTCTGAATCTGCAAATTCAGGGCAATCCCATGCTAACTTCCAATGTTTTGTTTTATGGAACTTGATCAGTCAGTTCTAACAATCCACTGGAAAATAAAGTCAAGATTAGCCACAATGTTTAAAAAACATGTGGAGAGGTGATAGTGAGTTTTCCCACTGTCCCTAAGTTACTTTAAAATTGCAGCAGTAACTTCTCAGGAATGATCTGTTTTACACGGGGTAGTCGAGGTAAATCAGTGCTACTCTCTCCATTCATTCTGTTTGTTCCACTGTGCCCACAAGTCTGTTCTATATATCCGACCTAGAGGGGTAGGTGAGAGGAGGGGAGGGGGCACAAGAGGGCGGTGGTACCTGTATGATTCTGGCCGACTCGTGTTGTCATTTGGCAGAAACCAACAAAACATTGTAAAGCAATTCTCCCCCAATTAAAAATAAATTTTTAAAAAAAGAAAGTGATAAAAAATGTATCAGTGAAAATATTGAAGCATTGACATAGAAATATGCAGATAGTTTCAAGGAACAAGAGAGAGCGTAGTAGTCACAAACCAATCTGAGAATTTACTGTATGAGGAATAATACACTATGTAGTACTCTATACTTCTAATCAGTGCCCAAGGATTCAACTACTTAATGAATGGCATTACAATAGTTTGATATCTGACAGTTGGGGTAGGCTCAAGCCCTTCCTTATTCCATATACAAAAATAAATTTCAGATGGACTGACATTTTATAAATAAAACAAAACTAAAAGAAATTGTTAAAAACTATAGAAAGTATGTTTAATCTCAGAGAGGGAAAGACCTTCCTATATAAGACCTCCAAACTCACGATCTCTAAAAGGAAGGACTGGCTAGTTTATATGATTTTTATTTTCACTTTTTCCCTCTTTTTTTACATTTTTATTTTATATTGACTATAGTTGACTTACAATATTGTGTTGGGGGGCTTCCCTTGTGGCTCAGCTGGTAAAGAATCTGCCTGCAATCTGGGAGACCTGGGCTCAGTCCCTGGGTTGGGAAGATCCCCTGGAGAAGGGAAAGGCTACCCACTCTAGTATTCTGGCCTGGAGAATTCCACGGACTGTATCGTCCAGGGGGTCGCGAAGAGTCGGACACGACTAAGCGACTTTCCCTTCACTTCACTTCACTTCACTTCACTTCAGGTGTACAGGTAAGTGATTCAGTTATACATATACATATATCTATTATTTTTCAAGTTCTTTTCCCATTTCTCAATATTACAGAATACTGAGCAGAGTTCCCTGTGCTATACAGAAGGTGACTGTATGATTTAAAAAAATTGACATATATTGTAGATGCCATTAAGGCAAAATGTAAAAGTAAGTTACAGATTGTGATAATTTAATTATAACATAGCCAAGTTTTAAATGGCTAATATGCAGAATATTCAATAAATACATGTAAAAGACAATTCAATAGAAAATTACACAAAGGGTATGAGTAGGAATTTTTAGAAAAGGTATAGTTGTCCAAGAAACATCTGAAAAGATCTGCTCCATGTGAATTTTGAGAAATATAAGATAAAGCAACAAAGAAATCCAAGATTTTTAAAAATTAAAATGATGAATAATATCCAGTGTTGGCAAGCATTTGGGAAAACAGGCACCTTTATTTATTGTTAGTAAGGATGTAAATTGGTGCAATCTTTTTGCAGATATTTTGGCAGGATGTATCAAAATTAAAAATAGAAATACCAGTAGTGCTATTTCCACCAACCTGTGCTATAGATCTATTCACATGAGTGCCATAATTTATGTACAAGAATCACATCATTGTTTACAGTAGTGAAAAATGGAAAATAATCTGAATATCCATCAACAGTGAATTGGTCAAATAAATTATGCTATAGTCATACACTGTAATAACATTTAACAGTTAAAAAGAAGGAGGTGAATTTATATGTACCAACAAGGAAAGATAACCAAGATGTATTGTTAAGAGGAAATGCAAAGATAATACACATATTGTTATCCCTATTGTGTAAAGTAAGAGAAAAAACTAAAAAGACATGTTTGCATATGTTATATTTCACATATAACATGTGAAAATGTGCGTTGATGTAGATGAATAGGTACTTACTGGCTGTGTGTCCTTGGGCAGGATGCTTAACCTCTCAATATCTTATTCTCCTTGAATGGAAAATACAGATAATAGTAGTACCTATCCCCTACGGTTGTGTGATGTGAGGCTTAAATAAATTAATCTACTTAGAGTGCTTTGAATGGTGCCTGGCACATAGTACTCACTCGATGAGTGCCCCCACTATTCAAACACATATTAAACTTGAAGAATTATTATTTGGGAGGATGGGCGTGAGATTTCAGATTCTGAATTATTTTTAGAGCTTATTCTAAAGAAGATCATTCAAAGCTGATTTAGAAATCCAGGAACAAAATCAGACAGACCTGAGTTGGGCGATGCTGTTGGAAATGGAAAGGAGACTCCGAGTTTGGTGTTGGTGATGGAAGGGCCGAGAGTCAGAAGGCAGGGGCCACCCTCAGTTTGGGGTTTTGACTGATAGAAAACGCTGCAGCGTGGAACAAAGTAGTGGAGATAGGAGACTGTTTCTGTAGGGTGAAGTATTTTGGAATGGAGGAAGATCAGTTTTGTTTTAAATTATGTTCTTTAAGCTTCTGGGAACCCATCTACTAGGAAGTAGTCAGTAGACTGGATGTAAACACTGGCACTCTGGAGAAAGATGAATGCTCCAACTACCCTTTGAGGTAGAACAGCAGAAAACATCTCCAGTTCTTAGGTCTCATTTTAACTATTTCCATCTATTATTTCCATTATAAAAATAAATGATTGTGATATCATGGAACAATCTCTGGGTAAGGGGGCAGAGAACCTGTTCTAGTCAATTTGTTTGTCTACTAATTTTTTCCCCCCAACAAATACAAATTGAGCAACTCTCATGTGCCAGACACTGTTCAGACTGATGAGGTAGAAGGAACTCAGTTGCTCACCATCTGATTTAGGAGACAGACATGAACAAAACTGATTATAATACAGTGTCCTCGGTGCTCCAGTAGCCACTTGCACAGGGATCCAGTCTGCTTAGGGTTGTGGGGAAAGTCAGGGAAATGTGATAAAAAATGAGATGGCTGAGCTGAATCTTCCAGGAGGGGAACAATCCTCTAGGAAGATGTGAGGGTGGGGAGAAGGGAAGGGCCTTCCAGAAAGAGGAAGCATTGCATCTCAGAGCATGTTAGCATGGGACTGGAACAGCTTTTTTGTTGTTGGTGGTAGCTTTTTTGGGTTTCTTTTATAGAGAACTGTAAATACTTTGGCATGGCATGGCATGGCATGGCATGGGGGTAGAGGTAGATAATATTAATAAGTGAATTGAAAAAAGTGGCAGGGATCAGATCGTAGGTGGCAGGAGAAATATTAGTAACCTTAGATAAGCAGATGACACCACCCTTATGGCAGAAAGTGAAGAGGAACTCAAGAGCCTCTTGATGAAAGTGATAGAGGAGAGTGAAAAAGTTGGCTTAAAACTCAACGTTCAGAAAACTAAGATCATGGCATCCAGTCCCATCACTTCATGGAAAATAGATGAGGAAACAATAGAAACAGTGACAGACTTTATTTTGGGGGGCTCCAAAATCACTGCAGATGGTGACTGCAGCCATGAAATTAAAAGACGCTTGCTCCTTGGAAGAAAAGCTATGACCAACCTAGATAGCATATTCAAAAGCAGAGACATTACTTTGTCAACAAAGGTCCATGTAGTCAAGGCTAAGGTTTTTCCAGTGGTCATGTATGGATGTGAGAGTTGGACTATAAAGAAAACTGAGCACCGAAGAATTGATACTTTTGAACTGTGGTGTTGGAGAAGACTCTTGAGAGTCCCTTGGACTGCAAGGAGATCCAACCAGTCCATTCTGAAAGAGATCAGTCCTGAGTGTTCATTGGAAGGACTGATACTGAAGCTGAAACTCCAATACTTTGGACACCTGATGCAAAGAGCTGACTCATTGGAAAAGATCCTGCTCCTGGGAAAGACTGAAGGCAGGAGGAGA
The DNA here is from genome assembly GCF_014754425.2 of Oryx dammah. Classification (NCBI taxonomy): domain Eukaryota; kingdom Metazoa; phylum Chordata; class Mammalia; order Artiodactyla; family Bovidae; genus Oryx; species Oryx dammah. The sequence continues at coordinate 10,364,220 of NW_024070212.1, forward strand.
AGGGGATGACAGAGGATGAGATGGTTGGATGGCATCACCGACTTGATGGACATGGGTTTGAGCAAGCCCCGGCAGCCGGTGAGGGACAGGGAATCCTGGTATGCTGAGTCCATGGGGTCGCAAAGAGTTGGACACGACTGAGTGACTGAACTGAACTGAACTGAACTAGGCCACAGGGGAACATTGAGGGGTTTCACTTTCCAGAAAAATCACAATTGCTCTTGTTGCTGAGATGGCAGATGGGTGGAAGGGGAAAAGGGATGGTTAGAGGTAGACAAGTGAGGGGTTATTAACATTTTCAAATCGTCATGGTTTAAAAAGAGGAAAACAAAGGAACTAAAAGCAGTGAGAATGGAGAGTGAGGGACAGATTTGAGAGCTAGTGAAGAGGCAGAATTGGTAGAACTCAGTAGCTGATTACATTTGGAAGATAAAGGTGAGGAAAGGAGCATTGACAGGCTCCATGTTTCCAGCTTAAGTGACTGGATGGTCTGTTCCTTCTCCCCAGGATATATCAAATCAATCTTCTTCTTTCCATTTGCTGTTGTGTAATCAGTTCTATTTCTGGGGTCCAGATCGCATCATAACTTACCTTGATGACTGCCAAAGCCTCCTCGCTGTGACCTCTTGAAGTTATCTACCATGCAACATCCAGAGTGATTTATCAAAAATGCAAATCAGTCATAGTTTCTCCCTTACTTAAAACCTTTCATTGCCTCTGCATCTGCTGCAAGATGAAAATCGAAGCCCTTTAACATGACATAAAATGGTCTCTAAGATGTGGTCTTTCCAGCCATATTCTTTGTCATTCCCCTCCTGAGACTTTGGACTTAGGCAACCCTTCGTATCTTACAGTATTGCACACAGAGCTATATGCTTGCTTGTTCTCTCCCCTCTAAAGTCTTCAGTGTCCCTTCCTTTCTGTGTTTCCCAGCACACACACAACCATACACTCTCCCCGCCCCAACTTCTTTTGCTCCGATTAACAACAGTTCTTACTTTAAAACTCAGATCAGGTATGCAGCTCTGGGAAACTCGGGCCTCGCAGCCTGGATTAGTTTGCCCATATTTTTGGATATTATGGCACACTGGACCTACCTCTACAATCATTCAGCTTTTTTCATTTTATGATTCTGTTTATTTTCTGTTTCTCACCATAATCCAGAGCAGATACAATATCTTCGTGATCTCTGTCTCAAAGGCCTAGCACATTTCCTGGTATGTGATACATATTTATGCGCCCGTGGAATAAATAAATTAATAAATGAGTCGGCACTACCATTAGCTAGATAGGTGGAACAGGAAGAGCAGAAGATGGATGGGGAACTATAAGCTCAGATTTGTACATTTTACAATTGAGATTCCTGCGAGTCGCATAAGGATGGCTATTTCAGGGCAGCCAAATATATCAACCTGGCTTTCAGGTGAGATGTCTGGCTTTCAGATACGGGCATGGGAATTTTTAGCTCATAGTTGGTAGTATATGATGTGGTGCTGTTTAAGACCATTCACAGTGAAAATATGAGGAGAGAGAAAGGTACACTTTAAGGCAGTATTTTTGACCACAACCCACAGAAAAAAATTAGTTGTTATTATGCCCCAGAACACATACACTCACACAAATCCATGTACATGTAACTACAACAAAAAATTTTATGAAACAGTATATAGTCCTTTTAGACAGTGATGCCCTCTGATGTATTTTTTTTTATTTCATCCTGTCTTATCCTAGCCTTTCATTTCTTTTCTATTTAATAATATGCAAATGCTGCTAAACATTCTGACTGGCCGTCTGATAAACAGTTCTCTGTAGAACACTGATATCTAAGAAGGAAGAGGAGGGGCTCGTGAAGGAGGCTGAAAAAGAAAGTGCGGGGGGTGGGGGCACTGAGAAGTGGGTGGGAAATTAGAAGAGAGCAGGGTCTGTCACAGAAACCAGAGGGGCGAACATGTTTGAGAGAACAGAGGTGTGGTCAATGGTGTGAAATGCTGCAGACAGGTGAAGTGAGACTATCGAATTTGGTGAGGGCATTTTTGCATTATCCTGGTTGAAGTCAATTGAGGAATGGGTAGGGGGTAAGAGAAGAAAGCCTGAGCCTAAGCTCTTCTTTATAAAAATGGACGCTGCCTGGCAGTAGTCTGCTGAGGATGTTCTCATCCTTTATCTCATTTACTCCTTAAAGGCAGTATTATTTGTGTGCGTTTTAGAAATCAGAAGAGTAATGCAAACCTCAGAGAGGTTCATTTAGGTGCCCCGTGGTGCCCATCATCACATAGTAAGTTGGAGAACTGAGATTCAAACCTTGGTCAATCCCGACTTTAAAGTCTGTAGTTTTCCAATTGCACCGTAATGGTTAGTCTATTTTTGTAATTTTGGATAAGTAATTTAATTTCTATGGTCACGAGTTTATGAATCTATGTAATTACAGATGGAGAGGGTTGACAAAAATTATAGACTCCAGAAATATAGAAAATAAAGAGCTAGCATGTACTCACTTAGCATTATCAATTTAATTTCAAACTATTTTTAAAAATTTATTAGTGTCATAAGAGCATGTGGTAAAAATTCAACTGATGCATAAGGTTAAAAATGAGGCAATTATTTTAAACTCATTTTCCATTTGGAGCCTTCAGTGGTCCTGGGAAGAGTTTATTCAATACTTTTGATTTTCTAATTTATCAGTTAAGTCTGAATACTTAACTGATTTTAGCATTTTGGTCTTCCTCTCCCTCCCCTTTCCCATACCCAATGCATACGACTGTGTTGAAGATTCAAGAGTGATTCAGTGATACCATGCTGCTGCTGCTGCTGCTAAGTCGCTTCAGTTGTGTCCGACTCTGTGCGACCCCATCGATGGCAGCCCACCAGGCTCCCCCGTCCCTGGGATTCTCCAGGCAAGAACACTGGAGTGGGTTGCCATTTCCTTCTCCAATGCAGGAAAGTGAAAAGTGAAAGGGAAGTCGCTCAGTCGTGTCAGACTCCTAGCGACCCCATGGACTGACCCCCAGGCTCCTTCGTCCATGGGATTTTCTAGGCAAGAGTACTGGAGTGGGCTGCCATCGTCTTCTCCACAGTGATACCATAAAGGAACAAAAACAGCCCTGAAGTTTAACACTGCTCTTTGTTACGTATGAAAGTTAAGAGTACATCCTAAGAGTTCTCATTACAAGGAAAAAAAATGTTTTTAAATTTTTTTATTTGGCTGTGCCAGGGGTTAGTTTTGGCATGTGGGATCTAATTCCTCGACCAGGGATTGAACCTTCGCTCCCCTTGCATTGGGAGCACAAAGTCATAGCCACAGAACCACCAGAGAAGTCCTGGGAAGAAACAGTTGTTTCTTAAATTTTGCATCTATATGAGATGAATGAGTGCTATGTTTTATCTAAGGATTCAATCTGTTAAAATGTGCTTTCACCTACCTATTAGTTGATGTATTTCATTAAAAGATGTTTTGATGATAGATTTTTTTTAAAAAGGCACCAAAGCAGGAGTCAGAAAACCTGGAATTGAGTGCCAGCTTTGTGAATGACTGACTGATCTCGAGCAAATTCTTTTATTTATCTGGGCGGCAAATAAAAGTTTCCTGTGTTTTTCTTAAGGTAACTGAAAGAGGAGTGAGTCACTAAAGGGGGCCTACAGAAAGCTGCCTTACCCAGGGCTGCTGTCTGTCTTCTAAACACCATAGCCTCTTCTTCTACCTCTATCTCTTCCTCTACCCTGTGGCCATTTCCAGGCCCACCTGGCCCTCCTGTCCTTCCTTGGGCTATCCCCCTCTGAACACAAATGTGGGGACAGTTCTCAGAATCTCACTTCCTGGGACGAATCATACGGGCACCCCGTGCCTGTCAGTGGATGTCTCCTGTGGAGGGGTGGCAGAGGTCGGAACACGGCTCCCCAGCCCCACCACTTCCGAGCCGAGTGACTTTGGGCGTGTCACTTGGTGTCTTTCATCAAGGTTTTTCTTTTGTAAAAGGAGCATAAGGATAATCACTTTTTCCATACTCTAGGGCTGTTCTGATGCTAAAATGAGATAAAAAGTTCAAAATCCTTTTATCATCATTATGTCTATTGTTAATAATGACTCAGAATCATAGATAGGTAGCACAAGGACGGACCTTGGAAATTCAGCTGGCGCTTTTTAAAGGAGAAACTGAACCTGGAGGAGATCAGCTGGTTTACTCAAGGTAAAATGCTTTCCCGTGACCCTGTTTCCAGTGTGGGGACTGCGTACTCTTTAGCTCAGGCTTTAGAAGTCCCAGTCTTCAGTAGGTAGTAATGGACTGTCGTGTAAGGATAGACTGTATAGTATAGATGTTGCTATGGCTTGTCACGGGCATCACCGACTCAATGAACGTGAACTTGAGCAAACTCCAAGAGATAGTAAAGGACAGGGAAGCCTGGTACGCTGCAGTTCATGGGGTCACAAAGAGTTGGACACAACTTAGTGACTGAACAATAGCAACTACAACAATCGCTTGTCAAGCAGAAGGTCCTTACCTAAGGACCCATGTAGTTCCTGGAATTGAAATTTTCATGGATGTACTTTTCAGTTTCATGAAACTGATGTATTGTAAAAGGTGAGTACCTTTCTTGTCTGGCCATTATGGAGTCTGCTTTGCTGTGTTCACCTCAAGGTTTCTTCCTGGCTGAATGGGAAGTGGAGCTGAGGTAGGCAAAAGAGAAAGAAAGCCCAGTTTACTCCTAATATTAGGCAAAACCAATGTTCTTGAATCCCTTGGCCCATGACGACAGAGTAATTGGTGTTTTAAGGATGCATCTTCTAGTTCTTTGACCTCTAGCCTAGAGCATTTGACCTTTTAAGAATCAAGGGCCCCATGTCACTATGAAGATTAAGAAGCCTAGACGCCAGCCTGTCCTCTGGTAACTCAATGCCATGGGGATTAGCAGGGCCCTATTTGGGGCCTTCCGGTTTTAAAGCCAGTGGTGCACAGAGCCCCGATCTAAGAAGTATAAGAGACACAGGTGTGTCGTGGAGACAGGAAGATTCCAGGATGTTTAGAGGTGAAAATGGAAAAGAAGGGAAGGACCAGTAGGTCATTCTGGACAACCCTCAGGAATCTTGATCGGTGTGGACTGGATAGGGAGATTCAGAACAAGAACCAGAAACTGAAGATTTAAGAAGGAGAAAAGGTCTGGGCTAGGAAGATGGGTGGAAAAGAAAGAGATCTGGGGCATGAAATCTGGAGGAAGGAAAAATAGAGCCTGAGGATGAAGGAAAGACAAAATCAAGACTCTGGAGCCAAGTGCCAGTCTACTGAGAGGGTGAGGGTCAAGGAGTGTGAGAGGCTGGGAAACTCACAAACCCTTCGGGATAGTGGTGACGGAGGGCAAAGACAGAGACGAGCAGTGGGCTGAATCTGGGAGAGACCAGGAACAGTGAGCTTGGGCAGCAGTCTTAGAGTAGATAGGTCCAAGGGGAGATGAAAAGAGATACGGAAAGGGCCAAGAAATTGTGCCTTGCGGAGGATAGTGACTGGGTGGGAAAGAATCAGCGATGCCAGCTGCAGAATGTGGGAAGTAGTGAAATGAACATGAGTGAAGAGTGCTGTGGACAGAGGGGAAAGGACATTTAAATCAGGAAGTGACTAAGGTTGATGTGCCCTGAGGAAGAAGGAGAAACTGATGGAGATGGTGAAGAGAAGAAACAATGGGAAGACACAACAGGGAAGTTAGTACTGACACAGGAGAAGGGGGTGACTTAGAGTTAGCAGTGGAGGCATGTGGAATCTTAGTTCCCTGAGGGATCTAACCTGCACCCCCTGCATGGGAAGTGTGGAGTCTTAACTCCAGGACTGCCAGGGAAATCACGAGAGAGCCTGGATTTTAAAGAGAAGAGTGTTGAACTAGAGAAGAAATACCAGAAATTACACATTTTGGTGGAAAACCTGGGTGAAGCTGAGAGAACATTTTCCAGTAAATTCCCAGAAAGATCTGGTGGGATGTGTCAGCCCACTTCCTCTTCTTTTGTTAGACACACACTGCTCGGAGAAGGCAATGGCACCCCACTCCAGTACTCTTGCCTGGCAAATCCCATGGATGGAGAAGCCTGGTTGGCTGCAGTCCATGGGGTCGCAAAGAGTCGGACACGGGCTGCAGTCCATGGGGTCGCAAAGAGTCGGACATGACTGAGCGACTTCCCTTTCACTTTTCACTTTCATGCATTGGAGAAGGAAATGGCAATCCATTCCAGTGTTCTTGCCTGGAGAATCCCAGGGACGGGGGAGCCTGGTGGGCTGCCATCTATGGGGTTGCAGAGTCGGACACGACTGAAGCGAGTTAGCAGCAGCAGCAGCAGTAGCAGCAGCTAGCTTCCTCATACTTTTTGACCAAACAGAGCATTTCATATCCTTGGAGATATACTCTCCGGAATTTTCTAGTCAGCTGAAAAAGATGGGAGGTAGAAGCAACCAAAAAGGAGAGACTCTATCTCCAGATTCTTTAGCATTCCTCAGACCACCTCCCCCAACCCCCCACAAGAGGTTGACCTAGGTATCTCCACTGTGACCTTGAGTGCCCATTGGAAGTCCAGCCCATTTTTGAAATAAATTGGTTCTAGGTCTAGTTTCCAGGAAGCTTGAAAGGGCTGGATATCCCAGTGGGACTGACTTAGACCTGGAATGGTGTCTGAAAGTTGGATGTTGTGATTAAAGCAAAATTGGCTCTCTATTTGTGCTGCTTTGGCTTGATTACAAGCTCAGTTATTACCTGGATTGTCTTACTTCTTTCTACTTAAAGGACAGGGAAAAGATGAGGAGGGAAAAAGCAATCTACAGTCAAGCTCCTTGACTGAAAGTGAAAAAATAGAAGTTCCTCAGTCATGATCTTCCCAACCCAGGGATTGAACCCAGGTCTCCTGCATTACAGACAGATTCTTTACCATCTGAGCCACCAGGGAAGTCTTGACTGAAGAAGAAAGGAAACAGAAGGCTTTGCTAAGTCACTTCAGTCGTGTCTGACTCTGTGTGACCCCATAGACGGCAGCCCACCAGGCTCCCCCGTCCCTGGGATTCTCCAGGCAAGAACACTGGAGTGGGTTGCCATTGCCTTCTCCAGTGTATGAAGGTGAAAAGTGAAAGGGAAGTCACTCAGTTGTGTCTGACTCTTAGCGACCCCATGGACTGCAGCCCACCAGGCTTCTCTGTCCATGGGGTTTTCTAGGCAAGAGTACTGGAGTGGGGTGCCATTGCCTTCTCCAATAGAAGGCTTTAGGAACATACAAACTTTATTATCACGGGTTAGAAAAATGCATGAGAGAAATAGACAAATGACAGGGAGCAAGGCCCAACAAAGATGCAGTGTCTGGAGAAGAACCAAAGGCTGTTGCTTGCCTATGGGTATGTCCCCACTGCCTTGTGTAAAGAGTAGGGAATTACGAACTGAGCGCCTATAACTTCTGCAGAGTAGGGCCTAGCTCCACAGGCCTGACCTTGCAAAACACCTTTCTCAACCTTCCTGGGAGGTGCTGACAATTGGAATGAGATGGGTTGACTCGTAGCGGTGAGAAAATAAGATAGTTGTTGGGGACATTGGAAAATGGTATATGGAAACCACTTCAGGAGAATGTGCCCATGTTCATGTGAATGGATAAGATTTGGGACACTGGAGGGACTAGATGAAAGTATAGTGTGTAAAGGCTGTACTCTCCAAACGGTTACACTGTCCTCCTCCATCTAATATCCTTTAGCATTTAAAACATGGATTTGTTGGTATAAGTATAGGGAAGCTGTGAGCAGGGCCAAGATAGGATGTGGGATTTAACTGTATTTGTTTCTGGGCCAGCGGGAGAAGTTTCTGGCATTTACCATGTGTATCCCAGCAACACTTTATGAATGAAATAAGGTATGAGCATCACCAGTGTGTCTGTGGGGTCAGAGGGTGGTATTCAATTAGAGGGATGAGTAATGCTTGAGTCATAGATCTTTGGAGAATTCAATCAGTGCAAAACATTTTTTGGAAGGAGAATGTACTCATCTTCTTAAGGGTTTACATAAACACAAATGACATACCTAGCTTAGAGAAGAAAAAGATGTACTGTCTTTAATCATTTTGATGGCTTAACCTTATCTTTCCTTCCCTTTAAAAACTACCACTTTCTTTGATTGTTTCCCTCCTTATTTTCAAATTAAAAACCTAATTGAGAGACATTATTCACACTTATCAAGAAGCTTTATCTGATTGATGGATTTAAAGTGAAATAATAGACGTCAGAGGAACATCTCTTATTTGATAAAAGCCCTTGGACAAAGTCCAGCATATTTTTGTTGATATAGAATATAAGTGTAAAGGGTCTTGGAGAGACTCTTGTTGGGGAGGGGTGTTTCTTTGCTAGAATGGAGAGGTTGAGGTGGGGAGTAACGGAGGGATAAAGGAAGGGTGTTCATGAGGAAGGAGATAACTCAGGCAAGATGGTCAAGAATTATATAACTCATGGGACTGAGGAAGGAGGGGGACATCTTGAAAGTCTCAGCTCATCTTTCTCAATAGCATTTTTTATTACCCTCAGTTTACAGTGAGGAAATAGAAGATTGAAAAGTTAAGTCACATTCTCAGAGTTCTGAAGCAAGTAAACTACATAGCTTGCTACTGAAGCTGGCTGTTTGGTTAGTGTGAACCTTGAAAATCAGCACCGTATTTGGTGGGCAATAAGACTAATTCCATCCTCCCAGGTGGCTCAGTGGTAAAGAATCTGCCTGCCAAGCAGGATACACAGGTTTGATCCCTGGGTTGGAAAGACCCCCTGGAGAAGGAAATGGCACCCCACTCCAGTATTGTTGCCTGGGAAATCCCATGGACAGGGGAGCCTGGTGGGCTACAGTCCATGGAGTCACCAAAAGAGTCGGACAGGATTTAGCAACTGAACAGCAACAAACTGCAAGACCAACTCCATCTTTTCCTGTCTGTCTTTGAGGGTAGTTCCTAGATTAGAATTTACCTACAGGATCTTTGAGGGTGGGACCACGTCGTTATTATCTCTCATCGATGTATGCCTTAGCCCCAAGTGCGAACATTTCAAACAGTGACTGAAGGTCGGGAGGGAGCTCGAGAACTGGGGCTGTTCATTCAGGTTGTGGAGAACACATGATCTCTTAAGGTAGTGAAGCTTTCGGCAAAACGCGGGACTGGTAGATTTCTTGGGTATGGGGCTCAATCTCCCATAGACAGAGATATCTCCCAGAGCAGAGACAACAGTGACTGGGTCTGGTGGGAAGTATCCCGATAACCTGGGCTTTCCTTTTCCTCGTGCCTGTGGGGCTCATGGCTGGCCTGAGCATCGAGCTTCCCTTTACAAGCATGTGGGCCTCCTGATGAGTTCCCTGACTAGCACCTTGTTCCTGGCCACTCAGAGTAGCACAGTCTCTGGCCAGCACCAAGTTCTGTGTGTCAGATTCTTGGCGTTGTCTAGGGTAAACGTATTAAGAATGGTGCAGTCTGTGCGTCCTTGCTTTAGGTTTGTAATATGCATAAGCAGCTTTATTTTTCTGAGCTCCTCTCTCTAGGCCCTAGACGAAAGGCAAGCTTGATTGGAGTGGCTGCTTTTCCCTAGGTGGTAGACTCTTCCCTTTGCATCCCAGCCTGACTGAATCTCCTTGCTCCCTGTTGCTCCCTGATCCCATCACTGGGGCTAGAGGAACGGATAGGGAAGTATGAGCTATTACCCTAGGATACAGTGTTAGAGCTGGAAGGGCCCTTTAAGACCTTCTGATTGAAGCCCTTCATATTGTCATGCCGTTCTTCACTTGGCTGTCGCCTGTATCTTGAGCTGTAATTGGAGGCAGGGGGCAGTGACCAGAGCTGTAGCCCTAGGGGCACAGACTGAGGTGGGGGAGAAGGGGATTCTGGGCCAGCACTTTACTCAAGTTGTAACCTTTTCAGTGGGAGTGGGGTCATGAACACTGCATCACAGTATTTCGATCAATGTACTGTCATTGGGAACACAGAGACCAGCTGTCCCCTGATGTGTCTGGGAATCAAATAGGATAAAATGAGCTGAAGGTGAGGTTGGAAGGACTTAGATTAGATTTTCAGAAGGACTGGCATAGTGGAAACAGTGATTGTGGCATTGTTTTCTCTAGGAGGCTTTTAAAAATAGAAACTGTTTTATTTGATCTGGGGTAGGTATGGAAGTCTTTATGTAAGGTGACGGAGTGATGGTCAGTTTGATTGTCTAGGGTCACCTCTAGCAAGCCCAAGCAGCTGAGAAATTCTCTGTCTTTAAATAAGACAGTCCTGGAGGAAAGAAAGGCGAACTTGGAGCTGGGGAAGGTGGGGGAGGGGAGGCAGGTATTCGTGGAGGGTTGCTTGAAGACCATCTGTGTTTCATTACAGAGCTGCCACACTCACCCTCCCCCCTGTGTGCCCTTCTTCCCACCTTCCCTCTCTGTCTGTCTCTGTCTCTCAAACACACAGACCACTGCTCCGTCTTCACTCCCATCCTTAATTCTAGAGAGGATGCTGAAGGAACATCATATCAGACTCCCGTTCCCTCTTCCCAGGCTCCATAGATACAGCTCTCAAAGCTGACGGCTGTACCGTCTTCTGGAGTCCAGTTTCCCTGCTAGTCTTTGCTGCCGTTCACACTGTTTCTTTACGGAGGCAGCTTCTTTGTCTCGGGGATCGAGGGTTTTCCTAAATCTCCCAGCTTTGCCCAGCCCCTGTCTGAGAATAGCTGGACTGGGATGAAACCACAGTGAGGGAGACGGGTGGAGGTAGAGAAGGCTTCGGGTTTCTCTCCTGGACTGGGTGCACTCTGCTTAATTAGCATGAGAATAGAAAGACGTTCTCCCTACCTCCCTTAGGGATGGGGAGGAACGAAGAGCAAAGACTCGCTCTGTCCTACTCCATCAGAGATTCTGGGACTGGGGAAATGACCACTTTCACATTCTTCCGATCCTCTGCGGACCCCAGGACCCACGGTACTGAGAAAAGCTTTGATGGAGCCGGCTGGTGGATCTCCACTCCAGATTTTCCAGCTGCCCCTGTCCCCCCACCGCTCAGAGAGCAGGATGCTGAGATGGCTCGGTGATGCAGAAGGTATGTGCTTTTTCAGTTCTGGTGCTGATGCTGTGTGTGTGGTGAGGTCTCTGTGGCGCAATGGACGAGCGCGCTGGACTTCTAATCCAGAGGTTCCGGGTTCGAGTCCCGGCAGAGATGGTCACCTGGCAGGTACCTCTTTTATTTTATATGCTGTCATGCTAGGTTGATAGCTATATTTATTCCTCCCTGGGGGCTCTGGGAAGAGAAAGAAAACCCCTTTCCTTGGGAATCCTGGACCTCCCCTCGTTTTCTGTCTCCTTCTTTGTTCTTATCCTGTTCCTCTCTTATTAATTTTCTATTGTCTAGCGAAGGCTCAGATGCCTGCTACATCTCTCTGCTTAGCCTGACACAGCCTTTGAATCCTTTGCTTCGCAGAAAAATCACTGGCAAAGAGTGACCGGGATGCTTGGCCATAGGTTTTGAAACCATTATGGCTCCATTCCTTTACCTCTGAGCACATGAAAAGACAGATCATCCCATATGCTGCTAAGGAAAAGTCCAATTGTCCTCGAAGGTAACACTCACCTTGACCAAGATGGGTCAGGAGGTGGATGGGGTCCTTTAGAGGGTGAGGACCTGTGCTGTCTTTGTCGGCTATCCTTTTGTATTCCAAAGGATAGGCTTTTTTGTGTGTGTGCTAGAGCTCATCACTCACTTCCTCATCTACAAGGTGAGGTGTAATCATTGTTCTTTGTCTCAGTGGAATAAACTACACAGCAGCATGCTAATTATCAGCAGGAGACGAACTTGTCCCCGGAAAGTCAAGGTCTTATACTTCAATGGTCTTGACTGAAAAGTTCGCAGCCTTTCCTGCTTGCCGGACAGGCTTTGAGGTTGGTATCAGAATGTTCTTTTCATAATTCTTGGTTTCCAGCAAGCAGTTTTCTCACCAGCTCTCTCATCCTGCATGCACTTCAGCTCTCTTTCCCTGTTTCATCTAATGGGCCATATTCAGGAAGATTGGGAGCTTGGTCGAATTGGTTTTCTATTTTGGGCTGGTCTGGCTCTCTCCATTTCATATTGCAGCCTCTAGTCTGTTAGCTAGAGGGAACTGCCTGAGCCGGGAACTGACCTCCACCTCAGGTGAACTCAGGAAACCTGAGGAGACTCACCTCTCCTCCTGACTGCTGGGGAGTCAGCATCTCTCCAACCCAGGGCTCTGGACAGGTGACCAGAGGACACAGCCAGCTGTCACTTGTGCTCTGAAGAAGCTGGGGTGGGGTGAGATAGGAGAATCCAATCCATGCTAAGAAGTGGGGAATTGATACGGCAGACAGGAGGACTCTGGAAGGAGACTGATTTTTTTTTTTTTTTTTTTTAGCTTGGGGACTTGTGTGTGTTTGCAGCAAGCTGAAACTCCTGAAATTCTTTTGAATTTAGTCTGGTACTTTTAAAGGGACTTAGGAATCTTGCAATAAGAACCAACACAGCTTTACCTTCCTGAGTTACTTTGATGGAACACCAGTTCTGATATTAACTCTTTGCTGACAGTCCGATGGATATGGCCTTTGGACCTGAAATCCCTGTACAGCCCTTCTGGAGCCTTTTATTTTTAACTCAGTTTATCCTAGATCTTTTTGCTTTAAGGTCAGGCCTGAAAGGAAAAATTGGTCTGTGTGTGTGGATGGGGGCTTGGGGGGTTGTAGGGAAGGAGTTTACAGAAGAGGCACTTCAGAGTTTTCAGCCATAATCCAGAATACTACCTACATCTTTTTAGTCCACTCCTCACTCCTGCATCATTCTATTATAATGGTGCTGCTGAATGCCAACAGTTTCTAGCACTGTGAAAGTTTGGGACAAGGGTATACAGTCATCATGGCTCTCTCTAAGCTTTTTTCGATTCTGGAAGCTCTCTATGAATGTACTCTTTATGAAATGTAGTCTTTATGAAATTGTGGGAGCTGGGATGGGATGTGCGCCCAAGTAGGCAGTGAATTGAGATTCGTTCAAGTGCTTTATCAGGGTGCAATGTAGCCAGCTCCTCAGGTCAAGTTCTATATCAGTGAGAATTTAACTCCACAGATAATCCCCCAAACCTGATTGTAGCTAGACAATGGTTTCCATTTTCTAACTTGGAATCAGGAGATACTGGTTTAAGTTGCAGCTTTGCCAAGTTTCCAAGCCTCTCTGATCTTTAACTTGCTTATTTATTAAAACAAAATTGTACTGTCCATCTTCCAAATGTGAAAATGAATGAGAAAGTCCATTGTACAGCTCTAATAGCTCTGTAGAGCTGTGTACAAGTGTATAGGTTTTGTTAGTTTGGGGGTTGCTTTTGTCTCACTCCTCAGCATGAAGAAAAGGTGCCTGGCCAGAGAGTAGGGGAATGAAAGGCCATGAATGATCAGCCACTGCCTGGAACCTCCAGGGTGGCTGTATGCCACCAGCTGGGGCTGGTACTAACCTGTGCTACCCTAACAAAGGGATGGAATGGGGCTTTCTAGCTGGTGGAGTCCTTCAGAGGGCAGATGGCCCCTGTGTGCCTTACGTAGGTGACTTCATCTCAGCCAGGTAGGTAGAGGTCCCTGCTGGCTACGCCACTGAAGGGAACTAAAAGCTTCCACTTATTTAGGCATCATCCAGCTTTTAGCTCTCTCAGTCTCTGAGGGGTGATGTTTTGGGAACTTGTAGAAGAACATCACCAGGACCAGTGGTAAGATTTTCCAAACTGGTAAAAGTTCTTATATATGTGCTAGCAACATTTTTCTTAACACAAGAGAGAGAATTTTTAATTTATGAATATCATAAGTATTACATTTTAAAGATACTCAATATAAAATAGAAATGGATAGATTAAAAAAAAAAAGTCACTTCACTGTAGGACTCAAATGGTTCACAGGTGCTGAAAATGACCATTAATTCCAAACTGTGCAGACAGGATATGTCTTATTTATTATTGTGTTCTCACCGCTTGAAATATGTCAGCATTTGACGGATATGTTTGAAAGAATTAATGCTGACTTAGATTGGCTGTAAGTTATGTAGATAAAAAAGAGAAAGAGCCATAGCTCCTAGGGATCAGGAACACAGGCAATGTCTTCTTGTATTAATTCATCCACTTTACAAATATTTATCAAGCACCCACTTTATGCCACTTTCCAGGCACAGGGATCCAACATAGCATTTCCCACTTCCCTCATGGAGTGCATATTCTGTGACAGAGACAAAGACTAGGTAGGTAAATAATACTACGGTAGAATTGCAGGTAGAGATACCTGCCGGGGGAATCAATGATAAAACAGTGATGGGAAGCCTGGTGGTCACGAAGACTTTCCCAGGAGGTGGCATGTGAGTGGAGAGTAAATGAAGCAAGAGAGCTTGATGAAATCCAGATGATGGGCGTTCCAAACAGAGAAAACAGCAAGAGCAGAGAGCCTGGGGTAGGCATGAGCTTGATGAGTTGGAGGGAAAGCACAAGGGTTAGTGTGGCTGGAGCGGAGACAGTGATGAAGAGAGTCAAGCTCAGAGATTACTATGGGACATGCTGGAACTTCCCTAGCAGTGCAGTGGTTAAGATTCCATGCTTCTAATAAAGGGGCATGGGTTCAATCCCGGATTGGGGAACTAAGATCCCACATGCCATGGTAGTGTGGTTAAAAAAAAAAAAATACAGGGCACGTCATATGGCATAATGTACTCGACCCCATCACAGCCAACCCTGCCTAGTCTGTTGAGTCTAGTATCTTAGTATCTCCTCACTTTTCCTTTCCTATCCTGAAATGAAGTTTATAGGTAACACAACTTATAAGTATAATGAAAACCAATCAATACAATTCCTTTTTTTGAAATATAAGGAAATATAATAAACGCTATGTATTTTAATACATAAATACCACACTAGCAGTCTTATACCTATATGAAGAATCACCTCCAATGCAATAACTATAGATGCAGATATGCAAAAAAAGTGCAGGTGTATTATATCACAAAGAATATCAATCATCAGCAGTGTCATGATTTTCCAAACTGGTCCACACTTGTTGATAAATTTATAATCAAAGCATGCACCGTTTTGCATTCCTGAATATTTTAGGAAATTTTAAACTATGCAGAAAATTGTATTTATATGGAAACATGAGATGGACTTTAGGTCCAGATACCAGCAACTAGCCTTTCAGTAGGTCATTCAAAAGAAGTGCACCACATGGGGCAGGTCTTCTTTGTGTGAGATGCATCTACATATGGCAAGACACACGAATTCCAGGTCCCCTTCCTCTCTGTAGCTAGTAGTGGTCCTCAATCATTACAGAAATAAAGCAAAAAAAAAAAAAAAATACTCCACCAAATTTTCAAATCACTACCTCAGGGCTATTGCAGACCAAGTGGTAAGTCTTGTAGATCAAGCTTTCCTTCATGCTAATGAAAAGTCATTGGTGGGTTTGAGTAGTGGAGTGGTGGAATCTGATTTATTTGTTAAAGGGTTAATTTTGACTATTGGTAAAGAATAGCCTGTGTTGGGGAGAAGGGAACGTTTTCTGGTCTGCTGGACACAACACCTTTTAGAAGCAGCTGGGTGTGGCACTGTGGTTCCCAAGTGACACCACTAGAAATGGAGGGTTTTATAACAATGTCCCCCTACAAAAGTGATCTGTCATTTCTGGAGAGCTAGCCTGGCACGGATCAGTGATATTTTGTTTAGGAACTAGTTAGTTTATTGTCTTTACAATGATTCCACTTACTAGGAAAACTGTTCCTTTTCATTTGCATTTAAAAGCCATAGGAAATGGAACCTACTCTCCTAAACATGATTTCAGTGTTTATGTCATTTTTCAGTTCCTATAAATTGTAACGGAACAGAATGTCTTTAAACTTCTTTGTGTCCTCCTTGGAAGATGTATCTTTTTGCTTCTGTAATGTAATGTTGTCTTGTGATGGTTCTACTGAGAGAATGAACGGTGGGTGAGACGCAGAGTCTTATGATACGAGAAGCTGGAAACACAAGCATAGCGGAGGAAACAACTGTTTGGGGATGACACGGACCTGAGTCTGCATCAGAGGTCTTGCTGTCTACTTGTGTAACTTGGGGCATGCACTAGGTTTCTTGAGCCTTGGTTTCCTCTTCTAGGAGAGCCAACTAATATCTAGAATTAAATAAGGTGAAATGGAAAAGGGTCTGGATAGGTAGATCCATAATAGGTGCAGAAACAAACACTAGCTTCCTTTGTTTATGGATGGTTTGTCCAACCAGCCTTCTTCAGATTGAGTGTTTCCAGCTAGTTTCTTAGAGATTGTGTGTGAAGCTCTGGGGGACAGCCATGGACCACATGTTTCAAGGTATGGAGATACCTTTAAAATGCTTGGGCATAGTGGAGTGCTAGAGGGAGTAAGAAACGCATGATCCATCTTACAGTAGTCACCACCAAGAGGACTGTCTCCTGTGCTCACTAGGAAACTCTGGACTTGTCTCCGGGGCTCTGAGCATAGAAGCCTGCAGGAATCATTAGTCCCATTCTGGGAACAAGGTTTCACAGGCCCCATGGAGAGGGTCACGTGAAGTCTTTTCAACTAGGAGAAATACTGGGCTTTAAAGCCAGGTATGAGCACCAGGGTGTCCAGAGAACAGACAGATTCCTGGGGAGCTGGGAGGAGATAGGGGCCCAGAGGCTGGCTGCTGTGTTCCTGGACAGGGCACTTTCTGGGAGTTGCCTGCCATGGACCCAGCCCAGTCCTGAGTTTTGGAGGAGCATCATCTGGGAATCGCTAACAGCCCCGAATAATCTTCCTTTTGCTACATCTATAGTCCACTTTTGAGGAGGGACATGGTGCCATCCAAAATAGCAGTCAGTTTAGCACCAATTATACCTATTTTGAAGGAATATGCAGCTTATTTTCTTTTCTAATTATGCACAAACTTCCAACAGTGCTTTAACATTTTTTTACTTAACTGTGCCCCTAACAGTGGAGGAGAGTGATTTTTTTTTACCCCTAGATGTCAGGAAGCAGAGACTAAAGTGGTTTTTGACAAGTACAATATTTCTTTGAAGTCTTATGCTTTATGCTATATTTTAGTACAGTTTTGGGGTTCTGCTTCATTATATCTGCCTTTTTAGGTACATAAATAATTATCTGGCTGCAAACTTTATAGTAAAAATAGTGCTTGGCATGTCCCATTATGAGTATCTGGTATATACCAGATATAAAAGCACAGAAATGTATTAATATTGAAAATGAGTTTGTGACCCCCGAGTATTCACTCAGAGATGCTGGGGGAGGTAGCTTGGAGACAGGTTAAGTATACAGAAAATTGACAGAGAATGAATATTCATTCAGTTACTCATTCAACAATTACTTGGCGCCTACTGTGTGCTAAGCATTGAACTAGGTGCTGGCAGGATACAAGGATGAACAAAGAGAGGCACAGATTATCATGCAAATACATTGTAGAATTGCAACTACGAATGGAAGGGCAGACGATAGAGGGGAGGACGTTTATGATAGAGGGAGCTGACCTCTTTGGAGGGGCCAAGGAAAGCTTCTTCCAGGAAATGTCTCTTGACTTGACTCTGAAGATCAGTAGGAAGTAACCAAGCAGAGAATGAAGGAAAGAGCTTTCCAGACAGAGGAACAGGGAGCACAGAGGTCTCATGGTGGGAGAGAGAATAAATGGCTAAAAAGTGAGTGTGGTTTGACTTCAGAGAGGCAGGCAGAAAGAGGCATGAAATGAAATTGGAGAGAGACATGAAGCTGACCCCACAGGGCTTTGTCATGACTGTAGGGGTTTTGTCTTTATCTGAAAAACAGGGCGAAACCACTGAAGGGTTGTAAGCCAAAGAATAACGTGATTAGCTTTGCATTTTAGAATGATTGCCCCAGCTGCTGTTCAGAGGACAGGGTGGAAAGGTGCCAAGACAGACACTGGAGCTGAATAGCAGTTCAGTAGTCGTTGTGAGAAGTGAGGTTAGCTTGGATTGGGCGGTGGTGGTGGTGGTGTAGTTAGAGAAAAGTAGATGGGTTTTAGAGATATTTATGAGCAAAAATGTGTAGGATTTGGTAGTAGATTGGCAATGATACAAAAGAAGGAGCTGTCAAATGTGACTCCAAGATTTCTGGCTTGCCTACTATTGACCAAGACAGGAAAACCCTGCAAGAAGGCCAGGTTTGGGGTAGGTGAACTCAGCTCTGAGCTTCTAACTTTGAGGTGCTTTGAAGCTGACAGCTGGGTCAAGGTCTGAATCAGTGATTTAATTTTGAGAGTCATCTGCATGTTGGTGGAATTTGAAGCCAAAAGTGTGAATGAGATCACACAAGAGAAAAGAGTAGGGTGAGAAGGACCTAAGAATGAGCTAAGAAAAACTCTACTGTTTAATGGCACAGTAGAAAAAGAGAGAAGCAATGGCAAGGGAAGTGGGAGGGAAACCAGAATATCATTTCTGAATTCAAAGCAAGGGAGCATTTAAGAAGGGACTTGATTGAGTACCACATGCCACTGCAGAGCCAAGAATAAGCAGAACTAAACTTATCCGTTAGAGTAAGATATGTGGAAGCCGGTGGCAGGGTTTTTTTTTTTTTTTTTCACTTTCTATGGAGTAAAAGGGCAAGAAACCAGATTGGGGTGCAGAGGGAAGGGGAGGGGAGGACGAGGGCAGAACACAGAAAGGCTACTCTTAGAAGTCTGGCTGAGAAGGGATGAAGGAAGGCTGGTGAGCTGGAAGGCTGGAAGAGCCAAACAAGAGTGTCTTTTTTGTTTTTCCCTTTTAAAACTTTTTTACTTTGGAAAGTTTCAGATGTAAATAAATTCAACAGAGTAGTATTATGAACCCTCATGTACCTATCACTTGGTTTCAGCAATGATTGACTCACGGTCGAACTTGTACCTATACGTCCACCCGTTTTATTTGTGTTGTCGGTGGGAGAGACTTGAGTTGTTTGAAAAACCCCTGGGGAGGAAATTACTGAGAAGGAGAATCTGAATAGTCAAGAGAAAGAAATAGAGAAGAAAAGTGTGAATGACGCTTAGGGTTTCTGAGAAAGTGGGAGGGGCATGGGATGTAGAGCATGCTAAAAGGGAGTCACTTGGGTGCCTGGAGAGCCGCCTTCTGTCTTGCTGAAGGCAGGAAGGAGGGCAAGGGGGTACGATGGGTGCAGATGCAGATTTGCTTGTTGGCACCTGGAAGATAAGACAGTTTGACTTGCTGATAGGACCTGGCTCCTCCTCCTCCTCCATTTAAAGGAAGTTCTTCTTTTAAAGGAAGTGATCATGCCATCTTCTGAGAGTAATTGGGAAAAAGAGGATGTTGGTATTTAAAGAGAGCATAGAAATCTGGGTTAGTTATTGTGGAGAGAGAGAGAATGATGATATAGCAGAGAAGTGGCATATTTACTAGATGGTATTAAAGGACCAATCTGAAGGAGATAGACTGGCTCTGAGAAACCGACCCAGTTTCACATACATATGTATGTATATCTGTATGTCTGGCTTGTTAATGTGAGCCTTCATAATGTGCTGTTACTCTAGTCCCCAGTGGAAGAATGTGTTTAGGTGCAACGTATTTACGTGTTTCACAGAGTGCATGGACTCCACAATCTCCTGAGTGTGTAAGTAGAATATATATATATATATATATAAAAGGAAGTGATTTTAATTCTTAAAATGTAGGTGTGTCTAACCTGGAGAAGGAAATGGCAACCCGCTCCAGTATTCTTGCCTGGAGAATCCCCATGGACAGAGGAGCCAGACGGGCTACAGTCCTTGGGGTTGGAAAGACTGAGGGACTAAGCACAGCATAGGTGTGCCTAACAGTACACTGGAGCTTGTGTTTCACATTAATTGGTTCAGGGCGCCACCTGCTGGAAATCTTACTTAACACTACCACCCTGGGTTTTCTGATGCAAAATCTAAAATCTTTTTTCTCTGAAGTCCGTGTTCGTGCATACAACATTTCCCTTATGACATGTGAGCTTCATTTATTAGATACTCTTTTACTTTTTTATTTGTGTGTCAAGTCACAGACATTAAACTATGTTCTTTTCTGACTTGATTTTGGTCAAAGATCACATCTATCCCATTTCAGCGCACGAGTTGTCTGTAAATCTCATCCATGATCCATATACAAAAGAAGAGAAATAAAATGTCAGACTTATCTCAAACGGCATGAGTGAGGAGTAGATTATTGGTTAAAGGTGTATAAAGCATAAGAGATAGAGTCCAATTTTATCCAGCTTAAGAGATGTCTTATTTAGTAATCCCTCAAATTCAGATGTTGTCCATAGTTTCCTATCACAAATTCTTCTCTTCTAGGTTCTTAAAGTAAAATATGTATTTCTCCATAGTTTCCCAAGTGACCCCTCAGGAAACCAGTCTGCTCTAAAGTATCCTTTTCATGGTCTATCTTAATCTGAGTACATTATCATTCAAAACTTTTCTCCAAGATCTTTCAGTTGAGTTCAGTTCAGTCGCTCAGTCGTGTCCGACTCTTTGCAACCCCATGAATCGCAGCACGCCAGGCCTCCCTGTCCATCACCATCTCCCGGAGTTCACTCAGACTCACGTCCATCGAGTCCGTGATGCCATCCAGCCATCTCATCCTCGGTCGTCCCCTTCTTTTAGGTAACACCATTAAACTATTTCTAGGTTTTTGTCAAATAATTCTCTTCCTTTGAATTAAATTACTCTATGGGAGAGTTCTGGGATAAATCCCCCTTTTTTTTTTATTAGTTTTTTAAAAAATTTCTATTTCATTTTAAATTGGAGGATAATTATTTTACAGTCTCATCAACAGGAATCAGCCGCAGGCGTACACACGTCCGTTCCTTTTGAAGCCTCCTGCCTCTCCATCCCACCCCTCTGGTCTGTCACAGAGCTGGCTTTGGGTTCTTTGCATCATACAGCAGATTCCCGCTGGCTATCTGTTTCACATGTGGAAATGTATATGTTTCAGTGCTACTCTCTCGAGTCATCCCACCCTCTCCCTCCTCCACTCTGAACAAAAGTCTGTTCTTTACGTCTGAGTCTCCTTTGCTGCCCTGCAAACAGGCTCATCCCTGCCATCTTTCTAGATTCCATATGTACGCATTAGTATACTAGCGCTGTCTTTCTCTTTCTGACTTACTTCCCTCTGTATAGTAGGCCCTAGGTTCATCCGCCGCGTTAGCACTGACTCAGATGTGTTCCTTTGTGTGGCTGAGTGATATTCCATTGAGGATATGTGCCACATCTTCTTTATCCAGTCTCTGTCAGAGAACATCTAGGTTGCTCCCGTGTCCTCACTGTTGTAAATAGCTGCAATGAGCTAGTGCTTCAGTGAACGTTGGGGTACATGTGTCTTTTTCAATTATGGTTTCCTGAGAGTGTATGTTCAGTAGTGAGATTGCTGGGTCATATGGTAATATTATTCTTAGTTTTTAAAGGAGTCTCCATACAGTGGCTGTATCAATTTGCATTTCCACTAACAATGCAAGAGGGGTCCCTTTTCTCTCCACCCTTCCAGCGATGGATCAATCACTCTTAATTGCTTCTTCTCCTTTAATTCAGTCAACTCTAAATTATGGTCATTTTTTTTCATATACAAATAATCATGATTCACAGGGAATTTAGAGAAATGCCAGTATAAAGTACTGAGTTATTCACAAGAAAAGCAGCATTTGTTCGTTTACTCAGTCAGTCCTCATTAAGTGCTTACTGTGTGCCAGGAACTTGGGGAAGCAATGGGGGGATGTGGGGAACAGGACAGACATGATTCCCATCCTTAGAGAGCTCGCTGTACAGTGTGGAAGGCAGACATTGATTATAGCATCCCGACATGTTCTGGTGAGCCCTCTGCTACAATACATACAGAGAATGTCATGAAATATCTGGAAGGCTGAGAGTCATACAAGTCTCCCTTGAAGAAGTGGTATGAAGCCACGGAGGAAAGGGAGAACAAAAAAACTCCAGGAAGGCTGTGAGATAGGAGCCAAACGCTGAGAGCCACGTTATGGAGGGGTTGATAAATCTTTCTAAGAAGTTTGGATTTTATTATAAGAACAGATACCAGCAATGACAAATTTTAACAGTTTGTGTATGAATGGCAGCAGGGGTGGACACACTCAGATTTGTATTTTGGAAAGATTATTCTAGCTGAAGTTTGGAGAAGGTCTGGAGGGAAAACCCTGACAGGACATAAGTTTCGAGGTATGTGTGATGTGGCGTTGGCTTACATTAGGGCAGTGGAGAAGGAGACAAGTGAGTGAATGTGAGAGATATTTAAGATGTTGAACAGATAAAACTCGGTGGAAATTGGTTGTAAGGCGTCAAAGGAAGAGACGAGTCCAGAATGGCTCCCAGCTTTCTGGCTTGAACAAAAGGAGGTGCCCCTTAGTGAGACAGCAAGTACTAGACAAGATGTATCTCAAGGCCAGAGAAGCTGAGTATTGCCCCCTGGACATGTTGAATTTGAGGTGTCTAAGGTGTATTGGTAGATATGTCTAGTGAATAACTAGATATATGAGCCTGGAGCACTGGGGAGGAATCTGGGCTGGAGATACAAGTCAGGATGACCAGCCTGTTGAGAGTAAATTGATGTTTTGGAAGTGGTCAATACCTCACCGAACATAAAGAAAAGAAGAAGCCCTGAAGAACACATCTTTTAAGGAATCATTAAAAGAGGAGGAAGCCAGCACAGAAGACCAGCCAGAGAGGCTGGGAGACAACCAGGAGGGCCAGTGCCAGAGCTAATGGTAAGAAGCTTTCAAAAAAAAAAAAAACCATGTGCAACAGAGGCCAAAATTGCTGATAACAACTGATGTTTTTCTTTAGGATTTAGTGACACGTGACCTTGTCCAGTGCAGGTCCGGTGAAGGGACACGGTCAGTTTCAGTGAGTTCACACACAAGTGAGGGATGAGGAAGTGGGGCAGTGAGTGCAGAAAATGAAAATATCTGTTGTGAACTGGAGTTTAGGGACGCGGTGGGAACTGGCAGGAGAAGTATGGTTAGAGCGAAATACTGTTGTTGCTTGCTCTTTGGAAAGAAAAGGGTTGAGAATGTTTCAGTGTTCACAGAAATTATTCCATAAAGAAAGAAAGCCTGAAGGAACCAAGAGAGGAAGTATTCACTTGATAGTTTAGTCCCTAAGAAGGCAGCCAGAGATAATAAATGCATAAATAAATAATTCACTGCACCCCTTTTTTGTGTACAGAAACTGTCCTAGCGGCTTTATCTCATTTGACTCTTATGCAGCCTCTCTGAGAAGGTCTATTATTAGCCCATTTCTTCGAGATGCAGATACTGAGGCACAGATAGGTCCCAAGGCCACACAGTATATGGTGGGGCTGGGATTCATATCGGGGTATGTGACTTGAGACTTGTCCCCTTGATCACAAGGCCCCATTGTGGGATCCAGTCTAGCTGGAGACGTAAATGGGAGGTGTCCACCCTTGCTCTTGTAAGAGGTCTGGGGAGGAGGGGCTGGTCTGGATGCAGACAGGTGTCAGATTTGTTGGCATTATTAATTTCTTAGGGATGCCATAACAAATTATCCCACTTTGGGTGGTGTCAGAGAAGGCAGTGGCACCCCACTCCAGTACTCTTGCCTGGAAAATCCCATGGACGAAGGAGCCTGGTGGGCTGCAGTCCATGGGGTCGCTAGGAGTCGGATGCAGCTGAGCGACTTCACTTTCACTTTTCACTTTCATGCACTGGAGAAGGAAATGGCAACCCGCTCCACTGTTCTTGCCTGGAGAATCCCAGGGACGGGGGAGCCTGGTGGGCTGCCGTCTATGGGGTCGCACAGAGTCGGACACGACTGAAGTGACTTAGCAGCAGCAGCAGCATCTGCTCTCCCTCCCTCTGAAGGGGTCCCTTGTCTGGGGCCGCATACCTCCGGTTTCTGCCTCTGTCTTCACTTAGCTGGCTTCTCTGTGTCTCAGAACTCTTTCTGCCTTTCTCTTATCAAGAGACCTGTCGTTGAATGTAAGGCTCACCTCAAACCCAGGATGATCTCATCTGGAGACTCTTAGTTACATCTGCAATGATTCTTTTTCCAATTAAGTTCACAGATTTTGAGGGTTAGGATCTGGACATATTTTGGTGGGGAAGGGGGTACTATTCAACCCACTACAGTTAGAAAGATGAAGGAGTTTCTGTCTGATGGATCCCTGTATTCTATGGAGTAGAGTATGAGTACTTTTCTGAGAGTGAACTCAGAAGTAGAGGGGTCAAGTATCTGAGGAGTGAAGAAATCTGGCAGTGATTATTATTGAAATGTGGAGAGTCGACTGAATAGGAAACACAATATGTCTGTGGAGCAGCGTGAAGAATGCAGATAAAGTTTGTTATCATTAATTTATAGCTGTGTGATTTTCTCTAACAGCAATTTGCAGCCGGTACACGCATGGGGAAAGCTGACAGATGAAATGGCAGGAGTTACAGTCAAGAGGGAGGGGCACGGATCGGGGGGAAGCAGGACAGAGGAGGAGGTTTAGGGTATTGGCAGGCGGGGGGTGGGGGGTGGGGGGTTCTGTCCATAGGAGCAAAGCTGGCTGCGTATGGAAACAATGTCCGAGGAGGACTAAGGATGGTTCAAAAAGCAGGTGAAACCCTGAGAGCAATTCAGTGAACTATCTATGGTGCTACAAGGTTATTCTTAGAGTGAGTGTGGAGTATTTGATTGTATTGTTTTACATGAGGAAAAGAATCTGGTTGCAGTAGAGGCAAAAGAAGGTTAATGGAAATGGACAAGTCAAGAGAGAAGGCAGGGATATAACAAAACAGAAACAGATTCAAGGTCATAGAGAACAGTGGTTACCAGGAAGAAAGGTGAAAGAGGGGTAAGGGATTAATGGGTACAAACTACTGTGTATAAAATAAATAAGTTTTAAGGATATGTTGTGCATCACAGGGAATATAGCCAGTGTTATCATAAGTCTAAGTGAAGTTTCAGTTCAGTTCAGTTCAGTCGCTCAGTCGTGTCCGACTCTTTGTGACCCCATGAATTGCAGCACGCCAGGCCTCCCTGTCCATCACCATCTCCCGGAGTTCACTCAGACTCACGTCCATCGAGTCAGTGATGCCATCCAGCCATCTCATCCTCTGTCGTCCCCTTCTCCTCCTGCCCCCAGTCCCTCCCAGCATCAGAGTCTTTTCCAATGAGTTAACTCTTCGCATGAGGTGGCCAAGTACTGGAGTTTCAGCTTTAGCATCATTCCTTCCAAAGAACACCCAGGGCTGATCTCCTTCAGAATGGACTGGTTGGATCTCCTTGCAGTGTAAGGGACCCTCAAGAGTCTTTAACACCACAGTTCAAAAGCATCAATTCCTTGGTGCTCAGCCTTCTTCACAGTCCAACTCTCACATCCATACATGACCACAGGAAAAACCATAGCCTTGACTAGACGGACCTTAGTCAGCAAAGTAATGTCTCTGCTTTTGAATATACTATCTAGGTTGGTCATAACTTTTCTTCCAAGGAGTGAGCGTCTTTTAATTTCATGGGTGCAGTCACCATCTGCAGTGATTTTGGAGCCCAAAAATATAGTCTGCCACTGTTTCCACTGTTTCCCCATCTATTTCCCATGAAGTGACAGGACCAGATGCCATGATCTTCGTTTTCTAAATGTTGAGCTTTAAGCCAACTTTTTCGCTCTCCTCTAAAATACTGAATGATTATGTTGCACACCTGAAACTGATATAATGTTATAAATCAACTATACTTCAATTATTTTTTTTTAAAAAAGAGAAGGCAAGATTCAGGACAGGCCACCCATGTGAACACAGTTACACAGAAAAATGACAGGACCTGTGTGGCAAATGCTGCTGATGGTGTGATGTTTGACCTGGGACTCAGTGGTTGCAAGAGGCTATAAAGGTGGGTGTGGTTCCCTTGGAATGACACTGGATGCTGTGTTAGTGAAGATTCTAAGAGGAACAGAACCAATAGAGAGAGAGAGAGAGAGAGAGAGAGAGAGAAAGTGTGTGTGTGTGTTTACAGAGAGGGAGGGAGAGAGAGAGTTATTTATTGATTTATTATTAGGAACTTATGTGATTATGGAGGCTGAGAAATTCAGACCAAGGAGAATAGATGATATAGTTCCATTCCAAGGCAGGATAAGACTGGTGTTCTAGCTTGAAGACAGTCAGGTAGAGAATTGTTTCTTAGCCTTTTATTCTACTCAGGTTGTTAACAGATTGGATGGAGCCCATCACATGGGGAGGGGTAATTTGTTTTACTCAGGCTACAGATTCAAATGTTAATCTTATCCAGAACTATCCTCACAGATACACCCAGAAATGATGTTTGACCAAAGATCCGAGCACTCCCTGCCCCACTCAAGTGGATACATAAAATTAACCTCCACAAACACCTTGATTACATGAATAGTCTTACTCTACTGGTCTTAGTCTCCCTGATTTTAAATGAAGGGGTAAAGAAGATTATTACTAAAGGTCCCTCTAATTTTAACTTCCATGTTTTGCAGTATAATTTCAAACCCTTAGGGTGGGAGGAAAGTGTTAGTCACTCAGTCATGTCCAACTCTTTGTGACTCCATGGACTGTAGCCCATCAGGCTCCTCTGTCCATGGAATTCTCTAGGCAAGAATACTGGAGTGGGTAGCCATTCTCTTCTCCAGGGGATCTTTCTGACCCAGGAATTGAACTTGGGTCTCTTGCATTGTAGGCAGATTCTATACCATCTGAGCCACCAGGGATATCCTGGTAGAAGGGTGGAAAAAAACATCATGTTAAAATTCTCCTTAAACATAACCCAGAAATGACTCCTATGAATCCACAGATCTTAGAAACTAATGATTATACTCAAATTCTGGCTAATACTCACTATTTACCTGCTTAAAAAAAACATTTATTTATTCTTGATTGCACTAGGTCTTCGTTGTTGCCTCCGGGCTTTCTTTAGTTTCTACAAGTCGGGGCTACTCTTTGTTGCTGAGCACTGGCTTTTCATTGCCGTGGCTTCTTTTGGTGAAGAGCACAGGCTGTAGGTACATGGGTTTCAGTAGTTGTGGCTGTTAAGTTTAGTTGCTCCATGGCATGTGGAATCTTCCTGGACTAGGGATTGAACTTGTGTCCCTGCACTGGCAGACAGATTTTTATCCACTGCGCCACCAGGGAAGTCCTCTTTAAGAAACAAACAAACAAACAAAAAACCCCCATAAAAGTCTCGACAAAACTTTCAACAGCGCAACCACAGAAACTTCTTCTTTTCCCACAGAAACCATTAACACATGGTTCCAAAATCTCCCTGGGCAACAAGAACTAGTTCTGGGTTGTTCTCTGTCTTCTGAGTGTGGATTAAGTGATATTGTGACAGGACAGCAGTCATCTCAGATGAGTCTCTCATTTAGGTCAGTGTAGCAAACTTGCCTACAAACAATGAATTCCAAGTTGTTACCTTTGCTTGAAATCTGTGCATTTCATAGGTGGGCTGAATATTTCTTTTTAAATAGGTGTATCTGAAAATAATAAATACAGTCCTTCCTGGAAACAGAGGGTTGGGATGCGAGGACGTTTTGAAGCATAGTACATTTGCCTAGTTTGGGGTTAAGGAAAAGAGAGCGGAAGTTCAGCTCTCAGTGTACACGCTTCTGCTGGAGGAGTTAGATAGAGAAGAATCTTCTCAGATTGGCACACTTTATCTTTACTCCACTTGGAATGCCCTTCTTCCATTTCCTCACTTGATGACTTGAAACACCCTCTGAAGTGTCAGACTCCTTTAGGCAGCTTTTCTTGGCTTCCCTTCCCACCCACTCTCATCTAGATCAGGGGCCCTACCTTTGTCTGCCTGTCACCTCCTGTGTGTACGTCTGTCATGGCATTCCCCGTGGCATATTTATTTGTCTTTTATTTCTGTCTCCCCGACACAGTGGCTGACACATGAGGCGATAAATTCATTTATACTGAAGTCATTTAATTGTGTGCTTTTGATGAATTTGTCATTATCTTGCTCCCTTTGCTATGTCTGGCAACTATTTTATATCAATCACTATGCTAGCAACTAGGAGCATACAGAGAAACAAAACATAGGAGGTCTTGATACTTGTGAAGTGTGTATTCACGTAGGAGAGACTGACAAACAGGAAAGCAGTAGAAGAAAAGTAAGTAAGGTAGCCACTATTTGTAATTACTGGACTTCCCTGGTGGCTCAGATGGTAAAGCGTCTATCTACAATGCGGGAGACCCGGGTTCGATCCCTGGGTTGGGAAGATCCCCTGGAGAAGGAAATGGCAATCCACTTCAGTACTATTGCCTGGAAAATCCCATGAACAGAGGAGCTTGGTAGGCTACAGTCCATGGGGTCGCAGAGAGTCGGACATGACTGAGCGACTTCACTCACTCACTCATTTGTAATTACTATATAATGAAGGGAATAAATGAGAGACAGACAGAGGCTGATGGGTGAAGGTACTCTGGGTAAAATGAGTAACAAGCATCTCCCAGTATATGATGCAGGAGAGAAGTAGGGAGGCAAATACTTCAGGCAGAGGAAGCGGCAAGAGGAGGAGCTCAGTTAAATGTGGATGGAGTAGAATGAGCCAGGCATCCTGGAAAGACATAGGAGTGAGATCACTCAGAGATGTTACCCATAGTTAAGAGTTTGGAAGGGAGGACTTGGGAGACGAGTGAGGAAGTGATGCAGGAGAACTATCAGTGAAGGGGATGGTACTGTCTTGGAGTCATGCAAGGGCAGTAAAGACAGAAGAATGTAGGCTTGAGATTATATGTTAAAGATAAAAATTGGTCATGTTTTTGATAGTTTAGATGAGAATGATGAAGGAAAGAAAGGAATCAAGGATGTCTCTTACTGAAGTAATGGATTGCTGTGTACTGATTTGGGAAGATTTGGAAGAAGGAGAAAGAAACAAGCTCAGGATCCTACTGTACAGCATAGGGAACTATATTAATATCCTGTGATAAACCATGATGGAAAAGAATATGAAAAAAGAGTATATATGTATGTAAAACTGAATCACTTTGTTGTATAGCAAAAATTAGCATGACATTATAAATCAGCCTTTGGTCACCTAATCTATGACACAGGAGGCAAGAATATACAATGTTGAAAAGACATCCTCTTCAATAAGTGGTGTTGGAAAAACTGGACAGCTACATATAAAAGAATGAAATTAGAACATTCCCTAACATCATGCACAAAAACAAACCCAAAATGGGTTAATGACCTAAGTGTGAGACCAGACACTATAAAAGTCTTGGAGGGACATGTAGGCAGAATACTCTTTGACATAAATCACAGCAAGATCTTTTTTGATTCACCTCCTAGAGTATTGAAAATAAAAACAAAAATAAGCAAAAGGGACCAAATTAAACTTAAAAGCTTTTGCATAGCAAAGGAAACCATAAACAAAATGAAAAAAAACAAACTTCCGAATGGGAAAAAATATTTGCAAATGAAGCAACCAACAAGGGGTTAATTTCCAAAATATACAAACAGTTCATGCAACTCAATATATATATATATATATATATATATATTCCAGTCAAAAATGAGTTCAGTTCAGTCGCTTAGTTGTGTCCGACTCTTTGCGACTCCATGAATCACAGCACGCCAGGCCTCCCTGTCCATCACCAACTCCTGGAGTTCACTCAGACTAGAAGAAGACTTAAATAGACATTTCTCCAAAGAAGACCTACAGATGACCAACAAATACATGAAAATATGCTAAACATCACTATTAGAGAAATGCAAATCAAAACTACAATGAGATAGCACTTCACACTGGTCAGAATGGCCATTATTAAAAATCTACAAACAATAAATGCTGGAGAGTATGTTGAGAAAAGGGAACCCTCCTACACTTGGTGGGAATGTAAATTGGTTGGTTCAGTCACTATGGAGGACAATTTGGAGGTTCCTCAGAAAACTAAAAATAGAACTCTCATATGATCCAGGAACCCCACTTCTGGGCACATATACAGGGAGGAAACTGTAATTCAAAAACGACATATGCACCCCAATGTTCTTTGCAACACTATTTACAACAGCCAGGACATGGAAGCAATCTAAATGTCCATCAAGAGAGGAATGGATAAAGAAGATGTGGTCCATATATACAGTGGAATATGACTCAACCATGAAAATGAATGAAATAGTGCTATTTAAAGAGATATGGATAAACTTAGAGACTGTCATACAGAGTGACGTAAGTCATAAAGAGAAAAGCAAACATCATATAATATCTCCTATATATGGAGTCTAGAAAAATGTACAGATGAACTTATTTGCAAAGCAGAAATAGAGACAGATGGAAAGAACAAAGGAATGGAAGGGTGGGGAAGGGAAGGGTGCGATGAACTGGGAGATCGGGATTGAGATATATACACTATTGTGTATAAAATAGATAACTAATGAGGACGACAGAGGGTGAGATGGTTGGATGGCATCACCAACTCAATGGTCATGAGTTTGAGCAAGCTCCAGGGGGATATTGAAGGACAGAGTACAATCCACGAGGTCACAAAGAGTTGGACATGACTGAGCGACTGAACAACAATAATAAGGACCTACTGTATAGCACAGGAAACGCTATTCAGTGCTCTATGGTGGCCTAAATGGAAAGGAACTCCAAAAAAGAAGGATATCTGTATACATATAAATTAAGCACTTTTCTCTGTGGCAGAAAGTGATACAACATTGTAAAGCAGCTAAGCACCAATAAAACTTTAAAAAAATGTAAGTCAACTATATTTCAATAAAAAAACAGGCTCAAGAGGAAGATAAGTATTCTATTTACATTTGAGATATGTGTAAATTTTCCAAGAGGCTAGTAGTTAATAGAAGCAGGTAGTTGGATATGAGTTTTAAGCTCAGAAGAGCTCAAAGACTTCCCATGTAAATTTAAGAGGCCTCCACATAAAGATCCTATATAGATCTGTGGAAATTGACAAGGCTATTTAGAGAAGACAAGGTAGAGAGAAGAACAAAGAGGGCTCAGACCAGTTCTTTGGACCTCCCTGATTCGGCATTTGAATAAAGGAGGAACCATTCAAAGAAACAGAAACAGCCAGTAAAACAAAAAGTGATTTTTAGAAAGCAAAAAACAAGAGTTTCAAGGAAGAGGAAATATCGTTGTTGCGAAGTTCAGTAGGATGACTGAGAAATGTCCACTGAACTTTTTACAACCTCGAGGTCATGGGCACTTTGGCAAGGACCATTTCATTGAGAGGTGAGAGCTGAGTTTAGATTTCAGTAGCACAAATTTGAGTGAGAATTCAGGACTCGAGGCAGTGTGTGTCCAGAATTACACTTTTCAAGAAGTTTGTCTATAAAAAAGGTCTGATAGATGGACCAGGAGTTATGGAGAGGTGTGGATCAGTGAAGGATTATTGTTATATTCTTAAGGAGAGATCGTGATTATGTTTTTTTTTTTTTTTGCCAATGAAGATAATCCAGGAGAGAGGGAGAAGTTGGAGGTTCTGAAGAGAAAAGATAATGTTAAGGCTTGATGTCTTCTAGGATTTAAGAAACAATGGCACCCAGTGCCAAAGGGGAAAGATGAGCTTTGAGAGGGAAGAAGGATGTGATTAAGGCCAGTGAATAGGTGGGATCGTAGGTAAGAAGATGTGGGGCTTCACCTCCAGTAGCTTCTGTTTTTCTCACTGAAGAATGAGGTGAAACCATGAGCAATGAGTGAACAAGTGCTTGGACCTACTCAGTTTCTCATGGCATGAAACTAGTTTTGCCAGTTCTTAAGATAGTCAAGGGCCTCCCTGGTGGCTCAGTGGTAAAGAATCTGCTTACAGTGCAGGAGATGCAGAAGACATGGGTTCGATCCCTGGGTTGGGAAGATCCCCAGGAGGAAGGTATGGCAACCCACTCCAGTGTTCTTGCGAGAAAAATCCTAGGGACAGAGGAGCCCGGTGGGCGACAGTCCATAGGGTCACAAAGAGTCAGACAACTGAAGCAGCTAAGCACACAAGATATTCAACTAGAATCAGCACTATTTTGTAGAAACGTGGAAGGTCACTGCTCTTTGGCTTTTTAACTCTTTTTATTGTCAGGGACAGATTCCTCTTTGTCTATGCTTTTTCTTTTCTGAAATTAGTTTGTGTGCTAGTTAATAGTTTTTTGATGAAATTCAAAATTCTGTATCAATCATTGCCCCTCAGTCATGCTGCAGGGATGAAGGCTGGCCAGGACACCTTGCTGTGTGTGGTGGGAGGAATTGATTGTCATAATTTCTAGATGGGGCTTCTTAAAGGCTTTGGAGGAGACAGGTGTATGAGAAAAAAACATTTGGGCAGGAGAAAAGAAAAATGGAAATGATAAAAAGGAAAGATTAAGTTTTGCCATGTGCTGCACAATACTTAACACTCACATCTATCTTCCACAGAACATTTAATAAAATTTGTGCTACTTGTCAAAGTTGACACTGCTGCTTCCTGGGCTCAGTGTGAAGTAACAGCAGAGGCTACCCAAGGGATAGCCCATGCACATTTGGGTTACATTAAGTTTTTATTGGGAAATAAATTATTCATAGCCAAGGATGTATATAGAATATATGAACAGCTTAAGATGTATAATTACAATCATAAAATAAGCACTCAAGTTCCAACTAGCCAACTTAAAGAGAACATTGCCAGTTCCTCTGAAGACGCTTGGGTGAACCTCCTCAATGGTGAGAGACTAGTTGCTCAGTCGTTTCTGACTTTGTTGACCCCATAAAGCCTGCCAAGCTCCTCTGTCCATGGGATTCTCCAGGCAAGAATATTGAAGTGGGTTGCCATTCCTTCTCCAGGGGATCTTCTTGACCCAAGAATCGAACCTGGGTCTCCTGCACTGCATACGGATACTTTACTGACTGAGCTACGAGGGAAGCCTCAATGGTATCCCTCTCCTGCTTCCAGAGGTAACAAATCATCCCCTTAGTTTTCTTTATTGCTAAATAATAATATGTTGTTGTTGTTCAGTCACTAAGTTGTGTCCAACTCTTTGTGACCTCATAGACTACAGCACACCAGGCTCCCGTCTTTCACTGTTTCTCGAAGTTTGCTTAAATTCATATCCATTGAATCAGTGACGCCATCCAACAATCTCATCCTCTGTCATCCCCTAGCTTCATTTATTTTTAAACTATATGGAAACGCATTCTTTTGTGTTGCTTTGGTTCCGTCATCATTGTACTTTTTGAGATTTATCCATGTCCTTAGAGGTACAACAGTTTATTTATGCCCATAGATGTGTAGTGTTCCATGATATGGAAATACCACAATTTATTAATACACGCTGCCTTTGACAACATGTGATTTGTTTCCAGGTTTTTCTGTTATAACCAGTGCTGCTAGAATATTCTTATATCTCATGGTGCAAGCGTTTTCAGATTATATACTTAAGAATAAGATTGCAGAGTCATAGGTTATATCCCTAGTCAATCTCATCAGGGTATACTTTTTTGCTTTCCAAAGTGATTCTTATCAATTTTATGTTGTCTTTTCAACAAAGACAATAAGGATTATATCCAATATGAATAATAACAGAGATTTTGCAAACCTGGAGGCAATGTTATTAGTTAGTCCTCTCTGTAGAGATAGCCACAGTGCAGGAAATGGGTAGACAGGCCGGTGAAATGTTGGTGGTACATGCTCCTTTGTTTCATTTTTTTTTTTCTTCCCTAACCTTCATTCTCAGACAGGAATATCTTTTAACACATGGATGTGGTTAGGAGTCTCCTAGGAGGCCGAGAATGTCAGAAAACAGGAGATTCAAAGGTCGAGGTAGAAAAAGAAGGGGACATTGCCCTGCACACATATTTGAGGATCTGGAATGTCCAACAAACAGTGAAGGGGTAGGGGTTGCTGTGCAAACATTTTTGTCAGAAATTTTGGCCCCAGAGTTGAAATGCTTTTTGCAGCTAGGAATTCCTGTGGTCACTGTTGGATGCGTTAGTGAGAATTGCAAGTTTTTCTAACCTTTCATCCCCAAAGAATATGGAAATGCAAATATCATCCTGCCTGAAATTCTGGTACCCTGACACTAAGGTAACTTTGCCCTGTGTTTCCTGGCGTAAGAGTACCTGGTACCCACACAGCTTCCTCTCTGCATCCTCTTCCCTTCTAGGGGATCAGCCATTAACCAATCACATTAGAAAAGCAACCTTGAATCCTCTCAAGATCCCTGAAAATTAGATATTGTTCCAACTTTAGAGATGAGAAAACTGAGGCTCAGAAAGGTGAGTAACTCACCCAAAATTAGGTCACTTCTAAGTGGTAGACTAGAAAGCTGAAGCCACACCTGTTTAACTGCATCTGTGTTTTTCCTCCCTGTTCTTTCCCTGTTTTTCTGTTCTCCCTCCTGTCCTTTATAACCATATGGTCCTGAACAAGTGTCTTCTCCTGTCTGAGCTTTAGATTGAAAATTAGCAGTTCACACAGGTTTAATGAACATTTATTAAAGAATGAAAATCACCCTATGGACATCTCACATTCTAGTGGGAACAATGTTCTGAGCCAGCAAAAGATCTCCCTCTGTCTTACTACTGATCTTGTTGCTACTATTTTTATACGTGTCTTCTAAATCTACTCTCACAGCCTGTGGCTAAACATGTGAGTTTAGCTTGTTCTATAGCTGGTGTGTACCTACAGTTAGGTAGGTCTTGACTATAAAACTTGCTCCAGTGTGGTGTTGGTTGTCTGTTATTTTGATTTCATCCTATTTTGCCAACCAAGAGCATGTTTCCCCTCATAAAAGTGAGTTTTTAGTGGAGGCCTTCTTCAGATCTGCTGTTACAAACTCTCACACACCTTAGAGCTGGTATCTGTCTTAGGAAAGCAGTCAGGCTTGGCAGCACCATGGGTACGCCCGTCAGTACCCAAGGAAAACTGCTATTGCAGCCTCCCGGGTTCATTACTTCTCTAGTGACACCTCACCCTGCTAACAGGGGATCAGAAGCAGAGGCAGGAGGTGTAATTCAAATGTGGGAAAGATTCAAATCAGCCTCTATCTTGGTGTGGCTTGGGGAGACCCAGTCCTACCACCTAGGAGGCTAACTGATTCAGACCTTTCTCCTCCGGGACAGCCAACTTGCTGCCTTGTGTGCTGGTCCACCTCACCTGTTTCTCTCTTAGTCCCCTGGTTGGAAAGAAAGATGCTGGTTCTCCAGGGTAGCCCTCATCCACTGGGAATGTGAAGACTGGGATCGAGGAGTTGTTCTCTATGACCCCAGCATGTGTGCATATGTGTGTGTGTGTGTGTGTGCGCACGCACATGCACTTAGTTGTGTTCAGCTCTTTGCAGCCCCATGGACTGTAGCCTGCTAGGCTCCTCTGTCCATGAAATTTTCCAGGCAGGAATACTAGAATGGGTTTCCACTTCCTACTCCAGGGGATCTTCCCGACCCGGGGATTGAACCTGAATCTCTCGGGTCCCCTGCATTGGCAGGTAGATTCTTTACCGCTGCATCACCTGAAAACCCCATCTGTGATCCCCAAACACCCCCAAAACAATTAATTGAGATAAAAAGAAATTCTAAACTCTTCTAATAATGGTCATGTACATGAAGAACAATATTAGGGACCTCAGGTTCTGGTTCCTTTTTGCAGATGGTTGCCCTGTAATCCTGTGTCCTCTACTTGAAAACTGGGTAGAGAATCTCAAAAAATTGTCAAGATTACTGAGAATAGCAATGGATGGGAGACTAGAAGTTTTTCATAGTCTAAAACAGTAGCTGGCAAACTTTTTCTGTAGGTCAGATAATAACTATTTTAAGTTTTGTGGTCCCTTCTCTCTCTGTGGAATATGAAGCTCTGTGCGGATTTACAATCTTTAAATGTATAAAAACCATTCTTAGCTCGGTAGCCTTACAAAAATGGACCACAGGCTGGATTTGGCCTGTAGTTTGCTAACTGCAGTCCTATAAGCTCATCTGCAATTTTAGAGCAGCTGGATAATAGAGAAAAATATTCTAGAGACTTAATATGGTATATTTTGAGAGGAAGCAATGAGCAGAAATATCAGGCTCAAGCACAACTAATTAGAAAATAATCTGGAGAATGAAATGGACAAAGGAGAGTAAAGGTAAGGAAGAACAGAGATTGTGAGGCAATTACTTAAAGGAATTAGGGATGTGGAAAATAGGCAAAGAAAGGGGATGAGGATTGAATGGAGTATCTTGGGCAAAGTAGAGAGTCTGGGAAAACGGTGCAAATGAGGCAGATTGTCTTCTAAGCATGTGCATGCATGTATTCATGCTGTCACTCAGTCGTGTCTGACTCTTTGTGGCCCCATGGACTGTAGCTCCCAGGCTCCTCTGTCCATGGGATTCTCCAGGCAAGGATATTGGGGTTGGTTGCCATGTCCTTCTCCAGGGGATCTTAACCCAGGGATCAAACCTGGGTCTGCTGCGTCTCCTACGTTGTGGGTGGATTCTTTACTGCTGAGCCACCAGGGAAGCCCCTCCTAAACATAGTTACTGGCAAATACACACGAGTCCTGCTGTGTAGCAGACTGGATTTGCATGGGAAAATGAGGAGGAATTTACTCCCATCTGTGGCTTATCACTACATGCATTCATGCTCAGTCACTTCAGTCTTGTCTGACTGCTTGTGACCCCATGGACTGCAGCTCCCAGGCTCCTCTGTCCATGGGATTCTCCAGGCAAGGATACTGGGTGGGTTGCCATTTCTTCCTCCAAGAGATCTTCTCAAGCCAGGGATTGAACCTCCGTCCCCTGCATCTCCTGCATTTCAGGCAGATTCTTTCCACTGAGCCGCCAGGGAAGCCTGGCTTATCACTCACTTCGGTCCTCTTTTAACCATATGGGTCAGGTCACAGGTGTTCACTTGCTTTCCTGCTGCCATCCAACAGTGTTAGTTTAGTGCTTGTTCAATCAGCTTTCATGATTGAAAAATAAGAAGGAGGGAAAGAGTGCATTACCTCCCTGGGATGTAGGCTGGCAAGGGTGATTGGGAAGAATGCAATATTGTGGAACATTTTCTGTGGATTGAGAAGTAAGTGCAATAATGTCAATCATGGCACTTTAACCAAAATATAAACATGTTTTCTCACAGATAACTGACCAGGAGAGAAACTCAAAATGGACAAAGAGGACAATCAGAATATTAATGGAGAGGTGATACATGTCAAAGAGGAAATAAGAAAATGGATCTCAACTGTATGACTAGGTTGAAAAACAGGTAAACAGGCCAATTTCTGCTGGGAGATAATTTGAAAGGCTGAGACATTTTAATACCCAAGAAATACTGAACATCACAATATTTGCAAAATATATTGAATATCTCAAACAGGCCCATTTTCTCAGAATGATGGAAGAGCTCTGAACTAGGAATCAGAACGTCTTGGGTTTAGCTTTTAGTCTGCTCGGTAATTTGAAATCCGTGTAATCTGTGTGATTGAGCTTTTCCGAGTCTTGTTTCCTCATTGGTAAAATGGAGATGGTATGTTTCTCCTTTTCCATCCTGTTATTTTGATTTATACATGCATGTTAAATGACTTTGTAAAGCATTAGCAGCTATGATAATGATGGAGATTTTGTTTTAGTATTTTATTCTTATTTATCACTATTTTATTAATGAGTTGGCATCAATAATGAGCAGGCTGGGTATTATAATTCAGTTCAGTTCAGTTCAGTCACTCAGTCGTGTCTGACTCTTTGAGACCCCATGAATCGCAGGACTCCAGGCCTCCTTGTCCATCACCAACTCCTGGAGTTCACTCAGACTCGCGTCCAGTGAGTCAGTGATGCCATCCAGCCATCTCATCCTCGGTCGTCCCCTTCTCCTCCTGCCCCCAATCCCTCCCAGCATCAGAGTCTTTTCCAATGAGTCAACTCTTCGCAGGAGGTGGCCAAAGTACTGGAGTTTCAGCTTTAGCATCATTCCTTCCAAAGAAATCCCAGGGCTGATCTCCTTCAGAATGGACTGGTTGGCTCTCCTTGCAGTCCAAGGGACTCTTAAGAGTCTTCTCCAACACCACAGTTCAAAAGCATCAATTCTTTGGCGCTCAGCCTTCTTCACAGTCCAACTCTCACATCCATACATAACCAATGGAAAAACCATAGCCTTGACTAGACGGACCTTAGTCGGCAAAGTAATGTCCCTGCTTTTGAATATGCTATCTAGGTTGGTCATAACTTTTCTTCCAAGGAGTAAGCGTTTTTTAATTTCATGGCTGCAATCACCATCTGCAGTGATTTTGCAGCCCCCCAAAATAAGGTCTGACACTGTTTCCCCCGTTTCCCCATCTATTTCCCATGGAGTGATGGGACTGGATACCATGATCTTCATTTTCTGAATGTTGAGCTTTAAGCCAACTTTTTCACTCTATTCTTTTACTTTCATCAAGAGGTTTTTAGTTCCTCTTCACTTTCTGCCATAAGGGTGGTGTCATCTGCATATCTGAGGTTATTGATATTTCTCCCGGCAAGCTTGATTCCAGCTTGTGATTCTTCCAGTCCAGCGTTTTTCATGATGTACTCTGCATATAAGTTAAATAAGCAGGGTGACAATATACAGCCTTGACGTACTCCTTTTCCTATTTGGAACCAGTCTGTTGTTCCATGTCCAGTTCTAACTGTTGCTTCCTGACCTGCATACAGATTTCTCAAGAGGCAGGTCAGGTGGTCTGGTATTCCCATGTCTTTCAGAATTTTCCACAGTTTATTGTGATCCACACAGTCAAAGGCTTTGGCATAGTCAATGAAGCAGAAATAGATGTTTTTCTGGAACTCTCTTGCTTTTTTGATGATCCAGCAGATGTTGGCAATTTGATCTCTCGTTCCTCTGCCTTTTCTAAAACCAGCTTGAACATCAGGGAGTTCACGGTTCACATAATGCTGAAGCTTGGCTTGGAGAATTTTGAGCACTACTTTACTAGCGTGTGAGATGAGTGCAATTGTGCGGTAGTTTGAGCATTCTTTGGCATTGCCTTTCTTAGGGATTGGAATGAAAACTGACCTTTTCCAGTCCCGTGGCCACTGCTGAGTTTTCCAAATTTGTTGGCATATTGAGTGCAGCACTTTGACAGCATCATCTTTCAGGATTTGAAATAGCTTCACTGGAATTCCATCACCTCCACTAGCTTTGTTCATAGTGATGCTTTCTAAGGCCCACTTGACTTCACATTCCAGAATGTCTGGCTCTAGATGAGTGATCACACCATCGTGATTATCCAGGTCGTGAAGATCCTTTTTGTACAGTTCTTCTGTGTATTCTTGCCATGTCTTCTTAATATCTTCTGCTTCTGTTAGGTCCATACCATTTCTGTCCTTTATCAAGCCCATCTTTGCATCAAATATTCCCTTGGTATCTCTAATTTTCTTGAAGAGATCTCTAGTCTTTCCCATTCTGTTGTTTTCCTCTATTTCTTTGCATTGATCGCTGAAGAAGGCTTTCTTACCTCTTCTTGCTATTCTTTGGAA
This sequence comes from Oryx dammah, assembly GCF_014754425.2. Lineage (NCBI taxonomy): Eukaryota > Metazoa > Chordata > Mammalia > Artiodactyla > Bovidae > Oryx > Oryx dammah. The sequence continues at coordinate 10,403,597 of NW_024070212.1, forward strand.
CTCTGGATTCAGATGCTTATATCTTTCGTTTTCTCCTTTGCTTTTTGCCTCTCTTCTTTTCACAGCTATTTGTAAGGTTTCCCCCAGACAGCCATTTTGCTTTTTTGCATTTCTTTTCCATGAGGATGGTGTTGATCCCTGTCTCCTATACAATGTCATGAACCTCATTCCATAGTTCATCAGGCAGTCTATCCATCAGATCTAGTCCCTTAAATCTATTTCTCACTTCTACTGTATAATCATAAGGGGTTTGATTTAGGTCATACCTGAATGGTCTAGCAGTTTTCCCTACTTTCTTCAATTTCAGTCAAATTTGGTAATAAGGAGTTTATGATCTGAGCCACAGTCAGCTCCTGGCCTTGTTTTTGTTGACTGTATAGAGCTTCCCCATCTTTTGCTGCAGAGAATATAATCAGTCTGATTTTGGTGTTGACCATCTGGTGATGTCCATGTGTAGAGTCTTCTCTTGTGTTATTGGAAGAGGGTGTTTGCTATGACCAGTGCATTTTCTTGGCAAAACTCTATTAGTCTTTGCCCTGCTTCATTCTATATTCCAAGGCCAAATTTGCCTGTTACTCCAGGTGTTTCTTGACTTCCTACTTTTGCATCCCAGTCCTATATAATGAAAAGGACATCTTTTTTGGGTGTTAGTTCTGAAAGGTCTTGTAGGTCATTATAGAACCATTCAACTTCAGCTTCTTCAGCGTTACTGGTTGGGGCATAGACTTGGATTACGGTGATATTGAATGGTTTGCCTTGCGGATGAACAGAGATCATTCTGTCATTTTTGAGATTGCATCCAAGTACTGCATTTCGGACTCTTCTGTTGACCATGATGGCTACTCCATTTCTTCTGAGGGATTCCTCCCTGCAGTAGTAGATATAATGGTCATCTGAGTTAAATTCACCCATTCCAGTCCATTTTAGTTCACTGATTCCTAGAATGTTGACATTCACTCTTGCTATCTCCTGTTTGACCATTTCCAATTTTGCCTTGATTCATGGACCTGACATTCCAGGTTCCTATGCAATATTGCTCTTTGCAGCATTGGACCTTGCTTCTATCACCAGTCACATCCACAGCTGGATATTGTTTTTACTTTGGCTCCATCCCTTCATTCTTTCTGGAGTTATTTCTCCACTGACCTCCAGTAGCATATTGGGCCCCTACTGACCTGGGGAGTACCTCTTTCAGTATCCTATCATCTTGGCTTTTCATACTGTTCTTGGGGTTCTCAAGGCAAGAATACTGAAGTGGTTTGCCATTCCCTTCTCCAGTGGACTACATTCTGTCAGATGTCTCCACCATGACCCGCCCGTCTTGGGTTGCCCCAGGGGCATGGCTTAGTTTCATTGAGTTCGACAAGGCTGTGGTCCTAGTGTGATTAGATTGACTAGATTTCTGTGAGTATGGTTTCAGTGTGCCTGCCCTCTGATGCCCTCTTGCAACACCTACCATCTTACTTGGGTTTCTCTTACCTTGGGCGTGGGGTATCTCTTCACGTCTGCTCCAGCAAAGCACAGCCGCTGCTCCTTACCTTGGATGAGGGGTATCTCCTCCCACCGCTCTTCCTGACCTTGGGGATTGCTCCTCCCCTGTGCAAGGGGATTGCTCCTCCCGGCAGCTGCCCCTAGCCTTGGGCATGGGGTTGCTCCTCCTGGACGCCACCCTGGCCTTCCTGCTGCCGCCCTTGGCCGCGGGCGCTGGCCCTGGCCTTCAACGCGGGGTGGCTCCTCTCAGCAGTCGCCCCTGACCTTGGATGCAGGGTAGCTCCTCTCCGCCGTTCCTGCGCCTCCGCAGCCTGGCACTCTAGGCTGCTGCCCCTGACCTCGGACGTGGTGTAGCTCTCGGCCGCCCTTCGCTTAGTGCGCCGCCACCCCCGCCTGTGCTTTATATCTTGTAACCTGTATTCTAGGAGTCTTCCAGGAGACTTTCCAAGCTGCCTTGTATCTAGGTGGGGCTGGGTGCCAATGGCAGGTTGTATGGATGTGATGTGTGTCATGTACAGGCTGAGCTAGTTAAGAAGCAAATGCTTTCTCTACTCTCTTTTTTTCTTGTCTGCTTACTGAAAATTGATACCAGTGGTTATACTGGAAATCAAGTCTTGAGGATGGAACTGTTAGTGAAATGGAAAGAAACTGGGCATCTGAGTCACTGCTTGAAGGAAAGCTGCCCTATCAGGAACACCTATGTCATACTGGAATGTGAGCAAATAATCTACTGAGACTTTGAGTTTTCTGGTATTACCTGGATTAATACAGCTGTTGATATAGCAAACCTTCCCAGACTATTCTGTTCTCTACAAATTGTGATCAGATAGTCTTTTTTCTTGATATTTAGCCTTTTCCCTTTCTTCCCTATGTCCTTTCTACCCTTCCTGCTGAAAGGTTGTTGCTGAGCCATGAAAGACACTGGCCTCCAGAGGAGAGGAATTCAATCCAGGGTCAGTGACAAGGTTTGATCACTCAGAACTTTTGTGTGATAAATTTTTACTAAAGTATAAAAGAGATAGATAAAGCTTTTGACATAGACACCAGAACGGGGCAGGAAGAATGTCCCCCTGCTAGCCTTTAGCAGTATGTCATATACCTATCAGCAAGCTGCTAATTAGAGAAAGGAAATGTCTCAAAACTCAGAGTGGCATCCGGCCCCTCACCCACAACATGCATTTTGAGATAACATCGGCACAAGGTGAGTCATCCAGGGCTATAAAACAATTGACATGAGTCTTGAAGAAAGGCAGGTTTCCAAGTAAATATATAGTTTCATTAAAAAACAGAGTAGGAGAACAATGTATGAGTAAAACATACTGGTTTGTTGAGCCCTTATCGGTTCTGAGTCTTAAGCGGAACCAACTTGAAGAAAGACAGAGTTTAGGGTAACTACATAGTTCATTAACATAGCTTAAGGAAAACTTTTCCATAAGAAAAACACATTGGTTAGCTCAAGCTTTGAGAAAAGTTAAGTTCAGGTGGAACCAGGAGTCATCATGGCAACACAGGATTTTAAAAGAAATCTCCTTTTAATTTTGTATAGAGAAGGAAAAAAATCTGACACTTGTAGTTTGTTTCCTCCTCCTGCTTAAGGAAGAGATAAAAAATGTCTGATGCTTGCAGCCTATTTCCTTCGTTGGGAGACCCCAGGCCTTCTTTCCTGATACCCTTTCACTGCCACCCTTTCACTGCTGATGAATAATGACATCAGCAAAGAGCAAGAATAGACCAGTGGTTATTTCACTCATGCATGCATTCAGTCATTCAGTTTGTTTTTTCTCTGCCTGACTCAAATGCATGGTAGCAGCCCAGATGTTGGATGGGAGCCAAGAACAGATGTTTGCAGGCTATTACCTTAAACTCTTGTGTTGGATATAAAAAGGGTATTAACAGTAAAGATTGTAAGTTTCAATGGCATGACTTTAAGTTGGGAGTCTAGAGGAAGGGTGCTTTCTCACCACTTTACATCCATGGGAGTTGTTTCATTTTTAGTTCTTACTTCTTGTGTGGCGGAGTGCACTTGAGATGTAAGATTCATCAGTGGAGCACCCTGTGCTCATTATTGGGTTTATAAAGCCAGCATAGGGAGATCAGAGAGTTGTTTAAAACCTGAAACCATGTTGTGAGCCTGGAACCCAAGTTTAAATACTTGGATATAAGAGAAACTGAGATCCCATGTGTTGAAGGAGGATAAAGTTACACTTGCAGAGCAAGTAAACAAAAACCTAGAAAACAGACACAAAAAAGGCTACAAAATCACACCAAACTCGTGTCTGAGATCTCATAATTTTCCCACTTATACAGCTTGTGCTCACAGGTACACTTGCAATTTGATCAAGTACAATCTATACTTAAAACAGTTGTCCTAACATGTTATTTTAGTTATGATGTTGGGTATAACTGTGGTTTCTAAACAAGAAACTTATTCCGTAGTCACTTAGGGTTTAAGTGGCTTAACTGGAATGAAACCATGATTGCAGGGCTCACTTTATAGTTTCTATCACCAGTTTATATAGCCAGTATAGAATCTCACTGGCCTTGAATAATCCTTTAACTTCCCAAGAGCCAAGTACCTGGCTTTGGAGGAAGAGATTTTTATAATGTACTGGAGTTTGGACCAGGCTTTGTTGTTTGAATCCTGACTCTGCCACTCACTCTCTCTATGCCTCTAAGTGAGTTACAGAAACCTCTCTTTGCCTCATTTCCCTCATTAATAAAATGAGGATAATCATATGACCTACCACTGGTTGTTAGAGGGATTAAATGGACCAAGAGGAGTAAATCATTAGAACAGTGTCTGCTAAATAAGCATCAGTATTTGCTATTGTTTTTCTGTTGTGGGTTAAGTACATTTCCTCCTGTTTGAGCTTTTGTTGGACTGGAAGGCAGCTAATTCTGCCTGCAGACATGAAGGTCCTGACTCAGGTTCTTTCAGCCTTATTTGGAGGATCCTCACAACACCAGTGTCCCTTTCCTTCCGAGTCAGAGCTCATTCCAATCTTCTTTTTCCTTTGTTTTGATTGTACTGGGTCTTTGCTGTTGTGTGCGCGCTTTCTCTGGTTGTGGTGTGCAGGCTTTCCTTTGTGGTGGCTTCTCTCGCGGTGAAGCACAGGTTTTAGGCACACGCGCTTCAGTAGTTGCAGCATGTGGGCTCAGTAGCTGTGGCTCTCTGGCTCCAGGGTGCACCTTCTCTCTTGGCTGTTGCTTTCTCCCTTCATCTTTTCCCCACTGATTCTCTCTGTCCTCCCTGTGGTCATGTCCTCTTCCCTGGCAATCCTACCCATGGCAGCCCTGTCTTTCAGATCTGGCTCAAGAGTTCTAAGATGAAGGGTTTTCTTTTACATTGGTGTATCAGTATCAGTATCAGTTCAGTCACTCAGTTGTGTCGACTCTTTGCAACCCCATGAACCACAGCACGCCAGGCCTCCCTGGCCATCACCAACTCCCGGAGTCCACCCAAACCCATGTCCATCGAGTTGGTGATGCCATCCAACTCTCTCATCCTCTATCATCCCCTTCTCCTCCTGCCCTCAATTTTTCCCAGCGTCAGGGTCTTTTCAAATGAGTCAGCTCTTCGCATGAGGTGGCCAAAGTATTGGAGTTTCAGCTTCAACATCAGTCCATCCAATGAACACCCAGGACTGATCTCCTTTAGAAGGGACTGGTTGGATCTCCTTGCAGTCCAAGGGACTCTCAAGAGTCTTCTCCAACACCACAGTTCAAAAGTTCAATTTCACCACGGTTCAATTTTTCGGTGCTCAGCTTTCTTCACAGTCCAACTCTCACATCCATACATGACTACAGTGGCTGACTTTTTTTTCTGGGCTCCAAAATCACTGCAGATGGTGATTGCAGCCATGAAATTAAAAGACGCTTACTCCTTGGAAGGAAAGTTATGACCAACCTAGACAGCATATTACAAAGCAGAGACATTACATTGTTGTATGGGTACTAAATCTGGAGGAGGGCATGGTAACCCACTCCAGTATTCTTGCATGGAGAATCCCAATGGACAGAGGAGCTTGGTGAGGTACAGTCCATAGAGTCACAAAGAGTTGGACACGACTAAGCAACTAAGCACAGGCGATAGGTACTAAATGCCTAACATTTTTCAATGCTAGCTTCATGGCAGGAGAGGACGGTTTAGTTCCAGATTAAAAGACTGGCCAATAGCTGTGATAATGATGCAGGTGATCAGAAAGATGGAGAGAGGTGGCAGATCAAGATGCTCCAGGATCCTTGTGCAAGAGAAGTCACATGTATCCTGTCTGCTCAACTAAAACTGTAACCAGTTAACCAAATTGCATGTCTAATAGATCACATATAACTATAGACCAAAAGGAAATATTTCAAATGTCTTCTGCACACAGGACTCTGGCTCACAGAGTCCATCTTTTGGTGACAGGTTTTCTGAGGACAAAAAGAACTCAAGTGAGTCCTAAATTTCACTCAGTGTTTTCATTGTTGATGTTGTAATCTTGAAATTATCATATGTGTGTCATAAAATAAAGCAAGGGAATTCCCTGGCGGTCCAGTAGTTAGGACTGTGTGCTTTCACTGATGAGAGCCTGGTTTGATCCCATCCCTGGTTGGAGATCTAAAGTCTCACAAGCTGCATGATATGGCCAAAAAAAAAAAAAAGTAAATAAACAAAACTGTTGATGATATTAGGATCTAAGTTTTTCAGTGTCTGAGAAAAGACAAAATATAGAAACAAAGAAAGTAATGGAGAAAACCCTACAATATCTAATCTAAGTTGGAAATATCAATAAGAGCAAAAGGTTGTATATGATTTATACATAGTCTATATAAAATATAGCATGTGTTGTATACAATATAATCTGTGTGAAATTAAAAGATGCTTGCTCCTTGGAAGAAAAGCTATGACAAACCGAGACAGCATATGAAAAACCAAAGACATCACTTTGATGCTTTTGAAATGTGGTGCTGGAGAGGACTCTTGAGAGTCCCTTGGACATCAAGGTGATCAAACGAGTCCATACTAAAGGAAATCAAGCCTGAATATTCACTGGAAGGGCTGATGCTGAAGCTCCAATACTTTGGCCACCTGAGATGAAGAGCCAACTCATTGGAAAAGACCCTGATGCTGAGAAAAATGGAGGGCATGAGGAGACGGGGACTACAGAGGATGAGATGGTTGGATGGCATCAGAGTGGACATGAGTTTGAGAAAACTCCAGGAGATACTGAAGGACAGGAAAGCCTGGCTTGCTGCAGTCCTTGGGTTGCAAAGAATTGGACTCGACTGAGGGACTGAACAATAACAACAGCAATTTATATTTATCTGTGTATAATTTATAAGTCTATTATATATCTATGTCTATATACATATATGTGTGTGTGTGGAGAGAGAGACAGGGAGAGAACAAAAATTTGAGAATATGCTCTATTCAACAAAAGAGTTTAGAAACCAATGTACTCCAGTAGCAAAGAGCACACCTACATTCAAGTACTGTTTGCTAAAATACAATTTTCACTAAAAAGAACCAAGGCGCCTTAGAGAAATGACAAGTTCCAACTTTGAAGCAGGAGAAATTTAAAGTGAGGTTAAGATTTCTTATGCCATCATAATGGAAAGAAATTTTAAAGAGTAATAGGGGTCTTGTTAAAAGGAAATAGCTCTCACTGGACAAGTTTGGGACAATATTAACCTCAAAAGAATAATGCTTGTGATTGATTATATCAATCAAAATGTCTGAGTTTGTAATGATACTCAAAAAAAGATAAAAGAAAAAGGGGAAATAAAAGCTTATTTACTACAGTGGAGATTCTTAGGACACCAACTTCTTATTATGAAAAGTAGTAATTGAAATAATTAAGCTTTACTCTGTGTTAGTCTGGGTAGGTGGGTTATGCCACAACCTCAAAATCTTAGTGGCTTGAAACAAGAGAGTTTATCTTTCATTTTCACTCCTCGTGCATCTTGGATTAGCAGGTGTTCTGATCCACATCTTCCTCAGTTAGGGATACAAAATGACAGAGACTCAATGATTTAGAATGCTACTGTGGCAGTGGAAAGGAATGTGCTTGAAAATACACCATATGTCTACTCATATTTTCATGACCCAAGCAAGTTATATGGTCATGTCCAAATTTAGGAGGGTAGACAAGTTCAATCCCACAATGGCAGATTGTGTAAATTTTTTAGGAAATAACTTTCTTCTTCCCTTTCCCTCAGGAACACAGTAAACTTCCTCCTTCTAATGACTTTGTGACTTTCTCCAACTGATGCCACGTGGGCAGAAGTGACAGCACACTGGCCTGGAGCAGTGGCTTTACAAGGCATCTCATCCTTTGTCTCTAGCACTCAGGTCATCCAAGAAGAGAAGAGCAGGCCCCCGGGAGCCATTGCTTCTTTTTCAGACTCCTGGTTCGAGAGACACACTACACTGATCTAGAGCCTGGAGCAAAGCCCAGAAGAGCTACAGCTGAGCCACAGGCAAATCACAAACTCGTGAGTAAGAGATGTTTGTTGTTGTAAGTCAGTAAGATTTGGGCTTGTTTGTTGCTGAAGCAAAAGCGGACTAATCCACCCATCATATACTCAGAAGGAAGATTAAAAGTGGAATATTGGTGGAATATTCACATTGCCTTTAAAGTGAAGTGAGTACTCCAGATTGCCCACTAATAAATGTTGAAGGAATGATACCACTAGACACCACTGTTTTGCCATCCTGAAGTCATTAATTCCAGCAGTTATTATCGATGAATATGGAACCATAGGTGAAAGTTTATTCGGAAATAGAATATTTGCATGAGGCTAAGTACCATCTTGTGGATTACTTCCTGCTTGCAGGGGGTTCACTGTAGCTTTGGAGAGAACTGGTGGAATCAATCGCTATGTCACTGACAGTGGATGGCTTGACATTGTGTGCTCCTGGTGTGATGCAGTTTGAAGCAATAGCACTGCCTTTGAAATATCCTTGCCTGAAATGTTTCATCTGTATTTAATCAAGACTTTAGAGTTTCAATATACAGGGAATACAGGAGACAAAGGAGCATGTTAAGTAATGTTGCAGGAGACAATGCATCAAGAATGTGGTAATTTTATAAGGTGATTGTTCTAATTTCTTCAAAATCCTCATGTCACAGGGATTAAAAATAAACTATATGTTTGTGTGGCTGTTCTGGTTTAAAAATGACAAAAGATATAAGACAAATGTAGTGCATAAGCCTTGATTGGATTCTAGCTTCAAAAAAACTCACTAGTTTCAAAAAAAGAAAAAAAACTATAAAAGTTTCAAAAGTTTTTCTAGTTTCAAAAAAGACTATAAAAGCATCTATTGGTCAGTTTGGGAAATTTGACCATATGGCCTGATAGCTGCATGATAACAGGGTATTGGTTTTAATAATATTCCTAGGTGATGATAAAAGTATTGAAGCTCTGTTGAAGACATTTTTCTTATAGGAAATGTATGCTGAAGTATTTAATGGCTAAATACCAAACCCAGTTTCAAATAGCTTGACAATAAATTTATACAAATAAACAAACACCAACATAATACTTATAATTCAAGCAAATTGTTAAAATTTCTTGAATCTGAGTGGTGTATACAAGTGTTCATGATATTAATCTTTCAAATTTATATTGGAAACATTCTGTATAAAATGTTTCATATAAAAAACTTGGGTGGTGGAATTTGAATCTGTGCTCAAAATGTCATTCCAATTGAGAATTCTAGCAGGATAAATGTGACATCAATTTTTCTTTTTATTTTAATTAATTTTTATTGGTATATAGTTGATTTATAATGTATAGGTTTCAGGTGTACAGAAAAGTGAATCCAGTCTGTTTTAGATTCTGATATAGGTCATTAAAGAGTATTGAGCAGAGTTCCCTGTGCTATATAATAGGTTCTTATTAATTATCTATTGTACATATAGTAGTGTGTATATGTCAATCAATTTTGTTTTCTTTTACTTGCTTTTGAGCCATTTTATTTCAGGCATCCTTATCTTGAATGGTTGCTCTTGACCTTCTGCATCCTCCTTTTTTTTTTTTTTTCCATTGTGCAAACAGCGAGCTATCAATTGATTTAGGGAAGGAGATCAATAATTACACTTGAATTATGACCCACCTGGAGAAATCATATTTTACTGGGTAACTAGTGCTGCTGTTTGGAATAAACATTGCATATACAAAATGCATGAAATTCGTGTACATCTTCTGCCTCATAAGATGAGGCATTTCTCTTCTTCTTTATGGCTAAATGTCTCCTTTGCTCCAGAGCACATCCTTTGCCAATGCCTTCGGAATCCTGATCTGATCTGTTTATTCTGACTCATGCACCTTTTGACACTTGGCCTTCAGCCTAACACACACACACACACACACACAAACACACACACACACACATCTGTCACCTCCATATAAAGCATATTTTTCTGCTATCTACTAAGCCTCCTGAAATGTATTGATCTATTTCTCTTCTTCCCTTGACTGCAAAATTTCTAACTACCGTCTATCCAAGCTATTGCCATTTCTAGCTATTTATTCATTATTCTCATTCATTTCTGAAGCAACTCTTGCTGAAGTCACACAGAAAAAGCAACTTGAGAATGGAACCCAATTTTTCAATTGTCTGTACTCATCTGTATTTCTCTATATATAATTTCTTAAAAAAAATAATACCTCATCCATCTAAAGTTTTGTTTGTTTGTTTGTCTTTTTCTGCAGTGTCCAAGGGATGTAACAACAGTTTCAGAAGCACACCTAGTGCCAAGTGGCTCTGAAAGGCCTGAGGTACACAGGCCTTTTCTAAGCAGGATTGGTCACTTCACTGGACTCTTTCCTATCAAATCCAAGGCCACAGGGGTTCCGTGAACTCAGGCCACTGTCTTCTTCCAGGCTCAGTTTTCCTCTCTCCACTTTAAACCGTTTGGTTTCATGTGTGTTTTCCCTTGATGGCCTTTCTGTTGCCTCAAACCTGGGCTCCTTCTCAGTGTAGTTCTTCATACCGACTATCTGAAATGTTTCCTTAGCTTTGATTTGAGTTCGATTTATCTTGCTATCCTGTCTTTTGGGTCTCTCTGTTTCAGATTCATGCATAACATCCTGAAATCCACAGTTTTACCCTGCCATTGCATTTAGGTTCCCAGAATATCATGTGGGACCAAGTATAATGGACATCCACCTTTTTGACTCAAAAGACATGAATTAGAACAAACTCTGGGAGATAGCAAAGGACAGAGGAGCCTGGTGTGCTGCAATCCATGGGGTCACAAACTTAGTTGGACACGACTTAGCAACTGAACAACAACAACCTTTCTATAAAAGGGGATCATGCACAACAGCAGTTTTGCCTAATAAATGTAGTTCTTTGGGCTACTGTGTCTGGTTGGTGGCTTTGTAGCCAATTCAAAGGTCAAGGATAGAGTTGCTTATCTTGTACTTACAGACCTGACTTCTACAGTCCTAGGAAGAAGATATGGCTTCTAATTCAGCTTTGAATATCAATAAAGATATGACATTTCGATGAGTGGCATTTCTGTTATCCTGCCTGAAAAAGGAGACTGAAAAGTGTTATACTGTGGCACGAGAAACTGGAGAGCAAACTGTGCAGGATCCCTGGCTCTCTCATCTGGACTTCATGAAGGCACTTTCCCAATTATACATGGTCTACAACCTTTCTCGGGATCGACTGGAAGCAAATGATCAGGCATGTAGTATGATAGTGAGTTATGTCTACTTTTATAAGATTTGGTGTGAAGTTGTACCCTCTTCTAGAGAGATATGAATAAACAGTCTCAGGAGCCATGCAGGTCAAGTAGGCTAATGTGAACCGATGAAGATCATTTTTGTCCTACTAACCTGGACATATAATAATGCTCAAGGCACACCTCCCAGACAGCTTCACCTGGTACCCTAGCAGGGATGAGCCCAGAGGAAGGGAATAGAGAGTCAATGAAAGTTGTGGGGGTTGGGGTGGAGAAGGAATTTCCCTTTAATACTCATCAAATAGTAGCTTCATCCCTAGAGTCTGTGTCCCTGGAGATCTGGTAGCTCCATAAAGCACATCCCAGATAAGAAACGTTCTGTTCTTAAGAAGGAATGAGATAAATGGTCAGGTTCAGGCCTACTTATACTTCCTTTCAACATTCTTAAGACCATGGCTTTGGATATTAGTTTGTAATTATAGATCCCATGTAAAGTGGGATTCCAAGCCATTGGAAATGCTTTCTATATCCATCCTGTTCGTTGGGGGCAGCTACCTACCGAGCCCATTTGCACACTACAGGGTCCATCCCTACGAGATCATACCTGTGGCACTCCGTGTGGATGAACTTTCATCTGTCATATGACTTCCTTCTGAACTTCGACATCCTGGCTAAAATCCTATGTTAGTTCATCTCTTAGCACCCCATGTTCTGGAGCTTCACCAGATTCACTCTCATCAGTATTGCCTACTGTTACAGCCACCCTTCTTGTTTTATAGGTATCTGGGTATTAACAAGTCATGTTATTAATCAAGGGAGAGGTCTTCTCACAACAGGATGTAGACTTGCCCTCACTTTAGATTGTGGCTGTGCCTTTGATTATGTGCAGTGTTTATTCTTGGAACCAGAAGAAGGGCTCTTCTGGGATTATATAGATAAGAATGTTTAATCTTAAAACAGGTTTGTGTGCCTCAATTAATCCTGCTGTGCTCCTCATGAACAAGAAGGATGGAAGTTCGAACCATGACAGTATTGCTCTAGCCTTATAAGATGACAACGTGTGCCCACTGTCCATTTTCACCCATTGGATTTTTATAGCTGTGAGGCTGGAGTATTCATGAAGTTCAGTCTTGTGGAGGAAAACAACCAATTAAAAGTGGGATAATGGCATAGGTAAAGCCTTCCAGACACTCTTGAAAGTGAAAGTGAAAGTGAAGTCGCTCAGTCGTGTCCGACTCTTTGCGACCCTGTGGACTGTAGCCCACCAGGCTCCTCTGTCCATGGGATTCTCCAGGCAAGAATACTGGAGTGGGTTGCCATTTCCTTCTCCAGGGGGTCTTCCTGATTCAGGGATCGAACCCAGGTCTCCCGCATTGCAGGCAGACACTTTTTTTTTTTAAATTATTTTTTAAAAAATTTATTTATTTTTTATTTTACTTTACAATTCTGTATTGGTTTTGCCATACATTGACATGAATCCACCACGGGTGTACATGCATTCCCAAACATGAACCCCCCTCCCACCCCCCTCCCCACAACATCTCTCTGGGTCATCCCCGCGTACCAGCCCCAGGCGTGCCATATCCTGCATCGGACATAGACTGGCAATTCGATTCTTACATGATATTATACATGTTTCAATACCATTCTCCCAAGTCATCTCACCCTCTCCCTCTCCCACTGAGTCCAAAAGTCCGTTCTACACATCTGTGTCTTTTTTGCTGTCCTTCATACAGGGTCATCGTTGCCATCTTTCTAAATTCCATATATATGTGTTAGTATACTGTATTGGTGTTTTTCTTTCTGGCTTACTTCATTCTGTATAATTGGCTCCAGTTTCATCCATCTCATCAGAACTGATTCAAATGTATTCTTTTTAACGGCTGAGTAATACTCCATTGTGTATATGTACCACAGCTTTCTTATTCATTCATCTGCTGATGGACATCTAGGTTGTTTCCATGTCCTGGCTATTATAAACAATGCTGTGATGAACATTGGGGTACATGTGTCTCTTTCAATTCTGGTTTCCTCAGTGTGTATGCCCAGCAGTGGGATTGCTGGGTCATAAGGTAGTTCTATTTGCAATTTTTTAAGGAATCTCCACACTGTTCTCCATAGTGGCTGTACTAGTTTGCATTCCCACCAACAGTGTA